>NC_085139.1:201522621-202253091 GCF_024139115.2 Armigeres subalbatus | reverse complement strand
CCGGACACACGTACACTACATGTCCAGTCTACCGTAAACTGCGGAAGTATGCCAATTTAAAACATTTGTTAAATAAATTAACCAAAAAAGGATAAAGAGCTCTCAGAAAGTTTTTTTTGATAAGTATGTAAAAAATACCATCATCACCCGGAGCTCATATTTTTAATTTTCTAGTAATAGATCTCACTTCATCCAAATTAGTTTTTAACGAATGGTCGAAAGTATTCTCTTGATTGAGAATGTGTTTAAAGCTCCGCGTAACCTGATTCTCAATTGGACTAGTGAGACTCAGACTAAAATTATGGGCTTAAACTGCTAGCAAGTTTTGATTTTCGCCATTTGTTAATAAAATTTTATTTTCTCTCTTTATGCGCTGGAATTGGCTTTGGAGCTTTTTTAAAGAATTTTCTTTAATTTTTAAAAAGTTTTGAACTGGGATCCAACATTGAGACATTATTCTCAAAGTTGGTATTTGCCGAATAGCGAAACGTTTTATAATTTCATTTTGCAAATCTCGCTTTCAACGTGGGATCGCCTCACATTTTTAAGACGGATCAGTAGCTGAAGATCGTCGTCATAATAAAGGAGTTGAATTTAATTTAACATTTAGAATTGTCGCTCTGGCTTCGACAATTAAATTTGTCAAAGATAAGAGAGCATTATCAATATTCACTTTTGGTATCGAGAGAATATCAACATCAAAATTCCTATCCATATACGATTTATAAAATCCCAATCAGCTCTATGATAATTAAAAGTAGAGCTGACTGATTGTTAGGCTTCCTGTGAGATTTCAAATGTCACAGGAAAGTGATCAGAGTCAAAGCAGCATGAGTTCCAATTGTCCACACAGCTGACTTGAATCCGTTAAAACTAAATCATTTGTAGAAGGATTTCAACTGGAACAAAATAAGTTTCCATTGGGATGTTGAATAGTATAATATCCGCAGAACAATCTTCAAAAAGAATTTTGCCATTGAATTGCTTTGAGCGTTGTTCCAAGAACGGAGTTTGTCATTGAAGCTACCAATTATGAAAAAATTGGATTTGTTGCGAGTTAGAATTTGAAGATCAGCTCGCAACAAATTCTTTACTTTCTCTACTGGAAGTAGGCAAGTAGGCAACAATAAAAGAGAATTGTCCAAAATTTATTTCAACAGAAAGTCCCAAGGTTTCGAAAACTTTGGTTTCAAACGAAGAATATAATTTATGTTTGATATGACAGACACGCTACCTGAGTCGTCAGAACGAAAGTTATTTTCCGTTGATGAATGGGTATGAAAATCATTCATCTTTGGTAAATTTTCAGAAATGAATTTTGCCTCGTTGCAGCGATGCTTGAATCCAAAAACTCCTCGGCGAGTAGAAAATGAGCAAGAGCAAGAGTTTTTGAGGAGCAGAAATAAGCATCAAAACTCACAACATTGTGCACATTAAACCTGAGCTTGTGGTCGCAAAACAAGAGCGAGTCTATCTGTTCATCTTTTTCTTGTGGTGCGTCACTCACTTACACTCACACTCAAAACAGCCTCCAAGATTTTTTCACATACAAAGCGTCGCTCCGGAGGTCAGTGAGTGCTCTTTCGCCCGACGCCTCACTCACATGTGTTTTTATTTTGCTTTTCCTCACTCTGTATTTGCACCTCTGCTTTTTACGCTTCCACCAATTGTGAGGATGCAAAGGGCATATTGCTGATGATGATTTTATTTGACTCTAGCGAGTGTGAGGAGTTGTCAAGCCTGCATAGGTGGGTGTTTGAAAAATTAGAATTCGGCGAACTGCTCGTTACCGGTGAGAGGTAGAAGCAAAATTTGTTCGTGATTTGGTTGGTATGAATAATTGCTCGACGGCAAATGAACACGTAAAACATTTAAAATATTGTACATTTGCTCAAAAATGACTTACGCCACTATTCAAAACGCTTCCTCCTTAAAACAGAGAGGGTCATCTTAAACATTATACCCATTCACTTTCTGGAACTACTATTCGCCTTGGTTACAGTTAAAACCACTTGCATTTCAGTTGAAAATTGAACGTTAACGAGCGTTTTAAGTTGTCAAGAATCGTCCCGCAGTTTGAGGGTTAAGGACACCGGGGTAAGTTGAAAGGTTTTTCAAAGTTGAACTTCGAGTTGCTGTAAAAGGATCATCCTTTATAAATTTTTAACTGTTTGCCGTGTTTGGTAGTTCGGGCCAAAGATTATGCATAAAAATAAGAAACTCCTAACTTTTTATAAATATTTTGTATACATGAAATTATATTTTTGATATGTATTGTTTCAACTTGCCCACTATCGGGCAAGTTGCACTCGTTATATACAGACATAAATTAATTCTGCGTATTAAAAACAAAATATATGTACTCAGTGAGACAGTGATCCACGAGGTTGTCAAGATGACTGTACTGCCCGGATTCGCAAAAGAGTCCCATGTACATTTTCGACGGTTTTATTCTTTCAGAAACGAGCTCAAAATTGTCTCCTGTTTAAGAAAAATGATAAAATAGTAGATTTTGTTCTAGAAATTTGAAAATCAACTCCCATTTGTGTTGTCTCATCTTGCTATTTACTATCATAAAAGTCACATTCCACAGTCACGTCCTACTGGTGACCACTCGGATTACTTTTCAGGATTGTTTCATTAGTTGGTTCACATGAATTGTGTGCTTCATTAATTCGGTTGTGGCTTCCATAGTTTCACATTAATTAACCAGTATCTCTATAAATTCCTCGATTAGAGAAAAGAGGGCTGGGGAAGTGAAGTTACCAAATGTTTGATGCTCTATGTTTTATTTTATTAAGTGACAGTGCTCACTACGAAGAAGTAGATTAAGAACTTCAGACCTAGACCATGCAGTTTAACCATGATTGGTATCTATTCAGATCTTATACATGACTGGAAGTGGTTGTTTTGCCACAGTTACCCCTTAAATCGTTTTTTGAAAGCTCCAATTTAAAATCAATTGTGGCTGACTATTTCCATGTTTTCTGATGCTAATTCACGAATCGAATGGTATGAATTCCAGCCTTGGATCATTGACTTAAGTGACCTTTGCCCCATTCACCCAAGAAAATCGTATTTTTCTATGACAGCTTCAATTTAAAATCGATATATGTGTTTTCTGATGCTTATTTAGTTGAAAATACGAATGGTATAAATTTTGTATAATCCGGCCTTGAGCTGTCACTAAAGATGGTTGTTTTGTCCCATTTACCTCTAAAAGCCAATTATTTTAAAACAAAAGCCAATTTATCATATCATCGCAAAGACTTAAAATCGATTGCGGCTAATTATTTGTATGATTCTTAATGCAAATTCAGTAGATATATTCCAGCCTTGGACGTGACTAAATATGTATAATATGTAGGGAAAAGTGGTAAAACTGATACTTAAGCAACTTTACAGTTGCTAATCTATGAAGCAATTTCTCGGTCTAGAAATTTCATACAAGCATACTTTGGCTCTTCATGCATCAGTCCATGAGGTCTCAGGACAATATTTCTTGATAAAATTTGATTTATGTTGAAAACGCGAAAGTCCATCTAACAGCCCAACCAGCTGGGGTGCGAAGATCGACACCACATGAGGTAAAACCGACACATGAAGTCGTTATGGAATCGAACATCAGATTAATTCTAAATTATGTTACAACATAATTGGAAATGTTTAACAACATTCATTTTGATATTTGTGTATGAAATTCATGTTTAGGGTCACTCATAAACGATTATTGAGCATATTCACATATTTAAAATCATCACCACATATCATATTTTATTTAGTTTCTTTAGTGGGTTGTGAAAATATATAAAGTATAAGAATGTTAGTAACAAATTTTCAAACTACTGTAAATATTGACCTACACTCAAATTGCAATATTTTAAAAGTTGTTTTAATGCGAAAATGTTGCCGTATGGTGCAGTTGCGATGAAATGAAAATGACTAGTTCCGTAGGTGACAAGTACATAGAGGTGAAAATGGATCACGAAAGAAAAAACACTAGAGAACGGATTAAATATATCTAAGAGCAAAATAAGCCTAAAAATACGGTTCTTCTTTGAGCGCTTGTTATCTTACCCAGGTTTTCCTTGAGACTCAATATTACCCCCTGACCTATTTTCACACCCAATGATGATATGGCATGTAATCAGTCTATGATTGTTGTATTAAACGGCGCCTCGTTTTCCAATATTTGAATTATATTATGCCAATGATGAGTCTAATAACAGAGGTATTTCGTGATTCGATGGCAGGTGTCGAATTTACCCCAACTGATAATATAATAATGATGAGATACATGTGGATGTTTATAATTTGAAAAGTTAACTATTTTTCCCAACATATACAAAATGATGTTCATATGGATCAGAGATGGATTAAAGACTGAAAATCAACAAATTATTGTCGAAAAGCTTATACATGATGCCAAAATTTTAATATTTCATCTCCTCAATGGTGATCAATGCTAATTGTCTGTTTATTATGACTTACATGTCTCCGCCAGTTACAAAATGACTAGAAATGCAAGAAATCGTAACTTTATTAAAAGTGTGTCGAAATTCTGTCGAAAATTACTTGAAATCAGAGATTTGAAGTGGTGTCGGTTTTACCTGCAGTGTCGGTTTTACCTCACAATTCTACCATTGAAAAAAATCATTTTTTGGACATTCGCCAGGTTTAAAATCAATTGCGGCTAGATATTTCTATGTTTTCTAATGCTAATTTGTAAGAAAATACAATTGTTATATTCCGGCTATTTGGGTCAAGGCTGCAAGTACGTTTTGCCCATTTGTCACTACTAAAATCATTTTTCTAGCATAGCTAGTATTTGTAATCAATTGCGCCTAACTAACTATTTCCATTTCAATCTTGAGAAGAGCGAAAATTTTCCTGAGGTGTGTTTCCAGGGCTGGGTAGGTTGGCTGAGTATGTTAAAATAAGTGAAACACATCAAATAAATCAGTGGCAATGTTTGAAAGTCGAAAAATGTGTGAAAGCTTCGTAATACGACGTAAACAATCCTAATCTTTACTTTGCAGTATTTTAAATATTTTCGTGGTTACAACTCTACTTTCTGCTCTGCCGGAGTATACTTACATTTGATATAATTTTATTGAGCATTTCTTTCTAATGCTGCTTTTATTGGGGAATTGGTGTAGTGCTGATTGGTATATTTATTTATTTATCACTAGACTAAGGCTGGCCTGTGCTGACATAAAAGACTTTCATCATCGGTTCATGGCTGCACTTCGCCAACCACGCAGTCTTGGAGGGTCCGCAGTCGTCTCCACCTGATCGATCCACCTTGCCTGTACCCTCTTGTGCTGGATCGTTGTCGAGAACCATTTCACCGGATTACTGTCCGACATTCGCACGTTCTGGCCAGCAGTCTTCCGATTTTCGTGAACGAGGGGCCGTCCAGAAACCACGGTCACATATGGGGAGGGGGTAAATGACCACGATAAGCCACATGGGGGAGGGGTGTTGCTCGAACCACGTGGTTTTTTTACACGAAAACTTTTGGTGAATAATAACGGTGAAAAAATAAACGTTAAAATTTAATGATTTAATTAATAAACGCAAAGGGCATTCAGGGCCGATACGTAGCGTCTTTTCAACTCAGCGTTGAAAAGACGTAGGTGTACATCGAGAAAACGGTAACGCAGCGTCAGTCATAAGCCTAGATCCTTTTCCATAAAAAATTAACGAAAAACCAGGTTGCGATCTAGTCTCAACTCCACAAAAAAAATTGAAAGGAAAAATGAAAAATATTAACAGCACAACCGACACTTTTGCATCAGCGTACGCTACAATTTTGGAAAATGTTCATGTTTTTTACAATAATCCAAGTAAAAAACTCAAAAGAATTTCGGATAATCAGTAAGAATCCAGTAAAGAAATTTCATGTAAAAACTTTTGACTTAATTCATATAATCCTGATAAAATTCTGACATTCAGAATGATTTTTGAACAATTCTCTCTGAAACATTTTGCTTGGAAATTTTGCTACTGAGTAAATTCTATAGAATATAAAGTTGAATACTAAGTTGAAAAACAGACCAACTTTCGATAGCCGTAGAAGAGAAGAAGACTTTTAAATTTTTCAAGAAAAAATCTTCAATTTCCGAAAGATATTAAACAGCCAATGCCACACGGAAACTTTTTCTGTTGATTTTTGTTCTTGGATTTCTTCAAATTTGGAATTTTGAAATGAAAATTTTTCGGAAACTTTTTACGCTCTTGTGAATCTTTTACTTTTTTTAATTTTCCAAGTATTTTTTTATTCGAAGCATTATTTAGAATTTTCACGAAGAGTCTAGGATTATCTTCAAAAATTTTGGATTTTCAAAGAATAAATCTTTAGAATTCTCAAGGTTAATGTTTTAATTTGCATAAAATTTCCAAAATTTAATCGGGAATTCATTCTTTTCGGAAGTCATTTGATTTCTAGGTTCAGCTAAACATTGCTTTAAATCTTTACCATGCAAAAGATGCACAGGAATAATTTAGAAATTTTAAGGAAATTTCACATCAGAAAACTTTAAATTTTGATTTTTAAGGAATCTCTACTGAAATGCAAAAGTACAACCTTTACAAGTACTACAAAAGACAATTTTTCGTTATTTCCACTTGAAAACATGGAATTTCTGTCGGAAATTCATTATTGTATTTCAGATGAACTTTTTTCGATTTTCACTGAAAATCTTAGGAATTTCCATCGGAAATATTTTGGCATATTCCGAATAATTCTTTTGAAATTAAAAAACTGCTGAAAATGTCTAAGAATTTCTTTTGAAAACGAAAAAATTTCAATTGGAAATTTAGAAGATTTCTTCAAGATTCAATAAAGTTGCCAGGATTTTAAGGAAATCTTTAGAGATTCAAAAATGTAAGTTGATTTTTCTAATTTATATTGGAAATTCTTCGAATTTGATGTTTATTGGAATTTTCATCGTAAATATGCATTTCGGATCCTTCTACGGATTCTTATAGTCTTAAATTTCTACCGAACGTGAACTCTTCACAGAATTTCAAGAGAATGTCGTTGAAATTTAAAGATTTTTCCGTGGAGACCTGAAGAACTTCTTGTCAATATTCCGAAGGGTTTCCTTGAACTCCAGAATAATTATTCTTATCAATTAAGATTGAATAAACCAATCCAAGCCAATATAGGCAATAGTTTAGGCTTAAGAAGCTCAGTTTTATTATATTGAATAATTAGGATAATTTATGAAAAATTTAATAATGCACCTAAATGTTCTAAATGCACAAAATTCTAGTAGTGCGTGAAAAAGGTTATGACATAGAGAAGCTTGATTTAAAAATCAACATGAAATTCTAAATAAAATGCTTTTAAATTCATGAAAGGGACTTAGAACTTAGGAGATTCCTGCGATATGAAAAAAGGCAGTGTACCAGAAAAATCCTCCAATTCCTAAAACAATCTAGGTTAAAAATTGTGTTATAATAACGATTGAAATTGAATTCAAAACAAATCTCAACCTTTCAGGATGGATATATATGCCCAGCGTTTTAGATTGTCTATAAAATCACAAAGAGAGCTAGGCCACCATTTTCTTCAGTAAAATTGTTCATCAAGATATTGGTTTTACAGAAAAATATGGAGCCTAAATTTGACTGTCCTCGAAAATCAGATATCCGAAACCTGGAAGATTTCGATTCTAAGAATACAATTGAAATTGAAATGTTTGAATCATTCTGAACACTCAGATAAGATGGGTCATCCTGAACGTTAAGCCAGTGATTAATATTCAGGAAACGAGATGCTCAAGGTACTCAAAATGCTCTCAAGTTCAGCCCACGATACTGGTAGATATTTTAATGTCCTCATCATCGGTATATACCCAATCCGATGCAATAAGCATATGATCCTAATTTCCATTAATAGGATCCAAGAGACAAGGTACCCAAAATTATCTCGAGTCAACATCAAGTTGCAAACATTACTACTTCCAGGACGTTTGTGTATCCTAAAAGGTCTGTAGTAGACATAAAAAGTCATATCAACCCAATGAACCTACTGGGATATTATATCAAACATCATTCATAAGTTGGTTAATTGGATAAATCGAATGATCCGAACTCCAAAATAATAATTGGTCTATAATACATCCATTCCCATGAGTCGCTTATGAAAGGCCCATTGACTGAAGCATATTCGAGATGTGGAATAGAATTTCCTGAAATTTTTCAAAAGAACCATCTGAGTGACCAAGAAAATATTTTAGTAAGTTTTTAAAAATTTTGTAATTATTTATTTGTAATATTGATTTATTTATGGAATGTTTGTATTTTTCCGTGGAAAATTTTGATTTCTTTATGAAAATTATTTTTTATATTTGCAATTTTTGGTTTTAAAGAGATATTTTTTGTTTTGTGGAAAATTCTTAATTGTTTATGGAAATTGTGCATTATTTGTATAAAATTTGATATTCTTTTATTGCTCATACCATACGTTATTGGAAATTTCAATTGTTTTGGAAAACTTTTAAAATTTTCAGGTGCTTTTTTACTTCTGTCGATATCGTATCTTAAAACATCGACTCATGGAAGGCCTGTTGTATCACAGTTAGTTTCAATTACCGAAGTCGGTAAAATTTTACTGAGTTTTGAACAGCTGACTTTACTCGGTAAAACATTTTTACTAATAAGTCAGTAAAGTTGAAATGCTTGAAATGTCAAGAATTACTGATATAGTCAGAATTTTTTTTGCCGTCTTTTTCGGTAATTTATTTGTTTATTGTATTACTGAAGCAATACGTAACGAACGAAGTACTGATAATTATTCAATAATAAACGACAGCGACTTTTGCTTCTATGGACACTTGATGAAGTTTGATTTTGTGTTGACTTTGATTTGATGAGTTTTTACTATTTGATAGAATTCCATCAGTGTTATTTTTTTGTATCTCTGTGTGTGAGATGCTTGTTTGTTTTGGTACACATTATTATCACGTAATATAATAACAATTTACATCATTTTAATTTGCTTTATGCATTACTCCTATATTTTTTTTGTTTCTTTTTATGTTACTTTTTCTTATAAAACTCCAAAAATCATTATTTCAATAGAAAACGGGAAATTAGACTACACTTTCTTATAAGAGATATTTTTGCTTGTATTTGTGACAGCACAAGTCTAACGGAATCGCTAAAATTCTCTTCCTACTTGCTCACCATTCATTTTCGAATACCTAAGTACCTTACTCGTAGAGATTGCCTTACGTTTTATGTCATCAACAACAGTGTGATTCGCGAATCCCCTGTGCTCGGACATACAAATGATAAAAAATTCTCTTTGAATAACATTTATATACTGCTTTAAAGAGTGTTGTTTGTACTCTCCCCACTTTATTTTGTTGCTTTGGCTTCTTTTCTGTGTATGAGTGTGAAGATTTCCTTTCCATTAAAATATTTACGACTTGCTACACATTGGATTGGTCTTGATTGAGTGATTTTAGGATTCTATTCATATCTCATGGCTTATACTAACTTGAATTAGATTCTCTTCTTACTCGCTCACTTACTCGCTTAAACACCTAAACTAATTGTAAACTCTGAAAAGTTTCGCGCAACAGTGATTAAACAGTTTCTTTTTGTTGTCTTAGTTACTTGTGGTTGATTGGATTCGACGAGAGTAAACTTAGCGTACGTACTATGGGTGAGAATGTTTTCGTGGGTAGTTCGTTTGTTCAGGTCTCCTTTTCCTAACAAATAGTGTTCTACCCTAGCGAGGGAAAACGCAAGAGCGGTGAAGGTATGAGAGATCGGTCTAAAGAGACAACTGGGCTCTGTGTTGTCAATTTAGGCCGTCATTTTTATGCTTTAATAACGCGTTTCTCGTTCCACCGTTTAAATGGTTTTTATGATTTTTCTATTGTGGGTAGGTCGTGTCCATCGCGTGTTTCGTTTGTGATACCGTGACGTGGAGGATTTCCTTATCGTCCGGGTTGGCAATCTGAACGCTTTGTACGCAAATGATCAACGAACGACGGAACTGCGGATGAATTCTCCTGCTCGGGCTACGATTATTGTTACTGGTATTGCCGCCTTTGTCGGACATACATGGGGGAAACTACGATTTCGACTGCTTTGCAATTATGTTTGCTTTTTTTACGGTACGTTTCGCGGTAACGATGATTTTCTTAAATAGCACCACATTTATTCGTTGTCCTTCTGTGTGACCTCTTGCTTACGTATTCTATGGCGTCGAGTAAAATATGTTGCAACTATATCGTAGGTTTTGATTGCAGTCGTTTTGTTAATCTATGTTTTATTCTAGGAACAAAAAATTGAGTCCGTTCAGCAGGATTTCATGTTTAATGGTGCGTTTAAAAGCATTCGTTGATCATTCGGAGGTAAACGTTTCAAGATTTTGGAAGCAGATTTCTTCAGAGATAGTGTCATGTCTTGAAATTGTGCGTGGATTAATTACGATGGAATCCAATGAGTTTAATTCAAAATGAAAATATATCAATTAAGAATCTTAATAAAAAGTGAAATCAACAACTATCGACAAACAGATAAAGGATCAAAAGAAAACATTTGAACATATTTCTGAGATTAAAGAAGAGAAAAAACATTGACAGGCTTCTAGATAGCTGCTACTGCTACGGCAAGCAGTAAATCTTGGAAGATGCGTCCTACGATCGAAAGAGTCATTCGGCCGAAATCAATTTGTCGTAAGGCCGAAAATATCGTTCGGTCGGCCTGGCCATTTGGCCGAACGGGTCATTTGGTTGAAAAAGGCGTTTGGCACTTAGCATTTTTCCGAACTAGGAGTTCGATTGGCTTAACAATAGTGGATGTAAAACGTGTGAATTGAATAATTTTAATTGAGAAGTGAGAATTAAGAAATAAGGAGTATGATGTAAGCCTTCCCGCTTTTTTTCTCACTACTCATTTCTCACTTACTTCGTACTTCGTATTTCTCACTTAACAGTGAGAAGTGTGAAAAAAGGAGTGATACGTCTCAGTTTTCACTCCCCATTTTCAATTCTTACTAGAACTGTGCGCCGCTGCCGCCGATGACCCCTGTCGCTGTCAATAATAAATCTGCGCTACACCGCCGATAATATTTTAGTACGTTGCTGGCTACTGGAAGATTAATAAAGCAGTAGCATTTTTTACTCTGACAAATATAAGAATATTTCTTCTGGAAAATCCATCTGACATTTAATAATTTTCAAAATGAAGGAATTGAGAGGATTTTTTTTAGAATTTCTCTCAGAAACTCTTTTAGAAATTCCTTTTGCAATTTATTCATGAAGTGCATCGGAAATCCAATAAATATTAGTTTAAAAAATTATTCAAAAAGGTCTTTAGGGATTCAAATCATGTTCTTACAATTTTTTTCTGGAATTCCTGCAACAACTTTTTTTTTCTTTGTGGGATGCTTTTGATTGTTGTGTTCAATTTTGTTTTACTATTATCGGCTCTTTCAGTCTTATAAAGCAGCTGAAAATCTGCAAACTCGTCTTATGACAAGTGAACTCGGGATTCGGGATTTTTTTTGAAAATATCTCCAGGAAGTCCATAATGGAAGCTAGACAAAATTACTTAGAAAATATCTTCAAAATCCAAAAATCATCCAGGTTCTCAAACCTGGTATTTATTAGAGATTTTTCTCTGATTTCCCCGGAGCAGTTCATAACAGAGTTTTTTTTATTAAGAATATGGAGAATGAAAAATCACTCAAATAATGCTAAAAAAAATCCTTGGGCATTTTCCAGGGGAATTTTTAGCAAAAATGCTGAAAGTATGCCCGTGAAAAATTGCTGGAGGAACTTTTTTTAATTCCTGGATAAATTTTCGCAGGAAGAATCATAATTTTTTGAGAAATTCTGGGAAGAGCTTCCAAATGAAGCTTCAGAAGAAATTCCTGGAGGAACTTCCGAAGGAAATCCTGGAGGAACTTCCGAAGGAACTCCTGGAGGATCTTCCGAAGGAACTCCTGGAGGATCTTCCGAAGGAACTCCTGGAGAAACTTCCGAAGAAATTTCTGGAGGAACTCTCGGTGGTATTCCTGGAAGATCTTCCGAAGGAATTCCTAGAGGAATTTTTGAAGGAATTCCTGGAGGAACTTCAGAAAAAAATCCTGGAGAAACTTTCGAAGGAATTCCTGGAGGAACTTCCGAAGGTATTCCTGGAGGAACTTTCGAATGTAGTCTTGGAGGAACTTCCGGAGGAATTCCTGGAGGAACTTCCGAACGAATTCCTTGAGGAACTTCCAAAGGTATTCTTGGAGGAACTTCCGAAGGAATTCCTGGATGAACTTCTGGAGGAATTCCTGGGAAACTTCAGGAGGAATTCCCGGAGGAACTTCCGGAGGAATTCCCGGAGGAACTTCCGGAGGAATTCCGGAGGAACTTCGGAGGAATTCCGGAGGAACTTCCGGAGGAATTCCCGGAGGAACTTCGGAGGAATTCGGAGGAACTTCCGGAGGAATTCCGGAGGAACTTCCGGAGGAATTCCGGAGGAACTTCCGGAGGAATTCGGAGGAACTTCCGGAGGAATTCCGGAGGAACTTCCGGAGGAATTCCGGAGGAACTTCCGGAGGAATTCCCGGAGGAACTTCCGGAGGAATTCGGAGGAACTTCGGAGGAATTCCGGAGGAATTTCCGGTAGAATTCCGGAGGAACTTTCGGCGGAATTCCCGGAGGAATTTTCTGAGGAATTCCTGGAGGAACTTCCGGAGGAATTCCGGAGGAACTTCCGGAGGAACTTCGGAGGAATTCCCGGAGGAACTTCGGAGGAATTCCCGGAGGAACTTCGGAGGAATTCGGAGGAACTTCCGGAGGAATTCCCGGAGGAACTTCCGGAGGAATTCGGAGGAACTTCCGGAGGAATTCCGGAGGAACTTCCGGAGGAATTCCCGGAGGAACTTCCGGAGGAATTCCGGAGGAACTTCCGGAGGAATTCGGAGGAACTTCCGGAGGAATTCGGAGGAACTTCCGGAGGAATTCCGGAGCAACTTCCGGAGGAATTCCGGAGGAACTTCTGGAGGAATTCGGAGGAACTTCCGGAGGAATTCGGAGGAACTTCCGGAGGAATTCCGGAGGAACTTCGGAGGAATTCCGGAGGAACTTCCGGAGGAATTCGGAGGAACTTCCGGAGGAATTCGGAGGAACTTCGGAGGAATTCCGGAGGAACTTCCGGAGGAATTCCCGGAGGAACTTCCGGAGGAATTCCGGAGGAACTTCCGGAGGAATTCCCGGAGGAACTTCGGAGGAATTCCGGAGGAACTTCCGGAGGAATTCCGGAGGAACTTCCGGAGGAATTCCCGGAGGAACTTCCGGAGGAATTCCCGGAGGAACTTCGGAGGAATTCCCGGAGGAACTTCGGAGGAACTTC
Organism: Armigeres subalbatus; assembly: GCF_024139115.2. Taxonomy (NCBI): domain Eukaryota; kingdom Metazoa; phylum Arthropoda; class Insecta; order Diptera; family Culicidae; genus Armigeres; species Armigeres subalbatus. Next base: position 202,239,717 of record NC_085139.1, on the reverse strand, counting down.
CGGAGGAATTCCCGGAGGAACTTCCGGAGGAATTCGGAGGAACTTCCGGAGGTAATTCCGGAGGAAATTCCGGAGGAATTCCCGGAGGAACTTCCGGAGGAATTCCCGGAAAAACTTCCGGAGGAATTCCCGGAGGAACTTCCGGAGGAATTCCCGGAGGAACTTCCGGAGGAATTCCCGGTGGTCTTGCCGGAGGAAGTTCCGGAGGAATTCCTGGGGGAATGTCCGGAGGAAGTGTGGGAGGAAGTTCCGGAGGAATTCCCGGAGGAACTTCCGGAGGAATTCGGAGGAACTTCGGAGGAATTCGGAGGAACTTCCGGAGGAATTCCCGGAGGAACTTCCGGAGGAATTCCGGAGGAACTTCCGGAGGAATCCCGGAGGAACTTCGGAGGAATTCGGAGGAACTTCGGAGGAATTCCCGGAGGAACTTCCGGAGGAATTCCGGAGGAACTTCGGAGGAATTCCGGAGGAACTTCGGAGGAATTCCCGGAGGAACTTCGGAGGAATTCCCGGAGGAACTTCCGGAGGAATTCCCGGAGGATTTTCCGGAGGAATTCGGAGGATTTTCCGGAGGAATTCCCGGAGGAACTTCCGGAGGAATTCGGAGGAACTTCGGAGGAATTCGGAGGAACTTCGGAGGAATTCCCGGAGGAACTTCCGGAGGAATTCCCGGAGGAACTTCCGGAGGAATTCGGAGGAACTTCCGGAGGAATTCCGGAGGAACTTCGGAGGAATTCCCGGAGGAACTTCCGGAGGAATTCGGAGGAACTTCGGAGGAATTCGGAGGAACTTCGGAGGAATTCCCGGAGGAACTTCCGGAGGAATTCGGAGGAACTTCCGGAGGAATTCCCGGAGGAACTTCGGAGGAATTCGGAGGAACTTCGGAGGAATTCGGAGGAACTTCCGGAGGAATTCCGGAGGAACTTCCGGAGGAATTCCCGGAGGAACTTCGGAGGAATTCGGAGGAACTTCCGGAGGAATTCGGAGGAACTTCCGGAGGAATTCCCGGAGGAACTTCCGGAGGAATTCCCGGAGGAACTTCCGGAGGAATTCGGAGGAACTTCCGGAGGAATTCCGGAGGAACTTCCGGAGGAATTCCCGGAGGAACTTCCGGAGGAATTCCCGGAGGAACTTCGGAGGAATTCAGGAGGAACTTCCGGAGGAACTTCGGAGGAATTCCCGGAGGAACTTCGGAGGAATTCGGAGGAACTTCCGGAGGAATTCCCAGAAGGAACTTCCGGAGGAATTCCCGGAGGAACTTCGGAGGAATTCCGGAGGAACTTCGGAGGAATTTCCGGAGGAACTTCCGGAGGAATTCGGAGGAACTTCCGGAGGAATTCGGAGGAACTTCCGGAGGAATTCCGGAGGAACTTCCGGAGGAATTCGGAGGAACTTCCGGAGGAATTCGGAGGAACTTCGGAGGAATTCCCGGAGGAACTTCCGGAGGAATTCCCGGAGGAACTTCGGAGGAATTCCGGAGGAACTTCGGAGGAATTCGGAGGAACTTCCGGAGGAATTCGGAGGAACTTCCGGAGGAATTCCCGGAGGAACTTCGGAGGAATTTCCGGAGGAACTTCCGGAGGAATTCCGGAGGAACTTCCGGAGGAATTCCCGGAGGAACTTCCGGAGGAATTCGGAGGAACTTCCGAAGGAATTCCGGAGGAACTTCCGAAGGAATTCCCGGAGGAACTTCCGAAGGAATTCGGAGGAACTTCCGAAGGAATTCCCGGAGGAACTTCCGGAGGAATTCCCGGAGGAACTTCCGGAGGAACTTCCGGAGGAATTCCTGAACGATTTTCTGGATGAATTTCTGGACAATTTTGCTGTAGAAATCTTGAACGAATTTCCTGGAGGAACTTCCGGAGGAATGCCTGGAGAATATTTCTGAGGAATTCCTGGAGGAACTTCCGGAGGAATTCCTGAAGGAACTTCCGGAGGAATTGCTGGAGGAACTTCCAGAGGAATTCCTGGAGAAACGTGCGCAGGAATTCATGGACGAACTCCTTTACGAATTTCTGGAGGAATTCTTGATTGAACTTCTGGAGGAATTCCTGAACGAATATTCGAATGAATTTCTGGACGATTTTCCTATAGAAATCTTGGACGATTTTCCTGGAGGAACTTCCGGAGGAATTCCTGGAGGAACTTCCGGAGGAATTCCTGGAGAATCTTTCTGAGGAATTCCTGGAAAAACTTTGGGATAAATTCTTCGAGAAACTTTCTGAAGAATTCCTGTAGGAACTCCGGAGGAAATCCTGCAGGAACTTCCGGAGGAATTCCTGGAGAATCTTTTGGAGGAATTCCTGGAGAAACTTCTGGAGGAATTCCTGGGGGAATTTCCGGAGGAATTCCTGGAATACTTTCGGAGGAATTCCAGGAGGAACTTCCGGAGGAATTTTTGGAGGAACTTCCGGAGGAATTCCTGGAGGAACTCCCGGAAGAATTCCCAGAGGAACTGCCGGAGGAATTCCTGGAGGAACTTCCGGAGGAATTCCTGGAGGAACTTCCCGAGGAATTCCTGGAGGAATTTCCGAAGGAATTCCCGGAGGAACTGCCGGAGGAATTCTTGGAGGAACTACTGGAGGAGTCCCTGGAAGAATTTGTGGAGGAAACCCTGGAGGAACTTCTGGAGGAAATCCTGGAAGATTTTCCGGAGGAAATCTTGATTGAACTTCCGAAGAAGTTTCCATTTTTAAATCCATGAAACTCATTCACCTCGACCCTCACCGCCGCGCAGCCGGTAACCAACGACGTGAGGCTGCCTCACAGTCCTCGTCAGCCACCGCAGGCTTGAAATGATTTTTCGCGCCACAGCCGATAAAGTTTTATTCGGCGCGCAGGTTTTCTTCTTACTGTGATAGGTGATAAGTGAGAGTTGACGTGAGAGTTGAAGAATGAGAAAATAGAAGTGAGTAATGACTCGTCTTACTTCTCACTTATCACATCTTATTTTCTGCTTCCAAAAGATTTCCCCTCATTTCTTGTTTCTCACTGTGAGAAGTGAAAACAACAAGTAAGAATTAAAAAGGAAAATGTTAAACGTGTTTTTTCCATACTTATTTCTCACTTGTTACTGCTTCTTTCCATAAGAAGTGTGAAATGAGAAGTGAGAAGTGAGGTATGAAAAATGATGGAAAATAGTGAGAAATAAGAAGGGAGCGCGACACGTCTCATATGCTTTTTTTTAATTGTTTCTCCTCAATTATCACCACTCACAGTGAGAAGTGAGAATGAAAAATGAGAAGTGAAAAATTAGATGTGAGCAATGAGAGGTAAGACATTTTACTTCTCACTTCACATTCATTACTTCTTGCTTTTAAAAGAAGGCGCTTGCCCGGATTCGGGCAATAGTGGATGTAATCCATTCTTTAAAAATAGACGCTTGCACAGATTATGGCAAAGGAGGGTTTGATTCGTTCTTTAAAAGTAGGCGCTTGCCCGGATTGAAGCAATGGTAGATGTAATCCCTTCTTTAAAAGTAGGTGTGTGGCCCGAATTGTGGCAATGGCCGGAATAAGTCAATGATGGATGTGATCCCTCCCTCGGAAGTAATTCTGCCGTTCTTTTATTTCGTTCTTCCGGAAAATGGCTACCATCAATCTAAACTTATCAGAAAACAGCCTCGACCTACTTTATCTACGCTAAACAATACATGAAATATCCCTTTCGCCAAATGACCCACTCCTTTCTTGCAGTTTAAAATTATGCCAAATGTTTGTTATGCCAAATGACCCTTCTGCCAAATGGCCTTTAAGCCAAATGACCTTATGCCAAATGGAGCTATGCCAAATGGCCCAGACCCCGTTGAATCACCCTTATGCAATATATTTCACCTTCACAATAACCATTTCGGCCAAACTTTCAATTCGGCCAAATGGAATTCTCCTAGAAGCCTTTCGGATACTCGGTCAAGTGGCACCAGACCCTTCTCTAATTATTGGCACCACGAAGAGCTCCTAATTCTATTCGAAGAAAGTTTATAAATTGGGTTATTCGTGTAAATAAGTACACCTTGAATTTAAAGACACACTAGCAGTTAAATGTACTCAAATTCCGAAACAGGTTGAAGACATTAACCCTTAAAAGGCCGGGACGACAGTTACCTCCTTCGAAGTACTCGTTCTCAGTAAGGCGTTGACCAAATTTCATGACCCCAGACTTTTCTCAAAGGGGATTAGTAGGGCTTTCTTTTGGCTTAGGTGCCGCCCCGCTAGACCCCTCCCCGCGTTTATGAGTATTGAAAATGTCTGTGTTTTTCCTTATTTTTTGTTATGATTGCCAAATTTGTTCAGTAATCAAGTGCAATAAAGTTCTGGCGTCATAAAATAAAGTAGATACATGAAATATATCAAGTCGAAGTGATTTTGAACGTTTCCAAGTTATCTGATTACTGTAATTACCGATATTGAAAGCCATATTCCTGATCTAAGAGTTGTGGTCATATTTCTTAAAATCTGATCACGAAATAAACCAAATTGTGCCAACCAGGAGGGAAAAATATCACAAAAATCTGTGGATATATATGTTATCAATTGTATGTGTTGAATATACTATTTTGGAGCATTCCAGTTCATCCAAAATATCCGTGAGTTCAGGTCTTGAATTCTACCATAGAAGCGAAAGGTGATGTGCACATAAAAATACTCAGAGTACCTCCTACTCAGTTCAAAGATATCAAATGACTCACGGGAAACTTTTCTGCGTGCCCCATAATGACATTCTAGAATGCGCGAAATGTTTTGAAGTTCGGCTCGTAAGATCTACGCAACAACGGCCCCCAAAATGTTTTCGGCAACTATCAAAACCCTTCCCAACAGATTCTTGGATACCTACCAAGAAACGTTATACAAATCTATCTGCATTTCGATACACTGAAGGCCATTCAAAACGTCCTTGAATTCAGGTCGTCAGATCTACAATCAAGTAGAAGCGCAATGCGTGTTTCAAATCAAGCTCAGGTCATCCTGCCCAGATCAAAGAAATCAAATAACTTATTGGAAATCTGTCTACGTGCCCCATAATGATATTCGAAAATGCGCGAAATGTTCTGAAGTTCGGCTCGTAAGACCTACGCAACAATGGCCTTGAAAATGTTTCCGGCAGCTATCAAAACCCTTCCCAACAGATCCTTAGATACCTGTCAAAAAACGTTACACCAATCTATCTGCATTTCAATACACTGAAGGCCATCCAAAACGTCCTTGAGTTCAGGTCGTCAGATCTACAATCAAGTAGAAGCGCAATGCTTGTTTCAAATCAAGCTCAGGTCATCCTCCCCAGCTCAAAGAAATCAGATGACTTATTGGAAATTTTTCTGCGTGCCCTACAATGACATTCTAGAATGCGCGAAAATATGTTCCGAAGTTATGTCGTAAGATCTACACAACAAACGCCTCCAATATGTTTTCGGCAGCTATCAAAACCCTTCCCAACAGATCCTTAGATACCTGCCAAGAAGCGTTATACCAATCTATCTGCATTCTAATACACTGAAGGCCATCCAGAACGTTCTTGAGTTCAGGACGTCAGATCTACAATCAAGTAGAAGCGCAATGCTTGTTTCACATCAAGCTCAGGTCATCCTGGTCAGCTCAAAGAAATCAAATGACTTATTGAAAAAAAAAATTCTGCGGGCCTCATAATGACATTCTAGAATGCGCGAAATGTCCTGAAGTTCAATTCGTAAGATCTACGCAACAACGGCCTCCAATATGTTTTCGGCAGCTATCAAAACCTTTCCCAACAGATCCTTAGATACCTGCCAAGAAACGTTATACCAATCTTTCTGCATTTCAATACACTGAAGGCCATCCAAAACGTTCTTGTGTTCAGGTCGTCAGATCTACAATCAAGTAGAAGCGCAATGGTTGTTTAAAATCAAGCTCAGGTGGTCCTGCCCAGTTCAAAGAAATCAAATGACTTATTGAAAAAAAATCTGCGGGCCTCATAATGACATTCTAGAATGCGCGAAATGTTCTGAAGTTCGGCTCGTAAGATCTACGCAACAATGATCTCCAATATGTGGTCGGCAGCTATCAAAACCCTTCCCAACAGATCTTTAGATACCTGCCAAGAAACGTTATACCAATCTATCTGCATTTCAATACACTGAAGGCCATCCAAAACGTTCAGGTCGTCAGATCTACAATACTTGATTTTATGCAACGATCTGTTAGGAAGGGTATTGATAGCTGTCGAAATCTTTTTTTTTTGCTAGCCGAACTTCAGAATATTCCACGCATTTTAGAATGTAATTGTGGAGCACTACGCTTCTAATTGATTGAAAATCTGAGGCCCTGTACTCAAGATCGTTTTGGACGGGCTTCAGTGTACTAAAAGAAAAAAAGATCGGTATACCGTTTCGTGGCTGATATCCAGCGATCTGTTGGGAAGGGTATTAATAGCTGTCAAAAATTTTTTGGAGGCCGTTGTTTCGCGCATTCTAGAATGTCATTATGAGGCACGCAGAAAATTTTCCAATAAGTCATTTGATTTCTTTGAACTGAGCAGGATGACCTGAGCTTGATTTGAGACAAGCATTATACTTCTACAGGAACATCTGAATGGCGCTGAGAGTACAGGCAGTGAAAGTCAAGCCAGCGGAGGAGATGACTACGTCAGTTCAGCGGACGATGGAAGCCAACCAGCCCCCACCTTGAGGGAAGTTAAGGATGCCATTCAACAGCTAAAGACCAATAAAGCAGCTGGTAAGGATGGTATCGGAGCGGAGCTCATCAAGATGGCCCCGGAAAAGCTGGCCACTTGCCTGCACAAACTGATAGTCAGAATCTGGGAAACCGAACAGCTACCGGAGGAGTGGAAGGAAGGGTTATGTGCCCCATCTACAAGAAAGGCGACAAACTGGAGTGTGAGAACTTTCGAGCGATCACCATCCTTAATGCCGCCTACAAAGTGATGTCCCAGATCATCTTCCGTCGTCTGTCACCATTAGTGAACGAGTTCGTGGGAAGTTATCAAGCCGGCTTCGTTGACGGCCGCTCGACAACGGACCAGATCTTTACTGTACGGCAAATCCTTCAAAATGCCGTGAATACCAGGTCCCAACGCACCATCTGTTCGTTGATTTCAAGGCGGCATACGACAGTATAGACCGCGCAGAACTATGGAAAATTATGGACGAGAACAGCTTCCTGGGAAGCTTACCAGACTGATCAAAGCAACGGTGGATGGTGTGCAAAACTGTGTGAAGATTTCGGGCGAACACTCCAGTTCGTTTGAATCGCGCCGGGGACTAAGACAAGGTGATGGACTTTCGTGCCTGTTGTTCAACATTGCGCTAGAAGGTGTCATGCGGAGAGCCGGGTGTAACAGCCGGGGTACGATTTTCAACAGATCCAGTCAATTTATTTATTCGCGGATGACATGGACATTGTCGGCCGAACATTTGCAAAGGTGGCAGAACTGTACACCCGCATGAAACGTGAAGCAACAAAAGTTGGACTGGTGGTGAATGCGTCAAAGACAAAGTACATGCTTGTGGGCGGAACCGAGCGCGACAGGGCCCGCCTGGGAAGCAGTGTTACGATAGACGGGGATACCTTCGAGGTGGTCGAGGAATTCGTCTACCTCGGATCCTTGCTAACGGCTGACAACAACGTTAGTCGTGAAATACGAAGGCGCATCATCTGTGGAAGTCGGGCCTACTACGGACTCCAGAAGAAACTGCGGTCGAAAAAGATTCGCCACCGCACCAAATGTGTCATGTACAAGACGCTTATAAGATCGGTTGACCTCTACGGATATGAAACATGGACAATGCTCGAGGAGGACTTGGAAGCACTCGGAGTATAAGAGAGACAGGTGCTTAGGACCATATTTCGCGGTGTGCAAGAAGACGGTGTGTGGCGGCGAAGAATGAACCACAAGCTCGCCCAGCTCTGCGGCGAACCCAGTATCCAGAAGGTAGCTAAAGCCGGAAGGGTACGATGGGCAGGACATGTTGCAAGAATGGGCAGGATGACCTGAGCTTGATTTGAAACACGCATTGCGCTTCTACTTGATTGTAGATCTGACGTCCTGAACTCAAGGAAGTTTTGGATGGCCTTCAGTGTATTGAAATACAGATAGATTGGTATAACGTTTCTTGGCAGGTATCTAAGGATCTATTGGGAAAGGTTTTGATAGATGCCGAAAACATTTTCAAGGCCATTGTTGCGTAGGTCTTACGAGCCGAACTTCAGAACATTTCGCGCATTCTCGAATGTCATTATGGGGCACGTAGACAGATTTCCAATAAGTCATTTGATTTCTTTGAACTGGGCAGGATGACCTGAGCTTGATTTGAAACATGCATTGCGCTTCTACTTGATTGTAGATCTGACGACCTGAACTCAAGGACGTTTTGGATAGCCTTCAGTGTATTGAAATGCAGATAGATTGTTATAACGTTTCTGAGCAGGTATCTAAGGATCTGTTGGGAAGGGTTTTGATAGCTGCCGAAAACATTTTCGAGGCCGTTGTTGCGTAGATCTTACAAGCCGAACTTCAGAACATTTCGCGCATTCTAGAATGTCATAAAGGGGCACGCATAAAAGTTTCCCATAAGTCATTTGATATCTTTGAACTGAGTAGGAGGTACTTTGAGTATTTTTATGTGCACATCACCTTTCGCTTCTATGGTAGAATTCAAGACCTGAACTCAGGGATATTTTGGATGAACTGGAATGCTCCAACATAGTATATTCAACACATATAATTGATAACATATATGTCCACAAATTTTTGTGATATTTTCCCTCCTGTCTGGCACAATTTGATTTATTTCGTGATCGAATTTTAAGAAATAAGACCACAACTCTCAGATCAGGAATATGGCTTTCAATATCGGTAATTACAGTAATCAGATAACTTGGAAACGTTCAAAATCACTTCGACTTGATATATTTCATGTATCTACTTTATTTTATGACGCCAGAATTTTATTGCACTTGATTACTGAAAAAATTTGGCAATCATAGCAAAAAATAAGGAAAAAACACAGACATTTTCAAAACTCGTGAACGCGGGGAGGGGTCTAGCGGGGACTTAACTAACTGGATTGACTGGATTGATGAAAACGGGGATTAATAGGTTTTGAACTCAAACTACATTCAATTTCCAATCAGATATCGTTTTGAAACGATATGTATTTATGAAGCAAACACCTTTAAGTTATCAACTTCAATAAAAGTGATTGCCCTTCTACCATCAAACGGTAGCATCTTAAATAGTACATAACTCAGAGTGGATGCCAATGAACCTTTCCTTCTATTTCCATGCAAATCTCCCCCCAATTTTTTTTGGCAACGATCCCAAACAGGGGAGAGCAATGTCTACGATAGGCGCCTATTCTTTATCGGGTGTCTGTCACATGCCAAGAAACAATTCGCAAAGCAGTCGAACAGCTCACGTCTTTGGCGTGTAAACGGTTACTGTGAGCGCGCAAGTGGTGCGTTTGTCATAGTGTCGTACCCGCGCGATTTTGCTCCAACCCCGGCAAAAAAATAATCTCCCAATGAACAATCTCACTTGACAGTTGCAATTTTCCGCGCCATTCGTCAAGACAATTTGGCGCAATTCTTTATAACTGCCGCCACGAATGGCATATTGGGTGCCCCCCCCCCCATCTATCGCGTCGCGTCGTTTGGCGACAAACGCCGCCAATTTAGTTCACTGGAGTCGAATATTTTCTTTTTTTGTTTTCCCGATGCAGCAGCTGCGAATGGTTACTCTGCCCATCTGCCAGCTTCGGACCACTTGGGATAATAATTGCTCCCGGTCGGGGTGCGGTGTGGCGAGGGTGGACGCGTTGGCCGGATGTGGTGGGAAGGTGATAAGCCAACGGAAATTGGCACTGGCTCAAATTGTCCCTCAAATTGAGGTGCGCTGGTTTGTTTGGTGGAGTAAATTGTTGAAAATCGAACGACTTTTCAGCAGACTGCCGAAGACGCGGATGGACAGCTGCTGCTGCTGTTGATGGGAATGATGAAGTGGAAAACTGACTTCTGAATTTTGCTGAGATAATGGGAAAATTGGGGATAATAAACTTTTACTTCGACCTGTCTGCGATGGATGATGAAGAGGGTGTTGGATTGCGACTTCTTGGAAAAGGCGATTTGAACTTCAGACAATGATGAGCACACTTGAAAACGCTTCAAGCTGTGATTCCGCAGAAATGGCTCTGGAAAAAGCTCAGCACATTAATAACACTACCAGCTTTAACGAATCTTGAAGTCTTTCAACTGACATCTTCTGGCTCGTATCGAAATACATGACCTGAAAGAATGACAAACGTCAAACAATGCAATAAACCAGGAATGAGCCATCCCTCATCATGTCAAGATTCATAATTCCGCTCCATGCCGCCCATTATAGCAAAGCCGGAGGATAAAGAGCAATTTGGACCAATCAAATAAAAATTACCGTAATGAAAAGCAGAATTATGGCATGGATGAGGGGGAGAGCCAAAGAGTAACGGCCTGTCGAGTTTCGCATTCATTGTGGCAGGCAGCAGTCACTCAGTCTCGGTTGGTGGTGGTCGGCTTTGGGGCTATCCCAGGCATCCGTCATCGGAGGAGCATTTTTCTCGTTTTCCGTTCTCGTCCTCGTCGGATTTGGCCGTTTCCCAGCAGGAGAGAACATCCTTAATTTCATTTCGTAGACGCCAGTCCGTGTGCCTCCCCACTGGTGACGGATGAAGGTCCGCTTTGTGCGAGGCAACAACAGAAAGAGATGATTCGGTTTCAGGCATGATGGTTGACAACCCAAATGGGAGATTTTAGATGGCCATAAATTCGAGTCCAACTGATATACAGACCAGATTGTTCGAAATTTGATTCTAATAAGCTTCTGGGAATGGAAATTGAAATTTTTCTAGGCAAAGCTTTCTGAGAAAATACAAAATGGTAACATTGCTTCAGACGGCTTCTGAATGATTATTCCAATTTATTTATAGACGACTACTAAAGAGTCTTAACAAGGCCGGAAATAATATTTATATAATACCTACGTTGTTGATAAAAAATCTGTGCGAAACCGAAGTTTCTACAGTTTCCGGGAAAAGGCAGAAGTGAAGCATACGGATGGATTTAAATGGCAACAGACCCAGCAACGAATAAAGGACAACGATTGGAAAGTCGGAAATTGAAACGTGAGGACTTAGAATGGACCTGCATGCGTTGGAATCTTGGCTCATGTGCTGTAGAAAGTGGGCGTGAGCGTGGTAGCAATCCAGGAAATTCGCTGGCTCTTAAACTTCAGCGCAGTATCATCAACGTGCACTGCCTACACAAAGGACGACCCGACGACGAGAAAGAAGCGTTCCGTGCACAGCTGTAGCAGGCATGTGATGGATGCCCGCAGGGAGATGTCAAAATCGTCATCGGTGTAGGTAGGAAGGGAGGAAATGTACAGACCGAATCGAAATGACAACACGACCAACGATGCATACAGTTTGTAACTTTCCGCGGAATGTTAATCAGAAACGCTTCCCAAGCAGCACGCGCAACATCTTTTAAGAATCTGTTTGTTCCTGATAAATTGCATTGAAGGCTTTGGCCATACATCAAGTCACATTAAAGCCACTTTCAGATTAAGAAACGCACCATTTTTCATTTTCGTTCCAGAGCTGTCGCAATCTACTACGCATCTGACTTCACGAATGATTATACAGGGTGTTCAATAAGTTCGAATACACTTTCAAAAATTGTTTAAAAATTGAGATTAAATTATTTCTTTTCCCGGTTGCATTTCATTGGATGTTTTGTTTATAAAGAACGTTTGTAACATTTTTTTTGGAATGACCTCTATTTCATACTTCTTCACGAGCTTCAAACGTTTCTAAAACCCATCGCAAGCGGCACGCACGGTCTGCATGGGCATTTCGTTCCAGATTTTGAGAATTATTTCTTGAACTGGTCCAAGTTACTGACCTTGTATTCGTACAGCTTTAATATAATAAAGGACCAAACAAGTAAGTTAAGAGGGTTCAAATCCGGGAAGCTGGGAGGTCGCAAAGTTTTGTCCAAAAAGTCGATGAAATTGTCCCCATATAAGGCTTAAATCGCATTTTCCGTGTATAAAGGGTTATCGTCCTATTGTAACACGTAGGGCTGACCTCCGTCTTATCACCGGGCCACTGGGGGCATCAATCGTCCCCAAAACCTTAGTTTTGAAGTGCGCCGCAATGATTTTGACCTTCAAAAACGGCTATTTATGATGCCTCAATCCATTTTCAACGCGCATAATAAACAAACAACAAGTGACAGAATGTCAACACTACACACATCCGATAGCGTATATATACCGCTAACGCTGACACCAATACTAATACAGAATATGTACATTGGGCTTATAAACACAATGATCAAACATTTGTATTCGAACTTATTGAACACCCTATAGGTTTGATGTATTTCATATCAGAAACAAAACGGATAAATTGTTCAAGTAATTACACTTCGGTTCATGACTTTTACCACAATTTTTCTGATATATTGCAAAACACTTTGAGCTCAGCTGAGCATCATGTTATTATCAACAATCCCCTGCATGTTCCCTTAGATGGGTAAGTGCTGGAGACGTCGAGGAGCACGTAAATGAACAACAGTGCTACACTACCATAACCACAACGCTTTCTGAAACCATAAAGAAGTTTTAGGAAATTGAAGAAATAGACGATGCCGATCAACCCACGGACGCAGATGAATGTGAGAATGTTTTTCAAATCACCCATTACCGATATGAAGCCGGAAGGTGTGTTGTGTCCTTACCTTGAAAAGGGTCGTTTGGCCGAAACCCATTCGGCCGAATGCCACTAGGCCGAACAAACCATTAGGCTGAAACCCATCTGGCCGAAAGGGTCATTTGGCCGAAAGGGTCATTTGGCCGAAAGGGTCATTTGGCCGAAAGGGTCGTTTGGCCGAAAGGGTCGTTTGGCCGAAAGGGTTATTTGGCCGAATACGACATTTGGCCGAATAAGACATTTGACCGAATAGGTCATTTGGCCGAATAGGACATTTGGCCGAATAGGTCATTTGAAAAGTGAGAAATTAGGAGTGAGAAGAGAGACGTCTCAATTCTCATTCCTCATTTCTCACTTCTCACTGTAAAAAGTGAGAAGCGTGAAGTGAGTAGTGAGACGTCTCACTACCCACTTCGCACTACTCACTTTTCACAGTGAGAAGTGAGACGTCTCACTTCTCACTCCTTATTTCTCATTTCTCGGTGTAAAACGAGGGCAGCGCGAAGTGAGTAGTGAGACTTCTTATAGCGAGAAGTGAGAAATGAGGAGTGAGATGTGAGACGTCCCACTTCTCACTCCTCATTTCTCACTTCACACTGCGAAGTATCGATGAAGCTACATTATTCTTGATGGCTGCGAAAATCATCCGTGGAGATTGCTACGTTGAAGACATTTTGTCAGGAGCTAACACCGTTGCTGGAGCAATTGACCACTCGAAGCAGCTACATCAAATGCTCCAGTGTGGAGGATTTCACGTTCAAAAATGGTGCTCCAATTCTTCGGAAGTACTACAGCATATCCCTGAAGCCGATAAACCTAGGCAACGACGATGAAGGAGTTATGAAAACTCTGGGTTTAACTTGGAGTCCCCAACGAGACAAATTTTCTTTTTTGGTAACCCAACCGATGCAGATAAACCACAAATCAAGCGATCCATTCTATCTGAAATCAGCAAGCTTTATCGCAACCTTGGCCTTCTATCCCCAGTTGTCATCGTTGCCAAAATAATCATGCAGAAAAATTGGATTGCTGGGCTACCATGAGACACTAGTACGGAAAGCGAGTTGCTACGAGCTGAACACTGTTATTCAATCTTTTCCGACGTTTCGGTCCATTTGGGATCTTTTTCAGTAACTCTAAAAGTATTTATTCAATTTATGTTAAAATATTTTCATTTAGTACACTGGAGGAAATATTGTCTGAATAAAATTAATTTTAATTGGAAAATGTTATATAAAACAGAAATCCTGACCTCGTGGCAATCAATGGTTCAGCAGAACTACAGTTGAGGATAAACCTGTAAGAATTGGTAATAATTAGAACAAAAACTTAAATGAAAATATTTTAACATAGATTGAATAAATACTTTTAGAGTCCCTGAGGAAGGTCCCAAATGGACCGAAACGTCGAAAAGATTAAATAACAGTGTTTTGATTTTGTCAAGACTGAAAAGCCACCTCTAAAGCATTATATCACAGTCGAAAGTAATAGTCTACAACATGTGAGCAGAATCAAGATCCCTCGGTGTGTCATAAAAGAGTATTACATCGCTGTGGATTTGCATGGATTTTCCGACGCACCAGAATCAGCCTCTGAAGCAGTGATATACCTTCGCTGCATTTTCCCCCGATGGTACTGTACAGGTACAGTCTTCATTTGCTATGCCTCAAATCAAGGATAGCTCCTACGCAACAAGTAACTACTCCTCGCCTGGAGCTACTTCTGGTTAGAATGGAAATCCTTTTCGGATAATGGTAGCAACTTCTAAGGTGCCAAATCTGAGCTGTTCGAGCTGAACCTTTTGTTTAGAAATAGAGAAGTCCTTCAACACATAGAGGAACACTGTCAAATGAAGGAAATCTTTTGGCATTTCATTCCACCTGATGCCTTTAACTTCGAAGGTCTCTGGGAGGCTGCCATGTAAAGCACCAAGTATCGGGCAAATTTGGTATGGAAGTTTGACAGCATGCTGCAAGATATTCGTGCCTGCAACGCCGAGCGTCTGATCAAAACAAACACAAGTCAATGACGAAGCTGCCTGCCGAGTATCATTGCAATTGATAGTAAAACGAAGATTTCCGTCCTTGGTTAATGGTTAAGCCTATACTCGCCGTCTCCCTCTTCAGTGTGACAAAAGCCTCCAATGATGTCGATGTCGTTCGCAAAGCCCAGGAGCATATGCGACCGTGTGATGATAGTGCCGTTCCTCTGCACGCCAGATCTCATAATAGCGCCTTCGAGTGCAATGTTGAACAATAAATTCGAAAGTGAATCACCCTGCTTTAATCCGCCTAAGGTCACAAACGAGGTTGACACTTCGTCTGCAATCTAAATACTTGATTTCGAGCCATCCAGCGTTGCACGAATCAGTCTAATCAGTTTCGCCGGAAAACCATGTTCGGACATTATCTGCCACAGCTCATATATTTTCACTGCATCGTGCGCTGCTTTGATTTAAATGAACAGATGGTGAGTCTGCAAGTTGTACTCCCGGAATTTATCAAGGATCATCCGCAGGCTAAACATCTGATTCGTCGTTGATCGGCCCTCTCGAAATCCTAACCGGTATTTGCCAACGAAGGACTCCTCCAGCGGTTTCAGTCTGTTAAACAGGATACGTGATAGAATTTTGTACGCCGAGTTCAGAAGGGTGATTCCTCTGTAATTGGCACACTCTAGTCTGTGCCTTTCTTTGTAGATTGAGCCTATGAGGCCATCCAACCAGTAGGCAGGCAGTTCTTTTTCCTCCAAATCACTGTGTGATAGTCTCCATAAAACAAGATACGGTTCCAATCCCTTCATACTATCCAGCCCTTCATTCTTCTTCTTCTTCTTCATTAGCTTTACATCCCCCAACTTAGCTTTACATCCCCCAACATTGCCGCCTCGCAGCGTAGTGTTCATTAAGCACTTCCACAGTTATTAACTGCGAGGTTTCTAAGCCAAGTTACCATTTCTGCATTCGTATATCATGAGGCTAACACGATGATACTTTTATGCCCAGGGAAGTCGAGACAATTTCCAATCCGAAAATTGTCTAGACCGGCACGGGATTCGAACCCAGCCACCCTCAGCATGGTCTTGCTTTGTAGCCGCGCGTCTTACCGCTAGGCTAAAAAAGGCCCCAGCCCTTCATACTACATTGTATTGGCCCTGAGCTTTACTCGACGCAAAGCAGTGTCTATTTTCTCCGAGATTAACCATGGACTTCATCCGGTGTAATGTGAAATTATCCACGCCACTAGCCACACAAATCCCAGCAAATCCAGTGGACCGAGACTACAGTATATTGATATTGGCATGTGAACTGATAGGAATTGCGAAACCAATTCCTGTCCAGTGTCCAAATCTCGGAGTTCTGCGGGCATCAACTAAAATTCCAAACAAATGGCGCGGGTTTTCATAATTGACACTACTTTATACTACGGAGTCCTTCCGTCCAGAACAAAACCAAATTAGAAAAATCTATGACCCATCGCGAAATTCGTAAAAATAGCAAAAGGCAGGAGAAAAACGCGGAGCGAAAAAAACATGACATGTGTACTCAATCGCGGCACACTATGGTCTCCATTTGACAGAAAGGGCCATTCGGCCTAAAATGTCATGTGGCCCAACGGATGATACTTCCAAATTTCAATTGACCTTTCCCGTCAAAAAATTGTTTTCGCTTCTTCATTTTCATTCTTCATTTTATTGAAGCCCATAATAATTTTGAAAATTTAAACAACAAATCTAAAAAGTGATGTTTTTCAGGTTTGGCCTGACATTTGCCCGGCTTTGAACGAACATCGGCTGAATTTTTCAGACCGGTTCACATGTGCAGCCCTGTTTTGGTTTTTGTTTTCAATTTATAAAATTGTTAGAGGCTTAAAAAATATGTGTTCTTTGGCAAAGTTGACCTTTAATAAGCCAAAGAATCGACTGAGACAATAAAACGAGATACATTTTTTTACGGGAAAGGTCAATTACTGAAAGGGTAGTATGATCAAGAATTTCCACCCGTTTGGCAATATCACATTTTTTTAGCCGAATGGCCTTTCTGTCAAACGACCATTCAGGTTAAATGACCTATTTGGTCAAACGACTTTTTCGTTTAATGCCAACCACATTTTTGGCCGTATGTCCATGTCGGATAAATGACATATTCGGTGAAATGGGTTTTGGCCTAATGATTTATTCGGTCAAATGACATATTCGGCTAAACTCCCTTCGGCCTTGTGGCCCTTTTCGTCGTTTAGCTGAAAGTCATTTGGCGGAAAGCCATTTTTTCGCCGAAAATCTGTTAGTCAAATTTGATTTAGGTCGAAATGAATGCTTATTCGAAACGGTTATCAGTTAGAAGATGATTTTAACAAAAAAGTTGTTTGCCCTTACTGATCATTTGGTTGAAAATTCCGTATGGTCCGAACGGTCGTTTGAACGTGAACTTGAGCTTGATGACCGTATAAGGTACTCCGGGGCAAGTGAAAATACGGGGTAAGTGGGTACTATGGCTGCTGATCAATCGATAAACGTTTTAGTGGTAACAATCTTCTAGAAAGATGAAGCAGGACTATCAACGAATACAGCCCACACAAAATATTTGGAATCAAAACCATTTGAGGCACCATGCTAATGCTATTGCTTGATCATGACTTTAGACTACCGGGAAAATCTATTACTTATATTTTAATTCAATGGATTTCCACCATAATAGTCGTTTTTAATTTATCATTGACGTGGAAGGTGAATAATTTGAGCAATCAAATAATTGTGTGACATCGAAAATGATTTATAAGTTTTAATTTAAGCCAAAATTTGCAATTTTCACTTACCCTTTAGTTTTAACATACATGGGGCAAGTGGGACATATTTGAACAACAATTTCGATAGAGCCCTTTTAATTGTTTTTAAATCGTTGTCTAGTGAAAAATAACTTCGACACTCATATATCATATGGATCTGAATCAGATGTAGTTTGCTTATTGTTGGTTTCGCTGTTAAATAGTATTGTACAGTTGATTAACAATAATACAGAATTTATTCTAAAAATTATCTCCCGCAATAGTTATAACAATGCGATATTTTTCCATTTACAGTGTAAATAATCTATTTGTTCAACGATAGGTCAACAAAATTTGTCTTGTGTTTTGTTATTTTCAAATTGCGCATCAAATTTACAGATTTTCAGATAAATAAAGTGCTCAACACATAAATTGGCAATTTCGTTCTATTATAAATTTATAGCAGTGCGTATATCGTTAATAAATATGTTTATTTTGAAGTACTGATTTATGTAATAATCTGTGCTTTAAACACAGAAACATTCACTCGAATGGTGAATAAAGAATTGCTTATCCTTTCCATCTAAAACATTTGGTACAAAAGTAACCCAGTGAAGAGCAAAACAAGAGCCAATTAAACAGTAAATCGGCTGCTGTCTGGTGTTCATATTTGCTAAAATTATAATCCCTTCCTTGTAGCAAAAACAAAAATCCGACAAGCAACAAACCTCCATCCATGATCTGAAAATAATACGACTCAGAAGTAAAATGAACATTGCAGGTTCCTTTAATTAGTTTAGTTCGACAGTATAAAACAGAATAGGTCCCACTTGCCCCGTTTGAAGGGGTAAGTGGGTCCTACAGGTGAATTTATTTCTTTCACTACCAATATTTTTTGTAATTGAATAAATGGCTTACAACACGTCTACACTTCAACAACGGAATGATGTATGCGTAGTTAATGTTCTGAAATATCGTGTTTTATAAGTATGCGTTAACAATTTTGCTGAACTAGCGTTTTTTTAGGTCCCACTTGCCCCGGGGTACCTTATTTCGTAGTTGCTACTCCGTGATTGACCAGGACAATCGTAATTGCACAGGGAACCAATGGATGGAGAATGGAAATTGCTTTTCAATTTCAGTGTGCCAAGTTCGAGAGCTTTAAACTTTATAATGGTCGATTACGGCGCCGGCCATGTCTTTACAGTAACCGGGGATGGGGAGGAAATGATTATGCAGTCACTTCCCACAATTTCGTGCGGAATTTGGGGGTTAGGGTCCTATGGCAGAAGGAAACTATATGAACTTCATTTCCAGTTTTAGCAATAGCTAGAACATGATAAGTAGTATAGGGAAAGATGCAAAGTAGGATAATGGAACTGGCCTGGGATTGAACCCACGATCTCCGGCGTATGAAGTAAAGGCGGTAACTATATGACCATCAAGCCCGATTCCGCTTGGTCAGAAAGTCGTTTGACCGAAGTTCATTTGGCCAAAAATGCCGTTTGGTAGAAATGGCCGTTTGGCAGAAAGACAGAAAATAAATCTATTATTGGGCGATTGAACCTGTTTCGTATCGGACACGGATCAAGGTGTTCAGTTCTGTTTTGTGTGGTCGGTACGTAAAGAGTGCGCATTTGCTCATGTTTTCTATTGGACGCAGAACGATCGCGCGTTCATCGAAATGCTTGGTACTGCTTTGTGCGCATGTGTTAGTAACTAGTACATAAGTAGTAACTTGGACATAAGTTCGTACAAAATAATTATTTAGTCGCTTACCAAGACTACTTCTTATAGATTATCCTCTCATCTAACCTAACCCTAAACCTAACCCTTTCCCCTGGGGATCACGGAAATGTAAAGGATTCCTCGGTCTCTTGTAGCAATGAGTGTCCACCTGTCATAATAATTTTCTTAACTTCCCTCTCCTAATCCTAAATTGACTGTGAGGATGTGGCCGATATCGTTATTGGTCTTGAATTGATGAAATTCCATAGCATGTACAGTGAGAATAGTTTTCTAATCCCAAGACAGATATTAAATTGGTTTGCTGTGCACCGCACAAACAGCATTGTTGACCAATAGACCGCTTCAACCGAACGACACTTTTGGCCGATATGGTCTATTTCGGTCAAAGGGCATTCTGGAACGGCATGGAAAATTAAGCGGCGTTAAACATTTGAAATGGGGGCGCGCTGATGCAAAAATTTCGGCGTCAAGTGAGTCAAGAGGTTTTTGATGAAGTAAATTCAACAACTTTTCTAACTAATACACGGTTAAAAAAAGTATCTAATTTTAGGTACTTTTTTTTCTCTTGCATCACCCTCCCTCTTCCCTTTGTTGTCATACAATGAAGAGCAAAACCACTCAACAAGGGCATTACAGTGTGGGAACCCAACGTTGAGTAATCTCATGTTTACAAAAGATGAGTGAAATTAACCTACCTTTGGTTAATTCCTATTTAAAATTAAGTATATTTTACTTAATATTAAGTGAATTTTACTTAATTTAAAAAAAAAACTTAATTTTGGGCTCCCACACTGAACCCCCGATTTCCCAACAAACAATTTTAGCTGGATAAGCTAGTTTACTGAAGAAGGATATTTTTAGTTGAATAAGTGTTCAATTAGCTTCCGATGTTTGTTGGGTTGAGTGAAAAGTACCTAATATTAGGTACTTTTTTCTAACCGTGTAGATTCGACTCACCGAGAGAAGGATCGCTGCTAGATCTGGAACATATTCGACGACACCTTCTTTGTGCCTAGAAGCGCAGCCTCTACCCTGTACATATTGTTTTCAGTTCGCACTTCCCTATTGGTCCGCTCTGTTTCTTAGGCTGTGACATACTGGGAGCGAAGAAGAGAGAAGCGAAGCACTCGCGTGCAAGCTCTTCCAATGATGTTCTGGATGTTCTATGCAAAACGCTTGTACCTGGCATATCGAAAGCGAGGTGAAGAGGTGAGAGGCGACCGCCAAAGAGGTGAAGCAGTTCGCGGAGTGCTTTGCCGCGCGAGAACGCAAAGGATTAATTGTATTATTCGTTTTAATTGTCGAAAAAAAATACTGCACGCCTAAAATCAATAACACAGAGATATGTTTGCTTCACACAAAACGGACCTAATGCAGAACAACACATAGATGAGCGACAGTTACACAGCCACACAAATAGCTCGTGTGGTTTTATTGAAGCTTGGATTTCAATATTTTCAACAATATTTGGTTCCTCATGAAAACAAGGAATCTGTACAAACGTCTACATGTTAAAAAGGACCGTTATCACGACTGTACGAGGCATTTTTGTGCCTGTGTAACTGTCGCTATTTTAGTGTTGTTCTGCATTAGGTCCGTTTTGTGTGAAGCAAACACATCTCTGTGTTATTGATTTTAAGCGTGTAGTATGTCGGCCTTACACGCCAGAAGTGCCTTCATCTTCAAACTTCGCACATTCTTTTCGTTCTTGAAACTCAGTTTTTGTGGGCATTCCGACACGTGGTGCTCAAGCTTTTCGCACTTTAAACACTTCATCCCTAGCAACACATATGTTCCACGTAGGTTACTGCAATTCATATGTGACCAAATTTGGTCACAATCAAGTTGCTGGAACCAGTTTTGACTGACCTGTGTTGCTCGGAATGTTCGATTTGTCCTTCTGCTTTATGGTGGCTTGCTTCTGACACGTTGCCAGTGCTCCACTTGATCTAGCAGCTTCGCAATCAGGCTCGATCGTGATGCTTCCATAACTATGACCATTCCATTGGCTCGTATCTCTTCGGCAGCCCTATCATGAGGATCAATGACATTCACTCGTCGTTAAGCGGGAAACAGGAGATTGCAGCTTTTGGCTTTTTTCATCCGCATATTCTTCAACTTCAACTTCGAGCACTTCGAACAACTTTTTCAAGTGCCAGCCAGGCCATAACACGCGTCAATACCGAAGTTCCATCACTGCTAAAGATTCAAACAGTCATCCAAAGCATGAAATCGAATAAAGCCCCAGGGGTCGACCGCATATCAGCCGAGATGCTCAAAGCTGACCCCATGACATCCGCTCAACTACTGCATCGTTTATTTCGTAATATCGGAGACACCGCAACTTTCCCGATCGACTGGATGGTATCTTAGTGAAGGTGCCCAAAAAGGGTGACCTGACTGTATGCGATAACTGGCGAGGCATTATGTTGCTGTGTACCGTTCTCAAAGTTCTGTGCAAAATTATCCTAGCCCGGATTCAGGTGAAGATCGATGCGGCTCTCCGGCGGCAGCAAGCCGGATTCCGTGCCGGAAGATCCTGTGTGGACCATATTGTCACGCTCCGCATCATTCTGGAGCTGGTCATTGAATTCCAAGAGTCCCTTTACTTGGCATCCATTGACTACGAAAAAGCTTTCGACCGTCTCAATCACGAGCCTAGGTGGGGCGCCCTGAGACGCAAGGGGGTCCTGAGAAAATCATCGGCCTCATCGAAGCACAGTACGAGGCCTTTTCGTGTAGAGTGCTGCACAATGGGGTCCTGTCCGACCCTATCCGGGTCGTAGCTGGTGTGAGGCAAGGATGTATTCTATCACCGTTACTGTTCCTCATCGTAATCGATGAGATTCTGGTAGATGCGATTGACCGTGAACCAAACCGCAGGCTGTTATGGCAGCCTATAACCATGGAGCACCTAAACGACTTCGAATTGGCTGATGACGTTGCACTCCTCGCGCAACGGCGCTCTGATATGCAGAGTAAGCTCAACGACCTTGCCGAGCGCTCCTCCTCGGCAGGTTTAGTCATCAACGTAAACAAAACCAAATCGTTGGATGTAAACACGGTGACTCCTTCCAGTTTCACAGTAGCCGGGCAACCAGTGGAGAATGTTGAAAGCTTCCAATATCTTGGTAGCCAAATGGCGTCAGACGGCGGTACCAAGATCGACATAGGCGCACGGATCAAGAAAGCAAGGGCTGCCATTGCGAGTTTAAGAAATATTTGGAAAAACAGGCAGATAAGTGAACGATCCGAAAAACGAATTTTCAACTCTAACGTGAAATCTGTTCTGTTATACCATAGCAAAACATGGTGTGTGTCAGTGGAGAACACTCAACGGCTGCGCAGGTGTTGAACAGATGCCTGCGGTATATAATTCGGGCCTGGTGGCCTCAAAACTGAACCTCAAACAACGAGCTCCATCGTCGTTGTCACCAGAGGCCAAGAGTAACAGAAATTCGGGATTCGAAGTGAAAGCGAGGCTGGGTTGGCCACACTCTACGTAGGGGTGGAAACGAAATTTGTAAAGAAGCATTAGACTGGAACCCACCGGGACATCGCAGCAGAGGCAGACCCAGAGGCTCATGGCGGCGAAGCCTTAATAAAGAAATAAAAGAAGTCGACCGAAATCTAACCTGGCAACAGGTTAAAGCGATAGCCGGGCAACGCTCAGGATGGAGATCTTTCAAGTCGGCCCTTTGCACCATCGAAGATGTACACGATCCATAAGTAAGTAAAAATACTCTTCAACTGATGAGCAGTCTTCAAGCTCCAATCTCATCAGTTTCCGTGACATGCTAGTCTTCCTACTTCCCGCTGTCCTGGAACGTCGTTCGGAGAAATAATGGCAAGCCAGGTTCCGTTTTTTGATCATCACCATTCGCATTGCGAATGCCAACGCGAACACCGCGTAGTCGTCACGGTATCCCAAGTAACCAAAAGTTCCTTTAAGAGTACTTTTTTCACTTAAGCAGCTCAGTGAAGCTGATTAAGCGAAAAACGTATTATTAAAGGAACTTTTAGTTACTTGGGATGTTAGCTTCTCTAGTGCTTAACGGAGCTCTCTGCTGGCACATTCTTGCTTGATGATTTCTTACACCATCCACTTTCTTTGTACTGCCAGAACCGTTGACTTGAGAAGAATCGCACTAACATTTTCATTTCTTTCGTTTTCCATTTTGACGCCGTCCAATTTTTGATTGGCTGATGATCTAGTTATTACATTTTCTTGGATTCATTAAACCAAACATTTTCGTAATACACGAAAATACAAATCCAACAAAAAAGACCCGCAATATCATTTTGTTTAAATCTTTCTAATCACTTATGAAACAGCAAGTATAGTGCCACCTCCGCGACAGCGGGATTGTAGAGAATGACCCTAATGAATAGCGAATGGACATCAAACCCGCAGTCAGACTTCTTGTTGTGTTGTTAGTTGGTCCGACATTGCGGTTAGACAACAAATCAGATCAGATCCTGAC
This sequence comes from Armigeres subalbatus, assembly GCF_024139115.2. Classification (NCBI taxonomy): domain Eukaryota; kingdom Metazoa; phylum Arthropoda; class Insecta; order Diptera; family Culicidae; genus Armigeres; species Armigeres subalbatus. The sequence continues at coordinate 202,215,979 of NC_085139.1, read as the reverse complement.
AAAGTCATTTTTCAACTATGCGGAGCGGCGGGTAGCTCTGAATCTGTGTTCGGACGCAACAACAGAAAAGTAACAATTTCGCGTTTCATTATTGTTTGTTATTAGAGGTGCTCGCTGTTTGAACGATGTCGACGGGGGTCATAGCCTTTGTCTGGGTGCTGCAGAGGAAGAGGATACCGGCTATGCATTCAAACTGGGGAATGAAAATATGAAAAATGAAATTTTTAATTTGATTTCTCAACAGCTCGAATGTCCGACGACGAGGACGACGACGATGATGCCGACGACGCCAAGCGCGTTGCTTTGTCGTTGCACCTAGACCTAGGTATTGCCGCCATCGCATCGTCGGCAGGGGTCCACGCGGTGAGAAACGAGCCACCTTTTCATGCTTTTAACCTTGGAGTCAACTTTGAAAGGAAACCGCGCTGGAAAAGTGGCCCCGGTTCGAAGGCGGAAGTGGGGAAGTCATTGTCATTTACGTCTTTGAACAACGCAACGTCGTCGTCGTCGTCTTGGGCTTCGCCGTCCGTCTCGGCAGAGTATTCTTTGTCGTTGCATTTATGATGATTTCTGTGCTTTGCACCGGACCGTCGTCGCCCGTCCGGACCGGAACGCTGGTCCCGGGGGAAGAACTGTTGCTGCAACGACGGGTTATTGCCCGTTTTGCTCGTCGGGTAGGTGGGAAGGAACGAATGGAATGGGAAATTAAATGTAGAAATGTAGTTTAGTTTTGAATAAAGAATGCGTTGTTTCCCGACATAATTCAAATTTATGAATTGCATCACAATGGGCGGACAGAGCCACAGATGCTTTATTGGAAAAGTTTGATTATTTAGTTTCAGATGAGGATGATTTGGTGAAGGCAAGCTTTTGTTCTTTTTCTTAGTTACTCGAACAAAAACAAATTCACTTCAACAGCTATAAATCCTTTTCAAGATCTATTTGTTGATGTAATACATCCATTAGATATCCTTATTTAAACAAATTCTCAAAATTATTAGCTTCTTAGTTAAAGCAGCTCCTTGTGAAAATGTGTTGAATTAGAATTCAAATATTGGAACCGCGACTAAATTTGTAAGATTTCGCCGATGATGAAATGCCTGGGTTCGAAGAAAATATTTTGACAATCTAAGTTTTTGAAAGCTCTAGGTATGCCAAATGATAGTCAAACGTTAAAATATTTTTTTTTAACTGAAACGCATGGTAATGAGATTATTTTATGTATTTGGCGTAAGCTTAAAAATAGGTAGAAATAAACAAAAGGAATTAAACAAAAACGATCATTGAACAGAGAAAAATCAGCTTCGTTATCAGTAATCAATCACAGTTGTCACGGTTGTCAGTGTCCAGCTCAGTCTGCCGTAATTGATCGTAGTAGCCGTGGGGCTCGCGAACGGGACACACGGGATGGATATGGGATGAAACATTCAAACTTCCTTATCGGGATGATGATGATGATGATGATGTTCAATTCAGGAGGGGAGACAACCAGGATTGTTTGCCCTCGAGTCATCCAGTATTTACGCTTCTTCTTTCGGCCGTCTCAATTTTACATTTAACTACACATATAAGAAACCTTTGGCGTATATGGCAACTTAATCGAAGTTGTCAGGTTGGCTTTTTTCGTCCATAACCAGATAACAAAATGCCATTCAATGGATACGTTTTTGTTCGGTTTATTGATGTCTTTTTTCGGAATCCAATCGAGAAATAATTGCACGGATAACGGAAGTAAAAAGTTCAACACACATCATTTGAAACGATGAACTAGATTTTGATTGTTGTTTGTCCTTTCTTCCTTAACGACATCAAGTTTGTGCTCCCCTTTTTTCTACTTGCAGTTGTATAAAAATATTGTTTTCTTCGATTATTCTACTTACTTGCGCTTGATGACATGGTTGTTTCGAATTCCTAAAATGATTCCACATCGTATGACGTTCCTAAACCTAAAAGTTCGTTCAACAGCGCTTTTCCCTCGATTCACGTACATTTTTTGCATTCACAGGTTTGACTTCGGTTTTTCCCAGTTTTCACATCGATAGGAAGAATAGAAAACGAAAAAAAAAAACAAATGAAAGTAACTTTTCTATTTCGCCGCACATCCTCTTTGTACATCGCACTGTAGGTTTTGTGTGATTGGAGAAAAAATGTACACCTAGCTAAGATTATGTTGATCCGTATGTAAATTTAGAATACTATATAACTTCCGTTCTGCTGAGTAACGACTACTTGTATAGGATGCGATTTTTTCCTCAATTTTTTTGTGGGTTTCTTTATTTAACTTCACGTTCGACGACGACAGTTTAATATCGCGCTCTCGCGCTCGGCCCGAGATGGAAGGAAACTTTTAACTGTACAGGTGCGCCCGCAGGTCTGTGCTTCTGGTTTTCCAATCCTTCAAAGCGTTAGCAACACTCGGTGGGAAATGTAAATAATAACGTTCGTAAAAGTATTTTTTTAAATTGCAGAATTGTTCAAATTAAAAGACAGAATCCAAATCATCGAGTTGTTTCTAAGATAATATTTAAAAATCTAAATCAGTTGATACTTTTCTCATAACTCGAGGAATTTAATGAATTAAGCAGGGAGGAAAATTGAAAATACGTAAAAAATATAGTTTTAGGCCTTAGGCCTTAGTCAAAACGATGCACTTTGTTTGTTCATGGTTATGCAGTGTTTGTTCTTCCTGCCATAAGGAGCAGAAATTTTCAAAATATTTATTTCGGTGGATACCTAATAACAAGTTTTACACCTCCCTTTCGTGCAATTAACATTTCAAAGTCTGACTGAATTTGCCCTACAGTAGATCTACTGGGGGTCCACACTAAGAAATTGCTTCCCTACAGTCGATACTTCATTTGATTTTCATGCTCCTTTTCGGGATGTACTTCTTCCCTATTACGGACCCCCCAAAATATTCCTGTAATGAGCACTCTCGTGTTTATTTTTTACGAAATTGTAGAAAATCATCTATTTGTGCTTTTCATAGCATTTCTAATGCATGTAATCAAACCATTGGACTGTAAAGTAGGTTCTCCCGAAAGAGATTTCAAGAAAAATGACTATGTTATGCTGTAAGTGGGTAAACATGGCTGGAGGGTCCCCTATTGGTCATTATACCCTATAGCAGAGTTTCATATGGCTTTATTTTCGCATTTCGATCACGATATCAAGATATCATATCAATAGACTCAAAAACAATAAACAATTTTTTGTTCTAGAACATCCGGGGGAATAATGTTTCGATTTCGGAATTAGTAACATTTTTTCGGTGCTTGTTTTCCTGGTTTCTGTGAAAGATGTTTGCGAGTATTTTGCATTGCCTGCTTGGGAGTAGGTCAACCGATTGCCCTCAGGTTAAGGTGGGGTGACCTGATCCCTTGGGAGACTTGATCCTACGAGAATCAAAGTAGTTTTGCTCCAGTCTATTTTTTGGTGACTTATTTTTTGGATTGCCAACCGTACTCACTTAAAAGGACGGTTTGAATAACTTTTCATAAGTAGTTCTAATCGTAATCCTTTTACTCTCACTTTACTACAACAAATGACGTTTTTAAAACAGGCCACTTTTCTAAGTGAAAAAAAAACAAAACGATCTATGAAGATTCGCAGCTTCAATGATTTACCACTTTTTCGAAAGTCCCGGAGACTCACTTAGTGGCCACCCTAGAACAATGAGTGCTTTAATTTCCCCTACGCGACACTTATCTAATAATTTTATGAATAGTTGCTGCATTATGAGACGAAATCGCGACATTGAACACTTTCCCGGATGTTCCGAAACTTCCAGAGAGCCATATATGGCTATTTAGGATTGATGAGTTTCCTTGCAATTATTATACTCTTACTTTGCTACGAAACAGTTTATGAAAAGTTGCAGCTTTCTCCAGGAGGAGATTGGCCGGCTGAAGAACAACAAAGCCCCTGGGGTTGACCAACTACCAGGAGAGCTATTTAAACACGGTGGTGAGGCACTGGCTAGAGCACTGCACTGGGTCATTACCAAGATTTGGGAGGAGGTAGTTTTGCCTCAGGAGTGTGTGGGGTTTGAGTATATTACCATCAGCGTGTGATTGTACATTAGCACTTCAGCATGTCGATCAGTGCGCAGCAAGCCATGACTCGCCCTCTTCTGGTCAGATCTCCGTGGCGTGTACACGCACCCACGGAGAGCTGCTGTCATAACAATTCACTCCGGCCATTTGGGGACACACATTTTGGCGTTTCTGCCAGGTTATTTTTTGGATCCTGATGCTGATTTTCCAAAGGTGAGTTGAATCCAAGTGGTTAATGTGCTAATGTGTTAAAACATCTGACGGTTAAAAAAAAACACAAGACAAGGTGGTTTGTATTACTACAAAGCGCGTCTGAAAGAACGCTGCCAAATGGATTGGGGTTTGGAAAATCACAAAGCGCGTCTGAAGACCGCTGGAAATGGATTGTGGTTTGGAAAATCACAAAGCGCGGAAAACGGATTGTGGTTTGGAAAATCACAAAGCGCGTCTGGAAGACCGCTGGAAAATGGATTGTGGTTTGGAAAATCACAAAGCATGGGAGACCGCTGGTTTGTGGTTTGAAATACCACATGGCGTGTCTGGGAGACTGCCGAAATTTTTTTGACAATCTAGAAAATCCCAAGGAAACATTTATTTTGGTTAAAATAAATTTAGTTTGAAATGTATAACTTAGCTTTAGTGTACATGAGACTACCAGTTAAGCTAGTTCTATCGAAATCTGAGAAATATGGAGTTCTATCTTATGCTACAAAGTTGTTTGGAAGGTTTGATATATTATCTTGAAGTTATTTTGGAATATGCTGACTTAGTAGTCGTAACGGAATTACCCGTTGGATGAGATATCCAACATTCATGAAGCTCAAAAAACGATGCCAGCATTCACAAAGTCATTAGTTTGAAGTTATTGGCTAATAGAACTAGTTAACATAAGTCTAAAATTTAGGAATAAACTTATGCTATCCCATTTAAGTATGATATCTTTGCGAAATTTTAGATAAATATCATATCCTAGGCCCAAAAGGATGTTCCCAAACTACTTGTAGACCCACCTAGCAGAATCACATATTGCTTGCGACCCTCCCACATTGGCTTTTAGAATTTGGATAAAAAAATAAATTCGCGTTAGATTGTACAAACCATTATGAATTGCTTCATATCCCATCATTATATTACTTTGAATGGATTGGCAATGATTTGGAACTCGAACGGATTTGGATTAGATTTTGGTTGGATTTGATTGGAATTGATTTGAATTGGATATGGATTGGATTTGGATTAGATTTTGGTTAGATTTGGATTGGATTTGATTTAGATTTGGATTATAATTGCATTTGATTGGATTTGGATTTGGAACGGATTTAGATTGGATTTGGATCGGATTTTGATTAGATTTTGATTGCAGTGAATTTGGAATGGATGTGGAACGGATTAGGGTTGAATGTGGAATAATAGATTTGGATTGGATTTGGATAGGATTTGGATTAGATTTTAATTGGATTTGTATTTGATTGGAATGGATTTGAAGTGGATATGGATTGAATTTGAACTAGATTTGAATTGGATTTGATTTAGATTTGGATTAGAATTGCATTTGATTGGATTTGGATTTGGAACGGATTAAGATTGGATTAGGATTTGATGTTGATTGGAATTATTGGATTGAATGTGGCTTGGATTTTTATTGGAATTGGATTGAATTTGGATTGGATTTGAATTGTTTGGATTTCATTGTATTTGACAAAATCTCAAAATTTATTGTTCTTCATTCACTACATAGATCCAGATCTAATGGCTGTGATAGATTTGTGGGACAAAATAGGGACAAAATAATGATTCAAGATTCGTCTTTCGCAACCCATCATTGATCAGCCCACGACCTCACTGGGAGTCGCGGCCCACAGTTTGGGAACACATGTTCTGAGCGGTTGTTAGCAAGTTCAACATCGATATGTTGAAGGTCAGCTTGCTGGTATTACTATATATGAAGCTGATAGTTGAATTTAATGGACGGTATAAGATATTTAGATTATTGCTATAATATAAAATGTTTTTTTTTATATCAATTTAGTTTAACATTTTAATGACACAACCTATTCACTTGCATTTCGTTGTTCTGCGATTGAAAACCACGATGATCATACAAGTTTATTTTAGAGTTCAGTTTTCCAAGGAAATCATCGGTTTCTCAAAAGAAATATGTTCATCTTCGTCTCGCGCAAATAACTTTAAAAAAAAATCAATGCGTTCTATGCTAGAGGATTTTTTTGCCTTTTTTTAATGAGAGAAGAAGGGAAATGTGGGGTTTGAGTATATTACCATCAGCGTGTGATTGTACATTAGCACTTCAGCGTGTCGATCAGTGCGCAGCAAGCCATGACTCGCCCTCTTCTGGTCAGACCTCCGTGGCGTGTACACGCACCCGCGTTGATTTGGATCTTACAATACTAAAACCAACGACTCATGAGATGTCGCAGTTTTTTCTAGAACGAATCTCTTTGGAGGTTCACAACTTCTCGAGAACCATTGGATGGCTTTCCGGGCTCAATGAGTGGTCTTTGCATTTATTTTGTCCTACATTTCTTTAACCTACATTGCTTTAACAATCAATTTGACAAAAGTCGTAGGTTTCCGACGGACGAGTTTCAAGAAATGGACATTTTTCGGGTGTTCTGAACCGTCCGGAGGATCATGATGCAAAGAGTGGTCCTTGCATCGATTTTGCTCGTACACGATTTTTTATGCCTGGTGCGGAGGATGCTACGGAACTCCCGGAGGATCACAAAGTGGCCAAAACAGGTTAATTATGTTCAAAGATGTTCCGGAATCTGGTCTAGCCGGATATCCACCCGCTGATCAACGTTGGGCAGGGTACCAAATTGTTCACACTCTCAATGTGCATGGTTCCATCATTCTAAATGGTAAAGATCCGACGATACATCATCACGAATATAGGAGTTCTGAAGTGAAACCAAGGTTTTTCGGGGGTGGGAATCTATGACAACAGCTCGAAAGACAAAAGGTCGAAGAGACAAAACGTCAAAAGAGACAGAATGTCGAATGGACAAAAGGTCGAAAGGGATAAAAGATCGAAAAGGACAAAAGGTCGAAAAAGACAAAAGTTCGTAAGCGACAAAAAGTCGATCAAGAACAAGTTGATAACAAGTTGGGTGTATTTCAAAGGAATTTTTGAAATGCATACAACTGCAAGCAGAAGTAATACACTCACATCATCAATCAAAGTTGAAGAATGACCAATTCTCAAGGAAAAACTTGTATTGTGCGAGATTGACTCTCTCAGTTTTAGTTTCTTGTCTACTTCGACCTCGAGTCCGGCTCCCTACTCGGATGTGCTGATTAAAGTTGGTCTCTTTCGCAAGAAGCAGTCGATTCCCGCGAGTGAGAAAATCAGAAAATTTAACGTTGTCCTCGGTGATAAAAAACCGACCGTCTAATTCCCCGAAAGGAGTATTCTGTGGTGTCGGTTCGTGTCTGGGACTTCCGTAAAGGTCGAGTGTCGTAGCGCAGTTAATCCGGTTTTAACATGCGAACAGTAAAGTAAAATTTATCAGCCCTCTGGACCGGGTGTGATCGAGTGAGCCCAAATTTGTACCAACTCACGTGAATAACACTACAACTGTGACCAACGTGCGTTTAAAGGCCCGCCGATTGAGATCCAGAAAATTCTAGCACCCGTTTTCAAGTGCGTCTGTCTAAAACCTAGTCCGGATTCTCCAGGGCTTTAAACCAAAGATGTTATCGATCGTTTAGTAATTTACGTTCGATCATTTAGTAGTTTGTTAATAACTCATTCCAAAAGCTGAATTTTAAAATTATTTGTTTGGTAGACTTCTAGTGCGAAGGCTGTTCTACAACTCTGCCTATTGGTTCGTTGTTTGAGTTCCACCAGTAACGGAGCTATAATGCCGCTAACCGCAAGTCGAGCTCATCTGTATATGGAGGCCCAACGCTGTATATAAAACCCCATCACTTCTTACCAGAACTTCGTGGAACTATTACTTAAGTGGGAAGTCGATAGTGCTGTCTAATGAGCAGCTTGAAGTAGCTCGAAGTTGTTCCCGTTCTGCTCGTTCTTTTTTGTTAACAAATGGCCATAACCCGAGCAGGAGAAATTGGCTCAATAATACTTAATTTCAGAGTGTAAAACAATCGAAAATTTTTGGTGAAGGCCGCCTTTCTTCACTTGTCAGCTCACTTCCAGACACATTCATAGTCGGCTCTGGACTGTCAATATTCGGTTGAATATTAGTCATTGAATATTTATGCACATTTTACAAATTGATAAATTATCTGAAATCTGAACACGTTTCAAATGAGTAAAGTAATTTATCACATAGAACTGAATCTGGTTTTCATCCACAAGGCACTTTCAATGGTAAACACTAACAACAATGCTAATTATGTTTTTTTCTGCACATAGTAAGCACACTCACATAGTAAGCACACATGAATTAATTGGTGGAGTAATCGTCTGACAAAGTCATTCTATGTTTTGAATATTCATGCGATTTTTGTCAAAATTAGGACCGAAGTTGCTTCATGAAGATGAATATTTTAGGCTCTGCTTAATTCTGTTATTGATACCATACTCTGTTATGAGGTAGCCCTGCATAAGAGGCAAAATACCAAAAAATAATACCAAAAACTAATATGCACAATACTTAAGCCATAACAAACTCAGTTATTAAACTGAACTTCAATACCAAATGCATAACCAATTATTATTTGTTTGGTATTGAAATACTAAAGCATGTTATGCCTTAAGTATTCTGCATATGAGTTTTGGTATTATTTTTGGTATTTTACCTCTTATGCAAGGCTAAATCATACCAATTTCTGTTATCGAGGTCGTCGCTCCTGCTCGGGAAGCGGGACGGGAATAACTTCAAGCTGCTTATTGGACAGCATTAATATTTTCTTCTCTGAAGGCTCGAAGACGGCGTTGTGAAAATGCAAAAATGGTTGAAGACAATTCCCACTGCTCACTCTCTTTAGAGTCAGCGGTCCATAAAGAAGAGTATGTAATGCCAATAATTGTTGATCTCCTATACTCTAATGTCGTTTTCGTTTTTGCGGTGTAGCTACACTCGTGCTACACTTTTGCACCAAAAATGTTCGTTTTTGATTTTCGTGTTACACCAGTGTAGCAATTTTCTTGCACTAAAACAGGCAGTGTAGCACCAGAAAAATCAGAGTGTGCCGTGTAGTGTAGTTTGTTGTCAAGCTTTTCCCGTTGTTATTGTATTCTTTTATGGTATCCATAACAAACAAACCTAGCTACACTAAAACGTTTGTTTTTGTCGTGCAATATGCTGCACTAATCGCTGTAGCTACACCTCAAAAACTAAAACGACATAAGAAAGTCAAATAAGTAATTTAAATGATTGCTTCAAGATTGTGTAATTATTTGACCAAATGGAATACGGAAATGTCGTAATTTTAGTGCACACAAAAGCTCGAAAAACGTGGGATATTTTTATTGAAGTTTGTTTCGACAGTTTGGATAAAGTCTGTTGTTGATGTTTCCCGATGGAATGTAGCCTTTACTTAGCAATCTTTGGCAGCATTTGAAGTTCATTCGAATACCAACCGGAATTGGATCCACATTGTAGCGATGTATTTAACAGACACATTTGGCAAACACTCGTATTTATGCATGCTGATCGTTCTGCCTAGGCATGTCTATACTAGCCAACAACTCGAGAAATAAAATAGTACCGAGAGTAATTCGAGAAAATAATACCATTGAAATTCTCCATGTAAATATTGGTTTGTTTCTAAGTGACACATCATTCATTGAGAACAAGATTGAGGGAAAATTCACTGTCACCAACGATTTTCTCAGTAGTCTATAAATTCATGATATGAGCAATACCCATTGCTAGTTTTTTTTAAATGCTCAGTACTTTCTTTATCTACCACCAGAGTGAGTGGGCTAAAGTTACGATTGGAAGCTTTTTGCTCGTGAGGTTCAGTCGTCTGGTCAAAATGGACCAGCGAGGAAAAAAAATTCGTTACAGAATTAATCCAGAATCCGTTGGGGTCAGATGTCCCCGGAAAAGTGGCCTTTAACAAATTTAAGTCAAAACTGAATGTTATTTTTAGAGTTCCTGAACCACTCGGGTTCAATTCGGCCACAATCTGAGGAACCTTCGGGATGGTCATTTCCTAAATTTAATCAAAACGTGCGACACCTCAAACCATGAAAAAAAATTAAAATATTAAGAGATATAAACAACAATGATGATATTTGATTCTGACAACAAACGACTTCCAAATTTGGTTCATTGCATTATATGTCTATATGCTTTTACCATCAAGTGCATCGTAGTCAAATTAAAGCATCTTTGTTCGAACAACTTGATTAAAGAAATCCAAACGTGTAAATTTATGACAAATGTTGAGCTTCTGATTTTTAGAATTTTTAGAACAGCGACTTTTGGGGAAAAGTGTTTTATGCACTTATTAACTAGCTTGAAAATCACTATAACATGGTCAAAACGTAAACGGAACGAATCGAAATGTTCGCAATACTTGTAGAGCACACCAAAAGCTTCCATTTAGAGGTTCTTGCGATGATATCTGGCATTTATATATCATGTTAGATCTTTTACAAAATTGAAAATAGCCCAAAAACACTAAATCGACTTGAGCCACTCGAAATGCTATCCGAATTAACTAAAAACTTGACAGGAGGCTTATTTTAGCATAAGAGTTTTGATTCTGGGCTGACTAATTGAATTGATTTTAGTATTTTTGGAAAACATGGAAAGGTCTAATACTCAACCCTCTTTTAACGTTACTTATTGAGATGTTGTAAAAACCAATGATGGAAAATGTAAAAAAAAAAATCTGGGATTGCTTTTACTAATTTGCTATTAACTTTTTTCAAAAGCTATTTACATACAACTCGGATTTTTCGATTAACATGTAATGCTTTAAAGGTTCCAGAGCTTTGTCAAACAGATCATTGTTCTAAATACAAAGTGTGACCCACGAGAGCGAAATTAAAAAAAATGTCACGGAATCTCAGGACATCAATGTCATTTAACACTAATTCGGCTCTCACGCCAACAATATCATATTTAAAGAAATATATATACCTTGCTCCGAATAGGTCCATTGGTTATTCTTGCCATCAATCATTCGAGTTGATCGAATCGCTATTTTTACCATCTATAAATTCACTCAAACGTTGAATTTTATTGAAAGACCAGTAGTTCTTTCAAACCACCGAAAAGCCACTCTACAGTTGGATTTTTCTTCATCAAAAGGGCTTATTAGCATTAGCATTAGCATTAGCATTGTTACGGTGTAATTCGTAGATTGGACACTAGTGATACTCATGTTTTACTTTTGAGATCCTTATCTAGAATGCTATCAGAAATCAAGAAGGGGAGTGGTCCTGGATTCCAGTCTTAAACAAAAATAACAAAAGCATGAGGATTACTACTCCTGGCCACGCCTATCTTCACCGTAACTAGGGAGAGGAAGGAAGTGTTGATGTAGTACTTACTTAACGAGAGGCCACCGACTTAGCGACACCCTCATAAGTACCACGGAGTTGGATAATGAGGAAGGTAATCGTTGGGTCAGGATTTTCCTGTAGCTGGCAATGTAACCGTGGTAGATCCTACCCCGTAACTCACCGCGGAAAGGTGTCTACCCAGCATTACGGGTCATTTTTCTTCATCAAAAGGGCTTATGGTGATTTAAAATCCAATACAGTCCCTCCAAAGTAGGTTTGGATTTGCTATTTTTTTGTCGTGATCCACGCACTACTTGATTTAGTTTTTTATTAGCTTAGGTTTATTGAATCTTTCAGAAAATCGTCAAACTTCAGGGCATTTCTAAATTGTTCTGGCCCTTGGATTACACTTACTTTCTACCGATTGGGCATGTTATAATAAAGGCTTGGGGAATTCTTAATGCAAAAATCATTATTTTAATCACGCAAAAAATGTTTTAATCTCTCTGCTCTTAGCCTCGCTCTTAGATTTACATCTGCAAAAGTAAACGACGCCCAATAAAGGTTTCACCAAGGGCGCTGAAAGTTCACGCTACGGCTCTGCGTATTAGAAAAAGTTTTTGGCTCCTTTAAGAGCTACATCTTTATATGGAAAACATAATTGTAAATCATTTGTTGAAAATTTATGAAATAAGCTATTCCCATGACATCGAAATGACATATCACGTCACTGGTAAAAACTACGTTTTTTTTAATTATAAATTTTTCACCTAATTCATTGATTTTTGGACACTTTTACATACTATACATAATCATATTCAGCAATACAACGACCCAAATTGGATATGTTAAGATCACATGTTCTAGATCCTCCAAAAGCTTCCTGGAGCTCTTGAATTGTTTCGGACATGCCTTCAACATGAATTCCAAGAATTTGAGTATGGACCTAAGGTCAATTTACGTGACGAAAGATCTATTTGCTCTTTCTAGAAAAAAACATGCTTTTTTAGATAAATTGAATCAAATAGGATTTGATTTTTTGTTCAATATTTATCCAGTTCTATGGATCTATGCATCACAAAGGGCATGAAACAATTTTGGAAAAATCTTATTATATTAAAAGAAATTGTTAGATGACTAGACAAATGAACGTTATGACGGTGGAAGACCGACATTTGATTAAGGTACACCGGGGCAAAAAATCACCCTTTGATATATTTTGAATCCGTTTGCGGTGTTCGCTAGTTCGGGCCAAAGATTATACATAAAAAATAAGCAACGTTAAAAAACTTTTTCAGAAATATTTTGTTTATTTAAATTATTTTTTTATATGCATCGTTTCAACTTGCCCCGCGTATCGGGGCAAGTTGAAACACTGCGTTATGTTCAGACATAAGCTCACAGAAAAAAATAATGAAAAATAAGTAGCGCGTAAAAAATGAAGACATGGAAAATTATACTATTTTGAGCGTACATGGATATTTTCCAACAAATGCACCCTAAATGTATGCAATTTCTATAGCATTATGTCAGTTTCTATAGCATACATCATATAAAAAGTGACATAATGCAATGCAAATTGCATACATTCAGGTGATAATATCGTTTAAATTTACGCTCTTTTTGGCATTCCCTTTATGTGCATTACTTTCGTGTAAATTTCAACAACTTTTTCTATCTGTGTAATTTTGCCGTATTAATAACAAAATGTATGTACTCAGTGATGCTCAAGAAGCACAAGGTCGTTAAGGTGAATATAATACTGCCAGGATTCGCATAATAGTCCCATGTAAGTTTTTGACGATTTTGATTTTCTTTCAGAAATTAGCTTAAAATTGTCTCCTGTCTAAGAAAAACTGATAAAATAGTAGGTTTTGTTCCAGAAATTTGAAAACCAATTCTACTTTTGTTATCTCATCTAAATATTTACTCTCATAAAAGTCACATTCCAGATTTTGATACTCTTTTACCCAAAAAATAAACTTAAATAGGGTAAATCACTACTTGGGCCTATGGACCCGGTTCCCGGCTCACTGCGCAGAAAACTAATGATTTACACTGTTTGGAAGCCGTAGGCTTATGATTGATAATTTTAAAAGTCTCCCATTTATTTTCACAATACTCAATATTTTCCAATCACTTATTTTACTCCTAATTGATCCAATTGTAGAAAATAAAATGTCGGTTTCAAAATTTCGCTCTCGATGCCACACCACTGAGCCGAAGTGATTCTTTCAACTTCTACAAAACGGTATCATCAAATAAACACCTACCTGAAAATCGTTACAGTGCTCGATACAATCATTGCTTCAAGCTTTTAATCACCACACCATAATGCTAAACACACGCACTTCAATATTATCCCTAGAATCACTATCACTCGAACTTATATAAACATACTAAAATACATCTTAAAATGTATTCTCAAACCGAACAAAAATTCACCTCGGCCCAAGAACTTCTAGCCGCACCGTGCTGCCAAGAAGCCAGGATTATGAAAATGATCCTTCATCGTTAATAGGAAAACTGTCTAATACGTTGACGCTATCATGTTATTTATAATTCTCTCGATTTCAAAAGGTGAAAAAATATTGTTTTTAAGTATTTGGAAGAAATTTGGATGAGTAAATATATCTTCTCAACCAAATAAAAATGATTATGAATACAGTCAAACCTCCATGAGTCGATGTTCTATGACTCGATATCGACTCATGGAAGCAAATTATTCCATACTAAAAAATATTTTCTGGGTTACTGTGATGGTCCCTCCAAAGAGCTTTCCAAGGTTTTGCTACTCCACATCTCGATTTTTCCATGAGTCGATGGTCCCTTCAATATCGACTCATGGAGGTTTGACTGTAATACCATCTGGCATCTTGTTGTCGTGGAACGTGCATATTTTTGTTTACGTCGCATTTTCTACCGTCCCGAGAGAGAGAATGAGAGTAAGATGTTGAGAGATTGAGTAAAATTTTGCTTAGGCCGGGAACTGGTTTTTATGTATGCCGGAATGGCAAATCACTATGCCTGAAATGAGTGCTGCACCTCGTTTATTTAAATCAAGTAAAAGCTTTTGAACGATATTTAGCACGAATAGCTATTTTTAAGCAGAAGTGAACCCTATTGCAGTATTATACAGCCCACAAAATTCAGGTCTGTTGCTTCCTGTCGTGAATATCAATCAAATAATGCAGTCGCACGCATGTTAGGCCGGGAATGGGGTAAGAAACCCTATGGTCCATTCAATTGTACAACAGCAATAAATACAGATAAAGAATATTATATCAAATTTTTGGAAAGATAGCATTTTTTCCATCTACTAGATTTTTTTTGTTTGATAAATCGCCGTTGAACTTAATCTTGAATTAAAAAACACATTAATAAAGCTTAAAAAAAGAAAAGTTTGATAAATTCAACGCCAAAGTAGAGAAAATGACATGGTACTCTTATGCGAATAAGGGCAGTGTACAACAAAGTCACAAGCGTATTTTCAGAGACCAAATTCTGGAGAACGCACTACGCTGAAAATTTATCAAATTGATTTTCTACTACTGGTGACCACTCGGATTACTTATCAGGATGGTTCATTATTTAGTTCACTTGTATATTGTGCCCTTGATTAATTCGGTTGTGACTTCTTCATAAATGCACATTCATTAATCAGGCAGCAGATCTCTCATAAACTTTTTGATTGGAGAAATAGGCAGCTGGGAAGTGAAAGGAGGAGTTAACGAAATGTGTACATACACTATGTTTTATTTTTCTGAGTGTCAGTGCTCAGCAGATTAAGAATCTCAAAACTTTTCATTCTAGTGGATTCTAGTGCATTCATGACGGAATGGGCGGAAATTTATTAAAATTATTTTCATAAGTTTGTATGTTTTTATAAATTTATGTTTTTCGAATGTATGTATTTACGGACCATGTTGAATTCTGGAAAAAAATATTACTTTTATTTGCGAGGGTGACGTTTTAAATCGTTGTTTCAACTTGCCCCGCACCACGCATTTCTATTTGCGGTTGAACATGCGGAGCAATATCAAACAACCAAAATACAAAAATTAAAACGGGTCTTTCATCGATTTTTCATAATCATTATGCTTATTCAACATTGAATAATTACCTAGCGTGAAAATTTGATGAAAAAAACTGTTCCAAACATCGTTTTGAGACTTTTTTCATTGGCACGTCATATAATTGGTTTGGATTTTTCAAAGGGCGAAAAGTAAACAATGGATGGGATTGCCTTTGAAAGCTGCAATCTTCAGGGAATGGCAATCAGAAGGTGCGTTAGGGGGAGTACTTTGTTGAAAAAAATAATCAGAGCATCCAGTCATTTCCTATCTAAATTACAGCTTCCGTTTTAACTTACCCCGCATTTCAACTTGCCCCGATGTACCTTACAATTAATTGCATATTATTCGGCAACTCGGCCGTACGAAAACCATTTTTTTTGTTAAATATCTTGGCTGTGCATATGCACCGCACATGTTTCGAAATGGACAAATTGATATGAAATTTGCGAAAAAGAATCCACGTGTCTTGGAGGGACTCGAACCCTCAACCTCCTACTCTCTAGATAGGCATGATAACCCCTACACAACAAGACCACTTAAAGGTCACGTTTGCGGAAAAGCCATCAGAATCCGAGTACCAACCTCCACCGCGGTTAGCTCTTTTTTGCAAATTGAATATCTTTCGGATGCTTGATTTGCCCAATCGTCACATGTGCTTTACTGTTGTATATCCACAGTCAAGCGAGTGCACATTGTTTTTTAAACGAAAGGATCGCACTCCATGCCCCAAATCAAGCATCCGAAAGATATTCAATTAGCAAAAAGAGCTAACAGTTTTGATGAAGGTTTGGCACAAGATGAATACACCACTAGGTGTTCCAATCTGCAAAATTCACGATTCAGCCATCTTAGATTTTAGTATGGGAGAGCCAGCGAGTTTGTTTACGTATTGCACTGATAATGAATTTTTAACCCCCGTCTCCTTCTCCTCCATAAGTTTGTCAGATTGGAACACCTAGTAGTGTATTCATCTTGGTTTGGCTCGAAAAAATGTTTTTTGCGTAGATATCATAGAAAGGGGATCAAGTCGCCCCAAATTCGAAGATTGCATGGGCTGTTGAATTTCATAACAAAAATCATCCACAGCAATTTCGAAAATCTGAGGTATTTTGGAGGAAAGATAATCAAAAAATCAGCACCTTTCTACTTTTATCAAAGCAAGTTCTTGAAGAGGGATCAATGCCACCGAATATTTTGAAAGTCGATTTTTGATAGTGCTCAAAAAAATCGGTATCAAGAACAACAACAATTTACAGACTGTCTCACATCAGTTAAGATGAAATATATATTTTATAGAGAATCTGAAATCCAGTATCCCCTGTCTCCCCTACATTTGACTTTGACTTTGGATAATGTTATCGGTTTAAAGCTCCTAATGTGACCTAATTGATCGTGGTTATTAGTAAAGCTTCATCCAACATGAGGTATTAGCTTGCTGGCTTTTATAACACTGAAAATGTTTGATTATTATTGAACACAATATAATTTTTCGATGTGGTCAAAACAATACAAATTTACCTGTTGTTAGATTCTTATACAATCGTTTGATAAAACCCTAACACTTTGGCATGCGTTTTTTACAATATCTGTATAGAAAGCTTGCTTTTTGTGTAATGGACTGAAGGATTATGTAATTGAAAAGATTTTATACAGACCTTGCTTTTCGGGTAGGTATTGGAATATTTTTAAAAATATTTGGAAAACAGATACAATCTATGACATTTGTTGACGTTTGTATAATTGAATGTTTCAAATTAAAATATTCAAACGTTGGATATTTAACCTTGAAAAAAAATACCGAATTTTAAATTAAAGTGTCAGATGGATTTTGGGTTTATATTATATATCCAATAGGCGATATATCCAATTTTCCTAAAAGTTGTGTAAAATTTAAAGTATGATTGCTTGTGTCTCGAAACGAAGGTCCTGATTACTTGAAACTTGAAAACGGATAGCAGAAACATAATGTAGGGGAGCACCAAAATGAAATCATAAAATGATAATTTAATCATATTAATGATTTAAAAGTGCCTTTCTTATCGACCAACCGAAAGGATTGCTGCAAAATATATATTCTACAAAGCAAACAATAACTCTGCTCCAGTAGTGCGCAACGTCTTTGAATGGAAATGGCACCGAAGCAAAGACCTGCTTTCCACGTAGTTTCTTTCATGTAATCCTCGTGCCGTTTGATTGGGAGAGCGCTGATTAATTTTCACTTGAATTCTTTCATGTTGTGTTTGTTCAGTCTTGCATCACCGCGGTGCAGCACTTCCCCCATCTGCCATCACCAGCGCTGCGCCACGCGTAACACAAATGGGCAGAGGGAGGCAATGCCGGTTTCTCTTTTTTTTCCTGACTGAGGATCACTAGCATCCTTTCTATAGTTTAGTGTACTTTTTGGTTTTTAATAACTCGAATAAATGTCTTAAGTTTACAATTTGGTAAAAGAATAAACTTTCTCAATAGATACTCAGTAACACTTATAGGAATATATGAAAAATTATAAAGCTAGACAGATGTTTAAGATTGTTTGTGTTTTTGTATAAAAATCGCCAGCGCTCTTTCGTCCTATAACTTTCTCTCATTTTCTTAAAAAACATAAACAACATCTAGGTAATAATCATTAGAACAGGTTATCGTGGGATGAAATTGTCCACCTTAATTTGTCCTTTCCGTTCCAAAAATAACTGATCTTTGATCCTATTTACAGAGACCGCGATGGTATGATCCACACCCAACTCGATTCGTTTCAAATTGATGGAGTAGTGGATTTATTGCTTGATTAAAAAATAATTTCTTCCATCGCATTTCGCTCTCTAATGTGCTTGTACATGTACGTATGTCACTCTCGCTCTTTTGTTTTTGCATGTGTATGTGTGTACGTGTGTGTGATGATCTCGAAACTTTATACAACTATTCACAGCGCGATGGAATCGTCTGGCAGTTAGCTATTCAGTTAGTAATAGTTTGTAGTTTCAGTAGCACTAGTAGTAAGGGGCACATTTTTTTTCCCACCAGACTATGCCATCGACTTCCTTTTGTTTTTATTTAAAAATTTCCTATTGTATAGCTATACCGGTATTCACCCACTAGAGTTTGTAAAATTTTACACATGTTTCTCCGGTTTGTTCCGTTGATGGTCCTGAACCGGAACTGTCGGAGACAGAGAAAAAAAAAACGTTTCGCGCTTCTGTCAATTCGATATTTGTATCAAAACGAATCTACATATACATAGGTACGTAATACAAACTAAGATAAACTGTATTGCTTATGCTATCGTTTGTTCTTTTACTGTTTTTTTTGTCCTGTTTGTTTTTCGCCTTGCGAAGAAATTGGATTCCATTTAGCACTGCGGAAACCTGTTTTTTTGCTTAGCTTGGGCCCAGCCCTGCTTGTTATCTAATGTTGTTACTTTCCCGCTTGGAGATCGTTACAGAACGCGTGGATTAGACTGGTTCGGAAGTTGAAGAATGTTTCAGATGGATTAATGACAATAGTATTATGGAAAATGATGGCAATTTATTACGAATTAACTACGAATTACGAATTCTTTTAGGTTATTAGGCTTTCCAGAGGCTATTTTTGCCATTCTTGTATCAAATTCCAAATGTTTGCATTTAAATCCCAACACGATGTCCATAATTCACTGCACACACCCAACCAGTGCACAGTGTTTCGTAACCCAGGAATTCGTGATCGAAAATGTTTTGGCATTGAAAAGTTGATTTTAGAGGCTAAGTGACTTCGGAGAAGTGTTTCAGTATGGTCTCTTTTCTCGAATTGTGGAAATTCTCTTTTCTCCAATTGTGAAGATACATCATTGGTGAAACATCATTCGAGAAAGTTGTAGAAAAAGTTGTCACGAAAAATTTTGCTATACAAACTTTAGTTCTATCTGCTATAGAAGTGGAGCTATGAGTCGTTATTTATGAACGACCACCAAAAATCAAGTTTTTCACGATACTTTCGTCAATATATTTTTTAGATTTTTCAAATGTTCTACAAATTTGTCCGTCGCGATGAAAACATTAACTTTTCGAAGATAGTTTTTTTTTATTTTAAAGATTGACGTAGTTAATGACGATTTTTGGTTAAAAATTAGCATTTTGACACTAAATGAATAAGGTACATTTAGGAGCAAAGTGGGGCAGTATTTTATTTAGGTAATGGAAAGTATAACGCATGCACCAATGCACACTGGGGATTTTCAAAAGCAAAAGGCTCGAAATTCAATTACTCCAGCTGACGCTGCAAAATTTACAGAAAGTACATGTTTCCTGAAGGTAAAAAGTGCGATGAATCGATTGCGCGGAGTTTCATGCTGGGCAGACTACTTTAAAGTGCCCATTTTGCCCCAATTCCCCTTAAAACACAATATTTTTGCTATGCCTCAGGTTGACGCTGATATTTCTTCAATAATTTTAAGTTTACTGAAGGGAAAAAATGCGATGAATCGATTGCGCGGGGTGTCGTATTGGGCAGGCCACTTTAAAGTGACCATTTTGCCCCAATTCCCCTGAAATAACAAAATTTTTGCTATGCCTCGAGCTGACGCTGATATTTCTTCAATAATTATAGGTTACATGAAGATAAAAGTGCGATGAATCGATTGCGCGTGGTTTCGTGCTGGTCAGACCACTTTGAAGTGCTCATTTTGCCCCAATTCCCCTGATATCACAATATTTCTGTGATGCCTCCAGCTGACGCTGATATTTCTTCAATAATTATCAGTTTCCTGAAGGGAAAAAGTACGACGAATCGATTGCGCGGGGTTTCATGCTGGGCAGTCTACTTTAAAGTGACCATTTTGCCCCAATTCCCCTAAAATCACAATATTTCTGTAATGCCTCGAGCTGACGCTGATATTTCTTCAATAATTATAAGTTTCCTGAAAGGAAAAAGTGCGACGAATCGATTGCGCGGGGTTTCGTGCTGGGCAGTCTACTTTAAAGTTACCATTTTGCCCCAATTCTCCTAAAATCACAATATTTCTGTAATGCCTCGAGATGACGCTGATATTTCTTGAATTAAAATATGTTTTCCGAAGGAAAAAGTACGATGAATCGTTTGCGTGGGGTTTCGTGATGAACAAACCCTTTTAAAATGACCATTTTGCCCCAATTCCCCTGCAATCACAAATTTTTTGCTATGCCTCGAGCTGACGCTGATATTTCTTCAATAATTATGAGTTTCCTGAAGGAAAAAGTGCGACGAATCGATTCCGTGGAGTTTCGTGCTGGACAGACTACTTTAAAGTTACCATTTTGACCCAATTCCCCTTAAATTACAATATTTCTGTAATGCCTCGAGCTGACGCTGATATTTCTTCAATAATTTGAAGTTTGCTGAAAGGAAAAAGTACGATTAATCGATTGCGCGGTGTTTCATGCTTGGCAGACCACTTCAAAGTGACTATTTTACACCAATTCCCCTGAAATCACAATATTTCTGTAATGCCTCGAGCTGACGCTGATTTTTCTTCAATAAGTATATGTTTCCTGAAGGGAAAAAGTGCGATAAATCAATTTCTCGGGGTTTCGTGCTGGGCAGACCATTTTAAAGTGACCATTTTGCCCCGATTCCCCTTAAATCACAATATTTCTGTAATGCTTCGAGCTGACGCTGATATTTCTTCAATAAATATATGTTTCCTGAAAGGAAAAAGTGCGATGAATCGTTTGCGTGGGATGTCGTGCTGGATAGACCACTTTAAAGTGCCTATTTTGCCCCAATTTCCCAAAAAATCACAATATTTCTACTACTACTACTACTCGAGGTGACGCTGATATTTCATTAATAAATATATAAATATATAAATGCATGTTTCATATCCTACCTCACCGTCATGACGCATCAGCCGGGCAAATGCATTCTTTGGAAGAAGAGATCATATCTCCTCTTGTCTTAAATCGAGAAAATGTGAATTGAAAAAAATAATCATATCCTCTTTTGCCTTCCCCTAGGTAAATGCATCTCTCAAAAAAGAGATCATATATTCCCTTGGCTTAAACCGAGCGAATGACTAAATTTAATAAAAAATCATATCATCTCTTGTCTTCTGCCGGGCAAAGGCATTCCTTGAAAAAAGGAATCATATCCTCCCCTTGTCATAAACCAAGAAAATTTATCAATGGAAAGAAGAAATCAAAGTGATTAACTTTAATTCTAGTTTAAAATAAATACTTTAATGAAGTGTTTGACAGAAAGGGATTCATATTTTCCTTTTCCATATCGCACTTTTCCCCTTCAGGAAATATATATTTATTGAAGAAATATCAGCGTCAGCTCGAGGCATTACAGAAATATTGTGATATGAGGGGAATTGGGGCAAAATGAGCACTTCAAAGTGGTCTGACCAGCACGAAACCACGCTCAGTCTATTCATCGCACTTTTATCATCATGAAACCTATAATTATTGAAGAAATATCAGCGTCAGCTCGAGGCATAGCAAAAATTTTGTTGTTTCAGGGGAATTGGGGCAAAATGGTCACTTTAAAAGGGTCTGCCCATCACGAAACCCTACGCAAACGATTCATCGCACTTTTTCCCTTCAGGAAACATATATTTATTGAACAAACATCAGCGTCAGCCTGAGGCATAGTAGAAATATTGTGATTTTTAGGGGAATTGGGGCAAAATGGGCACTTTAAAGTAGTCTGCCCAGCACGAAACTCCGCGCAATCGATTTATCGCCATTTTTCCCTTCAGGAAACATGTATTTTCTGGAAATTTTGCAACGTCAGCTGGAGTAATTGAATTTCGAGCCTTTTGCTTTTGAAAATCCCCAGTGTGCGCTGGTTTGTCTTCAATAAGTATATGTTTCCTGAAGGGAGAAAATGGTGATGAACCGATTGCAAGGGGTTTCGTGCTGTGCAGACCACTTTAGAGTGCTCATTTTGCCCCAATTCACAATATTTCTGCTAAACCTCGAACTGACGCTGATATTCCTTCAATAAATATATGTTTCCTGAAGGGAAAAAGTGCGATATGGAAAAGGAAAATATGAATCCCTTTCTGTCAAACACTTCATTAAAGTATTTATTTAAAACTAGAATTAAAGATCATCACTTTGATTTCTTCTTTCAAGTGCTGCATTTTCTTGGTTTAAGGCAAGGAGGAAATGATTGCTTTTTCAAGGAATGCCTTTGCCCGGCAGAAGACAAGAGATGATATGATTTTTTATTCAATTTAGTCATTCGCTCGGTTTAAGCCAATGGAATATATGATCCCTTCTTTGAGAGATGCATTTAACTAGGGAAGGCAAAAGAGGATATGATTATTTTTTTCAATTCACATTTTCTCGATTTAAGACAAGAGGAGATATGATCTCTTCTTCCAAAGAATGCATTTGCCCGGCTGATGCGTCATGACGGTGAGGTAGGATATGAAACATGCATTTATATATTTATATATTTATTAATGAAATATCAGCGTCACCTCGAGTAGTAGTAGTAGTAGAAATATTGTGATTTTTTGGGAAATTGGGGCAAAATAGGCACTTTAAAGTGGTCTATCCAGCACGACATCCCACGCAAACGATTCATCGCACTTTTCCTTTCAGGAAACATATATTTATTGAAGAAATATCAGCGTCAGCTCGAAGCATTACAGAAATATTGTGATTCAAGGGGAATCGGGGCAAAATGGTAACTTTAAAGTGGTCTGCCCAACACGAAACCCCGAAAAATTGATTCGTCGCAGTTTTTCCCTTCTGGAAACATGTATTTATTGAAGAAATATCAGCGTCAGCTCGAGGCATTACAGAAATATTGTGATTTTAGAGAAATTGGTGCAAAATGGTCACTTTAAAGAGGTCTGCCCAGCATGAGACCCCGCGCAATCGATTAATCGTACTTTTTCCTTTCAGCAAACTTAAAATTATTGAAGAAATATCAGCGTCAGCTCGAGGCATTACAGAAATATTGTGATTTAAGGAGAATTGGGGAAAAATGGTCACTTTGAAGAGGTCTGCCCAGCATGAAAACCCGCGCAATCAATTAATCGTACCTTTTCCTTTCAGCAAACTTAAAATTATTGAAGAAATATCAGCGTCAGCTCGAGGCATTACAGAAATATTGTAATTTAAGGGGAATTGGGTCAAAATGGTAACTTTAAAGTAGTCTGTCCAGCACGAAACCCCGCGGAATCGATCCGTCGCACTTTTTCCTTCAGGAAACTTATAATTATTGAAGAAATATCAGCGTCAGCTCGAGGCATAGCAAAAATTTGTGATTGCAGGGAATTGGGGCAAATGGTCATTTTAAAAGGGTTTGTTCATCACGAAACCCCACGCAAACGATTCATCGTACTTTTCCTTCGGAAAACATATTTTAATTCAAGAAATATCAGCGTCAACTCGAGGCATTACAGAAATATTGTGATTTTAGGAGAATTGGGGCAAAATGGTAACTTTAAAGTAGACTGCCCAGCACGAAACCCCGCGCAATCGATTCGTCGCACTTTTTCCTTTCAGGAAACTTATATTTATTGAAGAAATATCAGCGTCAGCTCGAGGCATTACAGAAATATTGTGATTTTAGGGGAATTGGGGCAAAATGGTAACTTTAAAGTAGACTGCCCAGCACGAAACCCCGCGCAATCGATTCGTCGCACTTTTTCCTTTCAGGAAACTTATAATAATTGAAGAAATATCAGCGTCAGCTCGAGGCATTACAGAAATATTGTGATATGAGGGGAATTGGGGCAAAATGAGCACTTCAAAGTGGTCTGACCAGCACGAAACCACGCGCAATCGATTCATCGCACTTTTATCTTCATGTAACCTATAATTATTGAAGAAATATCAGCGTCAGCTCGAGGCATAGCAAAAATTTTGTTGTTTCAGGGGAATTGGGGCAAAATGGTCACTTTAAAAGGGTCTGCCCATCACGAAACCCTACGCAAACGATTCATCGCACTTTTTCCCTTCAGGAAACATATATTTATTGAACAAACATCAGCGTCAGCCTGAGGCATAGTAGAAATATTGTGATTTTTAGGGGAATTGGGGCAAAATGGGCACTTTAAAGTAGTCTGCCCAGCACGAAACCCCGCGCAATCGATTCATCGCACTTTTTCCCTTCAGGAAACATCTACTTTCTGTAAATTTTGCAGCGTCAGCTGGAGTAATTGAATTTCGAGCCTTTTGCTTTTGAAAATCCCCAGTGTGCAATGGTTGCATTGCAACATATATGTGACATAGCTTGACGAAAATGCCGTATGAACATATTTTTCTTCTTATTGTTATATATAAAAATGAATTGGTCTGTGTTGCGCATAACTAACGGCTGAATGGATTTTCTTCATTCCTTTAACAAAACTCTCAAACTCTCTGGCCGACGAAGGAGAGAGAGCCGCCGCAACCGGGGACATTCGCCTCCTCTACGATATCTCACGACGCTTAAGCGGGGCGAAGATGAATGCAACGATGCCTGTGAAAGACGCGAATGATCAGTTATTGACCGACCCAACTGACCAGCTGAAACGCTGGTTCGAGCACTTCGAACAACTTTTTCAAGTGCCAGCCAGGCCATCACCACCTCGGCATGATCTGCCTAGGATCCGACGTATAACACGCGTCAATACCGAAGCTCCATCACTGCTAGAGATTCAAACAGCCATCCAAAACATGAAATCGAATAAAGCCCCAGGGGTCGATCGCATATCAGCCGAGATGTTCAAAGCTGACCCCATGACATCCGCTCAACTACTGCATCGTTTATTTCGTAATATCTGGGACACCGCAACTTTCCCGGTCGACTGGATGCAAGGTATCTTAGTGAAGGTGCCCAAAAAGGGTGACCTGACTGTATGCGATAACTGGCGAGGCATTATGTTGCTGTGTACCGTTCTCAAAATCCTAGCCCGGATTCAGGAGAAGATCGATGCGACTCTCCGGCGGCAGCAAGCCGGATTCCGTGCCGGAAGATCCTGTGTGGACCATATTGTCACGCTCCGCATAATTGCTGTCACAATTGATGCAACTGGCGGATCCCCCGTCAGAAAATACGTCTATTGTTCGGTTTATTTACCACATGATGAACCATCCCCTACGGATGCTTTCAAACAAGTGGTCAGTTATTGCACGTCAAAAGGCCTTCCGCTAATTGTCGGTAGTGATGCTAATGCTCATCACATCATCTGGGGTAGCTCGGATATCAATCTGAGAGGCTACAGCTTGATGGAATACTTAAGTAGTACCGAACTTGGTTTACTTAACATAGGCAATCGCCCAACCTTTATGGTATCTAATAGAGCAGAAGTATTAGACATAACTCTCTGCTCCAATAGAATCAGTCACGAGTTGACGAATTGGCATGTGTCAGATGAGGAATCCATATCTGACCATCGCTACATCTATTTTGATCAGTTGAATGTTTCTTCGCAGACCTTGCGTTTTAAAACTCCCCGTTCAACTAACTGGGATCTCTATACAGAGTTGCTCTCGACAAAATTTCATGGATATCTACCATCCATTGAAACTCCTACCGACTTGGATGATGCCGTTGATACTACAACGTTGCATATCGTGGAAGCTTTTGAAGAAGCTTGCCCCTTACGTTCTGTGAAAACCTCAAGAGGAACTCCGTGGTGGAATTTCGATTTGGCTAAGCTCAGGAAGCAGTGTAGAAGGAGTTGGAACAGACGCCATTCAGCAGGGACGGATTCTTTCAAGTTGGCTCGCAAAGCTTACAAGAAGGCTCTACGATCTGCTGAACGATTCGGCTGGAAAAACCTTTGTGCAAATGTTTCCAATTTGAGTGAAGCCACTCGATTGAACAAAATTCTTGCGAGATCCAAGGATTTCCAAGTTGGCGAAATTCGCAAGCCAAATGGCGACTACACTTCTTCTGATGAAGAAGCGTTAGAGCACTTATTTGATACAGGCTTCTCTGGATGTGTCGCTATAGCATCTTCGGATGTTCCGGATGTTTTTTCATGTTGGTAAGGGGTCTTGGGCTCAAGCACGTAGAATCATAACTACTGAATCGATTCAATGGGCACTTAATAGTTTTGCTCCCTACAAATCTCCAGGGGAAGATGGGATCTATCCCGTTCTTCTTCAGAGGGGCTTTGAGCATATCAAACATGTTTTGAAAAAACTTTTAGTATGCAGTATTGCTATTGGGTATATTCCCATATCCTGGCGGATGTCACTGTAAAGTTCATCCCAAAAGGAGGACTTGCTTCGTATGACGAAGCAAAGAGTTTTAGACCCATCAGTCTGACCTCATTTCTTCTGAAATGCTTAGAACGCATTATCGATCATCACATTCGTGATGACTGTTTGGCAAACATGCCTCTTCATGTTAATCAACATGCTTACCAATCTGGAAAGTCCACCGTGACTCTTCTACACAAGGTTGTCTACGACATCGAAAAAGCATTTGCTCAAAAGCAATCATGCTTGGGTGCGTTCTTAGATATTGAGGGTGCTTTTGACAACGTGTCTTTCGATGCAATATTGGAAGCCGCACGTTGTCATGGGCTAACTAATATAATTACCAAATGGATTCACCAGATGCTTAAAACCGACATCTCTACTCGACATTACGTCAAGCAGCGATTAGGAAATTAAGTGTCTGTGGCTGCCCCAAGGGGAGTATTATCTCCACTTTTGTGGAACCTCGTTGCAGATACGCTATTGAGATTACTCAATAATGGCGGTTTCTACCTATGGATTTGCCGACGACTATCTACTCTTGATAGTCGGTTTGTGTATTACTACTTCATTCGACCTGATGCAAAATGCTCTTCAGGCAGTCGAAAGTTGGTGTCGCCAATATGGCCTTTCGGTTAATCCGAATAAAATATCTATTGTACTTTTCATGGAAAAACGTAACCCTAATGGTATTCGCCCATTACATCTTTTTGACTCTGAAATCAATGTGACGGATCAGGTAAAGTATGTGGGTCTAATTCTTGTTTCCAATCTTTCCTAACATTGAATTCAGAGTCAAAAAGGCGTGTATGGCTTTCGGCCAATGCCAAAGAACCTTTGGTAAAACTTGGGGTCTAAAACCAAAAAAATATCAATGGATTTTCACAACAATTGTACGATCAATTTTGGCTTATGGATCTCTTGCGTGGTGACAAAATGGTGAAGTTAGAATAAGTCAGTCTGAATCAGGCCATCTTCAAAGGATGTGCCTAATGGCGATGACTGGTGCGTTCTCTTCGACTCCCACGGCTGCTCTCGAGGCTCTTCTCGACGTTGTCCCACTACACATACATCCCAAACAAGAAGCACTTTCTTGTACTTACAGATTATGGGTTCTCGGTTTCATGGAAGAGAATCCTGTAAACCGCAGTTCTACACACACTTCATTGTTACAACTCATGGTAGATTGGGACAGAACTGTTCTCGCTCCAAGTGATCTCATACTCGCTAGTAGTTTTCCTTATAGGACATTTTCAACACAATTCCCCTCGCGGGATGAGTGGACATCTGGCTATTTGGAGAGAAGTATGTCGGACAGCATTGTTTGTTACACTGACGGCTCCCTCCTCGAAGGTAGAGCAGGTGCATTGGAACAGTCACACTCACTGGGTACACACTGCACTGTCTTTCAAGCGGAAATATTTGCCATCATGTGTGGAGTGCAATCTGCACTGCAGCAACGCATTATGGGCAAAGTAATATACTTCTGTTCAGATAGCCAAGCAGCTATTAAAGCTCTCGCCTCGGCCAACTCAAGGTCGAAGTTAGTAATCGCATGTCGAACTCAAATTGAGGAACTGAATTCAGTTAATACTTTACACCTTATATGGGTACCTGGCCATTCTTCCATAGCTGGAAACGAATTGGCTGATGAGTTAGCTCGCACTGGAGCATCACAAGACTTTTTTGGTCCTGAGCCAGCTATTCCAATATCTAAGTGTTGGGTGAAGCGTTTGATTAGCTCTTGGGCTTCCACTCAGCACAAACGGTATTGGAGTAGTTTGGATTCATGTCGACAAACAAAATTGTATATCCGAGAGCCATCTCCGGTAGTAGCTAACTATTTAGCTAATCTGTCTAAACAGAATTGCAGTGTCTTAGTCAAGGCCTTGACAGGTCACTGCCGACTCAACTATCACATGGCAAATATTCAACGTGTTGAATCCTTTGTCTGTGATGGTTGTGAATCCGATTATGGAACTTCTTATCATCTGATATGTAACTGCCCAGTTTATGAGCAACTGCGTTTCCAAATATTTGGTAAACACTTACTAAGTGAAATTGACTTCAGAAACCTGAACATTCAAAGTATTCTGTTGTTCACAACCCGTTGTGGTGAGGAGCTATAAGCTTTTGTACGTGTTGTATACGTTGTATGCCCTCTTCAAGGGTCCCTTTCCCAAACTTCCCATTTTTCTCCCATCCATATTCCTTTCCTCCTGTTCACTTCCTTTTCCGTCAGGTGCGTGATGAGAAAGGCTGTGAAGGCGATGGCACAAATCTCCCGAATTGAGGTGAACGTGCCCCTGGAGCCGACGTTCTGATACCTGATACCTGATACCGTTCTCAAAGTTCTGTGCAAAATTATCCTAGCCCGGATTCAGGAGAAGATCGATGCGACTCTCCGTCGGCAGCAGGCCGGATTCCGTGCCGGAAGATCCTGTGTGGACCATATTGTCACGCTCCGCATAATTCTGGAGCAGGTCAACGAATTCCAAGAGTCCCTTTACTTGGTATTCATTGACTACGAAAAAGATTTCGACCGTCTCAATCACGAGAATATGTGGGGCGCCCTGAGACGCAAGGGGGTTCCTGAGAAAATCATCGGCCTCATCGAAGCACAGTACGAGGCCTTTTCGTGTAGAGTGCTGCACAATGGGGTCCTGTCCGACCCTATCCGGGTCGTAGCTGGTGTGAGGCAAGGATGTATTCTATCACCATTACTGTTCCTCATCGTAATCGACGAGATACTGGTAGATGCGATTGACCGTGAACCAAACCGCGGGCTGTTATGGCAGCCTATAACCATGGAGCACCTAAATGACTTCGAATTGGCTGATGACGTTGCACTCCTCGCGTAACGGCGCTCTGATATGCAGAGTAAGCTCAACGACCTTGCCGATCGCTCCTCCTCGGCAGGTTTAGTCATCAACGTCAACAAAACCAAATCGTTGGATGTAAACACGGTGACTCCTTCCAGTTTCACAGTAGCCGGGCAACCAGTGGAGAATGTTGAAAGCTTCCAATATCTTGGTAGCCAAATGGCGTCAGACGGCGGTACCAAGATCGACATAGGCGCACGGATAAAGAAAGCAAGGGCTGCCTTTGCGAGTTTAAGAAATATCTGGAAAAACAGGCAGATAAGTGAACGCACCAAAATACGAATTTTCAACTCTAACGTGAAATCTGTGCTGTTATACGCTAGCGAAACATGGTGTGTATCAGTGGAGAACACTCAACGGCTGCAGGTGTTCATTAACAGATGCCTGCGGTATATAATTCGGGCCTGGTGGCCTCACAACTGGATCTCAAACAACAAGCTCCATCGTCGTTGTCACCAGAGGCCGATAGCAACAGAAATTCGGGATCGGAAGTGGGGCTGGGTCGGCCACACTCTACGTAGGGGCGGAAACGAAATCTGTAAACAAGCATTAGACTGGAACCCAGCGGGACATCGCAGCAGAGGCAGACCCAGAGGCTCATGGCGGCGAAGCCTCAATAAAGAAATAAAACAAGTCGACCGAAATCTAACCTGGTAACAAGTTAAAGCGATAACCGGGCAACGCTCAGGATGGAGATCTTTCAAGTCAGCCCTTTGCACCACCGGAGGTGTACAGGATCCATAAGTAAGTAATAATTAAGGATCAACTACCAGCAAACCTAAAACTCGACTGGCTGCTATACAAACAGCGCTGTATGGAAGTAAACATTCGCTCGTTTGCACGGTATATGGCAACATTATAGTAAGGGCAGCGACCGACGTTACCCTACATTACGATCCCAAACCACAGCTACAACAGCTATCGCCACAACAACGAGGCGCAAAGGGCGTAAAAGATAGAAGTTTCTGTGGTGCGCATTCTACGGAAGAAGCAATCGGGGAAGGCGAATATTGTATCGAATGAAAAGAACGAACCAGCGGTACAAGCTTGCTTCGCTTGCAAGGACGCTGGACATCGTGTACAAAAACTATTCGATATTTGCTAGCAAACCGCTAAACGAGTGCTAGAGGACATCGGAAACGCTGGGACTATGTCGTATCTGCCTGGGAATCCATGGAAAGCGTACGAGCAGGATTAGGCAGACGGTTGTCAGTATTGACATCACACACTGCTCCATTCAAAACAAAAAGTTGAAATGAAGGAGAAACTTGTCAACTCTAGCGCAATTGGAATAAACGCGATCACCAGCCACCAATTATCCGGCAGGGCGACACTGTTTCGCATAATTCCGGTTGTGTTGCACAGCAACAACCAGTCGGTGGCAGCGTACGCTTTCTTGGACGATGGATCAGTTAAGATTTTGGTAGAAGAAAAAATCGTGAAGCAATTGGGCGTCTCTGGAGAAACTCTTCTATGTGTCTGCAGTGGACTGCTAATGTTAAGCGCGTTGAATCGGATTCTCAGCAAGTGGCGCGGGAGATATCTGGTGTAAACAAAGCAACCTGATTCGCCCTAAAGGATGTTACGGTCAAGATTTTTTTTATGTACAGGTTATATGACTTCGTCAGTAGATGGGAATAACCAGCGCGGGGGGGAAACATACATTTTCAGTGCAAAGCGTAAACAAACGAGCATAAATTCCATACAAAAATCCAAGATGGCTGAGTTGGGGATATTTACAAGTCGAATAACCTGTACATAAAAAAATCTTGGTTACGGTTCACGGAGTTGGTGAAGGAGTTTTTTTTGTTGGAAAGCATGGGAGTCGACGTCGTACAGCTACCTGAGTCAAAAGAAGTCCATCGAGCAAGGCAAATACTCCGAGAATCCACGAGGCGCGTCGGACAACGTTTTGAGACCAGACTTTTGTGGGAATACGACAGCTTTAGTTTTCCACATAGTTATCCGGTGGCAGTTTGGCGTCTCCAGGTCCTAGAGCGGCGTATCCGAAAGGATCCGATGATTGGCGAAAGCACCACAAGACAATGGTCCGAATATCAAGTGAAAGGCTATATTCATAAGGCGACTCTTGACGAACTGAAAGCAGCGAATCCAGAGCATACATGTTACTTACGATTAGGAATTGCAATCAATCCAAAAAAGCCGTCTAAGCTTCGCATTTTCTGCGATGCAGCGACTACAGTGGATGGAATATTCCTGAACTCCATGCTGCTTAAGGGGCCAGATCTCCTAACGGCTTGCTGAAAGTGCTTTTCGGATTCTGGGAGACATAAATTGCGCTTTGTGCCGATCTGAGAAAGAGATGTTCCATCAAATTCAGATTCGGCCGGAGGATTGCCATGCATTTCAAGAATAGGGATGCCGAAGAACACTCGTCAGAATACTCTGAAGCTGCTGCAGCGGTTTTGCGAAAGCACTATGTCGACGATTACCTTGACAGTGCATACAGCACCGAGGAAGCAGTGAAATTGGCGTTGGAACATGTACATTACCTGAGGAATTGGATATCTAATTCGGAAGAGTTTGTCGCACGGGTGGGGAACGTGATTCAGCCACCGACAAGAGTCTCCAGTTTGGCAAAAACAGCCCTACAGAACGAGTGCTTAGGATGTACTGGAAACCAAAGGAAGATATCTTCACTTTTTCAACGACGCTGGCGATTAATACGGATCACCCTACGAAGAGACAAGCACTACGAGTTGTGATGAGCCGGTTTTATCATGCTGGGTTGCTGAGTTTTTTTTTAAGTGCACGGGAAGATCCTTATTAAGCAATTGTGGAGATCGAAAATCGAGTGGGATCAACAAATTCCATCGCATTTGCGGGAAACCTGGGAGCGTTGGACAGACTTGTTTCAACAACTTAACGAAGTACGCATTCAACATGAAGAAAAGGACCTCGTTTATCATCTAGCGGTACCTGGTTCAAAGGACCGGAGTCCTTGTTGGGGTGAAGCCTACCGACAGAACGGTGACCGAGGAGCTACGACCGTGTCTAGTGCACACCTAAACACTTGTACATCATGTTATAGACTGGCAACGTTTTTAAATTTAGAATCGTCTGCTTCGCTCAGTGGTATATGAACATTGCGCATCTCAATCGAATCATTCGATTCCTAAGTTTTGGGATTCGTTTCGAAAAAATTGCGGCATTATCTATTTCGTTCGACTTCTTTCAGTCGCAGTACAAGATTTCGAATGGTGCTGTACTAGTTCAATCGAGTATGTTCTGTCAAACGAAATGTAAACAGAGAGAATAAGAGATAGCTGTCTCCGTGTTTAGTATGCCGCCCGCTGGAGAGACAACCTTCAGCGCATGGCGAATGTGAGTAAACAGAGAGAATAAGAGTAATTTCATCTGCGTGTAGCATGTTGCCTGTTGGAAAGGCATCCTTCAGGGCATGAATTGGCAGTTAAATTATAAACAAGCAAATTGTGCTCAATGACTTTAAAAAGCAATATTATCTATTGAGCAGTTGTAACCGATTAAAACATTATGCCGATACTACATATTTTGTAAATCGTGATATTGTTACGACACAAATTATAAGTTTTATGTTTATTCGAGTGTATGCCACAGATCCAAATTTGAGCTAAATAATTTAAAGTTAAAAAATGATTCGATAATAAATTACTTTGATGTTCCATGTAGATTTTGGAATATACACGTTTTTACGCAGATTTTCCTCATAGATTTATAACGCGATTTATCGAAATCGTCAAAAATACGATTTTAGTTGAAGTTGTTTTTACGCGGATTTCGGGATAATTAGAGATTGCATATTGTATGGAAACTATAAAAGTAGGTATACTAATGACATTCTTTTCCTCAAGAGACAATAATAAAACATTTATTCTTCTCCCGTAGAGAAATAATAACAAATATAATTAAAAACTTTCAGCAAGAAAAAACTCTCGAACAACATTCGAAAGCTATAAAGGTGACGAGTGTTTTTCATTCGACTTGAGTCGTTTTTCAGTGTGCTAACGAGTTTCCATAATGCCAAAACATCTCGTTATTCTTGTACCTCCTCGAGCATACTCGAACGATGAGTCGTTTTCGAGATCGAATCGAAACCCGTAATGCCAAACACACAATGCCACCCCAGGATTACTGCTGCTACTTTCGTATCGTACGATACGAAGTTTCCAATCATACTACCGAAAGAGCACGCAGTTACTCGCTTGCTTCTGGAGTAGTATCATCGGAGATTCCTTCACGCCAACGGAGAAACGGTCGTGAAACGAAGTAAGACAACGTTTCCATGTTTCATCTTTACGAAAGTTAGTGCGAAAAGTAGTCAATCAGTCAATCTTGCAACCTATGTAGAATTAAGAAGGCAGCTCCGGTGATTCAAAGAATGGCGGTAATGTGGAGTGATTCACAGACCTCTCCCTGTTGCGAGACTGAGACCCTACGAGCGGGCATTTTACTATGTGGGCCTTGATTACTTTGGCCCAATATCGGGCCAGGTGAACCGTAGCATTCACCTGCCTAACCACGTTCATCTTGAGGTCACTCACTTTCAACCGAATCACGTAAGCAAGTCATACGGTGTTTCATCGGGCGCAGAGGCACATCAGTGGAAATCCACAGTGACAGAGGGATGAACTTCTTAGAAGCGAATAAAGATTCGCGCAAGGAGATGGCAGCGATGGACAAACAGCTCACAGAAGCCTTCACGAACACAAACACCCGGTGGGTATTCAATCCGCCAGCTGCGCTGCATATGGGAGGCGTATGGGAACGATTTATGAGTCTGACAAAACAGCTATGGCGGCGATAAAGACGACAGAGATTCTGAGAGAAGAGGCGTTGGCTACTTTCGTAGTAGAGGCGGAGAGCGTGGCCTGGCCATCTCGATACCCCTGACATTTGTCCCTTTGGATGCCGAGCAGCAGGAGGCGTTAACGCCTAACCACTTTCTGCTACTCAGTTCTACGGGAGTGATTCAACCTGCTAAGATGTTGATGGGACCGAAGATGGTATGTAGAGGAGATTAGGAGCTGTGTCGATCCATGGTGGATCAGTTTTAGAGAAGGTCGGTACGTGAACACCTATATACGCATCGTTACTCGGCGCACCAAATGGTTCGAAGAAGTGAAACAAATTGGAGTTGGAGACTTAGTGGTCATATTCGAGGAAAAGATAAAGAACGGATGGATACGAGGAAGAGTTGTTGAGGTGAAGACAGGACTAAATGGATGATTTTTTTTTTCATTACTCGTCCAAATTCAGTGTTAGTAG
The DNA here is from genome assembly GCF_024139115.2 of Armigeres subalbatus. Taxonomy (NCBI): domain Eukaryota; kingdom Metazoa; phylum Arthropoda; class Insecta; order Diptera; family Culicidae; genus Armigeres; species Armigeres subalbatus. The sequence continues at coordinate 202,181,086 of NC_085139.1, read as the reverse complement.
AATGAAATAACACCCATCCCATAGAAATTCGTTTAAAAACTATTGGGATTTGTTAAGGACAATCATCACAGAGTCCAAAACTAAATTCTCTCACGTTTTCAAGGGCACACCACTAAATACGGAGACAGCAAACAACTTTTGTTTTTATTTTTTCAGCTTTACTGGGTCGCAGCATGCGTGGAATAATGAAGATGACAGTTGTACGATGCTTTCATATTGAGTGATGTGCCCTTGAAAATGCGAGTGATTTTTGTTTTGGATTCCGAAATGTTTGTCCTTAACTCGAAAAACTCGAAAAAAAAACTAGAATAGAACTCAAGAGAATTGTTTAGATGATCGCACTGTGCCTTTACGCTTGGAATGAACGAACAGATTTGTATGGAATTAGTTTTCCGTGTTAAGTTGGGTTTACCGTGACACAGTTCAGTCGGCCAACGTGAAGGTGCATTCTTTGGAATTTTCCACAGATATTCTTCGAATCTTCTAAGAAAAAATGTACGGAAAATCCATATACATTTCTTCGGAGTTTCTCTGTCGTAATCTGAGAAAGTGACGTAAGAGCCTAATTGCAATATTCATGCTTGTCATTTTTCAATGGGTACTACTCATTAACAACATTTTTGGAAAATGGCGTATACGTCACTTTTCAGATTACGGTAGTTCTGCTGGAAATTGTTCAAAAATTGGATTTAAGCAATATTTGGATTTCTGTGGGAAATTCTTTGCGTGTCCATGAGATTTTTTTTTTGAAAATTCCACGGAAAATTGTTGACAAAGGGGAAGAGTCATTTGGCCGAGGGTTATTCGTAGAAAAGCCATTTGACCATGTAACATGTTAAGCCAAACGTCATTTAGCCGACTTCCTTTGGACGAATTGAACATTCCATCGAAACGGTTTACAGCCGAAAGCGACATACGGCCAAAGAGAGATACAATCGAATTGGTAATGAGGCTAAAAAAGCCGTTTGCCTTAACAGGGCGTTTGGCCGAAATGACCAAAAATGACCAATGTTTAGCCAAACAGGTCATACCGCCGGAAATGTATCTTCTGAAAAAGCAATATAGTCAAATGCCATTTCCGACCAGACGAGTTTCGGCCTAATAATGGTTAGTTCGGCCAATGGAGATATTCGGTCAAACAATTTTCAGCCTTGTGGTTTTCGGCCAAACGGCCCTTTCCATCGTTCGGACGAAAGTCGTCTAGCCGAACTGAACGTTTGGGCGAAACGATTATTGGGTCGAAAATAATTTGGCCACAAATGGCATTTGTCATAAGACGAGTTTGTACTATTCTATTCTTTATTGTACTTTTGACAGATACGTATTTTGATCTCAAGAGTAAGGCCATCTTCAGTGTCTTGTACTGAAGACGGTCTTACAGTTGAGGTCAAAATATGTATCCATCGAAGGTACAATGAAGAAGTTGAATTAAATGGAATAGTACAAACTCGTCTCATGACAAGTAAATATATTCTACTAAAAGCTACAAATAATTTACGCATCACAAATGTCAATTAACCGAAAGGGACTTACGGTCGAAATAATAATCTGGCCAAAAAGTCTTTTGCCTGAACAGGACAGTTGGCAGAAAATGCCATTTTGGCCTAACAAAATAATTGGCCGTATAGGTCATTTGACCGAAAATGCCGTTTAGTCGAAATGGTCTTTTGGCAGAAAGGGCCATTCAAACGAAAATGACATTTGTCGGAAATGAACATACGCCTGAAAATGTCGTGCAGCCGAACAGGTCCTTTGGTCGAAAATGTAAAAACTTTCTTTCCTTGTTCATAAATTTGATTTCAACGAAAAAAAATTTAAATTTAACGAATATTTCTTTGGATTTCGACGGGAAATTCTTCAGAATGTCTAAGGTGAATTCTTACAAAATTTCACATGGAATTCTTAATTCATAACAAAATGCAAATTTTCGGGGAAATTTACCCAAAATTACAACAGGAAAAAAAAAATATAGTGGCGTTTGAGGATATCAATCGGGGAATTCTGCGGAAATTCTACTGATTCTTTAGAATTTTCTCTGAAAATTCTGCGGACTTCTACAAATGGAAAAGTATAGTTCAGTGGCGTAACAGATTTTAATTCACAAGCGGTCGACGATGGAGGCGCACACCTCTACATTTCCATAATAGCTTATCACGGCATTGTTATCAGTAACAATCTGCGGTGCAATATAAATATTAGAATTTTAGTAAAATAATTTACAGTTAACATGGTATTAGATCAGGCTTCGGAATCGGTGCGCACGTGGATCTTAGAAATCGAAAATTATGAAAGATTTGATTGCTGAAATTGAAGTTGAACTTCAAAGTAGAAGTTCTTTATGAAGAAAACATTTTATAATACCCCAAATGATTTCTGAAAGCCATTTCAACGTAATTCGTGGATCAACTTTTTAGTACAAATATTTGAGAAATAGCTCTGGTGTTAATTATTAAAAGCTTTTACATGTTGATATGATACAGATCGCTGGATGAAGTTCCAAAAAATCGGAGTTGAACTTAAATCTGTAGTTTAAAAAAAACACCTTAATAAAGAACAAAAAAAAAAAGTTCCAAAAAACTTCTTAAGCAAATATCTAAACCTTTGAATACATTTCCTTAGCAAACTTTGGTGGAATTCCCAAAATAACTGTAGGATTTGCTGCAGCATACTCCCATGTTTTTTTACTCGGTTTGGTTTTAGTCGTTTAGTCTTCAGCGTCAATGAAACAATGAGTTAACTCTACGAAAAAAATCACAAAAAAATCAAAGAAAATTCAGGTGGTAAAAGTTTGGGTTAACCGAGATATTAATGAATTCCAAACGTGTTAAAAAACCGGATGTATTAAATTAGTTTATAAAAAGAATTGGGAATACTGAACTATAGAGAATATGCTAAACGAGTCACATGAAACATTTTGTGTGGAGTTTAAGAATTCATTGTTTATATCCTAAAAACTTTTAAAGAATAGAAATTTATTGTGCATTTCCTTAAGAGGAAATTTTGAATCAATTTATAAACAACCAATAATTTTGTTTGAAAGGATAATAAATATTCGAAGGAATATTTTAACAAAAAGAAATGTAATCGACTAAACAAGTCAATTATGCGAATAAAAACTCTAAAAAATGTCTGAATCTAGACAATATTTACTTTTCAATTTCAATCGATTCGTTAAAGTCATATTTAAAAATGTTCAATTGATATAAAAATGGTGGCAATGATAACAAATCTCGCCGTTTCTTCTCGATTGACCGTTTTCCTTTCGTGTTCCGAACCAGTCTAAGCCCAGCGCTGACGCGACGACGGAGTAGCGCGGAAAAGCTCTTCAACACCCTTCAACGAGGAACGCCGGAAAGTACACTGCGGGTGCTTCGTATAAAATTGTTGCGAGTTTTGTTTCGACGTTTGTGCCTAACTAGTTGCTTTCTTGTACAATACCATACCAAAAAGGGGTAACGCGAGGAAAGAAAACGATCGAAAAAGAGCTCATTCTCCTCCACTACGATACCGGGCGGGTGGGATGCTGAGTCCCTCTCCTAGAAAAGGGATAGTTTAGGTAGTTTGTGGGTGCAGCAACTCCGGAAAAAGGCCGGAGCGTGACGTGTTGTTGTGGTGTGTGGTATGGTCGTTTGTTTATTCCCTTCCCCGTGCTCTAAATTCCTATTATTGGTGTTCGAATGTGTGCCAGATGGTCTCGGTGCATCGTCCTCCCACTCCTCAGACATACAGTGCATCGTAAGTGCAAAAAGAAAGGCCTTGAATTCAAAGAAACGTCGCACTGGGACGTGCTTCGCTGGTGGGTTTCTGTGGGTAATGGATCACACCACGCAGGGGGGTTATCGCAGATAGCCTCCACGGTAGCCCCCACCCAGCTGTGCGCCGCTGACCGCACGTTCCGTCGCTTTCTCGATGCTCCGGGAAACGCAACGGTAGCAGCACACGTACGCCAAACATCACTTGAACAGGATCCGTCGAAAGGCCCTCCGGAAGTCCTTGTTGAAGATGGTGTAGATGGCCGGGTTCAGGGCCGAGTTCATGTAACCCAACCAGAAGGCCAAAGAGAAAGCAAAATCCGGTATGTGGCAGTCTTTACAAATTGGCACCAGTATATAAAGGAAAAAGAATGGCAACCAGCAGGCAATAAAACTTCCCATAATCAACCCCAGAATCAGCGTCGCTCGCTTTTCCTTTTTCCGCGCTATCCGTCGCTTCTCCTTCTCCGGGTCCCGTGGCTTCGGCTTTGGCAGTGCAGGTTCCATCTCACTACAAGCGCTATCCTGTTTGGCCGATATCGATATGGACTGGCCTCCCATGGCTGCCGGGCCTACCCCCGCGCAGTTTCCCCTCGCGTTATTGTTCTTATTGCGACCCTTCCCCAGTCGCTTTCCAAAAATTGGTTGACACAGCCTAAATTTGAGCGGTTTCACTACCGCGCACCTACTTATCACACCGGAATCTGAACTCGACGGGTCAAATTCGCTAACCATATCCGTTTCGATCCCTACCGAAAGTGCTCTATTCCTAGCTAATCCCGGACTAATCAACGCGCCCGAACTGCTGCCGCTGGCCGCCGCTCCGTTGTTCCTTCTCAGCAATGGCAGTGACGTGAGCCCGACCCCCGGCTTACCCACTTTGAGCGTGTCCTTCATCTCCATCACGGCTGCCGCATGGTCGTGGTCGGCTGCCTCGCTTGTGGACATGTCGGACGCGAAGTCGCACGTCACCGTCGGGATGGGCATGTGCGTCGCACCTCCCACGTTGCCACCACCGGGGCCTCCTCCCAGGCTCCTGGGCGGAGGCTCTATCGTTGCTATCTGCTGTTGGTGCTGCTGACCCGGGCTTAGGTTGTTGTTGTTGTTGCTGTTGGCCGTGGCGTACTGGCCGTTGCCATTGACGGATGATGCCGGGGCCACCGCAACGGCCGACATCGATGAGGCACTGGGAAGCGATGGCATCGGATTCGCTGGGCGCGTGAAGCTGGTGTCCTGTGAGAGGAGGAAGAAAATAAAGGATGAGAAATTTGTGATGTTTATCAAAGTATTAAAATTTTTAAATCATAATTTATTGTACGGAGCATCGTGGCCCCAGATCTGAGCAAACAGAACATTTTCGGGTCCAAAGAAAGCAACCGAAGCTTATTAGGGAATTGTTGGCAGGTCTCGATCTCGAATACATGTCCCTTGTCCACCCATTTTTAAAAGTTGCTGATGTTAGATTGTAATCATCGTCGTCCATCTATCTCTTTTGCTGTCGTAATCCCTTAAGAATGTCTTCCTCTCGTTGTCTACCGTTAAATCCCATTCGTATGTCTTCCTCTCTTTGCTGTCTCCCGAAAAATGTTTGTATCGTATCGTTACAGATGTGAAACATTGCCAAAGATTTTAACTATTTAACCATCAGCATTATAATAAAATAAGAATCCTAAATTTCCTTCCTTTCCTATTGTATAATTGTATTCCATAACCTCGACCAAACCGCGAGTCTTTCGGTTCCCCAAAACTAACATTAGAGTATAAGAATAATGAAAACTGTATGAAAAAAATTATTTCAGCTCCGTAATGTAATGTATGTATGCATTCCCTACTCCTCTATGAATTTGACGCTTAAACAAATTGTATACCATTAATAAACTATTTCTAATAACTGTGCAATATTTTAACGTATAGATACCCTTTGGGCTTCGTCCAGAAGCTATTTGGGATTCCTCCAGAAGCTATTTGGGATTCCTCCAGAAGCCTTTTGTGCTTAGCCGAGAAGCCTTACGGGCTTCACCCAGAAGTACTTTGCGTTTCATCCAGGAATCTTTTAGGATTCGTTTAGAAGCCTTTTGGGCTTTGTCCATAATTTTTTTTTTTGGTATTGGCCAAAAGTCTTTTGGGTTTCATTTAGAAGTTTTTTTGTGCTTCGTTAAGAAGCCTGGCGTGGTTTAGATGCCTTTTGGGTTTAGTCCAGAAGTCAGTTTATCAGGCTTTGTCTAAAAAGAACTCTTAACTTCGTTTAGAAGCTTTGTGGGCTTTGTTTAGCTTTTTGGGCTTTATTGAAATCCCCTTCCGGTTTGGTACAGAATCCATCCCAGTTACATCCAGAAACCGCCCTGAAACCTGCCCGCCTGGTTCTGCATTGTTTTTCTTTTGAACATCGTTACCTAGTTAGATGCGGTAATTATGTCTTGATGTCTATGGTAGGCTTTGTATAAGAAAATGAATTTTTGAAAATTACTCATGTTTCCCGAATAATTATCTACTCGATATATCTGAGATTCGTTGATTCTCATTTTGCACTGGATCATAAAGAATTGCAATTGGATCAGATGTCATGCGCACACGATGAATTCTGGAGGATTGGAAAGAGGCTGGAGTTCTTGTGTATTCAAGAGAAAAGTCTAAAGCTGAAGTTGCAGATCTAAGTGGAGTAACGTCAATGATCAGAAATAACATATCGTTCATGTTTCAAATATGGTGAGTTAGTTCAATGCTTGCTATATATGTATAAAACATTTCACTAAATACGCGCCAGGATGAAAAATGTATATTTATGATGTATGTCATTGATATAAATCTTGATTCCGGAAGTGTAAATACATTGCAAATATCCCTTTGATATCTTTTTTTTATAGAAGGTAACGGAAATCTGCTATCAGACACCTGGGGAGGCGAACCCAGGTAGTGTGGGGATGGGATCACTACTCCCGACCCACTAAAACCAACTCCTTTTTCTCCAGTCACACCCCGGCCTGCAATTGAGCAATACATCGGGGGTGCGACTATTTGAGCATTACGCTCTCTCCTTGACGCCTCAACTCTCCTTAACGTCCCGTGCACCACCTGCGCACAACGACACACTGGCACCAAATGTGCCCCAACTCTCACCTGCCTGTGCTATGAGAATAACAGCAAGGAAATTGAAGGTATCTGCAGGCACCTCTTGATGATATCCCACAACACAGACAGTCCTCATTCAGGGTGGTATCCACTCCGTCCTGCAACAGGGTGGTACCACCTGTCTGCCAAGCCGGAGGTGACCCTAGAGCAGTGACTCCTATGCCAGTCTTACCTCGGCTACGAGGCAGACCAATCACCCATCAACCGAGGCAGCGGTATCTCGGCACCAGTCAGGAGGTAAAGCTATCTTACAGGAGATACCCCAGTCTGGCGCCCTGCTGCCTAGGTTGATCTCACTCAATGTAGTGGTTCACTAGTCCTGCACTAGAGGACCCTACCTGAGCAGCACAAGTCAGACGAAAATGGTTGCAGCAACTTGATTGTGATCGAATCCGGTCACATATGAGTTACAGTAACCTATGAGAAATTGTGTGCTGTTAGGGTACTTGTCCACCCATCCAGAGAGGATGTGTACATGGTTGGTACCCTGGTTGCTAAGCACCTTACCATGACAACAATCCCCCGGCGTGGGTAGACTACTTATTCTACTGCCGAAGCAGTCCGCTCACTGCCCTGTTAAGCAGGGACTCTCACTGCGGGTGTGTGGGTACCACCCACTGCCAGCCTACTGCCTAAGCAGCCACTCAATCAACCATCCTTACCGTATGAGACTTACTTGTGTGCTCACCCCACACCCTTAGAACTCACTCCGTGAGGATATTCCCCCCATTCTCCTTGAAAGTAATACCCTCATCTCCCTTGCACTTGCACCACTTGGGAGTGTGCGGCTACCACCAGCTGCCACCCACTTGTCGCCGAAGCAGCCCTCCCTCTGTGGAACCTCCACAGGCTCCACTTAACACTTAAAATAAATCGCCGAAGTCGGTAAAATTTTACCGAAATCTCAACAGCAGAACTGTTCGGTAAATAATTTTACTGACTTTCGGTGATTTTGGTGATAAAATAATTACCGAACAGTTCTGCTGTTGAGAATTCGGTAAAATTTACCGAATACGGTGAATTGAGCTAAGTGTGTACCTGGCTAATTGTTTCACCCCCCAGGTCATTCATCCCCTCGGCACGGGTCGCCTGACACCTTGGGATTTGGGGTTAGGGGCTTGTATGCTTTAAGCGGCACACGGTCGCTTGCTAGGGTCTGCTTGCGGATACTTGTGGTTTTTGGGAGGGAATTAACAGAGCCCCTCTTAACCCCACCACCTCCTAGGCAGAACCCCTGACTCACAGACAGCTGGAGAGGGGTCGTCAAGCCTTTGGACATGGTCCCTGCTGCTCCCCTTTGATATCTGAGTGTATTAATGTGGGGCTTGCTGTGCTGAAAATTACCTCAAGATGTGGTCTGAGCTTCTTGTTATAGGGTCTTTGGATGCTTTGGATCTCCAGGGCTAAACATATTTTTACCTATGGATACAAAAAAATATCAACAAATAGATAAAGGCATGTTTCTTCCATGAAAGCACTGCCGGACAGAGGGAGATAGAATGAAAACACACACACACACACTCTGAAACCTGACCGCGTTCGTTCAGAAGCTTCTCTGGCTTCTTTCAAAAGCTTTTTGGCTCCGCCCTGAAGCCTTTTTGAATTCAACCGGAAGCCTTTCCGGCTTCGTCCAGAAGCCCTTCCAGCATCTTTAAAAAGCTTTTCTTGAAGCTTTCCAACTACGCTTTGAAGCCTTTTAGGTACCAAAAGCTTTCCGGCTTTGTTCAAATGCCTTTTGGGCTTCGTCTCCGGTTTGTGCAGAAGCCAAGAAACCTTTTGGGTTTCATCCAGAAGCCTTCCCGGCTTCATTCAGAAGCATTTCCGGCAACGTACAGTTCGGCTTCGTTCAGAAACTTTACTGACCTTTCTGGCAAGTCGCTTTTCTGGCTACGTTAAGAAGCCATTTCGTCCAGAAAGTTATGTGAGTTTGGTCTAGCCTTCCGGGCTTTAACGAGAAGCCCTCTGGGCTTCGTTTAGAAGCTTTGTCTAGCTTTTTTGGCTTTAAAGACTTTTGGTTAAAAGCTTCTGGATAAATCCAGAAAAGCTTCTGGATCAAACCGGAAGGAGATTTCAATAATTATAGAAATCTTCTTCCGGTTTGATTCAGAAGCTTTTCTGGATTCTTCTAGCTTTTGACCAAAAGTTTTCGGAATTTGACCACTCTAGCAGCACATATGTTTCACATAGATTTCTGAAACTTCTATGTGACTAGATTTAGTCACAAACAAGTTACTGCAACAATTTTGGTCTGATTTGTGCTGCTCGGGCAGAAGTTTTTCTGGCTTCGTCAAGAAACCAACGTCACAAGCCTGTCCGAAATCGCTGGGTCCAGAATCTTTTCCGGTTTTGTCCAAATGTTTTGGCTTCGTCAAGGCTTCGTCCATGAGCCGTTTTTGCTTCGCCCAGAAGCCTTTTGGGCTTCATCCAGAAGCTCTTCTGCCTTCGTACAGAAGCCTTTCCGCCCTCATACCGAAGTCTTTCTGGCTTCGTTCATAAGTTTTTTCAGCTTCCTCCCTTTCCGAATTCGTTAAGAATCTTTTCCGGCTTTGTTCCTTTCTGAAGCCTTTCTGGCTCCGTTAAGAAGCTTTTTGGGCTTCGTCCTGGAGCCTTTGAGGCTTCGTTCAGGAGCCTTTTGTGCTTCGTCTAGAAACCTTTTGTGTCAAGAAGCCTTTTGAACTTCGTGCAGCAGTCTTTTGAGCTTCATAAGAAGCCTTTTGGGTATCGTCTTGAAGACTTTCAGGCTTCATCCAGAAACCATTGAGGCTTCGTCCAGCAGAATTTTGGGCTTCGTCCGGAAGCTTTTTAGGCTTCGGCCAGAGCCTTCTTTGCTTCGTCCAGAAGCCTTTTGGACCAAACGCATGTGGGGGTTCGTGCAAACAATTGTGGGCTTCGTCCAGGAGCTTTTAAAATTCGTCTAGAAACTTTTTGGGGCATCGTCCAGAAGCCTTATGAGCTTGTTTAGGAAGCCTTTTAAAATTCGTACAGAAGCCTTTTAGGCTTGTTGTGAAAGCCTTTTGGGTTTCATCCAGAAACTTTTTGAGCTTCGTCCTGAGGCTTCGTCCAGGACCTTTTGAGCTTCGTCTAGAAGCCTTTTGGGTCCTGATGTTTTTTTTGGGTTTCGTCCAGAAGTCTTTTGGCCTTCGTCCAGAAGCCTTTTGAGCTTCGTCAAATACCTTTTGGGCATCGTCTAGCAGCCTTTTGATTCATGATGCCTTGTGGGGCTACGTCCAGCAGCCTTTTTGGTTTCGTCCAGAAGCCTATTGGGCTTCGTCCAGCAGCCTTTTTGGTTTCGTCCAGAAGTTTCATCCAGAAGCCTTTTGGGCTAAAAGCATTTTGGGCTTTATCCAAAAGCATTTTTGGCTTTGTCCAGAAGTTTTATCGAATTTGTCCAGAGACCTTTTAGGCTTCTTTTAGAATACTTTTGGGCTTGCTTAGGAAGCCTTTTGAGTTTTGAACAAAAGTCTTTTGTGCTTGTTTTGGAAGACTTTTAGGATTTGTCCAGAAGCCTTTCGAGCTTCATCAGGAGCCTTTTGGGCATCGTCTTGAAGCCTTTGAGGCTTCGTCTTTGTGAGCTATGTATAGAAGCCTTTTGAGTCCTGACGCCTTGCGTGGCTTCGTCCAGAAGCCTTTTGGGGTCCGCCCAAAAGCATTTTGTGCCTCGACCAAATGCATTTTGGGCTTCGAACGAAATCTTTTCTGGGCTACGGTCAGCGGCCTTTTAGGCTTTGTCCAAAAGCTTTTTGGGCTTCGTCTAGAAGCCTTCTGGGATTCTTCCAGAAGCTTCGTTGGAAGCTTTTTGAGCATCGTCTAGAAGCCATTTAGGCTTCGCCTAGAAGCTTTTGGCTTCGAAATTCGTCCAGACCTCTTCCTGAGACCTTTTGAGCTTCATCCTAAAGCTTATTAGTCTTCGTCAATAAGCCTTATGGGCTTCTTCCCGAAAGTTTTGTGGGCTTGGCTTATCCTTTCATGCTGTATGCATTTCCATTTTCAGCAAGGTCCAGTTCAACTTTGTTCAGAAGCCTTTCTGATCTTCCTGGCTCCGTTAAGAAGCCATTTTGGATTCCATCCAGAAGCCTTTAGGGTTCGTCCAGAAGCCTTTGGTATTCATCCAGAAGTCTTTTGGGCTTCGTTCAGAAGCTTTTGGGCTTCGTTCAGAAACCTCTTTGGCTTAGTCCAGTCTTTTGGCTGCATCAAGAAGCCTTTTGAACATTTTCAAAAGTCTTTAGGACTTGCTTTAGAAGCCTTTAAGGGTTCGTACAGAAGCCTTTGGGCTTCGTCTAGAAGCATTTTGGCTCCTAATGCCTATTTGGTTTCATCCAGAAGACTTTTGGGCCTATACCAGGAGTATTTAGAGCTCCATCTAGAAGCCTTTTAGGGCTCCGTCCAGAGGCCTTCAGGACTTGTTTTAGAAGCCTTTTGGGCTTCGTCCAGAAGCTTCGTACAGAAACTTTTTTGGCTTCGTCTAGAAGCATTTAGTGTCCTGATGCCTTTTTGGTTTCATCCAGAAGCCTTTTGGGCATCGTCAAGAAGCCTTTGAAATTTCGTTCAGGAGCTTTTTGAGATACGTGTAGAAGCCTGTCTGGGCTTCGTTCAGAAGCCTTTTGAGCTTCGTACAACATCCGTTTAGGTTTTTTTCAGAAACCTTTTGGGCTAGTTTTAGAAGTCTATAATCTAAAAGTATTTTGGGCTTCGTCCAGAAGCCTTTGAGGCTTCGTCCAGGAGCCTTTTGAGCTTTGTCTAGAGGCATTTTAAGTCCTGATGCCTTTTTGATTTCATACAGAAGCCTTTTGGGCTTTTCTAGAATCCCTTTGGGCTTCGTCTATAAACATTTCGGACTTCGCCCAGAAACTTTTTTGGCTCCGGCCAGAAGCCTTATGGGCTTCGTCCAGAAGTTTTTAGCCTTTTGAGCTTCATCCAGAAACCTTTTGGTCCAAAAGCATTTAAGGCCTCGTGCAAAAGAATTGTGGGCTTCGTCCAGGAGCCTTTTAAGATTCGTCTAGAAGCCTTTTGGGGCATCGTCCAGAAGCCTTTTGGGCTTGTTTAGGAAGTCTTTTAAGTTTCGTAGAGAAGCTTTTTGGGTTAGTTTTGGAAGCCTTTTGAGCTTCGTCCAGGACCCTTTTGAGCTTCGTCTAGAAGCCTTTTGGGTCCTGATGCTTTTTTGATTTCACCCAGAAGCCTTTTGGGCTTCGTCCAGAAGCCTTTTGAGCTTCGTCAAATGCCATTTGGGCATCGTCAAGAAGCCTTTTGGGCTTCGTCCAAAAGAATTTTGGGATTCATCCAGAAGCCTTTGAGGCTTCGTCCAGGAGCCTTTTGAGCTTCATCTAACATCCTTTTGATTCATGATGCCTTATGAGGCTTTGGCCAGAAGCCTTTTGGGATTAGTCCAGCAGCCTTTCGGGCTTCGTCTAGAAGCTCTCGTCAGGAGGCCTTTGAGCATCGTTTAAACGCCTTTGAGGCTTCGTATTTTTGAGCTTTGTATAGAAGCCTTTTGAGTCCTGACGCCTTGTGTGGCTTCGTCCAGAAGCCTTTCGGGATTCACTCAGCAGCTTTTTGTGCTTCGTCCAGAAGCTTTTTGGTTACGTCTAGAAGCCTATTTGGGTTCGTCCAAAAGCATTTTGGGCTTCGAACGAAAGGCCTTTTGGGCTTCGTTCAGCAGCCTGTTGGGCTTTGTCCAGATGCTTTTTGGGCTTCGTCTAGAATTTTGGCTTCGTACAGAAGAAATATGTTGGGCTTCGTCAAAAAGCTGTTTTGACTTCGTTCAGAAGCCTATTGAACTTTGTCCAGACCTCTTGAGCTTCATCTAAAAGCCTATTAATCTTCGTCTATAAGCCTTTTAATATTTGTCCATAACCCTTTTGTTGGCTTTTCTAATCCATTCGTGCTGTATGCATTTGCATTTCCGGCAACGCCTAGTTCAGCTTTGTTCAAAAGCCTTTCTGACCTTTCTGGCTCCGTTAAGAAGCATTTTAGGCTTAGTCCAGATGCCTTTTTGGCTTCGTCCAGAAGCCTTTTGAACTTCTACCAGAAGCCTTTTGAACTTCGTCCAGAAGTCTTTTGGGCTTCTTCCTGAAGCTATTTGAGATTCTTCCAGAAAACTTTTGGGCTTCGTCCAGCAGCCTTTTGGGCTTCGTCCAGAGGTCTTCAGTACTTGTTTTAGAAGCCTTTTGGGCTTCGTCCAAAAGCCTTTTTCGCTTTTTTGGATCTTCGTACAGAAGCCTTTTTCGCTTGTGTAGAAAGCCTTTTGAGCTTCGTACAGAGGCCTTGAGCTATATCCAGAAGCCTTTTGGGCATCGTCAAGAAGCCTTTAAAACTTCGTTCAGGAGTTTTTTGAGCTACTTCTAGAAGCCTTTCCGGCTTGTTTAAGAAGTCTATCATCTAAAAGAATTTCGGGCTTTGTCAAGAAGCCTTTGAGGCTTCGTTCAGATCCTTCTGAGCTTCGTCTAGAAGCCTTCTAGGCTTCGTTCAGAAGTCTTTTGGAATTGTTTCAGGATTCTTTTGGGCTTTTAGAAGTCTTTTGGGTTTCGCCAAAAGCCTTTTGGCCTTTTTCCAGAAGCCGTTTGGGCTTCATCCAAAATCCTTTTAGGCTATGTGCTTAATCCAAGAGTTTCTTCCAACAGGCTTTTGAGCTTCGTCTAGAAGCCTTTTGGGACTTCGTCCAGCAGCTTTTTAGGCTTCGTTCAGAAGCTTGTCTTAGAACCTTTTGGGCTTCACCCAGAAGTATTTTGGGTCCTGATGCCTTTTTGGTTTTATCCAGAAGCTTTTTGGGCATCGTCAAGAAGCCTTTGAAACTTCGTTCAGGAGCTATTTGGGTTTCGTCTAGAAGCATTTTGGGTCTGGATCCCTTTTTGGTTTCATCCAGACGCCTTTTGGGCATCGTCAAGAAGCCTTTGAAACTTCGTTCAGGAGCTTTTTGAGCTATGTCTAGAAGCCTTTTGAGGCTTCGTTCAGAAGTCTTTTGGGCTTCGTACAGCCAGGTGTTGTCAAGAAGCCTTTTGGGCTTGTTTTAGAAGTCTATCATCCAAAAGAAGTCCTTTGGGCTTCGCTTAGAAGCCTTTTGGGCTCAGTGCTTCAACCAAAAACTTTTTGGGCTTCTTCCAATAGGCTTTTGGGCTTCGTCTAGAAGCCTTTTAGTGCTTCGTCCAGCAGCTTTTTGGGCTACCTTTAGAAGCATTTTGTGCTTCGTTAAGAAGTTTTATCGGCTTCGTCCAGAAGCCTTTGGGCTTTGCACAGAAGCCTTTAAGGTTTCAACCAGAGGCATTTTGGACTTGTTTTAGAAGTCTTTTGGGCTTCGTCCATAAGCCTTTTTCGCTTGTTTGGGAGTCCTTTTGAGCTTCGCATAGAAGCCTTTTGTGCTTGTTTTAGCAGCCTTTCGGCTTCTTTTAAAAAGTCTTTTGGGCTTCACCCAGAAGCCTTTTTTGAGGCTTCGTCCAGGAGCATAATGAGCTTCGTCTTTCAGCCTTTTGAATCATGGTGCCTTGTGGGGCTTCGTCCAGAAGCCTTTTGGGTTTCGTCCATCAGCCTTTTGGGCTTCCCCGAGTAGCACACATGTTGTACATCAGTCTCTGTAACTCATATGCGACCGAATTAGGTTGCATATGAGATGCTGCAACTGAAACAGTCGGAATTGTGCTACTAGGGATCGTCTAGAAGTTTTTTGGACTTCGTCTAGAAGCCTGCTGGGCTTCGTCCAGAAGTTTCATCCAGAAGCCTTTTGGGATTCGTTAAAAAGTATTTTGGGCATCGTCCAGGAGCCTTTTGGGTTACGTCCAGCAGCCTTTTGGGCTTTTTGCAGAAACTTTTTGGGCTTCGTCTAGAAGCTTTTTGGGCTTCGTCCAGAAGTTTCATCCAGAAGCCTTTTGGGCTAAAAGCATTTTGGGCTTCGTCCAAAAGTATTTTGGGCATCGTCCAGAAGCCTTTCGAGCTATATTTAGATGTTTTTTTGTGAGAGCGTCCAGAAGCCTTTTGGGTTTCGTCAAGCAGCCTTTTGGGCTTCTTCCAGAAGCTTCTCGGGCTTTATTCAGAAGTTCATCGGATTCGTTTAGAGGCTTTTTAGGCTTGTTGTAGAAGCCTTTTGGGCTTGGTTTAGAATCCTTTTGGGCTTGCTTAGGAAGCCTTTTGAGTTTCGTATAGAAGCCTTTTGTGCTTGTTTTAGAAGCGTTCTGGGATTTGCTCAGAAGCCTTTAAAGCTTCGTCAGAAGCCTTTTGGGCATCGTCTAGAAGCCTTTGAGGCTTCGTCCTTCTGAGCTTGGTATAGAAGCCTTTTGGGTCCTGACGCCTTGTGTGGCTTCGTCCAGAAGCCTTAGGGACTCGCTCAGCAGCGAGTGCTTCGTTCAGAAGCTTTTTGGTTACGCCTAGAAGCTTTTGGGATTCGTCCAAAAGCATTTTGAGCTTCGATCAAATGCATTTTGGGCTTCGAACGAAAGGCCTTCTGGGCTTCGTTCAGCAGCCTTTTGGGCTTTATCCAGAAGCTTCTTGGGTTTCGTATAGAAGCCTTCCAGAAGCTTCGTCAGAAGCCTTTTGAGCACCATCTAGAAGCCTTTTTGGCTTCGCCTAGAAGCTTTTTGGCTCCGTTCAGAAATATGTTGGGCTTCTTCGAAAAGCTATTATTTATCTTTATTAACGAGATTTTCTGCCCTTGGCCGGCTCCTCTCGAATCTTCGAAAAGCTGTTTTGGCTTCGTCCAGAAGCCTATTGATCTTTGTCCAGACCTCTACCTGAGGCCTTTTTGAGCTTCATCTAAAAGCCTATTAGTCTTCGTCTATAAGCCTTTTGATATTTGTCCAGAAGCCTTTTGGGCTTTTTCCCGAAAGTTTTGTGGGCTTTGCTAATCCTTTCATGGTTTCGGGTTTCATGCAGAAGCCGTTCCAGTTTAACTGTCAATACGACCATTTCGAACAAACGACATCTACGGCCAATTGATCTGTTATGGCATAGTTTCCCAAAGTGGTGGATCGCGAACCTCCAGCCTGTGTAAATCTAATGGAAGGGGATCGCGACCCACCAACTTTTGGAAGCTATGTGTTGGGGCAAACGACTTTTTCCTCATAATCACCAGTTCGGCTGTATGTCATAACATTTTCGAACATACCATTTTCGAATTAATTACCGTAACCGCCAAATGGAATTCGGTTAACTGACTTTCGTTTGGACGCTTTTTTCGATCAAGTGCCATTAGAACAATTGGCTTTTTGCCGTTTAATTTTTGGCCTATCGAAGAGAAACCTAAGGCTGAACAAATGATCAAGTTGAAGGCCATCTGGCCAAAATATCATTTGACCGAAATTAATGACTGAAAATGTTTGGCAAATTAGTTCCTTTGGAACTTTCTGCCAAACAACCAATTCGGTCAAACGGTGTTCTCGGTCATATGATCTATCTGGCCAAAGAACCTGTTTAGGCAGACAGCTTTTTTGACCAAACCATTTTTAAAAACATTAAACTACAGTCGAAAATGAATAGCAAACCGTTTTTAACCAAATGGAATACGGCGAGCTGACTTTCGGTTTAAAGTGTTATTCGGCCAAATGGCCTTTTACCGAGTGAATTTCTGTTAAACGAATTTTTCCCATTTTGAGCAATTTCCCAATGAATTCCCGAAAAAATATAGATAATATAAATTGCAGGTTGAAATTCCGATCAACTTTCCGTACAATTTAATAGGGTAAAAGTTCCGATAGTCGTGGGTGTTCCTATAGTTGCGGTAGTACGGTTTGCAGGGAATCAACGAATTAAACGCAGTAGGCCACATTACCAGTCAACTAGTTAACCTGTCATAACACGATAGAGACAAAAACAACATTGGAATTCCATTTAAACTGGTAAATTATCTTTGAAATACTCTATTTTTTTCTCTCCCTTGCGCCAATAGTTGCGGTAGTATTCCAATAGTTGCGAATCCCATATAAAACTTATGGGATTCGCAACTATATGAACACGAATAACAAAATACCGCAACTATTGGAACAGTGCACCAATAATTGGAGGATTGATTTCAGGTAACAAAACAGGATTATGGTACAATTATGACACGCTCTTGATAAAATTGAAATAATGAGCTTTCGGATGCACTCTCAAGGTAAGGGAAATGAAATATAGATTAGAAGCTATAGAAATATTAGTGTTGAAACGTGCTTAGTTCCTCCACTATTGGGTCTTTTACCCTACTTTTCACGTAGAAATTCTGAAAAAAATTTAGTCGGGACAACTCCGCGTACTTAAAATTTTCTCTCGCTAATGTTTTGAAAATATTCCGGAGATATCCAGGAAAAAGTCCTGAAGAAACAAAAGCAATGAAAAAATCGTCAAGCCGATTCACGCCGACGCCGCCGGTTATAATAGCTTTTGGCGTGACATCAAAAACATCACCACCGCCGAACGAAATTACGTCAAACGCCGCCGTCGGGCTGGTGCACACCCAAGTAACATTTTAAGTTTTATAACACTCTTGAAGACCATAATTTACTCTTCAAGTGTGTTTTAAAACTAGCATAAAACCAAAATAGACCGAAAGTTTCGAGCTTTGGCCTGAAGTTTTTTGGACCTCGTTTCGAAGCCTTTTGAGCTACTTCTAGAGGCCTGTTCGTCCAGAAGTCTTTTTCGGCTACGTCCAGCAACTGTTTTCGGCATCATCCAGAAGTCTTCCCAGTAGTTCCCAGAAGCCTTTTTGGCTAGAAACTAGTTTATCTTCGTGCAGAAGCTTCAAATTGCATTGAATTCCGGAAGGTTGTGAAATTTGTATGAAAAAAAAAATATTATTAACTTGAAAATTGTTGCTGTAAAATAAAAGTATTAAATTATTTAAAATATTTGTTTCTCGAATATCTACCAAACCTTGGTTTCATCTTTTTGCTTCAATATAAGGGAATTCATCTACCTTAGAAGTCGTCCTTAAAATCGATGTATTTTAAGCAGCTTGGCTTCTATTGAATGTTTCAACCAATTATAAAAAACGCATTCCTCATCCGCAAGGTTGTGCGCTATATCGCGAATGAAAATCCCGATATTCCTCCAATGAATAAATTTCATCCATTTCCGGTTTTCCCCCAGGCTGTTCAACCCTTCCCGCACCTACCTGTTCGCTGGGCGGTTTGAGTGGCTTCTTCCGGATCCCCCGCCGGGCTCGAGCTTTTGCCGCGTAGTAGATCCTAATGTAGACGAACACCATGATGCAGCTGGGGATGTAGAACGACCCGAGCGCCGAGTACAGCACGTACCCGATGTCTTGGCTCAACTGGAAAAAAAGGAGAAAAAGTTCGAAATGAAACGTTGGAAAATCACTTTGCGCACAATTGGTGACATGACGGCGAACACGAACCGATGAATGAGCGAGCAGCGAAACGAACGGATGGTGGCCGTTAGGTTTAGGGCGAGCAATTGAAAATAGCTGAAATGGACGACATGGAGTTTCTGGCGAGCTGTTCGAGCGACACTTAATTCTATTAATCTTTTCGACATTTACCATCCACGCGCCCGCCAGGGTTGGAATAATTTGAATGGTACTTCTAGATTGAATCTGTTCGTGACTGGTTTCGATTGGAAAATAACGCGATTCTTCGGAATTTTTCGGATTCTTTACAGCAGCCAATCCCTTCTCCGGTGGTGCCGGAGTCCACGGGCGCCCTCGAAAATACCGAAGGAACCCAAGGGAGGTCGTTTCAGGAAAACTTCGGTCCACCCAGCGCAGCGCTTTCGCTCTAATTGTCTTAATTTGCTAGAATTAATTTTCATTTTCCCCAATGTAATTTATTAGCCGGGCGCTGGCGAGAGCACTGGTGCGAAGCAGCGGGTAGCAGTTTAGCTGTACTGAGCTATTGACGTTGAAGTTGCGAATCTGTTCGAGTACAACGCTTAGTTTATCTGTAACGAGCGTGGAGTGCTGAGGAAGTGGAGTTGATGCAGAAGTACGGTGCACTCAAACATGAAATTGTTATCAGAAATGTTTCAATTTTGTGTAAAAGTATTTTCATCGATTCGAAAAGGGGCCTGAAAAGTAGTGTTCAACTATCCGAAGTTGTTTCAGTTTCAACACCAGATTTGGTTATCCAACTGTTCGTGTCTATTTTATTTGGGTGTCTCTTACAGCGCAATCCAAGTACCAGCGAAACTGTAATGTGATTAATGGTTCAACTCGTTCCCGAGCTGGGGAGAGAGCGCCAGCGAAGCATTTTCGATTTACGGTGGATAAAAGTTTGTGATTTATAAATTTGTTGATAATGTGTTACGTTGGATGTACAAACAGTAGCTTTAACTGCGATTTCTAGCAGAGCGAACAATTTTGGAACTTTTTCGTACCTCGTTCAGCGAAACCACTTTTGACTTCAGGATGCAACTTTGGATATAATGTTTATACGTTTCCAAACGGAGGACTCATCGGAGCTTGAATCCTGGTGAAGGATCAACCGTTGATTGAACGTGGACTCTTATTATTGATGTGTGGAGATTTTATCGCCATTTCCAAAGGCCGAGAGGTAATTTTTTAACAAACAATTAGAATTTGAGATTGAGATTGAGATTATAATGCATATTATTTAGAGGCGAGTCCAGCAGTAGTACTAACATGGTGGAAATGGTCTAGTTGCGATAAATAAATTTAATAAACTATGTCAATTCAATCTTAGTTTTGCTGCAATTTTTGATAGATTTGGGAGGAAAATTGAAACATCAACAAACAGGTTTTCATATTCTCTCCACGAGTCACATTGCCAATTCATATTAGCAATTTGTTGAACAAATACTGCAACAGAGCAGCTAATCAGTAATGACTTGGCTATTATCGCGCCATTGTCGATACTCACCCACCGTCCTTATTCCACTGTCAAAATTTTCGTGAGCCATTTCGACCCTGCAAGAACGCTCGTTTCGATACGGAAAAGTTTCCGCCAGCCAAACGGAAATTCGATGAGCATTCCAACACTAAATAGTAATGGTTATTCGACGCTGCTGCACCGCCGCACTCCCCGACAGCCTCCACTTACTGATGGATTGGATTCCTGCCCTTCGCGCCGCCATACATGGAATAACCATACTGACATCACACTCACAGTCGTCGAGGTAGAGTCCACTTTGATTTTATGGCATCGGCATTAAAATTTTATCGCCGATTCGATTCGCCAGCAGTTGCAGACGAATTTCGGCATTTGTGTCCAATGGTGGGATCAGTTTCATCACGACGACGACGCGACGACGGGTGGACGTAGACTGCAAGGTCGGCCGACATGAGACCCTCCCCCCGTCCCATATGTTACACACGTTGTTATAACTTCCGATTTGAAATTTTCAACGTCGAATTGGCGCGTTGGATTTGGAGGAAGGGAACAACGCGCCGGGTGAGAGGAGCGAATCTGTTTTAGGAATGGTACAATTTCCTATTTTTGCAAGGTGGATGTGCCGGGATTGGATCCATGGCTGCTGCGGGAATGTGTCCGGACAGTAGTAAAATCGATTGGACCTTGTAGGCAATCGGCAGACTATTGGTGTATGATTTGATTTTGAATTGACAGGCCGTCTCGTTCTGGGATATTAGTATCATAATAATAACAAAGTTGATCCTGTTATGAATGGCAGCAATGATACTTAGCGGAATCAAATATGTGACTTTAAACAGTTTTTATTGATAACAAATGCAAAACACTGATTTTTATCTCATGATAGTTCTATAAAGTGCTAGAAAAGTTGCTCGTTCACTGAATTATAGATTTCTATGACAAACACAAAATATTTTACAAAAATAAGTACGGGTTGTTGTTGTACACAGAAAAAATAATGAAAAGTAGTCGGCGCGTAAATAATTAAGATGTGGAAAATTCCTGGGCGTACATGGATCTTTTCCAACAAGTTCGCCCTGAATGTATGCAATTTACATAGCATTATGACACTTATTCGTATAAAAAGTGACATAATGGAATACAAATTGCATACATCCAGGTGATAATATCGTTTAAATTTACGCTCTTTTTGGCATTCCCTTTGTGTGCATTACTTTCGTGTAAATTTCAACAACTTTTTCTATCTGTGTAGTCTCTAAGCAATAGTTGAAATCTAGACCAACATTTGAAAAGGGCGTAACAGCCAAAATTTATTCCTCCAGATTCTTCATCTACATATAAAGCTTTATATGTAGACGAAGAATCAGAAGGAATAAATTTTGACTGTTACGCCCTTTTCAAATGTTGGTCTAGAGTTAATAGATTTCCTAATTGTCTTGTCTTGTCTTATCTTGTCTTAGCACATGCACAGCCAGTATTGAAAAGCATCCTGGAAATGTCGGTTGTATCCCCGAGCATTTTCTTGTCTGCATTAATATTTGCAGCATATCATAAATATGACACAAGTATTAAAATGGCCAGGCCCACCGTGCAGGCTTGAATTTGGGAGAAAATCCAGAACTCCCCGGCAATAAGATTATTTAGTAATAAATAACATGATCAACGAAGAGTTTTGAATCTACGAAAGGAAGAAACGGGGACAGCCGTACCAACCGTTTCACATTCAGGGGAAAGATGATTGACGAATCGTTGGGAGTGACTTTGCTAAGAAGATTAATGTACACTCCTTGGGTCCTCGACGTCTTGGGATGGGACACAGTTTTAGTCTAGTGCCTGGCTTATACACTGATGGGCAAAAGTATTCGCATAAATTCAGACAGATGACTATGAAAACATGACAAATACTTAATGTACATCAGTGTACATATAGGCCTAGGTTTAAGCGCCATTACTCGCTCTCTGGAACGAGAAAAGAAAAAGAAACAAAAACGATGAAAAACAAGCGTCAACTCATAATCGATTAAATTATATCATATTTTTACTTACAACATCTCTATATTTTCCGTGCTTGGAATCGTTTTTTAATTACTCCCGTCAAAACACAATTTATTGAAATTGCTTACCACAAATTTTCGCGAAAAGTGAATGGGGAGAAGAAACGGAAGAAAAAGCCATCAAGAAAGCCGATTTTTGTTTATCTCCGGTCTCCGTTTAAAAACTTCTCGTAAATTGGAAAAAAAATCAAGGGGAGATTTTAATAAGCCACAAAACTCAATAACAAATACAGATAATGTATATATAATGTGTTGTGATATGAATTTCGTGATAAGATGAACTTATTCTATATTGGAGTAATTTGAAAGAATTTCTCCTATATTAAGTTATTATAATATTCCTTAAAACATAATAGAGTGGCTCAAATTTTAATATATTTATCAAATAAATATATGCATAATAATATGAAATGTTTATAGGTACATAACTTCTATGATTGCATTAATCATATAAACTAGAATTGTTTGCAATAAGCAAAAAAGAAAGACAGATATATTAGCAACAAACTTTGGCAATGGTTATGCTTTCTCCTAATGCTGTAATTAAATTGTTGTTATTATTTGTAACTGTCAGATATATAATTGATATTGTTATACAACGATGTGCTAACACATTTTTATTCAATTTTAGTTTATATTTTTATGGGAAATTCTATTTAATATGATATGTGATCATGCGTGTGTGGTACAATACAATGGACTCGTTATTTTGTCCACGCATTAATTCGAGCTTCGTTTATTTTGATTTTTATCAAAAGAACTCTTTGAATAATGTAAAATTATAGGGCGTAAGTTAATAAGCAGTAAATAAAATAATATTGGACTTATGGTATTCCTTCAGTTTCGCATATTAGCCCCATATGAAAAAAAAATCAAATGGAGAAAATGAGGAATAAACTCATATGCGGTTATCTTCCATATGGGACAACATGATTTGTTATTTTTTCGACTCCTGAACAAGCATTCCAATTTAAGTAAAGACAAAAAAACTCAAAATAATTTTCTTATCAATAGTCAAAATGATTTTCTAATATTCTAAGCAGCACTAAAAAACGCAATTAATATAAAAATATGTACCAAGGCAAATTTCAATGAAAAAATGTGGTCCTAAAAGCGAAGCTTTCAACTCACACAGAATGGTCAGTGAATGCAAACCTGTGATAGAACAATATACTTAATATTGGAGATGTGACAGTACGGAGATAATCGAATAGATGTGCATTGTGCATTCATCAACGCATCAATTTTTAGTATCAAGCAAAAAATAGAAAGCAAATTTGGGCGGGAAAATTGTTGTTGGTGTTTCCAACTGATCGGTTGCACGGTGATCTTTTTTATCTTTAATAATAAGATCCAATATCCATATAACCCTCTAACCATTTAATGATACAATATACCTCTAAATCACATATACCTAATATGTACTCTGAACAATGGTAATACTTGTGATAGTAAATTTGATTATTTCATATAAGTATATGAAGTGTAGGTATGTAATAATAAATAAATTCCTTCTTTCATGCCACTATCACGGAATCATCACATTCCAATTTAAATTAATGAAGGATAAATTCCTACAGTTCGTCGTTAACTTTGACAACGAACTAATCGATATATGTTTGTGTAATATATATATATATATATATATATATATATATATATGCAAGAGAAATTATGCATAAATATGTAACAATATCGACTGTGCTGTCGTCTCGAAACCTTTCATGGGCAACATAGTGCTTTGGAAAAATAACATTCATAATTGTTGCATTAATAAAAGTGCAATCATTAAAAGGAATATAAAGGATCGATCTCACCAAAACTGAAACCCGGGAATTTTCTTCATGCAGCCAGCAGCCCAACCGAGTACAAATCCGTATCTAGGCATCACTTTATGGCAGTTTCCGGGAAATCTTCCTGTGTATGCCTTTTGAGGGTGGCGCCATGTTCTTCGCTTCAAACCGCCCTCGCAGCACTTCGGATCCAGCCCAATAATCGGATCCAGAGCATCAAAAGGTTGATTTCTCAGACGTAGATTTCATATTCGATTGCTGCTCAGCATCAGCGAAAAATTTATTAATTCTTCCAAATGAATATCGCATCGGCCTGTAGAGAATACTGCTTGGAGTGTCCCACATTCAGTCCATTCGATGTTGGGCAAACGGTGACGTTTCGTTTTTCATCGAAATATTTATAGCTTGTGCTTCAGTTAGTTAAAAAGAATGATCTCGTAACATTGGGGAAGAAGGAATAATTTGAGCAGAAGATTCCGATAGCCGAAAAATAATGACCAGAGTTAATAGATTTCCTAATTGAAAAAAAAAAAATGGATGAGAAATGTAATGTTGGTGGACTATTTATTGATTTGAAAAATGCCTCCGATACGCTTGATCATGCCGAATTCCTCCATGAATTCCTCCGTAAGTTCCTCCGGGAATTCCTCCGGAAGTTCCTCCGGAAGTTTCTCCGGGAATTCCTCCGGAAGTTTCTCCAGGAATTCCTCCGGAAGTTCGTCCAGGAATTCCTTAGGAATTTCCTCCAGGAGTTCCTTCAGAAATTCCTGCGGAAGTTGCTCCAAGAATTAATCCGGAACTTCCTCCAAGAATTCCTCCGGAAGTTCCTCCAGGAATTCCTTCAGAAGTTCGTCCAGGAATTCCTTCGGAAGTTCGTCCATGAATTCCTTCAGAAGTTCGTCCAGGAATTCCTTCGGAAGTTCCTCCAGGAATCGCTCCGGAAGTTCCTCCAGAAATTTCTTCCTATGGTCCTCTAGTAATTCCTTCGAAAATTCCTCCCAGAGTTCCTCCGGAAGTTCCTCAAAAAAATCTTCTGGAAGCTTCTCCAGGAATTCCTTAGAAAGATTCTCCAAGAATTCTTTCCGGATTTCCTAACATATTCCATCCAAATTACTTCAGTAATTCCACTGGAAGTTTCTTCAACAATTTCATCGGAAGTTCCTCTAGGAAGTCCTTTTAAAGTTCCTTAAAGAATTGCTCCGGTAGTTCATCCAGAAAACTCTCCAAAAGTTTCTCGATGGCTTCCTTCAGAATTTTTCACAAGAATTCCTTCGGAAGTCCCTTCAGAAATTTTTTTGAAGGTGCCCCCAGAAATTAGTTGGGAAGATCCTCCTAGAATTGTTCAGGAAGTTTCTCTAGGAATTGATGATGATGATAATGATGGTTCCGCAGATGATTTCTCCGAAAGAGTTCTTCCCACACACTTTATTTTTTACCGGGATCTCAGCAAAATGGTCAACTATTACCGAAATTTGCACATCAACCATGTTTTTTGCCGTGATTTTTGTCCTAATTGCTGGGAATCAGCAAATAATTTGCCGAAAATCACATAATTTTTGCCAAAATATCATTTTTGCCGAGCTGCATAAAAACTAAGTGTGCAGAATCACAACTAAAAGTTTCATCAAAATTCTTCAGGAATTTTCGTCAAGAACTTTTTCAGTTGTTTCTCCAGAAATTCCTTCGGAAGTTCCGCAGAGAGTTCTTCCGGAAGTCCTTCAGGCAATTCAGGCTATTTCGAGCAAACAGTGTCATTGACTGCGGGATTTTGAGACCGCGTTTACCGAACTTGTTCGCTTTCACCGAGAATTGCGAAAACCCCCCGGCAGGTGATGCAGCTCTTTTTAATATTTTTCACAGTTTTCTTCGAGGTGAGCCAGCCTACGGCTAGAAACCCCTCAAATAAAGACAAAAAAAGACATTTTTATGTACGTTATTAACCTTCTGTCTGCGCTAAAAAAAAAACGTTTTATGTGCTCTGGGGTCACATCGACCCCAAATTGAAATTGCTATAACTTTTTTATTGTGTGGCTAATTTTGGATGTTTTCGGCAGTTTTAAAAGATAATTTAATCATCTTTCAGGACGATAGATTGATGATAGGTAGGCGGGTACCTTGCGGGAAGGGGTTTTCGTGAAAAAGGGTTGCACCTAGTGATTTTTTATGCTTTTTTACCTACAGATATCTGAAAATCCTACCCATTTTGAACTGCACCTTTTGAAAAAAGTTATGCAGGAAGGCGTGTGTTTTGACATGAGTCTTTGATTTATTTATTTATTTATTTATTGTCGTCAATCATAATTGTAGACCTATTTACATTTGTATTCTTAACTATTCTAAATAACATTAAATAATGTTGATACTGTTTAAACTTATTGTAAAGTGTCATTAGCTTATAATACGAGAGAAGATCTGTTTCAGCTGTGTTTTGGACATCGATAAGTCAATAGTGTCACAATGTTTATTATAAGTGATCATCATTTGATTCATTGGGCCATTTTTTGCATAGTTTGTTCGATGATAATTTACGGAGAATATTTGACGATGTCGTAACGATCGTAATGGAACATAAAAATTAAGTTTTGATAATAGCTCCGTTGAGTCAATTCTGTTTGAAACAATATTGTTTATAAAAGTTACCATTGCTAAATCTCGACGCACTTTTAGTGAATGAATATTGATGAGCTTACAACGAGCTACATATGGTGGCAATGGAAATTCGGTCCACCCTAACTTTCGTAGTGCATATAATAAAAATTGTTTTTGAACTGACTCAATTCTGTTGCCATGAATAGCTGAAAATGGGGACCAAACTATGCTGCAATATTCTAAGATTGGCCTTACATAAGCTGTAGATAGTGTGGTTATTGTGTGTGGGTCCTGGAAATTGTAACAGAATCGTTTTATAAAACCTAACATATTGTTGGAGTTGCTTACAATTAAGTTATAATGATCGATGAAAGTTAGTTTTGAATCCAATATTACTCCCAAATCTCTTACTCTATTGCTTCTTACTACGTTCTGATCATCAAAACTAATATTTGCGCTGAGAATGTTTCGTTTTCGGCTGAAGGTTATTGAGTTGCATTTTTTATATTCAACTGTAGAAGACTTTTTACACCATGTATGGAATACCAATATTTCATCTTTGATTGTATCGATATCCTCGACAGTTTTGATTTTTAGGAAAAGTTTCATGTCATCTGCATAAATTAAGACATTCAATTTATGAAGCACAAGAGGAGGTCATTTACAAATAAAATAAAAAGTAACGGACCTAAATGAGATCCTTGAGGAACTCCAGAAGAGGCTTGCATTGGGGTTGATAATTTTCTTTGAATCTTACAATTTGAACCTGACTTGTTAGATACGATTCAAGCCAATGAAGAAGTTTTGGTTGAATTCCCATCTTCTGCAGTTTGAACAAAAGCATGGGTAAATCAACGCGATCAAAAGCTTTGCTAAAATCTGTGTACAAGGCTTCTACATGGTGACCACTATCCATTGCATCCAAAGAATAATTAACGAATTCTGTTAGATTTGTGGCTGTCGAACGACCTTTAAAGAAACCGTGTTGCTTAGATGTGATTCGATTTTAATTTGAACAAATATTTTTCATTAACAATTGCTTCGAACAATTTCGGTATGCAAGATATAAGAGCAATACCACGATAGTTACGAACATTGGATTTTATACCAGATTTAAAATTGGAACTAAAAATGATTTTTTCCATATTAACGGAAAACATCCTGATTCCAGTGACATGTTGAAAATCCAGAATAATGGAGCAGTAAGTTCAATTGCTAGAGTCTTAATAAACACTGGAGGTATTCCATCGGGTCCGGAGCTCTTAGATCCATCTAGATGTTTCAGGGCATCACAAATTTCGTGTACATTCAGATGGTTGACGCAAACGTCATTTGAAAACTCAGGATAAAAATCGAAAAAGTCGCGATCTCGATCATCTTCTGAGTGGGTAGTGTATACTTCTTTAAAGAAATCGGCAAACAAATTACATATTTCCTCTGGACCATTACCTGTTCTACCATCTAAATAAAGTTTCGATGGAAAATTGGCTGATTTTAATTTAGTGTTCACATAGCTGAAAAATGTTTTGGACTAGTCTTGATTTCACGTTCAGTTTTTAAATTATATTCATTGTATGCGATATTTATAGCACAGATCAGTTGATCACAAATATTAAGATACTCCTCTAAATAATGTTGAAGATTATGCTTCTTGTAGTTTTTATGTGCTTTCTGCTTGCGATTTTTAAGATTTCTAATATCTCTTGTAAACCAAATTGGATTTTTCGATACAGCATGACTTCTCCGTCTTTTAACCGGCACTTCTTCCATTATTATATTGTGCAATGTGTTATAAAACTTTTCTGTCGCTTTATCAACATTTTGTTCGTTCCTTATAGCAGTTTGCCAATCTATATTCTTCAGTTTATGCTTTATATTTCCGTAGTTGGCTGATTGATAATCGAAGATTTCTTCAAACTCACATTCGATTGGTATATCATTAACGTGTACAAACAAAGAGAATTCAATTGCTGTGTGGAATACTTCATTTCGCCAAAGAGGAGCTCGTGATTCATTTACACAAAAATCTTCATAACAGTTAGTCAGCAGTAGATCTAGATAACACTTTTGGATATTCTTCACATGATTGATTTGATTTAATCCTAAGTTAGCAATTTTATCGAATACAAAATGCAATAGCTCATTTTCCCTATGACTGGAAGTAAGATGCTCTCATTGTCACAGTCCGGTATGAAATCTACATTTCTTTGGTTAAAATCACCATATATATGCACTTTACTTCAGGAGGCAAGCCAGATAAAACATTCTCGGCGATACCAAAAATTTATCATAAATATCTCTGCGAGCATTATTTGGAGGAATATAAACTGAAGCAAAACATGAGTTTCACCTGAAATTTGTACTTTGGCCCACACTTGTTCAAAATCATTGAATTTATCCGTTTTAATTATTTCTGAATTGAAAATTGTGGATACTGCAACCAAAACACCTCCTCCTGATTTTTTCCAGACCGTTCGTAATCTCGGTCATCTCTGTAAACGTTGTAACTATTACCAAAAACTTCTTCATTTTTAACACTATCGTCCCAACTTGTTTCAGTCGCTAAAATCACTTTGAAAGATGTACTTAAAACATTATTTTGGATTTCAGTCATTTTAGCAGCGCTTCTCATCCTATTGAAATTTTGACAATATACCGATATCTCCTGAATATTGCTATTTGTAGCACTGTTTTCATTTATTACATTATTAGTGTGATTTTCGCCATCGTTATTAATAATAATACAATCACATATAAAATTAGTCCTATCTGCTTCCTCTATGGAGTGCGTCAGTTCAGGCAAAAACACTGGCAGGATCGGCGTCTTTCAGTTGCACTTGTTCGGTTTAAATATGTTGGCCGTTCATCAGTAGGGAAGGGGTTCAATACTTCACCTCTCTGAAAATTAATGTATGGCCCATGAGGTCCATACGATCCATTCGTTGATAGCGGTGGTCCGAAAATTGAATTTTGGCTGCAGCTAATAACTCTCTGTCCAAAGGAAGGCTCGCTGTATGATTCCTCTTGTCATAAATATCTTCCTGGTTAATGAACACATTGCGCTCCGTCGAATTTCTCAGGCACGGATAGATGTTGTTGTTGGATTTCACTTCATGGCATTTTTCGACTCGTCGGTTATTTTGAATGTTGTATCTGTTGCGCTGTTTTTTCAGTTGCTTTTTCCGCTTAATAGCTTTGTCTCTCGCTTTTATTTGCTGAGTGCGGCGATATTCGCGTAGATCGTACTCCGTCCAATCCGCTCGCCAAACTTTTTTTGATCCTAACATACGGCAGGTTAAGGTTGAGTTATGGTTCACTGCTTCTGAATTAGTGTTGGGATCGGACGGTGGTTTAAGGTTCTCAATGTTAATTAATGGCTCAGAATTTGAGCTAGGATCCGACGGTGGCTCTGATGAAATATGAACATCACTTAAACGGCTGTCCAATGAACTAATTGCACTAGTTATTGATTCTGTTGCGGCATGTTGGTTAGAAATAATGTTCTCTGCTGAAGACTTTAATTCATCAAGTATATCCAGTCCCAGCATTGGATTGGAGTTCATTGTGAAACTTGCTGCTGTGTCAATGGACAGCTGATTGAGCTGATTTATATCATTATTTATGTTGCGCAGGTCAGTTGATAAAACTGCCGACATCGATTTCATAGTTGCTTCCATATTTTCCTTAGCAGCCTTCATCGCTATATCAAACATCGTGGTGATGTGATTTTTAATTGTACTTACGCTGCCAACTAAACTGCTATTTTTGTTTATGGTAGATAGCTCATTTTTTATGCTCGTTAGCAAAATCTCCATACCTTCGAACGCATCGTGAACTGCATTGGGGTTCACCTGTTGCGCTGAGCGGTGGATAATTTCCGTGTTACTGTTGATTATTTCCGCTAATTTGGTCTGCTGTTCAGTCAGCGCTTTGATCTCAAAATTCAATGTTATCAACGTTTGGCATGAATTGCAACAAGGTATAATGTATGAATTAGGATCAATCCTCTTATCCTTTTTCCTTAGAGAACTGCGCTGAACAGTTATTCCTACGCATGCTGCATGGAAGGTACGCGTACACCCAACACAGGTCCACATTACCGCGTCGTCGGTAGAATCGAGTGAGCAAATTTCGCAGTTCATCGCACCAATCAAAATAAACTGTAAACGTGAGCAAAACAAATTAAAATTGAAACGCGTGACCGGGAGTAAAATAAAAATACGTCCACACCGATTGACGACAAAAACACGAATGGTGTTTTCAGTTCAGAACTTGGCCGCTAGGTAGTGGTATATATATATTTTTTTTATTCATATATTTATTTGGTAGCCACTCTGTGTTCTTAACCGCTACTGTGCCGTGATCTACTATGGTATTCTGCAGTACAGAGACCTCACAGAATCTATTTTTAGATATCCTTTATTCGTTATTGTTGTCGTTGCCAGTTCATCTTCTCGTGAGTCCATTGTGTCCGTTGTCCATGCCGTGTATCCAACGATCGTTGCATTGTTCGGTTGCCATTTAATCCGGGTAACGTTGGAGGAATGCCTCCGAGAAGAACAAGTTGTCAGTCGTCATCAGGCAGCCGTGACGATAAGGCGCGTCCCCCAAAACGCTACCGCATGGGCTGCGCATCCGGCGACTGACGAGGGTTTGGTGGAGGGGCTGGGAATCGAACCCATGACCATTCGCTTATAAGGCGAACGTGTAGACAACTACGCTACGGGACCCCCCTTAGGTAGTGGTATATATGAAATCATTATTTAAGACTAATTCAAGATATTTTGGTGTATGGAATTTTCTACATTGTAAATATTTCTATCGCACAAATTTGAAATGAGTAAAAAGTATGTCTTTAGCAAAGTTCGTCTGGTAGGAATGGGCTGTCTTGTGTCGTAATAAAACAATTAGTAAATTTTATAGAAAGGGGGAGCTAGTGTACTTGGTTTACTTGGTGGATTTATTACAATTTGAATCAAATTTTATTGATAATGTTTTGATAAATTTATATTTTTTTTATTTAAGATTTTTTTCTTGTACATAATATGCATGACGACTAGTAATTCAGAGAATCCTGCCCTCCACAATCAGCACATTGGATGTAGGACAAAAGATCAAAAGGACAGGACGACGAATGAACGTATTTAAAAAAATCTTCTATGTAATCTACCTAATCGAAACAAAATGTTAAAGGATATGTTAAGAATATGCTTCTATGTAGAGTCTACACTCTACATGTTCGACAGCCTCCATTTGAGAAACATGAAGGTTTTTTTTTCTGAAAAGTTCGGCTGCTTCGTTGCAAGAGGATTGGAAGCATCTTTCTACGTTTCTCAAAAGCCTCCTTCTAAGCACCTCGGAGTACTCCTTTCAAGAGGATTGGAAGCCTCCTTTCAAAAGGTTCGGAAACATACTTTCAAGAGGCTTCCTTTCAAGAGGCCCGGAAGCCTCCTTTCAAGAGGCCCGGAAGCCTCCTTTCAAGAGGCCCGGAAGCCTCCTTTCAAGAGGCCCGGAAGCCTCCTTTCAAGAGGCCCGGAAGCCTCCTTTCAAGAGGCCCGGAAGCCTCCTTTCAAGAGGCCGGAAGCCTCCTTTCAAGAGGCCCGGAAGCCTCCTTTCAAGAGGCCCGGAAGCCTCCTTTCAAGAGGCCCGGAAGCCTCCTTTCAAGAGGCCCGGAAGCCTCCTTTCAAGAGGCCCGGAAGCCTCCTTTCAAGAGGCCCGAAGGCCTCCTTTCAAGAGGCCCGGAAGCCTCCTTTCAAGAGGCCCGGAAGCCTCCTTTCAAGAGGCCCGAGCCTCCTTTCAAGAGGCCCAAGCCTCCTTTCAAGAGGCCAAGCCTCCTTTCAAGAGGCCCGGGCCTCCTGGAAGCCTCCTTTCAAGAGGCCCGGAAGCCTCCTTTCAAGAGGCCCGGAAGCCTCCTTTCAAGAGGCCCGGAAGCCTCCTTTCAAGAGGCCCGGAAGCCTCCTTTCAAGAGCCCCGGAAGCCCCCTTTCAAGAGCCCCTGAAGCCTCCTTTCAAGAGGCCCGGAAGCCTCCTTTCAAGAGGCCCGACGCCTCCTTTCAAGAGGCCCGAAGCCTCCTTTCAAGAGGCCCGGAGGCCTCCTTTCAAGAGGCCCGGAAGCCTCCTTTCAAGAGGCCCGGAAGCCTCCTTTCAAGAGGCCGGGAGGCCTCCTTTCAAGAGGCCCGGAAGCCTCCTTTCAAGAGGCCCGGAAGCCTCCTTTCAAGAGGCCCGGAAGCCTCCTTTCAAGCGTCCCGGAAGCCTCCTTTCAAGTGGCTCGGAGGCCAGCTTTCAAGCGGCCCGGAAGCCTCCTTTCAAGAGGCCCAAGCCTCCTTTCAAGAGGCCCGGAAGCCTCCTTTCAAGAGGCCCGAAGCCTCCTTTCAAGAGGCCCGCAAGCCTATTTTCAAGAGGCCCGGAAGCCGCATTTTAAGAGGCCCGGAAGCCTCCTTTCAAGAGGCTTGGAAGCCTCTTTTAAAGAGGTCCGAAAGTTTTCTTTCAAGAGGCCCTGAAGCTTCCTTTCAAGAGACTCGGAAGCCTCCTTTCAAGAGGCCCGGAACCTTCTTTCAAGAGGCTCGGAATCCTCCTTTCAAGAAGCGCGAAAGCCTAATTTCAAAAGCCCCAAAGCTTCCTTTCAAGAAACCCAGAAGCCTCCTTTCAAGAGGCCCGGAAGCCTCCTTTCAAGAGGCCCGGAAGCCTCCTTTCAAGAGGCCCGGAAGCCTCCTTTCAAGAGGCCCGGAAACCTTCTTTCAAGAGGCCCGGAAGCCTCCTTTCAAGAGGCCCGGAAGCCTCCTTTCAAGAGGCCCGGAAGCCTCCTTTCAAGAGGCCCGGAAGCCTCCTTTCAAGAGGCCCGGAAGCCTCCTTTCAAGAGGCCCGGAAGCCTCCTTTCAAGAGGCCCGGAAGCCTCCTTTCAAGAGGCCAGGAAGCCTCCTTTCAAGAGGCCCGAATGCCTCCTTTCAAGAGGCCCGGAAGCCTCCTTTCAAGAGGCCCGGAAGCCTCCTTTCAAGAGGCCCGGAAGCCTCCTTTCAAGAGGCCCGGAAGCCTCCTTTCAAGAGGCCCGGAAGCCTCCTTTCAAGAGGCCCGGAAGCCTCCTTTCAAGAGGCCCGAAGCCTCCTTTCAAGAGGCCCGAAGCCTCCTTTCAAGAGGCCCGGAAGCCTCCTTTCAAGAGGCCTGAAGCCTCCTTTCAAGAGGCCAGAAGCCTCCTTTCAAGAGGCCCGGAAGCCTCCTTTCAAGAGGCCCGAAGCCTCCTTTCAAGAGGCCCGGAAGCCTCCTTTCAAGAGGCCCGGAAGCCTCCTTTCAAGAGGCCGGAAGCCTCCTTTCAAGAGGCCCGGAAGCCTCCTTTCAAGAGGCCAGAAGCCTCCTTTCAAGAGGCCTGGAAGCCTCCTTTCAAGAGGCCCAGGCCTCCTTTCAAGAGGCCCAGGCCTCCTTTCAAGAGGCCCAGGCCTCCTTTCAAGAGGCCCAAGCCTCCTTTCAAGAGGCCGGAAGCCTCCTTTCAAGAGGCCCGAAAGCCTCCTTTCAAGAGGCCCAGGCCTCCTTTCAAGAGGCCCGGAAGCCTCCTTTCAAGAGGCCCGGAAGCCTCCTTTCAAGAGGCCTGGAAGCCTCCTTTCAAGAGGCCCGAAGCCTCCTTTCAAGAGGCCCGAAGCCTCCTTTCAAGAGGCCCGGAAGCCTCCTTTCAAGAGGCCCGGAAGCCTCCTTTCAAGAGGCCCGAAGCCTCCTTTCAAGAGGCCCAAGCCTCCTTTCAAGAGGCCCGGAAGCCTCCTTTCAAGAGGCCCGGAAGCCTCCTTTCAAGAGGCTTGGAAGCCTCCTTTCAAGAGGCTTGGAAGCCTCCTTTCAAGAGGCCCGGAAGCCTCCTTTCAAGAGGCCCGGAAGCCTCCTTTCAAGAGGCCCGGAAGCCTCCTTTCAAGAGGCCCGGAAGCCTCCCTTCAAGAGGCCCGGAAGCCTCCCTTCAAGAGGCCCGGAAGCCTCCTTTCAAGAGGTTCGGAAGTTTCCGTTGGGGCCATCCAGAAACCACGTGGTCATATTTTTGAAGATTTTTGAGCCCCCCTGTTGTTTATCGTGGTCATTTGGTGAACCCCCCCTCCTATGACCACGTGGTTTTTTTTCAAGTACAAAAAATAAAAATAAAACGTTCTATAACTAAAACATATGGAAAACCCGCTTAATTTTAGAAATGGAGAAAAACAGGACTATCAACTGATTCAAAATCAAACCAAACGCACCATGGAAAGTATACATTTTTTGAATTCGAACATCTTGATCATGTAATCATGTTGTATTGTGTATCAGGATATTTAGAACTCGCACACCTTTTCGATGCATCAGGATACAAAACATTTCGTCTTGCGAATATTTTATATGAATTTCTAGAAAAATTTGTTTTTGTTTAGAAATTTTCCAAAATAGCTTTATAGAGTATTTGGACCTTCCGTAGTTCTGGAAGTACTGGAAAATCTTAAAATATAGTATCTTAAGTGAAGCATCTGATTGTTGTCAGAGTCCAGTTCAGGAATCACAAAGTTGATATGTAAGCTTAGAGATGAAAAAAAAACCTCCTACTGATGTTTCTTTTGAGTAGCATTCCTGTAATTTTGTTTTCAGAATAATCAAATTAGTTTACCTTCCAATGTTTATAGGTTTTTCTAAGGGCATACAAGCTTTATTCAGAATGTCAAAACTCTCTTCATTATGTCAAGATTTTATGATTTTAATCAGAACCGTAACACAATGTCCTTTATATTCCTTTCCTGAAATATACATTTTTTTGCTTAAAATGCTAGTTTTCATTTTAAATCTTCAGTCTTTAATATCTTTGGGTTCCTTTTGGTACTCTTGAATTTTTTGTTATGTTTTGGTTTATAACTCTTTCATGACGACTTTTTTCCATGGATTTAACGCACATATTTAGGGTTTTTCAGTTTTGCCAAAACTAATATAGAAAGAGCTGAAAAGTCGTATTTTTTCATGTGTTCTGAAGTACATATCCTCAAATGTTTCAGAAATCATGTCAAGACACAAAATGTCTTGAGCTGAGAATATGTCCAAAAATATCTATGTGATCGTAAGACATGAAATTTTTGAGTTTTGAATAAACGTAAACTATTTCAGGGTCTCCTAAGCATCCCAGATCCATTGAGCCTATGCGATTTCTTTTATTACTTTCACAAGCTACAATAGACCTTCCATGAGTCGATGTTCTAAGATTCGATATCGACTAAAATAAAAACTCAGCCTAAAAAATTAGAAAATTTTCAATAAAGAAAACATGATATGAGGAATAAATAAAAAAGGAATAAAAAAGTATTTTGCTGCCATCGATATAGGACTCCTGGAAGCAAATGATGCCATACTATTCTCCCGGTTACTCTGGTGATTTTTTCGAACAATTTTCCAAGGAACTTCTATTCCACATCTCGAATATGCTTCAGTCAGTGATCCTTTTATTAGTGACTCATATAGGTATGAATGTGGGCAGCAGGGACGATGTCCAAGGGCTTGACGAATCCTCCCCAGGCCATCTGCGAGTTGTGGGACTTGCCTAGGATGTGGTGGGGTTTGACAGTGGGTCCTGTTAAACCTCTATAAAAAGCTGCATGTATCCGCAAGTAGGCCCCATCAAAGCGACCGTGTGCCGCTCAAAGCGCACAAGCCCAAGTCCTGGTGTTAGGTGGGACACTAAACAGCCCTGACACGACTACCCTCCGACGAGACAGGAGGTTTGCGCAGGCCCAATAAGCCGCCTGGACAACCAATAATTACAAACAATATAAAAGATAATGCGACTCGATATAATCGGCAAAGACCTAGGCGACGAATCAAGGATCACGATTGGAAGCTTGGAACATGGAACTGCAAGTCGCTAGGTTTCGCAGGTTGCGACAGGATGATCTACGATGAATTACATCCCCGCAACTTCGACGTCTTGGCGCTGCAGCAGATTTGCTGGACAGGGCAGAAAGTGTGGAAAAGCGGGCATCGAGCGGCTACCTTCTACCAAAGCTGTGGCAGCCAATCAACGCAAGGATGTGCAAGCTGAGGATTAAAGGCCGTTTCTTCAACTATAGCATCATCAACGGGCACTGCCCACACGAAGGGAGACCCGACGACGAGGAGCACGCCGTATCGCATGACAACGGTCAACGATGCATAAACTTCGCAGCCTCCCGCGGAATGGTAGTCCGAAGCACCTTTTTTCCTCGCAAAAATATCCACAAGGCCACATGGAGATCACCTAACCAAGAAAGGGAAAACCAAATCGACCACGTTCTAATCGACGGTAAATTCAGTTCAGTGTGAGCAGTTAGTGGAAGGGAGGAATGTAGCATGGGCGAGATTGCTGCAACACCGCACGAGGGCGAACGAGGCACGACATAAATAGGTGCGAAACAGACAAAACCCGATTTTCCGGAGTAAGAAGCGCCAGCAGGGAGATCCAGACCGTGAACAGACGGAGCAACTGTACCGTGCTAATAACACACGAAAGTTCGATGAGAAGTTAAACCGTTAACGTAAGGGCCACATGCCACAGCCCGATGTGTGTAAGGACATAAACGGGAACCTTCTTACAAACGAGCGTGAGGTGATCCAAAGGTGTCAGCCGCACTACGAAGAACACCTGAATGGCGATGTGGCGTTTGGTGATGGACCTGGGAGAACGCGAGCAGGACATAATTTTACCGACTCCGGATCTCCAGGAAATCCAGGAGGAGATTGGCCGGCTGTAGAACAACAACAACCCCTGGGGTTGACCAACTACCAGGAGAGCTATTTAAACACGGTGGTGAGGCACTGGGTCATTATCAAGATTTGGGAGGAGGATGGTGGCTCACTGGTGACTACCGAAAATGATACCAGCAGAGAAATTCAGAGACGCATAGTGGCTGGAAATCGTACATACTTTGGACTCCGCAAGACGCTCTGATGGAATAGAGTTTGCCGCCGTACCAAACTGACAATCTACAAAACACTCATTAGACCGGTAGTCCTCTACGGACAAGAGACCTGGACGATGCTCGTGGAGGACCAACGCGCACTTGGAGTTTTCGAAAGGAAAGTACTGCGTACCATCTATGGTGGGGTGCAGATGGCGGACGGTACGTGGAGGAGGCGAATGAACCACGAGTTGCATGAGCTGTTGGGAGAACCATCCATCGTTCACACCGCGAAAATCGAACGACTGCGGTGGGCCGGGCACGTAGCCAGAATATCGGACAGTAACCCGGTGAAAATGGTTCTCGACAACGATCCGACGGGCACAAGAAGGCGAGGTGCGCAGTGGGCAAGGTGGATCTATCAGGTGGAAGATGACTTGCGGACCCTCCGTAGACTGCGTGGTTGGCGACGTGTCGCCACGGACCAAGCCGAATGGAGAAAACTCTTATATACCGCACAGGCCACTTCGGCCTTAGTCTGAATAAATAATAATAATAAATCTATGACAAAGTTGTTCGTAAGGTCCAAGCCGTTGTACAGAAGATTTTTGGGTTTGAAATCAGCCACTTGGCGGTGCTAGTGTATTCGAAATTTCCATTTGGATAAGATATGTATCTCGGAATTTATGATATTTAGAAAGTCAACATCTATGACAAAGTTGTTCGTAAGGTCAAAATCATTGTATTCAAGATCTTTTTGGTTTTGAAATCAGCCACTTGATGGCGATAGTGTAGGGAACTGGGGGTAGGACGCCCACGTTAAGGAAAATGCCATTTTTATCAATGAAAACCACCATTTCAGCCAGTTTTCATCAGCGCATACTGAAGAACAGCATATCTGCGACTGACTACCGATAACAGATATCTAATTGTCCATTTTATTGCACAGAAATTTGATTTTAAAAGCACCCACAAAAAATGATTTTGAAACCATGCGGGGTGAGATGCGCCAGTGGATGGGTTAAACGCGCATGTGCTCATCGTACTGATTTTCATTTTAATGGCCTACATTAAGGCAATTAACCGAATGTTTCAGCTGTTTCGGTCATATTACGAAATGAGCATGGGTATACTGCCGCACACCGACCTCAGAAGTTTGAGGGCCCATAAAATCGTATTAGAACCAATTTTGACGACAACTTAGTGTGGAACATAAAGAATACGAGTAAATAAGCAGCATGCTCATGGCTTAGTTTTTAATTTATGAATGTATAACAGTGATAGAAAGACTGCGATTTGCCGAAATTTTGTGTTCTGCATTGCGCAGCCGGTCATAAAGTTAATCTGTCCAGTGCGAGTTGGCTCTTGTTTCGGACGGCAGAACGATCGCGCGATTTGCCGAAATATTGTGTTCTCCATTGCGCGGCCGTCAGTTCCTGTTTTGTCGTGTTTCTGCTCAGTAAGCAGATAGTTCGCGCGGCCGAG
This sequence comes from Armigeres subalbatus, assembly GCF_024139115.2. Classification (NCBI taxonomy): domain Eukaryota; kingdom Metazoa; phylum Arthropoda; class Insecta; order Diptera; family Culicidae; genus Armigeres; species Armigeres subalbatus. Next base: position 202,142,665 of record NC_085139.1, on the reverse strand, counting down.
TGAGTAAACAATTCTCGGTACTTTTTCAAAACGGCGTATGTCGCAAATTGTAAACAAACCCGTTTTCAACAGCATATGGCATCAAATTCATCTAAAACTGTGTATACCTTCAAAGCTACATGAAAATGTGTTTTAAAACGTAAATAATTTTTTTGCAAAACGGTGTAACATCATTGTTGAAAATATTGCACATACACCGCTTAGCAGAAAATGTATTTTAAAAAGTTTTTTCGAACAACTAAATAGTTTAAAACGTGCGTCTGCTTGTACTTTTTCATCACTGATTTCAAAATTAAGCATGTTGCTTGAATATTCTGATTTTCGTTAAGAAAAACATTTTACGTTGTTTTTCTGCAGCAAATGTTGTTACGTCGTGTTGTAAGTGTTGCAATTTTTTGTCGCATGTGCGTGAAACGTTTCAACTTGACGCAACATTTCGACGTATCAACAATGCAGCGTACGGAGCAGCGTAACATTTCGACGTAAGTAGCATGACCTCGGTCATGCTGACGTATCAAAACGACGTATTTGATTTATCTGTTGCAGAACGTTGTAACATATATTTTTATCAAAATAACTGAAATGTTCACACGCAGTGCAGATTTCAGGGTCAGTGACGATGAACCTATTCAAAATGTATCGTTGAGGTGTATTCAATTGCAATAAAAATTATTAGTTTCTAAATAGGAATAAAAATAAAATCTGAAAACTTCCAAGCTCATTTTCTCAGCTTGATCAAAATGTTACATACGCCGATTTGAAAAAGTTCCCGAGAATTGGTGCGTGAACGGACGTGTTTCAGGTAGGATTTAGAGCATTCGTAAAATCCGAGTTTTTGGTTCTGATTTTAATGTTTGGTGAATAAGTGTGCGGTTGAACGTGTTTTGTATATAATGCGAAACATTTGTAAAATCCAGGTTACTTTGTCCTCCTTTGGACGGTTCGTAAGTAAATTGATGAATATATTTTAATATTGTTTCAGCATATACTGTTATTGGCAAACGCTATATAGTGTCGAATAGAGCTCCCTATTATTCACCTTACCCACTAACACAAATTTTCCTTCCCGAGACATCTATGAAGGTAGTATGGGTTCCCTGCATCTTCACTAGTAGATGTTGAACTAACATTCCTTACCTTCCATCCGTGATTGTAAGGACGTGGCCAGGTATACAACTGCTACTGTATAGGAAAAGGTACTAATCACAAGTACCGATTTGCGACAATATACAGTAGATTGCTCAATTGAGCATTGTATAGCCACCCACGATTTGTACAATCACATATGCTATGCTATGCTATGCTATGCTATGTATAACAGCGACAGAAAGACTAAATTCCACCGAGCTAGAATTGCATCAAAACACGCAAAAACCGTTTTTTCGAGTTTTTCATGTATAACTAGAGAAAAATCATGAAATATATGTATCCAATGGCAATATTTTTCATTGCTTTATCGTATAGACTATTGAAAATAATCAAAATGGGGATATTTAACCTTATTCAGGGGTGGCGCGTTTTAACCCCTATGGGCGTGCTACCCCCACTTCCCCTATTCGGAATAATCATTTAGATAAAATAACATGCAATTTATAAGATTTAGAAGCTTGACATCTATGAGAAAGTTTTTCATAAGGTCGAAATCATTATATTGAAGATTTTTCTGGTTTTGAAATCAGCCATTTGGCAACGCTTATTTCTAGAGAAACACTGTTTCGGTAAGACATTTCGGAATTTGCGAGATTTTGGCTATTAACATCTATAACAAAGTTGTTCGTAAAGTCGAAACCGTAGCATTGAAGATTTTTTTGGTTTAAAATCAGCCACTTGATGGTACCAGTGTATTCGGAAATATCATTTGGATAAGATATCTCGGAATTTGTGAGATTTTCGAAGTCGTCATCTATGACAAAGTGGTTCGTAAGGTTGCAACCAATGTATTGAAGATCTTTTTGGTTTTGAAGTCAACCTTCATCATTCTCAATCTATGAGAAAGTTGTTCGTAAGGTCGAAACATTGTATTGAAGATCTTTTTGATTTTTAAATTAGCCACTTGACGGCGCTAGTGTCTTCGGAATTACCATTTGGATGAGATATCTCGGAATTTATGAGTGGATAAGTTGAGTGATAGCCTAACCTTTGAGTGAGTTAGAGCCAATTTTGTGGGAAAATTGAGAATAAATCCAATCTTCGAGTAGGTTGGTACGTCTCCGATGTCTTATACATGCGAGATGACGTTCGATCAGGGTGGATCAATTATGAAAAAGCCTATGCTTTGAGTGGGTTAGAGCCAATATTGTAGAAAAGTTGAAAACAAATCTAACCTTCGAGTGTTGGTTCGTCTTCGGTGTCTTCTAGAAGAGAGAAAATTGAGAGAAAATTCCTTCCCATGAAAATCGCTACTTATGATTTCATGATCACGATCAGCTATTAAAATTAGAACAAGAGATTTAGGATATGTCACAAAAAAAAAAGTAAAATATTTTCAGATTTTAATGCGGACTAATCAGCGGACATTTAATGTATAGAGTCAGAACATGTAATCAATTGATACAGTGATGATTGTTGACATTTTTTTTTTCTGATTTTGATGCAAGATTGATCTTCTAGAGGCTGGTAAGCTCTATTCATGATTGCAAGACAAAGATAAGCGAAAGTTGTGTGTACAGAGTTAGAATATGTAAACAAGAGATGCAGTTATATTTTTGGATATACAGTAGTCGTTCGATAACTGCAAAATGTTTACTTTTCAGTTAACGAATGCCGTTCGATAACTGCAACGCATTCTAGACGTCAAACGGTTGTCAATCGAAGTCAGATGCAGTTCGCGAAGTCGGAGCAAATTCTGCTCTTCCCTCCTATGGGAAATCCCATTGCTATCTGTCAGAGTTTAAGTGAAACATGGCCGCCATCTCCTCCTCTCTGTTGCTCCACTGTAAAAACCCATAAAGAACTGTCATTGTTTGTGTGAAGAATTTTGCTTCGACTTCGCGAATAAAAGTGCATCCAAATGTGCGGCGCAATGCAGCTGTCATTGAGTTTGACATCAGTTTGAAGTTTAGCGGTCCGATAACTGTAAAACTGTTGCAACTATAGAATTGCAGTTAAAAAGCATTGCAATTACACTGGATTTTGTTTTTACACGATTTACATTTTCTCAATTTTCCACTCATCCTAAATGTTTAACGCATATTAATTATCATGTGATTTTTCTTCGATTTATTCTGGATTTTTTGAAACATGTTGCGAAGAGTTTGGTGGTAAATTGAAGTCACACAATCAAAAATACGAGCGAAAAAAAATCGTTTGAAAACAAAATCCTGTGTAAATGACTTGCAGCTATCGAACGTCTACTGAATATGTTTCGGCTTGTTTGGTGCATGAAATTTGACTGGATTAAAGGTAAATATTCGCATAAGCAGAGTGTTTTAATGTACATTTCCCAACACTGGTCTTGGACAGAAGCGGATGCAATTAATTTAATGTTATTGTACTCTTCCCTACAAGAAGGAGAAAGAAGGATGAAAACGGGGGAAAATAGAAGGGAAGAAAGAACAGGAAATAAGGGAAAGTAGTAAAAAAGTAGATATGGAAGAGGGAATAAGAAAAGAAAAAAGGAATTAGGTAAAGGAAGAAAGGAAAAGGGTGCAAAAGGAGGAATGGAGGAAATTTGGAAAGAATAAGGATTAATTTCACAATTTTCAATTCTCACATCTCTTTTCTCACTCCTCGGTCCTCAGTTTTAACTTCTCACTTTTCACTCATCACCTCTCACCCCTCACATCTCACTTTTCTCCTCTCACTTCTTACTACTCACCACCAACTTCGCAATTTTCTATTCGAGTTTCTCACTCCAACTTCTCACTTTCAATGTCATCGAGTTATAGAAAATATCAAGTTACAGAATTTTGCAAAACAAAAATGCAATGGACACCTCTATGATAGGCTGTACGAACTGTAGACATAATATAAAGCTACTTTACGATCTGAGAAAAACTTAGGACGAGTCAAATAGAACACCCAACGAGTTGTACATTCAAATAATTGAAAACATTTATTTTTTTGTTAATTGTTTTTATTCATGTTATTCTTTTTACAATTGTAAAAGTCCCGAAAAGTTAAATGAAATGAGAATCTCGAACTGCGCTCTATCATTCATTCTACCTTTAGGTGTACATCAGAAATCGTTCCAAAGATCGTTGTCACTAAGCTAACAAGTCGCAATAATAAATCAGTTTCATAATAATTTTGATTGCGTTTTGAAGCACTTAGTCAATTATAACAACGCTGGTAGACTTCCACTGAAATACACACCGCTCAAAATGCTTGGAAATCACTTCAGGATTGCGATTTCATGGGCTGCGAGGAAGTTAGTTACATATTAGGTTACTTTTTCCTCATGCGTGTTCATAATTCCTAAAAGAGAAATACTTTGACACCGCAGAATGGCTTCGCCCGTCCCGGCTTTGACTGGCAGCCAGCCTACACAAGCTCAAGCCTCTTATTATGGAGCGAAGACGAGCCCGACGACACCCCGGGATCAGCGAGCTTCGTCAGGCTTCGCTTGAAACAGACGGGGTTTCGATTTCCCTCGACACAAAGCCTTCGAACCGTGATTGCGCTCAGGTGCGCCTCGAGCAGGAGCTCAGTTAAGCCTCGGCCGGATGTAAACCAGCCTGATGTGCGTAGATACCAGCCAGCAGCGGTGAAGGGGAAAAACGGATGAATATAATTCTGCCATTTGTTTGCCTCCAAATGGGATAAACGTTTCTTGTTCAACACGGTGCGGTGGGTGTGCGGTCCTCTTGCTGTGTGGTCTGGAACACGAATCTCGGGACAGAGACATGGGAAAGCTGAGCCACATGTGATGAAAACACTGGAAAGGGGAAGGTTTTGTGTCTATTGAAGAATGTTGGCAAACGAAAACGACGAACATGTCAACGTATACAACTTCTACATTGCAGAGTCGTAGTCGCACAAAAACAGAGACTGATGTCTTTCGCTCACATGTAGGCTTGTACGGGAGGAATCGTTCAGATATCATCGTCTTCCCTTGAAACTCGTACGCACACACAGAGACCAATGTCAGGATTTTGTGATGGCTGAATGGCACAATAGGAGCAAGATAGCGCAAAAGCCGAAACAAGCAGTTGCCGAGAAGTGGGGTGGCCATTGTTGCCATTGCAAAAAGAAATGTACTTCGGAAGGGGAATGGAAAGATAGATTTCCGGAAACAGATTATTTGAATGTGGTTCTATACCGGCAGGACTGATTCAGTACACATTAAACACTGTTGGAATGAATATTTGAAAATATCGGAAGAGGTATGTTGCTCGTATCCCATTTATTCGGTTGATGAAATATTTATCTAGCTACTTGCAGTATTCAGCATGACTCCACTATGTAGCCTTAGTACTTTTTTTTCGACATAAATCTCCCACATGGAATGTCATTTCACTGCACAGGTATGTCAATTTTATGTTATTGAAGCAAAATCATTTTTTATGAAAATTGTCTGCAAATTCGAAACGTATTCATCATATCCATCATGTTGCAATTTTAAGAAGGGATATAATCTACTAATGACGCAGGAAGCTCGTCAACACAAAACAGACGAGAACAACACACTAATTACCGGAGGTACGAGACCGTAAGAAGTCGCTTTACGTCCCCGCTACTAATTCCCATCTCGTTTGGAAAGCTATTTCCCAACTGTAAGAGCAATGACAGTAAATGTGTACACATGTCACGACTGCGCCAGAGGCACTTCACAATTTTAATGATGTGAACCCCCAGAACAAATGGCTTCAGAATGACATTTTTATGACGTGCTCGTGAAGAGCGGCGATGTGTTTTCCGTCATACGAAGCAGCATCCAATGTTACGTACGTACATATATGGGGAACGATGTCGAACGATGGAAACGGCGGCTGTCAGTACAGAATAATAAAGAGCAGCGAATTTTCCATTTTGATCATTTCGCTTCGCAATGCACGGAAGTCACTCTAAAATCGCAATTCGCATATCACATTCGCAAGGCAATACGCGAGAGCCATTACGGAACGCAGCTTATGTACAGTTCGGTGGGAATGTAAAGCACTTTGGTCAGGTTGTAGCGTTTAGATACGACATTTATTTTGAGGTTGATAACAATCGCTACTAAGTGATACTTTGCATCAAATGAATCGACGACAACACTGCCCCAGATTTCGCAGGAGGCTTGAGAGTCATTCAAAATTCTAGTAATCGTATGTCGTAAGTCAGACAGGCTAACAGGCTGAGTCGATAGAAAATCGTCGAAATATACTGCGATGACCTCAGTACTCTTCCCAAATATATCCGAAACCAAGGTCATTCAACACAAATTGGCCTTGATTGCTAAAAATATAGGAATTTTTGTGATAGATTCCCGAAGACTGCTTGAAAATCCGGTAAAAACCGGCTGAGCTACATAGTTTTGAATTTTGAGTTTTTCCATAAAATGGGGGTTGGGGACGTACGTGACCGTCATTGGCATTTTTAAGTTATCTTAAAAGCTTCAAGTTGATAACCTAACTACTATGTAGGTACACTATGTTATTTACAAAAGCAATTTGATAACCTAATTAGAACCAGCGCCCTAATAGCTTCTTGGTCGGAGTGTAGGCAACGAACCCTAAACCGATCTTTACACTCACCAAAGCGCTCGTGTGGAGTTTTAATACCGGCCAGACCTTAGAAGTTCATGTTCTGAGAGGAGTGTTGAGAATCATCCACATAAACCTATTTTAAACTGGTTGGAGTTCTAGATGTCCAGCATGTCGTATTAAAAACTCCGGAACGCAATGGTCGATTGGGCCAATTTTCAATAAGGCAGGATTCCGCGTCGAATGCAACCTGTTGCAAATTGGATAAGACTAAGTACAAAAAAAAATCATAAGGGTTGTGTACAAGACACGATCGCCCGACGTAAACTACGTAAAACAGTTTGTTGAAATGAAGAACCTAGCAAGTCCCATCATTATGAATATTACAAAATTGCTCTTTTGATTACTTATGAGACAACACTGGTTTCGAGCAATATTCAAAACATTAAATTTGTTTGATACGACAATTTAGAATTTACTTTTTGAAAGTAACTGATATATTTATGTATTTCAGTCAAATTTGTTAAATTCTCGAAATATGTAAACTATGCTAAGTTTAGTTTTGTTTGTTCAATTTGTTAGGGTTTTCACTTTAAAAAAATCAATTTCATTGTTATTTTTTTTTCGAAAAATCTTCTAAATGAGCTTAACTAAATTTGGGTATTTCTATTGCAAATAATAATTTGTAAGGTTAAATTGCAATCTTTACTGTATTTAACCATTAACCCTTTCCCGCCCACGACTTTTTTCAAATATTTCAATAGGAAGGAATCATCTTTGAAAAAAATGCTAGAACAAAAGTTTTTTGGCATAGCCAAAATTAGTGGAAAACGAAAAAAAAAAATTTTTGATTGTAAATCAATAGTTAATTGACTGTTTTCAATAGTTTCACTATTTGTACTCAAAATTGATAATATTTCCAGTCTAATGGAACCATAAAGATGAGTCCAATATTACTTTTTGTTGTTGAAACAGTTCGATGAAGGTTAGAAAGTGCAAAATTTGATGGTACACCACAGACACCATGGGCGGGAGAGGGTTAAAATGTCAGTAATCAAGGATAATTACCGTCAAATCGCTGAAGGCGCATCTTCTTGGTGAACAAAGCGAAGTCGTGATTTCGCTACTGACGGCATCGTTTTGACTGAACTGTCGCCATCGCCATTTGCACTTTGAATAAAATAAGTTTCGGATAAATATTCTCTTGTATAAAATTTTTGTTATAAAAAGAACCGATTAACCTTCGATAATGCGCAATTCCAATCCCCAACAGCAAAATTGAAAAGTTTAGTTGACTGCTACTGATATCATCCGTGCAAATAAATTTTCTAACTAACCTAAGTTCTGCGTAAATAATCGAAGTTTGTCTCGAGTCAATTTTATATTGTTATTTTTCTCAATGGTACGCATTGGAAATCACTAATAGAACATAATCAAATTAATAATCTTGCTAGAAGATTTTACCGAACGCCGAGAGTGTGCTGAGTGTGCGCTTTGGAAAAATCCGCTCAGCTTAACAACACTTTTCCAACATAATGATGGTCATCAAAAGAATCGAATTACTTTAAATGACTAGCAGCAATTACCGCAGCTCCACCATTGACGACGCGACCAACCTTTTCAGTCTTGACAAAATCAAAACACGGTTATTTAATCTTGCTTTGTGGACAAGATTAAATAACAGTGTTTTGATTTTGTCAAGACTGACAAAGACGAATTAAGTACTGTCCATTTAATTCCACCAGTTAATTTTCGTTATCTTTGCAGATACGTATTTCGACCACAACTGTGTGGTCGAAATACGTATCTGCAAAGATAACGAAAACTGTGTGGTCGAAATACGTATCTGCAAAGATAACGAAAATTAACTGGTGGAATTAAATGGACAGTACTTAATTCGTCTTAGACGGTTTAATACATTCCACTAAACGAGCTTAATATATTTTTCTGAAGACTGACAAGCCATCACCGAAGCATTAAACTAAGTCGAAATTAATAGTTTGACGCGACCAACATCAACGCGGCAGCCTTTGTCACTTGTGCCGCAACCGGACAAAATTTTCACTCCCGTGAGGCTGCCGTCCCGACCGTCGCTATACCATCATTGACTGCCGCCTACCGCTGTGGGATGCCTTTGTCGCTGGGATCGCTACCCAACGCCATGATCCACTCTCCGCCCGACAATCGCCTCCAATGCTGGTCCAAGGCTACAAATGAAGCATCGTGTCCGCTCTCTGAAAATGACGCGCGCGTCCGAGAAAATAATCTTTTATGCATAGAGATTTAGAGAAATTGAGCGATGGGCGAAAAGGACCGTAACTTATAACAAACTGATGTCCGTGTTGGGGATGCAGGATTATTGATTGGGTTTGAATATTTACTGGGTTTGGAAAGAATTGAAATTTCCACTAGTTTAACGTTGATTATCAAAAGTTTCAATAAAATTTGCAAATTGGTGGTGACTTTCCTTGATATATAAATCTCAAAAATCCATCAAAATTTTCTGCAGCAAGAACGCCGACGACCACCACCGATGCTGATAGATAACCGTTGGGGTCGCTTCTCACGAAATTTCGACCAAATGAAGCGCAATCAAAAGTCAAAATCAATCAAAAGTTCATTGCAGCGTCTTTTTCCGAAGGGTGCTTATGATTCTGTTGATTCTTCACGACTGAACTGTCTGCCGTTGCCCAGCGATTGTGAAGAGAATTAATTTCGGATCAACTTCCTCTAGAACAAATGGTGATTTTCCAAAGAAAAGATTTATCTTTAATAATGTGTATTAATAATCACTCATAGCGACAGAACCAAAGTCGAAATCTTGCGTGAAAACTTCACTTTCTACCGACGACAGGCAAATCCACATAGTTAAAAAAAAAATCTGTAGTAAACGGCAATACTGACGCCATACAGTTTTCTTCAGACATAATGCGAATCAATTGTTTGCATCGTCTCCTTCCGACACTTGCTTGGGATTCAACTACCGATGTTAGCGTTGCGCTTTGAATAAAGTTCATCTTGGAACCCATTTCTTATTGAATCATTAACAGGAAAAATACAAAGTTAGAGTCTCGCGGGAAAATTTCATGTTGTGCCGACAACATCCAAATCGTTGCAAACGCCACATTAGTGAATAAATTGCAGAAGCAATCTTCTACTGACAGCCTATGCTCGGACCGACACTAATGCTATTATTCCGCTACCGATGCCAAACAATTATGCTTTGTTCTATGAAGAAAGTTCGTCTAATATCAACTTTCTTAATCACTAAAATCATATAACTCCGAATTACGCTAGAAAATTTCACTGAAAAACTTTCAAATATAATGATGGTCCAGAAAATAACCGATTAATTTCCACTTATGTGCCTTATTAACAGCAACCACTGGGCTGCGCGACCGCCACCCGATGATTCGGCTCAACGGACACCGTCGATTGTCGGATCCGCCGAAGATGGAACACGGATGCAAATGATGTGCTGCTGCTGCCACGACCGCCAGCACCACCGAGCGAAAAATTTTCATCCGCACCACCACCGCTGAGACAGCCGTTGTCACTGGGACCGCTTCTGGACGCCCTGGTCCGCTCTCCGTGACATCCAGAATGAAAATAACGCGCTCACGTGAAACACGGGGCTTTTTATACAAGGGAAAACGAAGCAGTGGATCAAATGCTCCGTACCTTACTGTAATCTGATGTCCGTGTTGGGGATTTATGAACGAGATTGATTATTTTTGAATTTTTCACCCGGATTGGAAAGAAGTAACATTTTCAATAGTATAACGTTAAATTAATGATTTCATATGTGTTACTTCTACGTGAAGTTAAACGATTTACAATGATATGGAAATGCTAATATCATCTTCCAAACTTGGACGTATGTACATGTTCATGATAGAATTAGAGGCGAAAGTATAGAATTGATAGTTCCGTTAGGATACGGCAGGCATGAAGAATGTTTTTATAGAAGTCGATTTGAAAGCGAGCGGAGGGCAATATTTGTGATGGCACATATCACACGACCTTCCTTCTGCCAAGCTCCCGTATGAAGGGAGAGGGAAGAATATCAGTGTGGAAGCTGATATATCTCCACTGGCAAAAGGAAGGTGGTTTGACTTGCTCATATGCCATCGCGTGCGGAAGGATTTGCTATCGACTAGTACTGTCTCCAAATTTCTAATATGACATCAGCATTTAGTCGAATAGGATTTTTATTGCACAGTTCTGTTTTCTCATTGCGTCCGTCTCGTCGCAACCAACTTGGCTGCCTCGGAGAGAACAAAGCAGAGAAAGGCACTGCTGCTGTACCGTCGACCAGCTTGGCAGAAGGAAGGTCGTGTGATATGTGCCATCACAAATATTGCCCTCCGCTCGCTTTCAAATCGACTTCTATAAAAACATTCTTCATGCCTGCCGTATCCTAACGGAACTATCAGTTCTATACTTTCGCCTCTAATTCTATCATGAACATGTACGTCCAAGTTTGGAAGATGATATTAGCATTTCCATAGTATAACGTTGATAATCAATAGTATCAATAGAATAGGCAAATTGCTGGAGAGTTTCCGAATCGATTGATAAGCAAATGTCGAAAATCCATCGGAAGATAAAGACGCTATTAGCGTTAGAAATCTATCCTAATTTCGTGACGGTCTCGAATTAGGAAATTTCCGTTTTACACCCTGTATCTGAGTCTTCCCCTTAGACGTAGTTTACGTCAAAAAGTGTGTCTCCCATTTTTTGTACACACACATACATACATACACACATACATCTCTGCTAACATTTATTTGGGATTGAGTCCAAGTTTCATCGAACGAACAGGATCGCCGCATTTGCAAGAATCAATTACCATTTCTCCACCGCAACGTCAAGTCTCTGCTAGGCATTCATCTAGTTCTCATTCGGGACGCACTTTTGACACCAGCTGTAAGGAAGCCTCTATTCCACTCAACGCAGTCTAGCCATTCCAGCCGTCCCGGCCCTGCGTGTGATTTGGGAGACGAGGTCTTCCGGACACCAACTTTCGGCAAGTATGATTAGCCATCATGTCTGTCTCTCTGTCTCCTGAAAGTTTCCCGAAGTGCACCGGTTTTGGCCACCTTAGTGCCTAATTTGGCCAACCCTGAAAAAACATATTTTTCCAAAAAATCAGTCAGTTAAAAGCAGCGTAGAAGTGTGAGAGATATATCTCTTGTTGGAACTAATAAAACCCTCGTGAATTGCTTCATTTTTGGAGCTATTCACAAAATTGGCCAAATTAGGAACATGGCCAAAACCGAAACAGTTCCCCTAGCTAAATCTTACCAGTTCTGCGAAAAAAATCAAATTGGGTTAAAATTACCGGCACCATCTTTTAATGATTAAGTCATTAATAGTTATCCATGGAGGTAAACCTTTTCTAAGACTTGAAAACAGTTTATTCAACTTAAGTAGGTATACTAAAAATGACAAATTTCTGTCAGAGCTGACGTATGTTAACGTTTCCATTATCTATGATACGTTTAAAAGGGAACCAAATATCGTACCTAATTTCATCGTGCTTGCCCTTTCGCAACACAAATACCAAATTAGGAAACAGTATAATCCTTCGTATAAGATTTAGGATTATCATGAGAGCATGCAACAAATAACAGAATCCAGATAAGCCCCAGTATTGAATCAGCTTTGCAAGGGACAATATGTATTAATGCCCTTAAACAATGTTATTTTTTGTTTCGTACCCCATGGTTACGTCTGTATGGGTGTAATTTAATCCTTTCCTAATCCTATTCATTAGGCGGCCGCCACCGCCGTCGTCCTTGTTCGCAATCTCAATCGTCTTTTATCTCTCAGCGCCCATCAGTCGGGTTCGGAACTCGGAAGTATCTTTTTTTCTCGTCCATATGAGCAGCCTTCCATTATAATATGCTCACACGGTTCAGAGCTTTCCGTTGTGCGTACCGAAACCCACCCCCCTCCACCTACCTTGCTCCGTTCGGAAAACAAACCGATATCAATGAATTTCGATTTGTGTAGGAGGAAAGAGCTTTGTCCCAAATGTGTTGTTCCGTTACGATTTTCATGGGACGCTTCTGATGCTGCGTAAGTGTGCTCGAGCACGCATGCAGGGGAGAACGGGTTAAAAGGTGTCTTGTGTTGATCACAGCATTGTTTTACTCAATCTTTTTAATTTATATTTTGTTGAAAAAAAAGATTAGAATTCACTGTGATCGTTCCTAAAATTTGAATGTTTGCATTTGGCTGAGCAAATCGAAACAATTATTTGAAAGCTTCCTCAAGGAAGTCATCAGTTTTCGCCGATGCATTTGAGACCATCCTCCCGAATAGTTGTGCAAATATGTGCTTGTCCTTTGCTCGTCGACAAAACAGGAGAACGGTCGTCGTTATTGCTGTTGTTGAGTTGAGCTTCTGATGTTCAATTTGGTTCTTTGTTCAGAGAGATCAGGAAAAGCAAATATTGTTCAATTGAGCAAATTCTACTGCTGCTGCTGCTACTACTTTTTTGCTGCCACAGTTGTGGGCTAGGAACTGTTCAAACACACAGAACTTTGAGGCTCCATTTCTTGGTGTGCGACAGGAGAATGGTTACCATCTCGATAAGTAGTCGGTTGGGACTTGTACTGAATAGTGATTGAAACAATGGGAGCAATACGCTTTCATCGAAATTGACGGAGATAGTGAATCAAACAGAAACGATACATCGAGTATTATAATAAGTATTATAATAGCGATACAACTAAGCTGTATTGTTTTATTACGACATCGCATTGCTTTCAGCTTTCAAATCTTACTAGTCAACTACTTTGAAAAAGATCGTAGTACGCCTTGTCAAAAAGTAGATGTATTTTTTTTCGTCCTAATTTTTATTTACCTAATAGATATTCAAAAGAAAAAAATGTTTTCTCTGTACGATGAAAAGAAGTTTCACTTAAAATCGAAAAGTTCAATCAAGTTCGGAATGCAGCTGGAACTGTGAATCGTTTCTGGAAAAGATGATGGTGGAGCAATCCCGCTCAACGGACCCCGACTGGTTGTCTTACCATATTCTAGTTACAATTTTGCCTTTTTACAATCCTCTGCTTCTCTGTCAGTAGTTTGTACATACTTCTGGCACCATACCTAACCGAGCAGCACAAGTCAGTTAAAAATGGTTGCAACAACTTGATTGTGACTGAACCTGATCAATAACAACAATTGCAATAACCTTAGTGAAACATGTGTGCTGCTAGGTTCCATCCAATAGGTCTACAACAAACGTTAGAATCAGAAACGAACACCCTTTCGTTCCTTAATAAAAATTAGTTTTATTTCAATCGCTGTCTCTGAAATCTCGTTTCTATTATTTTTTGTTTTCTCAGGCCAGAGTGACCTGTGTAGTTCATAAAAGTCTTCTCCATTCAGACAAGGGTATCCAATAGTTGCTGTTTGGAGGCGTCATTTTCCATGCAATACTAAACTACGTGGGCACGGCAAATGCTGGGTAAAGCGTACCTGAAAGAATAAAATAGACACCATTTCGCGGTTCTTAGCCCCTTACCTAGCAACTCCTATCCCTACCTCCTCGTGGCGCTGGCCGGGATACGAGCAACTTTAGGGTAGATCGGGTAACCAACCGGTGGGAACTATGGTCGTATGCTTACAGGGAAGGGGGGATTTGCTCCTCTCCGGAGGTGCAAATCTGATCGAGCGTCTGTCCTCCATGTTAGGAGCGGCTCACAACAGCGTTTGTTCCCCATGTTAGGGGCGGCTGACCATCGTCCGAGTGCCAGCAAGGGACAATAAACTAAACTGTGCACATCATGCTGCATCGTGTCAGCATTGAGAAGGCAGCTCCTTCAACGCGATGTAGGTAGCGCATCCCTGGTAAGGTTGCCTACCACAGATTCTACAGCTACCAAGAAAGGCAAAAGTAGGGCAAACGGATTGATTCAACGGCCGCAGACCCGGCAACGAATAAAGGACAACGATTGGAAAGTCGGATCTGGGAACGTGAGAACTTTGAATGAACCCGCACGTATTGGGCTCCTAGCTCGTGAGCTGCAGAAGGTCGGCGTAAGTGTGGCAGCAATTAAGAAAATACGGTGGCCCAGAACTGGAGAACGTGAATTCTGTGCGGTGGTTCCCATAGCGAACACTTCATTCAAGTACCATATCTACTATAGCAGCGGTCACAGAGCAGAACGAGGAGTTTGCTTCATGGTGATCGGGAAGCAGATGAGGCGTGTGCCTTGATAAGCCCTACGGAGAGTGCCCAACATATGATGTAAACATTGTCATCGGAGATGCAAAGGCGCAGATCGGAAGACAAGGTTTCTTTCACCCTGTCATTGGTACGAAAAACATTCATTCCGCTACCAACGATAATGGTCTGCGACTTGTAGCCTTTGGTACTGCTAGAGGGATGGCAATCAGCAATGCCTACTTCGCACGTAAAAATATTCGCAAACACACCTGGCAACATCCGAGTGGAGACACTTGCTCACACCACGACCACGTGCTGATCGACGGACGGTATTTCTCGGATGTTATGGATGTAAGGTCCTACAGAGGCCCGAACATTGGCTCGGATCACTACCTTGCAGTTGCAAAAATTCGGGCGCGATTTTCTAGCGTCATGAATTCACGAATCAACAGAACGATGCATTTCAATATGCATTAAGGAGCAGGATGGATATAGTAGGCGACGGTCAAGCTGTGGAACCACCAACGCTGGACGAGGTAAAGAATGCTCTAAACGAGCTGAAAACGATAAAGCTGCTGGGAAGGATGAGATCCCGGTCGGGCTTCTTAAACACAGAAGTGAGCTGCTGCATCAAACTCTGTTGTCAAATCTTTCATTTTTTCCGAAAAACATGTTTTGATTTGTTTGAATTGTGGCTCTAATTTTGCTAGAATCTTTTCGATTAACGCTTACATGACGATTTCATCGTAAAGCTCAACGTAGGTCGGAACCTGAAATCAGGGGTGGCATTGTGCATCTCGATTCGAACGTAATTCTATCGAGTCGAACATGTTTGGCATTGCGGGTTTCGATTCGATCTCGAAAACGACTCACCGTTCGAGTATGCTCGAGGAGGTACAAGAATAACGAGATGTTTTGGCATTATGGAAACTCGATAGCACACTGAAAAACGACTCAAGTCGAATGAAAAACGCTCGTCACCTTTATAGCTTTGGAATGTTGTTGGAGAGTTATTTCTTGCTGATAGTTTTTAATTATTTGTTATTCTTTTGCTACGAGAAGAGAATACATGTTTTATTATTGTCTCTTGAGAAAAATCATGTCATAAGTATGCCTATTTTTATAGTTTCCAGACAATATGCAATCTCTAATTATCCCGAAATCCGCATAAAAACGACTTCAACTAAAATCGGTTTTGGAAGTTTTCACGTATTTCTTGACGATTTCGATAAATCGCATGAAAAATCTATGAGGAAAATCTGCGTAAAAACGTGTATATTCCAAAATCTACGTAAAAATAAATGAGTTAAATTAAAAATCGCGCATGAGATTACCCAAGTGCATTTAACTAAAACACATGGAAACATCAAAGTAATTTATTATCGAATCCTTCTTTAGCTTTAAATTATTTAGCTCAAAATTGGATCTGTGGCATAAACTCGAATAAACATAAAACTTATGATTTGTGTCGTAACAATATGTCAATTTACAAAACAAGTCGTATCGGCATAATGTTTTAATCGGTTGCAACTGCCCAATAAATAATATTGCTTTTTAAAGTCATTGAGCACAATTTGCTCGTTTATAAATTAACTGCCAATTCATGCCCTGAAGGATGCCTTTCCAACAGGCAACATGCTACACGCAGATGAAATTACTCTTATTCTCTCTGTTTACTCACATTCGCCATGCGCTGAAGGTTGTCTCTCCAGCGGGCGGCATACTAAACACGGAGACAGCTATCTCTTATTCTCTCTGTTTACATTTCGTTTGACAGAACATACTCGATTGAACTAGTACAGCACCATTCGAAATCTTGTACTGCGACTGAATGAAGTCGAACGAAATACATAATGCCGCAATTTTTTCGAAACGAATCCAAAAACTTACGAATCGAGTGATTCGATTCGAGATGCGCAATGTCACCCCAGGATTTGCCGATGCCAAGAGTGCCAATATCACCAACGGCGACGGTATGGACGAGCTTGCCAGAACTGTCGATACCTACTATCTTTTTGGACATTAATCTGGAACTGGCGGTCAGGATGGTCTCAAACTTATCCAAAAGGAGGTGGTTGTTGCGAGGAAAGACGCAATTGTAAAGAAGAGATGCTCGCTAAGTGCTCGGGTTGAACTTGAAAGATAAGTATGTTACCATCCAAGGTAAGATCAAACAGCTCCACCAGTTTATATGTTTATATCGATTCCTATAGAAATTTGACTATAGTATAGTAAGTGCATCCAGAGGTTATTTATAGTGTAAATGAAGTCGTAACCCACACCAACTTTTTTACAATAATGTCCTATTTATTTGTGTATTTCAGTAGAAACTGAACTTTTATCTAATTATTCTATGTGTTTTTTTGTGAATTGGTCAAAATACAACAAAATCAGTAGCATTTTTACAATTGAAGAATCTGAGCATTAATTTCAATACATATTTTGAAGCGCTAAAGAATATTTGCAAAGCCCGGGTTTTGCGTAATATAGCCCTATGTTACGAGTTTTTTTGTTTACTTTGCCATAGATGAGTATTGAATATTGAGTATTGCAACTCTTACTTATGTTGTTTGAATTATTTTCAAATTAAATATTATATATTTCTATTTTTATATTTTTTATGTTGTTTTAAATGCTAGTGATTAAAGTCATATATTGTTCATCTATAAGTTAAGTTTAGAACTAGGACTTCATACAGTTTTCATTTTGAGCTCTGTCATAGAATTGTAATCATATCAAGAATCGTCCCAGTGCAGTGATATCCCAATCCAAAGGGCTTTTCCGGAGTTTGATGACATTGAAGAAACTTCAGTTAAGAGGAAAAGGAAAGACAGCTTCGGAGTTCTTTGATATAGATAGGCTTTTCTCAAGAATGCCTCGCATTTCATAAAACAAGCTATCAAATTCCCCATTACTAAATAACCTGTTCAAGTCTTCAGCATCGGATTTAACACCCTCTAGGCGTTAAATATGAGTCAACAATCACTTTACTAGTAAGGTCCTTCCAATATAAACATTAGACATATTTCCTTCCTCCTTATCCAAGACGGAGCAGGATTTTTGCTTCATAATGTTAAATTTAAAAAGGATAAAAACAATGTGTCATATTGTTTGATACTGCATTTGTTCTTTTTATTTAATCTTTTCAGAATTCAAGAGTTCCATGTTTCAAATTTTGAACGCTTCCTAATATTGGATCAAAACCCAAAAAAAATACTAGTGTCTGAGATCATCTCGGACAAACGGTAGATGAAATGAACTTTTCACAAACGGAAATTTGGTGAGAGAATTCCATTATTTATCCTAATGATTCATATTAAAATTATATGTATTATATGTATTATAAGTATAATGAATGGTATAATGAATTAAATTAAATGCGCGCTGGATTTCAAATATATTATATATATTTTAAATCCGGAAGTTTGATTATGATACCTTTATCCATTTGATAAACGGTAGCATAACCAGGCGGGGCTTACTGTTAGTGATAGTGACCTCGGAGTGGACATGAAATACCAGGCACTCTGAAATGGGTCACTGGAGCTGCAGTAGAGCTAGCACTTTCTAACTCCCGGATTAAATCTGACTGTTTTAACGGACAGCTTTCTTCCATAACATCACTGCCAGACAGTGGGGGTTAGTTTGTACACACACACACACACACACACACACACACACACACACACACACACACACACACACACACACACACACACACACACACAGAAGTGAGCAGCTGCATCAATCAATCCACCACATTATCCAGAAAATATGGGAGGATGAAGAACTGCCTGCCGGCTGGTTGGATGGCCTCATATGCCCAATCTATAAGAAAGGGCACGGACTAGAGTGTGCCAATTACAGAGGGATCACTCTTCTGAACTCGGCGTACAAAATCCTGTCGCGTATCCTGTTTAACAGACTGAGACCGCTCGAGGAGTCCTTCGTCGGCGAATACCAGGCAGGTTTTCACGAGGGCCGATCAACGGCGGATCAGGTGTTAGGCTGCGGATCATCCTTGTAAATTCCGCAACTTGCAAACTCACCATCTGTTCATTGATTACAAAGCAGCGTACGATTTAGTGAATAGAAATGAACCGTGGCAGATAATGTCCGAACATGGTTCTCCGGCGAAACTGACTGGACTGATACGTGCAACGCTGGATGGCTCGAAATCAAGTATTCGGATTGCAGACTAAGTGTAAACCTCGTTTGTGAACTTAGACGGATTGATCTAGGGTGATGCACTTTCGAATTTACTGTTCAACATTGCACTCGAGGGCGCTATTAGGAAATCTGGCGTGCAGAGGAACGGCAACGGGTTTAGAAAAATGCGGTTATGGAGATGTACTCATACTTCATTGCCAAAAATGATATCTATTTATATAGTGATGATGGAAATATTGAAATAACACATAAAAAAATAACACAATGTTCCATGCTCGCTGCCATTTGAGCAACGAAGCTGCTCTTTTGACTCTTCGCACCTGTACCGAGTCCCTGTCGTTGAAGCACTCTACATCTTCCTCCAGAAGTATGTCTATCAGCATCATCCCAGCAATGACGCACACCACCATAAGATATGGTGCGGTATGCGGTTGCAACCCGCAGACACATCACCCGGTGTACCCTGATTTATTTCTTAACATTGCACCCGGCCTCTAGTGCTTTGGACCATGCTGGTACGCCATATCGGATAATAGACAATGCTATACTCGCTTTAAGCCTACGTTGGACATCATTCGCGATAAAGATTTTTTCGCCAATGAAGCCTTTTGTCATACATAATCGACATGGCTTGTAAAATTGAGCTTATCGTCGATCATCACACCCAGATGCTTTAATGACCTTACGGAGTTAACTGTCCAGATCCCTACGTTCATTCTCGCTTGCTGCAACCCATTGAGGTTATGCACCACAACAACCTCAGTCTTGCGATGTGCTAACGCCAACCTCCTTGAGTTGAGCAATTTTTCGACTCTGCTAAACGCGTATGAAGCTTTCAATTCAACTTCGTCGAGAGTGTCGCCTGTGACCTCTAGTATTACATCATTCGCAAAGCATTCTGTTTCCACACCAGCCGGGAGATTTAAGCGTCATACTTCGTCATACATGATATTCCACAGAACCGATCCGAGGATCGATCCCTGTGGGACAGCAACTAAATATGTACTCCGTTATATATAGTAGGGCATTAAAT
Organism: Armigeres subalbatus; assembly: GCF_024139115.2. Classification (NCBI taxonomy): domain Eukaryota; kingdom Metazoa; phylum Arthropoda; class Insecta; order Diptera; family Culicidae; genus Armigeres; species Armigeres subalbatus. The sequence goes on along the minus strand of NC_085139.1, from coordinate 202,122,651 downwards.
ATTTTAAGAAAATATCCTTAATTACTGTTCGCATATGCGAGAAGCGACATCTATTCATGAAGTATATCATCGCACATCACTAGCTGTTCCCTCGTTCATCGACTACCGATTCAGCCATGTATGCGACAACTTGCGTTCTTTGACATCCGTCTTCGTCAATCATAGTAAAGTGACAGCTATAAAAGAAACCTCTGCAGCATGGACTTGGCTCTTTTATCGTCATCGAATCAACCAACAGTGATTTAAGTTGGGAGAAGTGAAGAATTCCGAAATAATTCAAGTTCTCATCCGCTGTGCTAATCGACAATTGCTATCTGTCTAGTCCACAGTTTTTCCAACAGCTGATGCAACTCGTGGTTCATTCGCATTCGCCACGTACCGTTCGCCATCTGCACCCCACCATAGATGGTACGCAGCACTCTTCTTTCAAAAATTCCCAGTGCGCGTTGGTCCTCCACGAGCATTGTCCAGGTCTCGTGTCTGTAGAGAACTACCGGTCTAATAAGCGTTTTGTAGATAGTCAGTTTGGTACGGCGGCGAACTCTATTCGATCGGAGCGTTTTGCGGAGTCCAAAGTATGAACGATTTCCTGCCATGATGCGTCTCCGAATTTCTCTGCTGGTATCGTTATCGGAGGTCACCAGTGAGCCCAAGTACACGAATTCTTCAACCACCTCGATTTCGTCACCACCATGACAAAATGGTGATGGGTGGCTTACGTTGTCCTCTCTTGAGCCTCTTCCTATCATGTACTTCGTCTTCGACGTGTTGATAACTAGCCCGATCCGCATAGCTTCCCTCTTCAGTCTGATGTAGGCTTCCTCCATCCTCTCAAAGTTACGTGCCATAATATCTATGTTGTCGGCGAAGCCAAATAACTGGATGGACTTCGTAAAAATCGTACCGCTCGTATCAATCCCTGCATTTCGTATTACACCCTCCAAAGCAATGATGGATAGCAGTAACGAAAAACCATCACCTTGCCGTAACCCTCTGCGCGTTTCGAAGGGATTCGAGAATGCCCCTGAAACTCGAACTACGCACCCGATCCGTCGTCGCCTTGATCAACCAACCTGGTCTGTGGTAGAGCGTGCGTCCATAAATCCCGCCTGGTACTGCCCCACGAACTCTCTTGCAATTGGTGTTAGTCGGCGGCATAAAATTTGGGAGAGTACCTTGTACACGACACCTTCCATCCACTCCTGCGGCAAAACTTCTTCCTCCCAAATCTTGGTAATGGCCCAGTGCAGCGCTCTAGCCAGTGCCTCACCACCTTGTTTAAATAGCTCTCCTGGTAGTTGGTCAACCCCAGGGGCTTTGTTATTCTTTCCTGGAGATTAAGAGCCGGTAAAATTATGTCCGGCGCGCGTTCTCCCAGGTCCATCAACATACCGCCATCTTCGTCTGCCATATCACCATTCAGGTGTTCTTCGTAGTGCTGCCTCCACCTTTGGATCACCTCACGCTCGTTTGCAAAAAGGGTCCCATTTATGTCGTTACACATATCGGGCTGTGGCACGTGGCCCTTACGTGAACGGTCCATCTTCCCAAAGAACGTTCGTGTGTTATTAGCGCGATACAGTTGCTCCGTATCTTCACGGTCTATGCCTTCATTGCTGTCAAAAATCGAGTAAATCGAGCTGTTCCGCCCCCGTTTGTATCGTGCCTCGTTGGCCCTCGTGGAATGTTGCAGCAATCTCTCCCATGCTGCATTCTTCTCCTCAACTAACTGCTCATATTCGCCGTCATACCAGCCGTTTATCTTATCCGGGGGCACCGTCCTGGCGCAGCGGCTGCGGTGCTTCCAATGGCGGATCGAATATCTCTCCAGCCATCTTCAAGAGACGCTGCGCCTAGCTGCTCTTCCGTTGGGAGTGCCACTTCTAGCTGCTGCGCATAGTCTTGGGCTAGTCTACCGTCTTGTGGCCGCCCAATGTTTAGCCGCGGCAGACGACTCCGACGTGTATTGTACACCGTCGAGAGTTTTGAGCGCAGACATACTGCAACGAGGTAGTGGTCGGATTCAATATTCGTACTGCGGTAAGTGCGGACGTTCGTGATGTCGGAGAAGAATTTACCGTCGATTAGAACGTGGTCGATTTGGTTTTCCGTTTCTTGATTAGGTAATTTCCATGTGGCCTTGTGGATATTTTTGCGGGGAAAGAAGGTGCTTCGGACTACCATTCCGCGGGAGGCTGCGAAGTTTATGCATCGTTGGCCGTTGTCATTCGACACGGTGTGCAGACTATCCGGTCCGATGACCGGTCTATACATTTCCTCCCTTCCTACCTATGCGTTAATGTCACCGATGACGATTTTGACGTCCCGCAGTGGGCATCCATCGTATGTCTGCTCCAGCTGTGCATAGAACGCTTATTTCTCGTCATCCAGGGAATCAATTTTTTTGGAATGCGCCTGCGAAACAAGCGACAAAAGAGAACCAACGACAAAGCTTTGTTTTTGTCGGAGATAATAATGACAAAGATCCGAATTTTTTTGTCAGCAACAAAAAAGAAGACAATCTTGTTGCTAACTTTTCATCCCGTTATTTTGCATTATTTCTAGTGAAAAGTTCGGTTTTATGCTATCATGGTTTCTGCTTTTATGGAAATATTCGAGAATCGAACGATGATTACAAACTTAGCAGCGTATTTTCGGAAATATCAGAGCATGCAAGGCAAATGATTCTTGTCATATTGTGTTCGGGTTCTGATAAAGGTTTGTCGCTAGGTGCGTTTGTCAGTAACAAACTCTGTTGATGACAAAGAGTATATTGTTAGGCGTTGCTCGAATATTGATTCCCTGTCGTCATCTGATCTCCCTTCTTGTGGGCAGTGTAGGTTGATTTATTTATTTATTTATTTATTTCGTCAACCGACGTAGACTAGTACATATACAATATACATGTTTTTCTTTATTTTCTTAATGCTATAAATACGGTATTATAGTGTATAAAAATAAAAATAGTTTGGTTAAGTAGTGTTTAATTTTGCGATTTAATGTAAATTTAGATGTGTAGGTTTCGAATTGTGACAAAATATTTTTTTAGGTTCTGCCGAGACATTGTAAAGTCAATAGTTTCGCAGTGTTGATTATAGATAGCCATCATCTGATTGAGAGGTCCGAATTTTGCTTAATTTGTACGGCAGTGATTAATTAAAAATGTATGTCGATGACGCAGTTGTCGAGATGGTATGTAGAAATTCAATTTCGATAAAATGTTTTTTTAATCAATACGCTGCGAAACTATATCGTTAATAAATGAAACCATTGCAGTTTCACGACGCTCTTTCAAAGATTGAATGTTTATAAGCTTGCAGCGTGCCTCATATGATGGAAGTGGGAATGTTGTCCAACCTAATTTACGAAGAGCAAATAATAGGAATTGTTTTTGTACTGATTCTAATCTTTCTTCGTGTGCTATTGAAAATGGAGACCATACAATGCTGCAATATTCCAGTATCGACCTTACATAAGCAATATATAATGTTTTAATTGTGTATGGGTCATGAAAGTTATAGCAGAAACGTTTTATAAAACCCATCGTATTATTTGCTTTATGAATAATGGTGTTGTAATGGTCGATGAATGTTAGTTTGGAGTCTAAGATAATTCCTAAATCCCTAACTCTATCGCATTTCTCTACAACCTGGTTTCCTAATGTAATTGAGAGATTTGATGCTGTTCTTTTCTGCTGAATGATATAAGGTTACATTTTTACATTCAGTTGCAATAGGCTTTTATTGCACCATTCGTAGACTGTGCATATTTCGTTCTGGAATATGTTGAGGTCATTTTTATTCCCTATCTCCAAAAAGAGCTTCATGTCATCTGCATAGATTAACACTTTAAGTTTGTCAAGAATGAAGGAAATGTCGTTTACATATATTATGAATAATAGAGGCCCCAAATGAGAGCCCTGGGGGACACCGGAAGTGGCTTGAATGGGTTTTGATCTATTGTTGTTAAATTTTATAATCAATTGGCGATCAGTTAAGTAGGATTCAAGCCATTTGAGTAGTCCAAGCTCAATTCCAGTTTTTTCAATTTGAATAGAAGCATGGGTATATCTATGCGAACAAATGCTTTACCAAAGTCAGTATAAAGAGCTTCAACATGGTTTCCTTTATCCATTGCATTCAGGGTATAGTCAACAAATTCAAGAAGATTAGTTGAACTTGAACGCCCTTTACAGAAGCCATGCTGTGCGTCTGTTATTCGGTTTTTACTTGTTTGAATAATTTTCGTTTACTATGGCCTCAAAAAGTTTTGGAATGCAAGAGATAATGGCTATTCCACGATAATTACGTATGTCTGATTTTTTTCCAGATTTGAAAATGGGTATCAAAATGAGTTTTTCCATATATTTGGGAATTTTCCTGATTCTAGTGACATATTAAATAGCCAAAATAATGGAGTGGTTAGTTCTACTGCTAGGGTTTTCATAAATATAGGAGGGATTCCATCAGGACCAGGACCTTTCGAAGCATCTAAATTACGTAGGGCCTGCAAAATGTCATGGACATGAAGTTGATTCACTCCAATATCATTTGAAAACTCTGGAAAAAATGCAAAATAGTCGCGGTCACGATCATTTTCAGAAAATGTAGAATAGGTTTCCTGGAAAAATCTGCAAAAGATTGCAGTTCTTTTCCGAGCTATCCTCCGCGTTTTCGTCTAGATGCATAATTGATGGAAAGTTATTAGATTTCAGTTTTGTTTTTACGTAATTAAAGAAGTTCTTTGGACAGGACTTTATTTCGCTCTCAGTTTTTGAATTGTAATCTTCCAATGCGTTACTGATAGCGTAATTCAATTGATCGCATACGTCCAAGTAATATACTAAATTTTCATTACTGTTATGACTTTTGTAAATTTTGTGTGCTTTTTGCTTGCGATTTCTTAAATTCTTGATTTGCCGGTTATACCAAATTGGGTCTTTATTATTGTTATGACGTCGTTTTCGTTTTAGTGGAGTTTCTTGCGAGATTATGTCAGATAATAATCTGTAAAAAGTGTTAACAGATGCTTCGACATTTTCTTCATTTCTTAAAACTATTTGCCAGTTTACACTACTTAACCTACCTCGAATATTTTCATAGTTCGCTAAATTGTATTCAAAGACATCCTCCTTCTCACAATCGTTGGGTCTTTGTTCTTCATGAATGAATAACGAGTATTCGATTGCAGTGTGGTACGCTTCATTTTTCCACAATGGATTGATAGATTCTGTTACACAGAAATCTTCATAGATATTTGTCAGCAAGAGGTCCAAATAGCAATTTTGATTGTTTTTTATATGATTAATTTGGTTTAATCCTAAACTTGCAGACTTGTCAAAAATTAATTGCAAAGTTTCGTTATCCCCAACGACTGGCAGTAGGATACATTCGTTTTCTGAGTCTAGAATAAAGTCAGCATTGCGTTGGTTAAAGTCCCCATAGATGTGAACTTTAACCACCGGTGGATGTTCTAATAGTATTTGTTCAGCGCACTCAAAGACAGGTTCCTGGTTGTGCTTACAAGCATGGTTAGGTGGGCGGTATAGCGATGCGAATAGATGCATTTCTCCAGCTATTTGGGTTTGTACCCAGACATGCTCAAATTCATTGAATTTATTTGTTGTGATGATTTCTGAATTAAAGTTTGCTGAAATAGCTATTAGAACACCACCACCGGACTTTTTCTGAGACGTTAGAAAACTCCTGTCATCTCTAAATACATTAAAGTTACTTCCAAAAATTTCTTCACTCCTAACGCTTTCATCCCAGCTTGTTTCAGTTGCCAGAATAATCGAAAAGGATGAGCTTAATAAATTTTAAATATATCCTTCATTTTGGCTGGGCTTTTCATTCGATTGAAATTCTGACAATAAATTAGAACTTCAGTCGAATTCTGTTTCTGCGAAGAAGTTTTTGGAAGTATGACGGTCGACGAAATATTTACCTCTTCTGATGTTTCATGTAGCGTGTTATCTTCACTTGTTAATGTTACTTCCGGAGAGTGCGTCATTGCCGATGAAAATTTGGTGGGCTGTAGAATTTATATGCGGCCTCCCTAGTGCGTTGAAGTTGTTGAGTGCGTTCACTGGAAAGGAACGAACGGTGTGATTGAAGGTCTGCCAAGGCGTCGTTGCGAGATATTCCTAGATCCTCGTGTACATCCAGGAAAATTTGACGCAATAGTTGTAAGTCTGTTGGTAATCTTTCAGATGCTAGCATTGCAGTGGCGCTGGTTTTGGTGGTTCCACGAATGCATACTGTAGGTGGTTGGTCGTGCAAGTATGACAGGAACATTCGCACAATGTCCATAATTTTTAAGTCCCGTAGTCGTGCTTTTAAAAAACGTCGATCACCAGACGCAGATTGCTCTGTGAGTCTTACTATAGGTGGTCGCATTGGGTCCAGCAGAGGAGGGTGCTCGATATCCATTTGAAGTCGGCTTTCACTGCTGCAAGAAAGTTGTGCTGGCTGTTGCTGTTGTTGTTGGCTTTGCGACTGTTGATAGTTTTCTGGTTGATGTTGTTCTTTCTGAATAGGTGGTTCTGCTTGATATGGGTTGATAGTTTCACCCTTTCTAAAATTAATTAGTTTTGGGACCGATAGACCAGGGATAGGATGGTCGGTGATAGAGGGTGGACCGGCAAATTTAACTTTAGCAATAGCAAGTAGTTCCTTGTCTTTACCCATGTGTCCTTGAGTATGATCTTTGAAAGTTGCAGGTGGTTTGTTGCTAATACGAACGGATTGTTGTTTTCTTCGTTTCCTTCGTTGTCTAGCCTTATCAACTGCTTTTCTTGGAGCTTTTGTCTATTCAGCTTCTTGTCGTATGTCGACCAGTCTGGCCTCCAATACCATTTATTTCCCAGCATTCGCCAACCAGCGGAGGAAAGGTCTTTTTTCGATTGAGCTTCGTTGCTCAATTTAGAGAATTTGGCTCGACGCTCAGCAAACAGGTCCATGATTGCATTATTGGTCACGTCTTGCTGGGATTGTCGATTTTGTTGTTGTTGTAGATGTTCTGATGCCTTTTGCCGTTCATTGGAGTCTTGGAAAGATTGTTGTTGCTGTTCTTGTTGTTGATGTTGTTGGTGTTGATGCAGTTCTTGTTGATGTGGAGACAGCTCAGTAGTCGAAACGTCATATAGCTCGTCTGCCAAAGTGTTGTGTAAAGGAGGTGAATTTATTTCTGCACTGTTACTTAAGTTGGAAACAGCAGCAGAAACATGTTTCACTTCATCCAATAATTCATCCAATTTTTTTGATTCAGTGAGGACTAGGGAAGATGGCACCAGGTCGCTTTTGAGGTCATTTATTAGTTGTGGAATAAGGCCCATTGAAATTGTTGTTGTTTCCATCGCCTCCACTGCTGCTGCTGTAGCTGATTCAACCACCTTTTCTACTATGAGGTCGTCCGGAGGATGTGTGTCCAAAAATGCTGATAGCTTGTTTTTAATTTCTGTAGCGTATGCTCTGTTGTTGTTGGTGACATTGATGACGCCACGCTCAATGTTGGTAAGCATTGTTTCGACGTGAGCAATCGCCTCATCGTGTGTGTTGTTTAAGGTCTCAAAATTTGTGAGCACCTTATGATTTGCCACTAATGTGTGTTCAATGTTCTCAGAAATCTTTTTAAGAGACATTGATAATTTATTTAGATTAAGTTCTTGCGCGAACTTTTTTGGCAATCATTACAGAGAGGCAGCATAAAAGTGCGTAGCACTTCTTCGTGATTCCTTTGGGCGCCTATGCATGCTGCATGAAAGGTACGTTTGCAGGATCCATAACAGCTCCATAAAAGGTGATTGTCACTTTGCGCACAATTTCTTATTCCACACTTCATGGCACAATTAAACGCGAAATGCGCGCGGGTCAGGACAAAATATTTAAAAGATAAGCACGGCGGGTAAAGTTGAACGCGAGGAGAACGCGGGTATGTAAAATAAAAATATTTAACACGTCAAGTTTAAATGTTTAAAATTGTTAAGACGCCGCGATACGAGTGGCTACACGACGAGAAAAAAAAATAAAATTAAATACTTGCGGAGCGCAACGACACACAACCGCCTTCGTCAACCACTCGTGATGATGCTATAGTTGAAGAAACGGCCTTTAATCCTCAGCTTGCACATCCTTGCGTTGATTGGCTGCCACCCAATCACGCGTTGGCGCATCTTACCCAGCACTATGAAGCCGGTTCCCAGCTCGTTGGTGGTGCCACAGCTTTGGTAGAAGGTAGCCGCTCGATGCCCGCTTCTCCACACTTTCTGTCCTGTCCAGAAAATCTCCTGCAGCGCCACGACGTCGAAGTTGCGGGGATGTAATTCATCGTAGATCATCCTGTCGCAACCTGCGAATCCTAGCGACTTGCAGTTGCATGTTCCAAGCTTCCAAACGTGATCCTTTATTCGTCGCCTAGGTCTTTGCCGATTATATCGAATCGCATTATTTCTTATATTGTTCGTATTTATTGGTTTTCCAGGCAGCTTATTGGGCCTGCGCAAAACTCCTGTCTCGTTGGAGGTCCGTCGCGTCGTGTCAGGGCTGTTTAACGTCCCACCTAACACCAGGACTTGGGTTTGTGCGCTTTGAGCGGCACACGGTCACTTTGGTGGGGCCTACTGGCGGATGCATGCAGCTTTTTATAGGAATTTAACAGGGCCCACTGTCTAACCCCACCACATCCTATGCAGGCCCCACAACTCGCAGATGGCCTGGGGAGGGATCGTCAAGCCCTTGGACATAGTCCTTGCTGCCCGCAAGGCTCAATGTATTACAAATAAAACAACCCTAACAGAATGAACTCATAATAGCTTTTTTCAAGTGTTACTTGGACATGGCAACAATACCAATCTTTGTTAACATAGACTTCTATTAGGTATTGAATGTCGGCTCCAACGATCCAATAATTCAACATCACATGTTAACTGTGTTAATGTTAACTAGGGAAATTGCTGGAGGAAAATCCGAAGGAATTCTTGGACGAACATCTGGACGAATTCCTGAAGGAATATCCGGAAGAATAGCTGGAGGAGTTACTGGACGAATATCTGGAGAAGTTTCTGGAGGAATATCCAAAAGAACTCCAGGGAAAATACCAGAAGGAACTGTTGAAAGAATATTCGGAAGAATTCCTGGATGAATCCAGGGGACTTTCGAGAGGAATTTTCGGAGGAATTCCTTGAGAATATCAGGTGGAGCTCTTGAAGGAATATCCAAAAAAATATCTAGAGGAATATTCGGAGGAATTCCTGTAGGAATATCTGGACGAATTTCTGAGGAATTTCCGGAATAATTCCTGGAGAAATAAGCCTGAAAAAATATCCATAGGAATGAAATATACAGTGGGCTTCCTAGAGGATTATCCGGTGGAATTGCTGGAGGAATATCCAGAGGAGTTCCTGGAGGAATATCCGAAAGAATATCTGGAGAAATTTCCTGGAGGAATATTTGGAAGAAAGCCTGTCTTATTTGAATAAGCCTTGTCTTATTTGAATAATATCCAGAAGTATTCTTATACCTATAGTTGGAGGAATGTCAGGAAATAATTATTTGTCTTATTTAACTTATTTTTCTTATTAATTGCATATTATTCGGCAACTCGGCTGTACGAAAACCATTTTTTTGTTAAATATCTTGGCTGTGCATATGCACAGCACATATTTCGAAATGGACAAATTGATATGAAATTTGCGAAAAAGAATCCACGTATCTTGGAGGGACGCGAACCCTCAACCAGTGGTGCAATTTATCAACAATGCCTGCTGAGTGTGATTCTTTTGTTTTGTATTTTTCTCTGCTCCTCTTCGCCTAAGACGGTGTCTTTCAGTCAGTAAGACAAAGCAGGAGTAGCTTAGCTAAGTCGGTTTGCCAACAGCGGGCTGAAGCTGATTAGCATACGGCACAAATTTCCTGTCATTGTCTTTCAAGTGATAGTATTCACCTGGGTGCTGCGGATAGAGCCGCTTTTCTGCGCTCAAGCGAGTAGAGGGATATTTTGAAATCACTCCCATAAACAAAATTATTTTGCAGTTTCTCGGCTGTCAAACATTTCCCGCTCTTCGAATTTCTCTTTCCACGTTGCATGAGGCCGAACAAATGCGCTAGACTCTACATGACTTAACGATTGTTTACATGCATTCATGTTCCAAACAGCTGCTGAATCTCAAGAAATTTCGTAACGAGTGCTTTTTAGATGCATTCCCACTAATTTTCCACTCGAAATATAATGTGAGAATATTTGTTGCAAAGAATACTACACTCACAAACAGTTTATTTTTATATTTTCCACAAATAATAACAATACTTCTCAATATTAGATCAGAAACGAACATAACCACAATCTTCAATGTTTGGCTCCGGCACAATAGAAAATTTTGGCTTCAGTTTGACAACCAAATTGATTCTATCCGCACCACCCAGGTATTCACCCATGCATTTATATAGGGCCGTCGCATTCACGCAGCAGCGAGTGAACTGAATGAACTGTCGCTGCGGGCTGCGTGTGCAATGAGAAGAGAGGTCTTTTGTTTACTCTATCTTTGATTGTTGCTGCTAACCATTTTCAGTTTTCACTGTTAAGAAGTGAGTGTGAAGAGGCAATGGTATCAATATCCAACAAATTTCAGTCACTGAGACTGAGAATTCGCACCACTGCCCTCAACCTCCTACTCTCTAGATAGGCGTGATAAACCCTACACTGCCGTGAATCGAATATCTGTCCCATTATTGCTGGGTTTCCTATTCATATGGGACAAATATGCGATTCACTGCAGTACACAACAAGATCAGAATCCGAGTACCGACCTCCACTGCGATTAGCTCTTTTTTGCAAATTGAATATCTTTCGGATGCTTGGTTTGTCCAATCTCCACATGTGCTTTACTGTTGTATATCCACAGTCAAGCGAGCGCACATTGTTTATTAAACGAGAGGATCGTACTCCATGCCCCCAACAACGGGCTGGGCGGATTTGTATAGAGTGCGAATCAATCGCACTCTGCTTGCCAAAGGCTTGCTTGGCTAAAGCATATGATGTGCATATGTACAGCCAAGATATTTAGCAAAAAATATTTTTCTTGTTTGTCTTATTTTGTCTTATTTTTCAGTGGTGGAAGCCCTTTTATTATCTGTTTACTTCAAATTCTCAAGCAAATGTAATCTGAACAATGATGAAATAATTGTGGCGACTCTGATAACTTTATTCTGGTGGGCTAAATCGTGCGACTTTCTTTCTCAAAGAGAGCTGCCACTAGCTTTTTGCCTTTCTCGTACAACAAACTTGTACCGAAAGGCTATCATTTCACTCCAAAATCGAACTTTTTATAAAAGTCTCGGAGACCCATGATGTTATATACCAATCGACTCAGCTCGTCGAGCTGAACAAATGTCTGTCTGTCTGTGTGTATGTGTGTGTGTGTGTGCACACGAAAACCGAAAAACATTAGCCACTTTTTCATATAGTAATTCTTAACCGATTTTCTCGCAACAAGTTGCATTCGACAGGAGACAAAGTCTTGTTGATCACTATTGAATTTGATGAAGATAAACCATTGCGTTTAAACGTTATTGAGAAAATGGAATCTAACTATATAAGCGCCATGTAGGGTTGGTGTCTTGGCTAAATGCGAGAAAGGCAGTATCACCACTTGGTGAATTAAGTTGGTTTTTAATAAGAAGAAAAACTACATACAGACAGGTAACACCTCAATTAGTCAAACATGGACGATTGGTTTATAACTCTTCAGGCTTGTAAAAAGCAATGTTTTATTAAATGATCTGATATTCTTTCATTCCTTGGTTGCCTTGCCACAAACTTCGATCTAGTCTGACCTCAACGATGTTGAAAATCTATTTAAACATTATTCTTGCCACCAATCTGAGCTCAGCCAAGTGTACCAAGAAAAAAAATCTATACCCTACAGACGGCAGTGCACTTCGGTCGTATTGGAATCCTGAAAAAAAAGAGCATCCAAAATCAATTTTCCATTCCAAATCGCTTTTGACCCTAAGCCACGCCACCCTAATCTGCTTCTGATTGAACCAAATTGTAAGCTCCTTTACTGCATCCGTCGGAGCTGGTTTCGGGACGCCGTCAATGTAGGTACAAAGTAGTGAAAAGCGCCATAAAAAGCCGTCTCCTGTAGGTTCGCCTTTGCAGTGCATATCTTACCTGTTCGGCAGGCTGGGCCCGAGCTCTAGTGCTGTGAAAAGAAAAAGGCATCACACGGGGAGCGCAGAACCTCCTCCGGCTGCAATTGCAGCGAGATTAAGTTGAGATGTGATTTCTCTTTTGCCATTTAAAAAGTGCATTGAAAGGAGAAAAGAATCTGATATTGAATTTATTTTCAAAGCAAAATTAATAGATTCTACTTTGTAAAACCAAATCTTACACGCGAGAAAATCCGCATGTACTTTACGGGATGTAGATGAAACGATTCGACATATACTCTAATTGCATAATTATGTGTCACAACGATTTGCCAATTTAATTTAAGTGGCGTAAACGAGAATGGCAATCAATTTTCTTTCGGAGGAGCACTCGAAACTAGAATATGGGTAATGTGGATTTTTCTGCCAGTGTATCAGGAAGGTGGTTAGACCGAGCGAAATGAACCGCTCATAAAATCTACGGGGGCTATATTAACTGACGGTGGGTTGGCAGGTCGATTGCCTCCAGTGAGATTCTTAGACTATCCCGAAACTATGCGGAGAGGTGCCGTAAAAGGGGTACGATGGAAAAGTTTTTGACTTTATATTAAATTATTATGATAATAGTGTTTGATTATGGTTGTCCGCTGGCGAGGTATGTGCGCACATAAACACATGCACCTCCATATGTGGGTTTAGCGTCGAAGGTGTCCTCCGAAAGGGAGTGAAGAACGCTCACTAAAGGGAAAAGCTTTCCATCCGGCTGGAATGATGTTGGGCGCGCTGGCCGTGAAGGGTGGAAACCAAGCATGGACTTACGTACTCACTGGATGGCGAGTTTGCATTCAGTGGTGCGAAGTCGGAGTAAACTTTGTGGCTAATGGAGGATATGAGTATTTTCGGATAAAGCAAACAAAGTAAACTATCTGTGTTTTCGTGTTTCAGAAGTTGTTGATCGAATCTGGACTGGACCAGACCGCATATGTGCGGATTCGTCTGAGTGGTATGTGGGCCAATGTGCTCTGAGGAAAACTTTACTAACCCGACGTTCCCATACGTACGTTCAAGGCATGTTGACGCCGGTGAACCGAGAGAACAAAAGCATTAAAACTGGATGTATGCATTCTGAGCTCGGTAGAAAGTAGATCAAAGAGCACTTGAATTGTTTCGAAGAGATTTTTCGTTCCCCCGAATCCGATGCAATTTTGGAAAGTGGGTACGATGAAGTTTTGTTGGTGTGCTTGCGTTGCTTCGATAAGGTTTCGGTGCAAGGCAACACTTGAGTGACTGCTCAATTTGTTTCATAATCATGGCCACCATGGCGGAAATCAACTATGGCTGATATTTACTGACGAGCTCGGTGATATCAAACGGAAGGAATAATTAAGCACATGTTCCGTATATTGTTTGAACTTGAAATGATTCACACTATTCTTATTTTGCAAAATACAAATTTACTAAATATCATTAGCTATTAAACCTGTAAATATTCCTTTTCCATTTGCCTTTTATAAACAGGATGAAGCCGAAGTAATCTTGGATTGGATTTTGAATTGGATTTGGATTTGCATTGGATTTGGATTGGATTTGGATTAGATTTGGATTGAATTTGGATTGCGTTTGAATTGGATTTTGATTGGATTTAGATTGGATTTGGATTTTGCATTTAAATATATAACGATTATTTTAATTTTCTCATAAATGATTTATCCAGCTGCTCCACCTTCAATTTATTTCAAAATGTGCTCAAGGAATGTCCCAACTTTCTTCTTCAGAACACCACTTCGCAATTCTGTTGATCCGTCATCTCAAATTTCTCAACTCAATATCCAACAAAATTGCTGTGTTAAATATAGGCATGAACGCTTCTCATTTTTCCCCAGTATCAAAAGTTACTAATAACTCAATCAACTGTTTTTCCGCTTCGTGTTTGGAAATGACGAAACAAGGTCGCGTCAGCTGTACAATTATCTCGATTTTCCGTCACCGAAGTTGGAGCTCCATTCGCAGAATAATTAGCGCCTTCATCGCCGACTCAACATTGAAGTTCAACTGAAACGTTCACACATGGGACCGAAGTAGCACTCGGAAAAGAAAGGGAACTTCCCCGTGCAGCCTTATTTTCTCGAACTTCTTAGCGCGATAATATTCCCCAGGCAGCGCATTCTTGCGACAAACATCGGAAAATGATTCAAGTTTTCCGCATCCGTCATCCGCTACCGCCACCACCACCACGCACCGTTCGCCATTTGAATGGCAACCATTCTTCATCATCTCGCTAATAACGTAATCAGCTTACACCCTCTCGAAAAAATGAAAGTGAGACTTTCGCGTTCACATTCGCCCACGCACACAAAAAGCACCTGCAACGGGAACAAAAACTAAAAAACTCCCATTGTCACTTTGTTTGAGATCAGCGAACAATAGCGCTCCGCCGCATGTGCCGGTGTGGTATTTGCATTGCATAGTTTCGCCACCATGCAGGGAATTTTATTTCACGTGGTGGGGTAGAGTCATGCGCCATTTTCCGTTCCGTTCTGGTTCCGATTCACCCGCAAATGGGACACAATGCTTAGTCGAACCTACTCCAGCAACGAGATGGGCGGTAGTATGCGACATGCAGTTTTGGACCTTTTTTTATATTTTCAAGGAAAAATTTCCCAGAGGGTACGAAATTATGGCTCAAATAGAGTTAACAGTGTATGTATCAATACTACTGATAGCCTCCATTCGTAATTAAAAAGAGTAATTATTAAAAAATAATAATTTGGCAGAAGTCGTATTTATTTTGAAATATTGTGAAAATATTTTTGTGAAAAACAATTTTAGAAAATTAGAAAAAATACTGAAGAAATTCAATCGGGAATAGGCCTATAACTTGACAGCAAAGAAAAATAATAGAAAGAGAAAAATACGGATCGTTTTTTTCCACACAATTTTTCATCGAATTTAATTGATTGGCTTTTTTTCGGAAAAATAACTCCTGGAGATCGTCGAGTACCGTGCGCGAATAGAAACGTTTTAAATTATCTGCTGCTTGTTTTTTCGCTCATCAAAGGCTCTAGGACATATATCTCGCATCAAAATTTAAAAAAAAATCAACATTCCCCGCAACTGTTTGGCTACTTATTCTTACTCGTTTTTTGGCGTAAACTACGTCTAAGGGGAAGACTCAGATACAGGGTGAGAAACGGAAATTTCCTAATTCGAGACCGTCACGAAATTAGGATAGATTTCAAACGCTGATAGCGTCGATATCTTCCGACATTTGCTTATCAATCGTTTCGGAAACTCTCAAGCAATTTGCCTATTCTATTGATACTATAGATTATCAACGTTATACTATTGAAAATGTTACTTCTTTCCAATCCGGGTGAAAAATTCAGAAATAATCAATCCCGTTCATAAATCCCCAACACGGACATCAGATTACAGTAAGGTACGGAGCATTTGATCCACTGCTTCGTTTTCCCTGTGTATAAAAAGCCCCGTGTTTCACGTGAGCGCGTTCTACCATCGAGTGAACTGGCAGCGGTTCCAGCAGTGCGTCGACAACTCCGTCGATTACGAGGTGCGTCCGGAGACGCCGGAAAGTATCGACCGCCAGCTGTGCGCCATCGAAGAGGCAATCTCGGTGGCCAGAGAGCAGCATGTCCTGACGGCTCGGCAGGTAAGCAACTCCTTAAACATCGATACACTCACCAAAGATTTGATTCGATTGCGGAATGTCACTCGCAGGCAGTTTCAGCGTACTGGACTGCCTGAGCTTAAGGCACGCTGCAATCGAATCACAAAAATTATCAAGGCCAGAATGGTGGACCTCAAAAATAACGACTTCTCGAATAAGATCCGCACTCTCCCAGATTATGCTAAACCGTTCTGGAAAATGACCAAAATTCTAAAATCCAAGCCTCGGCCCATTCCACCTTTGATCCCACTAGACAATAATGGCTCTAAGAATCGCTTGATAACTCCTGCAGAGAAGGTCGCTGAAATAGGTCGTCACTTCGTCAGCTCACACAATCTTGGGCAGAACATCGTCAGTCCACACGAAGCAGCCGTCAACGAGCATGCTAACAACATCCATTTGATTCCCAACGACTTCTCGGAGGAGTTGGAAATCTCAGCTGACGAATTGACGGCCTATATCAAATCGTCGAAGAACATGAAGGCCCCAGGCTTTGACAGCATCCTGAATCTCGAGCTCAAACACATGAGTGCTCCGTTCTTCGAGCACCTCTCGCTGATCTTTAATCAGTGTCTCCGGCTCAGCTACTTCCCATCGTCCTGGAAGTCAGCGAAAGTCATCCCCATCCGGAAGCCTGGGAAGGATCCTGCCTCCCCCAAAAGTTATCGACCCATCAGCCTTCTCTCAGGGTTATCCAAGCTATTCGAAAAAGCTATTCATCATCGGTTACTTGAGTCTGCCGAAAATCTCAACATCTTGCTCGAGGAACAGTTTGGTTTCCGACGCGGTCGGTCAACTGTACACCAACTGACACGAGTTACCAAAGTCCTCAGACGGAACAAGTTTCTCTCGAAAACATCCGCCATGGCCTCACTAGAGGTCGATAAGGCATTCGACAATGTTTGGAATGATGATCTGGTGTACAAACTACAACGCTATAATCCTCCCAGCTATATAGTTAAAATCATCAACATCGGTCGGCAAGGACATTCCAGGTTTCATTTAGCAGAGCGAGTTCCAATGCGCACAACATTGTCGCAGGCGTCCCCCAGGGTAGTATCCTCGGGTTCCTGCTTTTCAATCTGTTCACCTCCGACATGCCAGAACCTCCAGAAGGCGGCATTCTGTCTCTGTTCGCAGATGACACATCCATCGTCTACAACGGTAGAGTGATCAGAGCGCTAGTGGCAAAACTCCAACGAGGCCTGGATGCCCTGACAGAGTACCTCACCAGCTGGAAGATCTGTATCAACGCGGCGAAGACCCAGGTCATCATTTTCCCCCACTCCAAATCCCCTAAACTTGTTCCGCCTGGTGACTGTAAAATCATCCTCAATGGCACGACTGTGGAATGGGCCAATGAGGCCGACTACCTTGGCTTGACCCTCGACAGCAAGCTTATTTTTAGGCAACAGGTTGACAAAACGGTGACAAAGTGTAACGTCTTGTTGAAACTACTGTACCCTTTGATCAACCGCCGGTCGTCATTGTCCCTGAAAAATAAGCTTGCTGTCTACAAGCAAATCATCCTCCCTGTGATCGAATATGGCATGCCGGTCTGGGAGAGCTGCGCTAAAACCCACCACCTCAAACTTCAACGGGTCCAAAACAAATTCCTGCGGATGATCCTCAACACCCCTCCCAGGACAAGAACATCTGAGGTCCACCCTCTGGCCAGGATAAAGACCTTACATGAACGCTTTGGTGAGTGTAAAGAAAAGTTTAGGGTCCGTTGCTTGCACTCGGACCAAGAAGCGCTTAGGGCGCTAGTTCCAATCTAGGTTATCAAATTTTTATTGTAAATATTAGTGTACATAGTAGTTAGGTTATCAAATTTTAAAAAACACACTAGCGCCTCCTGAAGGCCGTCATGATACATTATATTTTAAAAATTTAGTAAAAACATAATAATAATATTAATAACAATAATTGAAATTGAAGTTGAAGGGCCAAGCCAACCGATCACTTTTCCAGTTTAAAAATGATTGAATAACAAAAAATGTTTTAAATAAAGAAGAATTTTACTACTACTTACGTGCGCGCGTCATTTTCATTCTGGATGTCACGTAGAGCGGACCAGGGCGTCCAGAAGCGGTCCCAGTGACAACGGCTGTTTCAGCGGTGGTGGTACGAATGAAATTTTTTCGCTCGGTGGTGCTGGCGGTCGTGGCACCAGCAGCACATCATTTGCATCCGTGCTCCATCTTCGGCGGATCTGGCAATCGACGGTGTTCGTTGAGCCGAATCATCGGGTGGCGGTCGCGCAGCCCAGTGGTTGCTGTATACGGCACAGTGGTTGCTGTATAAGGCTCATAAGTGGAAATTATTCGGTTCTATTCAGGACCATCATTATATTTGGGAGGAAGGTTAAATTGAAATATTTTTTCTTAAGTGCAACCGCTAGGAACTGGAAAATTCTTCAGTGAAATTTTCTAGCGTAATTCGGAGTTATATGATTTTAGTGATTGAGAAAGTTGATATCAGACGAACTTTCTTCATAGAACAAAGCATAATTGTTTGGCATCGGTAGCGGAATCATAGCATTAGTGCCGGTGCGAGCATAGGCTGTCAGCAGAAGATTGCTACAGTAATTTATTCACTAATTTGCCTTTGCAACGATTTGGATGTTGTCGGCACAACATGAAATTTTGCCGCGAGTCTCTAACTTTGTATTTTTCCTGATGATGATTCAAAAAGAAATCGGTTCCGAAATGAACTGTATTCAAAGCGCAACGCTAACGTCGGTAGTTGAATCCCAAGCAAGTGTCGGAAGGAAACGATGCAAACAATTGATTCGCATTTTGACTGAAGAAAATTGTATGGCGTCAGTATTGATAATTGCTACAGATTTTTTTCACTATGCCGATTCGCCTGTCGTCAGTAGAAAATGAAGTTTTCACGCAAGATTTCGACTTTGGTTCTGTCGCTATGAGTGATTTTTAATACACATTATTAAAGATAAATTGGTTCTTTGGAAAATCACCATTTGTTCTAGAGGAAGTTAATCCGAAATTAATTATCTTCACAATCGCTGGGCAACGGCAGACAGTTCAGTCGTGAAGAATCAACGGAATCATAAGCACCCTTCGGAAAAAGACGCTGCAATGAACTTTTGATTGACATGGATGGAAGACGTTTCAGCGGTAGATTACCGCTTCGGCTGTCGTCGGCGAAAAGTGGAATTTTCACGCAAGATTTTTACTGAAAAGTGTTGACGTTATTGCTGTTCACCGACGACCGCCGCCGATGCCAGCGCTGACGCTGACGCTGACGCCGACGCTTCTTGTAATCAATAAAGTAAGCCCATTAGTCCAGCCTGTTATCTGTATGAGTGCAAATATTATTTGCAACCATAACACTCTTCAAAGGGGCGTGGCTACATGTTTTATTTTATTGCTTACATGAAAGCTGTTTTCCCACACGCGTGCGATATTGCGTTCGATATATCGCGGAAAGGGTGGAGCGGTCCCAGCACCAGCATAGGTGCGCTTCATTTGGTCGAGAGATTTCGTGAGAAGCGGTCCCAACGGTTATCTAACAGCATCGGTGGTGGTCGTCGGCGTTCTTACTGCAGAAAATTTTGATGGATTTTTGAGATTTATATATCAAGCACTTCGGAAAATCACCACCAATTTGCAAATTTTATTGAAACTTTTGATTATCAACGTTAAACTAGTGGAAATTTTAATTCTTTCCAAACCCAGTAAATATTCAGACCCAATCAATAATCCTGCATCCCCAACACGGACATCATTTTGTTATAAGTTGCACTCCTTTCCGCCCATCACTCAATTTCTCTAAATCTCTATGCATAAAAGATTCTTTTCTCGGACGCGCGTCATTTTCATTCGAGCATTCTCAGATAGCGGACACGATGCTTCATTTGTAGCCTTGGACCAGCATTGGAGGCGATTGTCGGGCGGAGAGTGGATCATGGCGTTGGGTAGCGATCCCAGCGACAAAGGCATCCCACAGCGATAGGCGGCAGTCAACGATGGTAGAGCGACGGTCAGGACGGCAGCCTCACGGGAGTGAAAAATTCGTCCGGTTGCGGTCCAAGCGACAAAGGCTGCCGGGTTGATGTTGGTCGCGTCAAACTATTAATTTCGACTGTAGTTTAATGTGCCGGAGATGGCTTTTCAGCCTTGATAAAATCAAAACACTGTTATTTAATCTTGTCCACAAGACAAGATTAAATAACCGTGTTTTGATTTTGTCAAGACTGAAAAGGTTGGTCGCGTCGTCAATGGTGGAGCTGCGGTAATTGCTGATAGTCATTTAAAGTAAAAATTTTTTAAAGTAAAAATTTAAAATAATTATGTTGGAAAAGTGTTGTTAAGCATCCGAGAAGCAATGCAGTTGCGCTTCCCCCACGTCATAGGCAAACCTACTAAAGTGGAAATTAGATAGCAGCGTAAGCTCCCCCACAAAATGCTGCCAGACAGTTCGGATTTCTAAAGGCACTTCGTCATTCCAATCGATCGGGATTGTCCAAAGGAGCTGCATCAATACTTTTTTAGCGCGGACTGCGACGGGTGCAATCAGTCCCAATGGGTCTTAGGGCTGAGCAATTACAGATAGAATTCTGCTTTTGGTAGTGGGTCCATCATCCATAGCGAAGAGTTTAACATTGAAACGAAATTAATCGTAGTCTAGCTCCCAAGTTATCCCTATTGCCTTTACCGCTTCCTCTGGATCAAAAGTTTTGGTAATTGGGTTGGCCAAATTTTCAGGTAGAACTTCTTCTAACACCTCCGGAAAATTCGAGCACCATTTTCTTAGATGAAAGCACCCACGGTTGAGCAGTTTGTCCATCTCCTTGTGCAGTTTTGTTCCAATCTACGTTTGAGTTGGTAAACGATTCACCAATCATGGTTGAAAAATTGTCTTTTTTAGGGTACCTAACAATGCATCGCCCATTTTCTTTCCTCGAGACTGTATCATTATAAAACTTCTCACAGTACTGCTTACTGGGGGATGGGAAGTGCTGTGTACAGCTCTTCAAGCTTTCCAGAATATTTCAACATTTTGGTTTAAAGACTCAATAACAGACGTACAGCATGGATTGGGAACAAAAGAGGCCTTTCCGAAACGAACCATCCAAATTTACTTTCGACGAGTATTGGCGCTTGAGGGCCTAGTTGCAACCAGCCACCTTGCAGGATGCATGAGCATGAGCATGAGCATTATGACCGCACAATTCGTAGCTGCTACTCCGTGATTGACTGAACTTGCGAAATTGTACAGAGAACACAATGAATGGAGCTTGTGATTAGTTACCCATTCTCAATGTACACGTTTCGGGAGCTCAAATATTTTAAGTCAATAACGGCGCCGGCCACGTCCTTACGGTCATATAGGAATGGAAGGATTGTTAGTCCGACTCTCGTTGCTACTAGAGACCGAGTATACCTCTGCATCTCCGCGATTGTCTTGGGATAGGATATCGTTTTAGTTACAAAGGATAATTTATCTGGATTCACTTTGGTAAGCGATGCGATCTCTGGGATGGGAAATAACATTAATACGAGTTAAAAGTTAAATCATGCACGCCCGGTGGCATATGAAAACTGAGGAGATTCGCGTTTTCGACGACCGCACGGAAGCGCAGCACTCTGTACTCACTTGCTCGATGGCTACAGAGTGCGCTTTTTTTTTCGACCGCGCGCGACATGCGTATGAGCCACCGAACACAAGATAGATATTTTTTTTTTTATTTCTTTCCCGACGACTGAAACACGCAATGCACTTACTTGTTCGATGGCTACTCTTATTACCGGCCGCGCAATGCAGAACACAATATTTCGTCCGACCACGCGATCGTTCTGCTGTCCGATACAAGAGAGATCACGCACTGAACTGATTAATTTTATTACCGGCCGCGCAATGCAGAACACAATAATTCGGCCGACCGCGCGATCGTTCTGCTGTCCGAAACAAGAGAGATCACGCACTGAACTCATTGCAACCAGCCACCTTGCAGGATTGCGTAAAAGTATCCCGCACCAATGAGGAGATCCACCTTACGAGGTAAATTGAGCCCTGGATCAGCGAGAGCAATATGATTGGGAATATTTCAGTCGGTTATCGGGATATTAACAGCGCGGGGAGATCGGACGTCAATCGCTTAAGCACCAAACAGTTGAGAGGAATGGAGAAATTTCCGCTTCTCGATCTAGCTTCAGTATTGACCGAACGGACTGCTCGAGTTGGAGATTCACCAACACCAAGAATATGTTGCTCTACCCGATGACGAATCAGTCGAAGCTGCTGACAAAGTCGATCGCTCACCAAACTGCATTGCGCGTCTTTATCCAATATTGCTCGCGCCAAATGTTCGTTGCCATAACTGTCCAACACCTTGATGACGACGGTTGAGAGGAAAATGTTCACGCTGCGAGATTCCACCACGCTGTTTGATGAAAGTGAAGCTGCACCACCAGTCGCACTGATCGTTGCTTCGCTGTTTATCGTATTGACGTTCTGATCGGACGGAATCAAGATATATTGTTTCCAGTACTCGTACTAGTCGTACTTGCCGAATCAAATCCTGGATGGAGGAACAAGTGATGCCGCTTTTGACAGTATCGACACGAAAAGTTGGACGAGCAATTCCGTGCGAAATGATTGCTCCGGAAGCAATTACTGCAGATGTGTTTTGTGTTGACCAAAATCAACCTATCCTTCCATTGCACCATTTCGAAAACCGGGCACTTGACCAAAGGATGGCAATCGCTGCAAGCAAGGCACCTGGGGTGATGATGTTCCGCCGCCGAATAGGAGTTGATTTCAGGAGAAGGTGTTGCTTGTTGCTTTGTTTGCTTGACAGGGGGATAGTGCTTTCCTTTATAAGACGAGTTGGGTGGTTCTGCCGAAATATCCAACGATTCCAAGGTAGGAATTTTTGTTTAAAACTGGATAAGGTTGCCGTAGGTCGGATCTTGATTGCTGGAATTCCGCAATTCTTCCCATTCTTTCTGATTTCTGGTCATCGATTCGACCACAGAGTAATTGAACTAGAAGACTACACCAATGTGCGGTAGGGGCTCCCAGTTGGTTCAAAATTTTCACATGACGTTGAACATCTTCTACGACATTCCGAAGCGCCGTTGGAGACTTTCCCGAGGTCTTTGTTTGGGTTATCAAATACTGCCAATGTTTCTTCTTGAGTAGATAGGGATTTGAGTAACCATCAAGAAGTGCTCCCCATGCGACCGTGTAATTATTAGCATTAATTGTTAGGGTTTCAATCAAGTTCAAGGCGTCGCCTCTCAAAGCAGATCGCATGTATTGAAACTTTTTTTTTGTGTCTTTATTAAGGAGACTTTCAGCCCGAGGCTAACTCAATTAGCAGCAATTGTATTGAAACTTGTGTATGCAAGGAATTTCTGGCGTTGAGTGAATTAGGGAAGAGAACGAATCGTAGAAGGTCAACCATTCATTCAAGTCGCCGTCAAACCGAGGAAGATCGATAATTGGTAGCTTTACACTGGTTACGTGAGCAATAGCTGGAGCTACTTGCTGATTCAGGGGTTGCACTGGGTTGGGAGGGGAGTATCATTCGCCATTAGGCTACCTTTGACCAGAGAGTACTGCTCTTCCACCTTAGCCCTTATATTTGCATTCGCCGCCACAATTTCTGGTGAATCATCAAACGCCTCATATTCGCTTTGGATCGACTCAAATGCCTCCATGAGTTTATCCAATCTAGTCAGACATATTCCGATCTCGTGTTTGTCCCGCTCCGCATTGAAATTGGCTAGGAAATCGTCTATGCGTTTCATGGAATCCATCGAATTTTTCCGCTTCAGCTCCTTAGACTTCATTATCTTCTCCGCCATGATGCTGATGAAGTGATGTCACTGGAGGCTAAAATGTACGGGACACACAAGACGCACCTTTTGGTTGATGGTAAGGTTTGGACCGGAGCTGCAAAATGGTGGGTTGATATCACAGAAGGAGCGCCCAACAGAGTTCTGGTCCCCACAGGTTCCTATCTCACGCTTCCACGGGTCGTGGAATGACAAAAGAACGCCTGCTAAGGGTTGTGTACTTAGCTGGTAGTACAGCCTGGGCACTGTTGTCCTTCAGAGCGTCTGTTCACCAGGTGGTGCGGCTCAAACAGCGTCTGCCTGGTACCCAGCGGCTGATGAACGATAGCTGTATCGCGTCAGCTATACCTAATGTGGCAGACCCACAAACGCGATGTAGGTAACGCGACCCCAGTAAGGAAGCTTACTGAAGCCTCTCAAATACCACGACAAATGGAAATAGAAGAAAAGAGAACGTTATTTCTGGCAACCGAACCGGCAACGAAATAAGGAGTATGAAAGGAAACTCGGTACTTGGTATGTCAGGATCCTTAATGAACCTGGACGCGTTTGCTCTCTGGCTCATGAACTGAAGTGAACGTGGCCGCTATTCAAGAAGTCCGATGGCCTAGATCCGGAGAACGTGAATTCCGAGCCGTGGACCCCACGACCAACACTGCATTCAAGGATAACATCTATCACAGCGGCGGCGGCAAAGCAGAGCATGTAGTTGGTTTCGTAGTGATGGGCAAGCAGATGCAGCGAGTGATGCGGTGGAAACCCATTAGCGACCGAATCTGTGTGTTGAGGATACGGGGCAAATACTTTAATTATGGTCTAATCAACGTTTACGCCCCGACAAACGATAAATCTGACGACGTGAAGGACACGTTATATGCATGTCATGATAAAGCCTATGGAGAGTACCCAAAGCATGACGTGAAAATTGTTATCGGAGACGCTAACGTAGAGAGCACTTTTTCCGTCCCATAATCGGTAGGGAGAGCCTTCACTCCGCTACCAATGACAACGGCCTACGGCTAGTAAATTTTGCTGCTGCCAGAGGGATGGCCATCAGTAGCACCTACTTTGCACGAAAGAACATCCGAAAGCACACCTGGAGACACCCAAACGGTGAAACTTGCAACCAGATAGACCATGTTCTGGTGGATGGGCGCCATTTCTCGGATGTTATCGATGTGCGGACATTCAGAGGTCCGAACATTGACTCTGATCACTACCTCGTTGTCAGTAAAATTCGATCACGGTTGTCAACCGTATCGAACGAAAGATCACAGAGAACGATGCGTTACGATATCCAGCGATTATTGGCGGAAGGAGTATCGGCTGAATACTGCCAGAAGCTCGACGAACGGATAAGTGCAATTAACGTTAGCGACAACACCAACGGTCTATGGGAGTCGATCCATGGAGCGGTGAGCACAACAGCACGAGACCCAGGACGGGTTGGTTAAAGAGCTGAAAAACAATAATGCTGCGGGGAGGACCTGCTTCCGGCTGAACTTTTAAAACATGGCAGTGAGCAGCTTTATGAAGTTCTTGTCGAAAATATGGGAAGACGTGGAAATGCCTGCTAGCTGGATGGACGGCCTCATTTGCCCTCTCTTTAGGAAAGGGCACAGACTGGAGTGCGCCAATTACCGAGGAATAACCCTCCTTAATTAGGCGTACAAAATTATGTCCCGTATTCTGTTCAACAGATTGAGACCGCTTGAAGAGCCCTTCGTCGGCGAATACCAAGCATGTTTTCGTGAGGGCCGATCAACGACGGATCAAATGTTTACCCTGAGACAAAACCTTGATAATTTCCAGGAGTACAACTTGCAGACACATATATTATTATTTATTCAGACTAAGGCCGAAGTGGCCTATGCGGTATATAAGAGTCTTCTCCATTCGGCTCGGTTCATGGCTACACGTCGCCAACCACGCAGTCTACGGAGGGTCCGCAAGTCATCTTCCACCTCATCGATCCACCTTGCCCGCTGCGCACCTCGCCTTCTTGTGCCCGTCGGATCGTTGTCGAGAACCATTTTCACCGGGTTACTGTCCGACATTCTGGCTACGTGCCCGGCCCATCGCAGTCGTCCGATTTTCGCGGTGTGAACGATGGATGGTTCTCCCAACAGCTGATGCAATTCGTGGTTCATTCGCCTCCTCCACGTACCGTCCGCCATCTGCACCCCACCATAGATGGTACGCAGCACTTTCCTTTCGAAAACTCCAAGTGCGCGTTGGTCCTCCACGAGCATCGCCCAGGTCTCGTGTCCGTAGAGGACTACCGGTCTAATTAGCGTTTTGTAGATTGTCAGTTTGGTACGGCGGCGAAATCTATTCGATCGGAGCGTCTTGCGTCTTGCAGACACATAATCTTGTTTGATTTCAAGGCGGTGTACGGTTCAGTGAAACGGAATGATTTATGGCAAATTATGCTTGAACATGGTTTTCCGGCGAAACTGATACGGCTGATTCGTATAACGTTGACGGATCGAATTCAAGTGTAAGGGTTGCGGATGCAATATCGTCATTATTTGTTAACTTAGATGGGTTGAAGCAGGGTGATGCACCCTCGAATCTTCTGTTCAATATAGCGCTTGTACTATAATAGACTTTCCCAGGACTATAAATTAGTCACTCTAATATTTTCTCAAGTTTCACATGTTTTCAAACCATAACAAATCCACCTCATTTATGATCCCAAGCAAGTGTGGTTATGCTTACTCATATTTCTTTTACAAGACATGTTCCATGAATTAATCTGGGACATGTCGTGTCACAGTTAATCAATTATTGCCCACATTCCATAAAAACACAAGTGTAGCAATTCGACTCCTTACATTGTTCCAAACGTTGTAACATTTTCAAAACACTTACCTCCCAGCCAATGAGTTAGTCATAAACCGGTACCGCAATGCACCATCAGACAAACGGTCCCATGGTGTCATATTGCATTTACATAACCCTCAATAAGCTATGCATTCTTATGCTTTCATATTAACTCCTCTTCGGTGCTGATCTATGCCAACAGCACATAGCTTGAGCCATACCAGTGTCACACTAAGTGTACACGTATTGGTATTTAACTATGTACCCTTCTTTTCTCTGATTGGACAACTAGTCAATAAGCTCCGGGTTTCTCTCCGCCTCCTACTATAGTACTAGAATTAAGTATCGAACAAACTGTAACTGTACTAGAATTAAGAACCAATCTAATTGTAACAAAGTTTCAATAAATTCATTCGATGAACAGCATTCAACAAGTGTAGTAGATGTTTTATTCCAGTTAAAAGAAGTGCCTTCTCCAAGCATAGTTTATGGCGACCAGTGTCAGTAGAAGTCTTTGACTTCAAAAAGTGATTTTAATCCAACAAAAGTTCTAAAAATTTGAGTAAAAAGTGTTGTAAAAAAAAATAAAGATGGGAATTTTCAGCGCGGACGAAATCGTGACCAACGCGAGTACAAGTGAGACGACTTTAATACCCGTTACATTAGTGGTAATTGTGCTAATGATGATCATCTTCGTGTGTGCCAGGATGTACGCTAAGTTTCTGAAAAGTAGCGTAAATGAAAGTGCTAGGCGTGAAGTCCAGTTAGCCAACATCAAGCATACATAAAAAAACATTGTTTTTGAAAAGTGTTAAAATGGATAGAGTATAGTTAAACAAAATACGTCAGCGCGTGCACGTAGAACGATTAATTGACAATAAAGTTAGTGAGTACCGTGCGTCGGAAGAGTACCAAGATTTTCTTAATTCAACAAATCAATTTCACGATTTAATTTTCAATTATGAAGACAATCATGGAGAGATACGTACGACTAGAGTAAGAATATCGAAAACCAAAGAAAACTTAAACTCTAAAATGAATAAAAGTGAAAAATTCAAAAATTGCAAAAATTAATCATTCAAGAAAATTGTGTTAAAAAAAAATGATTATGAACATTGAACGTTAAGAAGACAGGCTTCTACCTCGCCTACGAAAGAGGTAAACAGTGAGAAACCAAAACAAAAATATCAACAATGCAACCAGGAAGGCAATGCGAAGCTGAGCGGTTCAACAGCATATGGGAAGTGTGCTAACAGCTGACTGAAGTGACCTCGATGCATGGCAAATGCACCACATCAGCAGTGGACGCCGTGGACGAAATTTAATACCAACAACAGAAAGCTAAAAGGGAAATGCTTGGCGATGAGTTAATTTTATTTGTGTACTGTATCATGTTTGTTTTGAGAAGCCCATGCCTGTATAACATAATTACATATTATTTAAATTTGTATACATATTTTATTATTCAAACGAATGTCTGACGAAAATATAAAATCAGACTACTAATAGAAAAGTTTGACAATTTATATAGCAATATTAGAAAATCTAAAATAACGTTAACAGCAAAAATTTATTAGAATCCCAGAAATGTACTATAAATGAAATAATAAGGAATTTTAAAATTATTTTGAAGAAGCTTAAAAACGATATCCAAAGTATAGAATATAACGAATTCGTTCTTGAATATGAACAACTTTTAGTAAAAGAGAGTACGTATTCGCAATTATAAATAAAAACTAACAATGAGTACAGAAAATAATACAACTAGTACATTCGATGTACGCACAGCTACTGCTGTGATACAAATTTATGATGGAGCCAGTGAGAGCTTACCTGCGTTTGTTGACGCTTGTAATTTAATGAAAGACTTGACAGACAATACCCAACAATCAATGCTAATCAAATTCATCAAAACCAGACTAACTGGTAAAGCTCGTTACGGTCTGCCGGATAATGTCAATACGTTCAATGATTTAATTACTAACATAAAACAGAGATGTCAAGATTCGACATCTCCAGAGCAAATTGTTGCCAAATTAAAATCTATTAAACAGAAAGAGAATTTAGACTCTTTCTGTGACCAAATTGAATCTATTGCAAATAAGCTGAAATGCACTTATTTACAACAAAAAATTCCAGAGGATGTGGTAAACAACATGGTAAAGAAGGTTGCTGTGGATGCTCTAATTAATGGAGTATCCAACAGCGAAACGAAAATTATATTAAAAGCAGGAAATTTTGATACCGTGAAAGACGCCATTCAAAAAGTCCAAGAGAATAATTCAAACAATCAAACTTCTGCTATGTTTTCAATTTCAACACAAAGGCAGTATCATCGCGGTTGGAATAAACCATCTGGATTTCGAAGAAATAACATAAATAATTATCGACCCAAATTCAATAACAATACCAATAGCAACAATCATAATTATCGACCCCGTTTTGAGAACAATTTCAGAAATTATCAACGCGGTAATTCGCAGTCCAATCATAGAGGACGAGGACGACAATACAATAATCATAATAGCAATAGAAATCTTTCAGGCCGCATGCTAATAATGGGAGCAAATGAGGTGCATGTACCTTCTAATTATTCACAAGACTCTGATAGTACACATAATAACACGATTCATATGCAACCAACATCATTCAATCAACGAAATAATACTTTTTTAGAATCAGACCGCATCGTGCTTTCGTGCTGTGCGGTTCTTTCTCTCTTTGCGGAAGGAAGTTTTTAATACTACCCGAAGCTATTTTAATTTCAACGGTGCTTCTTAGCGCTATTTGTACCTACTGATCCCGTTACGATCTTTGCAAGGACCCGTGCCTTCGTTTTACGTTGGACCCGTTTGCGGAAGTAAAATTCCGACAAGCGGTGGTAATCCTGCAGGGACACCGTTCTGGGAAAAAACCTCTTAGAAGGTCACGTCTCCACGCTCAGCAATGAGTATTAACAAAAACAAGAGGAAGAGTCTTTGAATTCTCCACTTCCTTCAAAGAAACAAGGTTTCAAGACCGTCCTGCCCAAGCGCGGAAAAAATAGAAGGAAGCTGGAGAATTCAGATATTCCTTCTAACTCTAATATCGGAAATAATTCTTCTCCAATCGAACTGAGCAATCAGTTCGATTTGATTAATGATGAAATTGAGCAAATCGAATCTACCTCTAGCCCAGGTGATTCGATTCATGCGAAAAAGCAAAGGATTCCGCCAATTGTGGTATCTGTTGCCGAGTTTTCTGGCTTCCGGAATGAGATTTTGAGTAACCTTCAGGGGATCAAGGTTTCATTTCAGATTGCTAGGAAGGGTGACTGCCGCGTTTTGCCGGGATCCTTTGACGATCGCAAACGTCTTCTTCACTATTTAACTGAGAAGCGCCATAAATTCTTCACATACGACGACAAAACTGAGCGATTGTTCAAAGTCGTCTTGAAAGGTCTCCCCAGTGATGATAAATCACTGGATGAGATTAAAATTGAAATTTCTCAATTACTTGGATTTTCACCAGTCCAAGTAATTAAGATGAAAAAGAAATCCCATTCTGGTACTTCCCAGAGGAGCATTTCTCAAGAATTTTATTTAGTTCATTTTAACAAAAGTGAACTAAATAATATGAAAAGTTTGGAAAAGGCCTGTATTATGTCTCATGTCCGTGTTACATGGGAACATTTCCGCAGGTCTGGGGGAAATTTCCAAAACCCTACCCAGTGCCGTAAGTGCCAAAAGTGGGGTCATGGAACCAAACATTGTCACATGGATGCTAAATGCATGATTTGTGGTGGAACCTCTCACGCCAAGGACGCATGTCCTGTGAGAGAAGATTCCAATAAATTTAAGTGCGCAAACTGTGGGGCAATCATAAATCCAATTTCTGGGAATGCCCTTCACGAAAAAAGTTTTGAATTCCCGTGCAAAATTGATGACGGGTAATTCCAATCGGATCCCAGATTCGACGGGTAGAAATTTTTCAAACGCTCAAATTTCGAAACCGGTTACCGGTCGAGCAATTCATACCCACCACAATTCACAAACAAATTTTGCCGCTCGTCAACGGGTAGCAAGCACTTCAGTAAATTCCAATTTTTCCAATGTACCTACGTATGCAAACATCGCTGCTGGTAGACAAAATTTCTCTTCTCAAAATGAGGTTTATACCCATGTCCCAACGGAAAATAATGATCATGTTGCCGATTCAGGTAGCATGACTGCTTCCGATTTTGATTTTTTAACTGAACAATTGCATCACATGATTGATGCAATGTTCAAAGCAAATACCATTCCTGAAGCTGTTCAGGTTGGTATAAAGTACACACAAAAAATGTTATCGGACTCCGTTTCAATGGATCCAAATAATTGTGTGAAAGTTCTAAATTGGAATGCCCGCTCTCTAAAGGGTAAGGAAGATGAGTTATTCAACTTCCTTTCAGTTCATAATGTGCATATTGCCATTATAACTGAAACGTATTTAAAACCAGGACTCTCCATTAAAAGAGATCCAAACTATTTTATCTACAGAAATGATCGTCTTGACAGCGCCTGTGGTGGGGTCGCCATTGTCATTAATAGACGTATCAAACATAAATTATTTTCTTCGTTTGAAACCAAAGTTTTTGAAACCTTGGGAGTTTCTGTTGAAACAAATTTTGGACAATTTTCCTTCATTGCAGCCTACTTGCCTTTTCAATGCAATGGGCAGCAAAAGAATTTGTTGAAAGCTGATCTTCAAATTCTGACTCGCAACAAATCAAAATTCTTCGTAATTGGTGACTTCAATGCTAAACACCGTTCATGGAATAATGCTCAAAGCAATTCCAATGGTAAAATTTTATTTGAAGATTGTTCTGCGGGATATTATACTATTCAATATCCCAATGGACCAACTTGTTTTTCTTCCAGTCGAAATCCTTCTACAATTGATTTAGTTTTAACGGATTCAAGTCAGCTGTGTGGCCAATTGGTAACTCATGCTGACTTTGACTCTGATCACCTTCCTGTGACATTTGAAATCTCACAAGAAGCCATTTATAATCCAATCAGCTCTACTTTTAATTATCATAGAGCTGATTGGGATTTATGAAAACGTATATCGATAGGAATTTTGATGTTGATATTCCTCTCGATACCAAAAGTGATATTGATAATGCTCTCGTATCTTTGACAAATTTAATTGTCGAAGCCAGAGGCATTGCAATTCCGAAATGTGAAGTTAAATTCAACTCCATTATTATTGACGACGATCTTCAGCTACTGATCCGTCTTAAAAATGTGAGAAGAAGGCAATACCAAAGAACTCGCGATCCCGCGTTGAAAGTTATTTGGCGAGATTTGCAAAATGAAATTAAAAAACGTTTCGCTATTCTGAGAAATACCAACTTTGAGAATAATGTCTCGAAGTTGGATCCCAGTTCGAAACCCTTTTGGAAATTAACCAATTTTTTTTTAAAAAAAGCTCCAAAGCCAATTCCAGCGCTTGAAGAGGGAAATTAAATTTTATTAACAAATGGCTCGAAAACTTGCTCAGCAGATTGAGAGTGCCCATAATTTTAGTCTAAGTCTCACTAGTCCAATTGAGGATCAGGTTACACGGAGCTTCGAAGACATTCTCAATCAAGAGAATGTTTTTGACCCTTCGTTGGGAACTTATTTGGATGAAGTGAGATCTATTACTAGAAAATTTAAAAATGGTATTTTCTACATACTTACCAAAAAACTTCCTGAGAGCTCTTTATGCTTTTGGTTAATTTATTTAACAAATGTTTTCAATTGGCATACTTTCCAGATAAATGGAAAACTGACAAAGTTGTTCCAATTTTGAAGCCGGACAAAAATCCAGCTGAGGCTTCTAGTTATCGCCCAATCAGTTTGCTCTCTTCAATAAGCAAACTGTTTGAAAAGATTATTTTAAATAGAATTATGGTTCATATTAATGATAATTCTATATTTGCTGATGAGCAATTTGGTTTTCGCCATGGGCATTCAACCACTCATCAGTTATTAAGAGTTACGAACTTAATTCGGCTCAACAAATCTGAAGGATATTCGACTGGAGTTGCTCTTCTTGATATAGAGAAAGCATTTGACAGTGTTTGGCATGAAGGTTTGATTGTAAAATTGATGAATTTTAATTTTCCTCTGTACATCATTAAACTGATCCAAAATTATTTATCAGATCGCTCGCTGCAGGTAAACTATCAGAATACTAAATCTGACAGATTACCTATAAGGGCTGGTGTCCCCAAGGCAGCATACTGGGGCCCATATTGTATAACATTTTACTTCTGACTTACCTGATTTACCACCAGGGTGTCAAAAATCTTTGTTTGCAGATGACACGGGCCTTTCAGCCAAAGGGCGAAGCCTTCGTGTCATTTGTAGTAGATTGCAAAAAGTTTGGATATTTTCTCCACTTACTTGCAAAAATGGAAAATTTCCCCGAATGCTTCCAAAACTCAGCTTATAATTTTCCCACATAAGCCGAGAGCTTCTTATTTGAAACCTTCTAGCAGACATATTGTCACTATGAATGGGGTTCCAATTAATTGGTCTAGCGAAGCTAAATATTTAGGACTTCTGCTAGATCAAAAATTAACTTTTAAAAATCACATTGAAGGCCTTCAAGCCGAATGTAACAAATATATTAAGTGTCTATATCCACTTATAAAAAGAAAATCAAAACTTTGTCCTTAAGAACAAACTTTTGATTTACAAACCAATTTTTAGACCTGCCATGTTGTATGCTGTGCCAATATGGACTAGTTGCTGCAATACCAGAAAGAAGGAACTTCAGAGGATTCAAAATAAAATTTTGAAAATGATTCTGAAGTTGCCTCCGTGGTATAGTACCAATGAACTTCATAGAATTTCTAATATTGAGACATTGCAACAAATGTCCAACAAAATAATTTCCAATTTTAAACAAAAATCGTTGCAATCTTCTATTGCAACGATTAACTCCTTGTACCCTTAGTATAAAATAGGTTAAGTTTAGTTTAAGTTGAAAACATTGTAATTCCTACATGGTTCAATTCAACCAGAGGAAAAATTCTAACTGCCAGAGGCAATTGAAATGTATTAATAATAACTAAAAGCGTAACATAGCAAATAAGGATGATAGTGTTAAGAAAACACGGAACACCTAGTCTAAGAGATGAATGCATGTATTAGATAATTAGCAAATAAAATTAGTTAAAAAAAAAAAAAAAAAAAAAAAAAAATACTTTTTTAGAACATCAGGATGCTGTAACTCGGAGTCAGGGTCAGCATCCAAACCGATTCTTTCAATGAATCTAACTGCAGCAAACTTTATTACTCTTTTCGTTCAGATGAATAATACGAAATGCACTTTTATCATTGATAGTGGAGCAGATATCTCAGTCTTCAAGTGGAGCGGGATATCTCCTACCCAACATATAAACCAGACAAAAGACATACAATAACTGGAGTAACAGATGGTATTTTAGAAACACTCGGTGAAACAGCAACTCTTTTGAAAACTAGTAACGGACTAACTTTTCAGCATAGTTTCCAACTAGTACACGAGAATTTTCCAATCCCCACGAATGGTCTACTTGGAAGAGATTTCTTGATCAAGTACAAGTGCACCATTGATTATGAATATTGGTTATTAAATTTTAACTATGAAAATCTTTCGATTTCAATTCCAATAGAAGATAATTTGAATCGAACTATAGTTATACCACAGAGATGTGAAGTAATTAGGAACATCCAAACTATGCATATCCAAGAAGATATGGTTTTATTTTCGCAAGAAATTAAACCAGGAGTTTTTGTGGCAATTCCATAATATCGCCCAATAGTAAATACATAAAAATCATGAATACTACAAATTTTCCAGTCAATATAAATATTACAGATTTTAAACCATTCTTAGAGCCATTGAATAATTATGCGATGATGAATTTCAAAACCAAAAGTAATAATCAAAAGAGGACTACCCAAATTCTGGATGAATTGGATATGACCAATGTTCCTGAATATGCAAAAATGACCTCATAAGTCTCATAAAACAGTATGCTGATATATTTTCCTCCAAGATGAACCAATAACAACTAATAATTTTTATGAACAAAATATAAACCTTACCGACAAAATACCTATCTATATTCCTAACTATAAAACTATTCATTCTCAAGGCGAGGAAATAGAAAACCAAATTGGCAAAATGCTGAAGGACAATGTAATTGAACCTTCAATTTCTCCATATAACAATCCCATATTATTAGTGCCAAAGAAAAGCGAGGACAATACAAAGAAATGGCGCCTAGTGGTAGATTTTAGGCAACTAAATAAAAGATCCTTGCAGACAAATTTCCGCTGCCAAGGATTGATTCCATATTAGACCAACTAGGAAGAGCCAAATTCTTTACCGCTTTAGATTTGATGTCGGGATTTCACCAAATCCCGTTGGAAAAATGTTCCAGAAAATTTACTTCATTTTCAACCCAATCTGGCCATTACCAGTTTACAAGGTTACCGTTTGGTCTAAACATTAGTCCAAATAGTTTCCAAAGAATGATGACAATTGCGATGGCTGGTTTAACACCAGAATGTGCTTTTGTATATATAGATGACATAATTGTTATTGGATGCTCAATGCAGCACCATTTGCAAAATTTGTCAAGAGTCTTTGAGCGACTAAGAAAGTATAATTTAAAGTTGAATCTAAGAAAATGTAAATTTTTTAATAGAGAAGTTACTTATCTAGGACATAGAATTACTGATAAAGGAATTCTACCGGACAGTACAAAATTTGAAACAATAAAAACTACCCTGTACCGAAAACAGTGATGAAGTTAGACGGTTTGTTGCTTTTTGTAACTACTACCGTAAGTTTGTGCCAAACTTCGCCACAATAGCTTATCCTTTAAACCAGTTACTTAAGAAAAATAAACTGTTTGAATGGACAGCACAAGGCAATGGCTCATTCAATACTTTAAAATCATTTCTTATATCCCCTATGCTTTTACAATATCCAGATTTTAAAAGGAGTTTATCTTAACGACCGATGCTTCAGATGTAGGGTGTGGAGCAGTTCTTTCCCAAATTGTCGAAGGAAATGATCTACCGATTGCATTCGCCAGTAAAAGTTTTACACCTGGCGAGAAAATAAATCTGTCATCCTAAAAGAGCTTACAGCAATACACTGGGGATGAACTACTTTAAAGCTTATTTGTATGGTCAAAAATTCGTCGTTCGAACAGACCATAGACCCTTAGTTTTTCTATTTAATATGAAAAACCCAACTTCAAAACTAACAAGAATGAGATTAGATTTAGAAGACTTTGATTTTAACATTGAATATATAAAAGGTAAAGCTAATGTAGGAGCAGATGCTTTATCGCGCATCGTGAAGACATCTGAAGAATTGAAGACAATGAACGTGCTTGTCGTAAACACTAGGTCTATGACAAGAAAACAGAAAGGAAGTAATACATTTAAGAAAAACGATGACTTAAAAGACAATAGTGAGATTGATCACCTTGCTATTTATACCACAGAAAACCCGACAGAAACGAGAAAACTACCAAAATTTCAAGTGACGACCACCAATAACATGATAATATTCACGATATATCGAGGAACGAGAAGGAAAGCAGTACTGCATCAATTTACAATCAAAATGAAAAGTCAAACGTTAGCGTTTGCACTTTCAATGTTAGAAAATGAGATGAAACAAAAAATATAAGTAAAATCGCGATATCAAGTCAAGACAAATTATTCGAAATGATACCTATACAAATGTTTAAAGAGTTATCTCTTAAAACACTTAATCAACTGCAAATTATCATTTACAATCCACCAAAGTTCATTAGTGAACCCGGTGTAATACAACAGATCTTGAGAAATTATCATGCAATCCCTACTGGAGGTCATATAGGACAGCATCGTCTGTACCTCAAATTAAGAGAAGTCTATACATGGACTAATATGAAAAGTTCTATTTCACAATTCATAAAGGCCTGTGAATTGTGCAAAAAGAACAAAATTATAAAACACACAAAAGAAAAATTTACCATTACTAGTAATAACCATCAAAACCATTCGAAGTGGTACAAATTGATACAATTGGTCCACTTCCAAGATCTAATAATATGAATCGATACGCTGTAACAATACAGTGCGAATTAACTAAATACATTGTGCTAATACCAATTCCAACTAAAGAAGCAAATATTATTGCTAAAGCTTTGGTTGAAAAATTTATTTTAATTTACGGGAAATTTATAGAATTAAAATCAGACCAAGGAACCGAATACAAAAATGAAATCCTCACGCAAATATGTAAATTACTTCAAATTAAACAAACATTTTCCACAGCCTATCATCCTCAAACTATTGGATCATTGGAAAGGAATCACAGGTGTTTGAATGAATACCTGCGCTCCTTTGTCAATGAGCATCAAACGAACTGGGATGATTGGTTACAGTATTATGCATTTGTTTACAATACAACTCCACATTCAGACCACGGGTTTACACCCTATGAATTAGTTTTTGGACTAAAGGCAAAACTACCACATGAGACACTCACAGACAAAATCGATCCAGTTTACAATATAGATCTCTATTCTCAAGAACTAAGATACAAACTTCAAAAATCTCATCAAATTGCGAACCAAAAGTTAGTACAACAAAAGAATATACGAAAAGAAAGTAATGATTCATCAGCAAATCCATTATTATCCATTATTATCCAAGGAAGCGAATAGCAGAACTGGTGCAAAGAAGCGGCACAGCTATCTCAACATCGCATATGCTCTTGGGCTTTGCGGACGATGTTGATACTATCGGGATTGATCGCCGTCCCGTGGAAGAGCCTTTTGTGCCTTTTAAAATGGACACACACTGCTAATAGGGCTTATTACGGACCTCGTAAGCAGCTTTAGTCCCGTAGTCTGCAAACGAAAACAAAACTCGCGCTGTATACTACTCTGATTCTTCCGGTGGCTTTATACGGCCATGAGACTTCTTCTTATTCTTCTTCTTGTTGGCATTACATCCCCACACTGGGACAGAGCCGCCCCTCAGCTTAGTGTTCATTAAGCACTTCCACAGTTATTAACTGGGAGGTTTCTAAGCAAGGTTACCATTTTGGCATTCGTATATCATTAGGCTAGCACGATAATACTTTTATGCCCATGGAAGTCGAGACAATTTCCAATCCGAAAATTGCCTAGACCGGCACTGGGAATCGAACCCAGCCACGCTCAGCATGGTCTTGCTTTGTAGCCGCGCTTCTTACCGCATGGCTAAGGAGGGCCCCTTACGGCCATGAGACATGGACGTTAAAGGAGGCTGATCGGAAAGCTTTCGGAGTGTTTGAGCGTAAGGTGCTGCGGACAATACTTGGCGGTAAACAGGAGAACGGTATCTGGCGGCGTCGCATGAAAAACGAATTGCACCAGGTGTATAAAGGGCTGAATATTATTAAGCTTTAAAACACGGCAAACTACGGTGGGTTGGTCACGTTGTTCGTATGCCGGAAAAACGTTAAGCGAAGATAATATTTAGTAGAGAGCCCGGAAGAGGTCACAGGCTTCGTGGAAGGCCGCGTACAGGATGGCTTTTGCAGTTGAAGAGTATGAGGGCGCTCAATGTTCAGGGCGACTGGAAGCGAAACCGAAACTGAACCGAAACGCTCTCTTGGGTGAGCTTGGGAATGGGACTGTCGGGTGGATGGTATCCAGTGGAGGATTTACTATAGTTCCAAATACAGTCCTTTGGGGTTGGTGTACCAGGAATACGCATACAAGGTGGCTGCTCCGATGATGTACCGATGGGCGTACTTGGTTCCAACACGTGCACAGTTCTGAATGATCGCTATAGACCCAGAATTACCTCTCGAAATAGTGGAATCAGTTGGACAGATACTCACATGGGGTCGTACACATATTACGTAAGCAATTTTTCTGGATTTTTCGATCCCCCACCCCCCCCCTATGTAAGATTTTTTTTTTCATACAAATGACTTTTTAATTTATATAGTGCGTAAGAAAACGACAGACATTCATTCTTCCATAAGTGCTTACGTAATATGTGTACGGCCCCCATGGAACCTGTATCCAACAGGCCTTGTATTTTTTGAGCAGGTACTGCTATCAGCGGAAATTTTTCCAAACAGCGAAAGTTGGGTTAGGTTTGGAACAAGTGTCGCAGTGAATCCAAGGAATTTGCACTCGTGATCCTGGTCACGGCACCAAAATGTTACGCCAGGGTATCGAATCACGAGCTAACTTTCGGATATATTCACTTTGACACAGAACGCGGATTTAGGAGTCAGGAGTCAGTATTAATTTATTTGACCAAGGCAAAGCACGATATACAACTCCAGAACTTTATTGCACAGAGCGAGGGTGACCGGTCTAGACTTCATAGCTACTGAAAAAGTATAAAGAAAAGATCAAAGGGATCTGACGAAAGAGCTGATAACGAAATAATTAGCTAACAATCAAATATTGCAAACTGCGTTCTTATCAGTGGTTCTCAAACGAATAGGAGATGGATTCTAATTCATGATATTCTAAACTCTAAAAATTGTTGAATTACAACATCCCCAATACTACATCGTTTTCCATGTGAAAATGACGCGATACCTTAGAGTGCCCACTGTTCATATTGCCCCCAGCCTCCTACCATCGGTGTTAGTCAGGTCAACTACAGGCTACAAGGCTTCTTTACCAGCCAATATGAAGGACTTTCCCCCTTCTGGGTCGCCTTTCTTTCCTATAGTCTTCTTTTTGTAATTTTGTGTGTAGTGAGACCGAAGTTGATAGAACGCAAATTGTTTTTGTTCCAATGACTTGATAATCCAAATAAACTTATGACTCCACTGTTCTCTCATTTTTACACTCTCCTCTACATTCCCAGCTCAATGGGTAGTCTTTCAGTCGAAACAAATTCAAACCCTCAAAAAGCTAATTGCCTTGCCATATTGACAATAAATTAAAATTAAAAAGCTTCTCCACCTAAGCGCATTTTCCGCCGCTTCCGGCTGTGTATTTGTTTGTTTCCCCAATGACTGAAACCAATAGAACGGAAAACAGTGTGTAACCCCATGATGGGAGTTGAAATTCCTCTATGACGACAACGATGTGTGATGCCATCTGTCGCAGCACGATGTATAAATTATTAAAATGGCTTTCATATTTTTTTTTGCTCGAACAGCGTTTTTTTCGTCAGTCTCATTTGGTTAGTTCCGTAGTAATTTGCAATATGGGCGTATGTATGATTATCGGGATGATTCGGACTATCGTTATATTTATGTACAGCAAAAGAGGGGAAACTAGTTATATTGGGAAACATAACTCAATTCAGTTACACAAAAACAAGCGATTACGGAATTTCCATCAATGGCCGTGATTTGTACATGTTTCAATGGCCGTGGACAATATTCATATGTATATGCATTTTATAATTTGTTATTATAGAAGATTTCTAAATTAAATTTCTAAATCAAGGGTGAGCGTATTTTTTTTTGCTATCTTCTTAAAGTTTGTGTAGCGGAGATAACAATTGTGGAAATCATAAGTATAATGAATTTTATTTATTGAAATGGAATATGATAAAACGCACCCTCGCCTATGAATGCTAGGAGCTACTCTAGACCAAATACCAAAATCGAGTGAGTGTACGGAAAACAGTTTTGTGAAATCGAGCTGATAACGTCAATACTATTCAGTCACATTATCTACCGGCAAACACCTCGAGTGTTCCCGGCTTATCGAATAACTGCCATTCGGTCTGTTTGCATCGAGCCGGTATCCAATGCTGTTGCCACCTTCTGGCAGTACACTGTCAAACAGAAACTTCCCGAAAATCTGTAGCTTTGTTTTGTCACCACATCAACCACCGTCGTCGTCGTTGTTGTCGTCATCATACCCAACAGACAGTACTAAGAACCACCGAAAATGCTTTGCTGTTTGAGCTCACAGTTGGCATTGTTGATGGCAGCAGTTGCTGCGGGACCATATCTCATATCAACCGATCATAGAACGACGATGACGACGACGACGGATAGAACATCATTCCTATACCATCATGTCCCCTCGAGCACGAAAAGCATTAGGCCCACCGGTTTGGTTCGGTTGTTGATTAGGCCACGTGTTTGTCAATACACCACGCAAAGCCTGCGCTGAGTTGAATGAGTGCCGAGCCAACAGACTTCCCGGGGAACGCTCGGTAAACTAATCGGGATTTTGCTGGAGAGTTGTAGTCCTATGGCGGTGGCAAACATCATTCAATACACCAACCGCCTTGAGCACTCTCAGCTCGGTGCTCCAGCTTGGCAGACATGGAAACACACCGGATTGATGCTCATCCGATGCGGGATGGGAAAAATACGAATATTGATTGTCATTGGGAATGAGTACCGTCCGTACCGTTGTTGTTGGTGGTGAGAGGAAATCGTTCCCCTGGCAGTTAATCAGAGCAGATGGCACAGTTTGATTGAAGATCGAAAACCATTGGTAGAACGTAGCCTGATGAGTTTCATTAAGCCTATGTGGACTTTTTAGATTACTTCCAGGAACGAAATTGACTTTTGGCTGTGGGGGAACTGTGTGTGTGACTGTTTGTTCTCCCGGAATCGATACATATATGACTTTTTGATTGATTTTTGTGATACTGCCTGTGGCCACATTAATAGATATCTTCCATATCTATTGAATCCTAATATAAGTCTAATGAAGTCTGGAAGTAATAAGTAATAACAGTCCAATTTGGGCACAGTATTACATGTTGTGGCAACAATATTCACTTTATAAGTAAAACTAGAAATTAGACTCTTTTTTGAACTGATAGATAATATGACGATGACAATATCTAAATAGGTATTCAATTTTTATAAGTGAACAAAAATTTTCATTAACACTGCAAGTAGCAACTCCTGCAAAAAGCGTGGAACGGCAACTTTGCCTCGATATATCTCGGGTGTTTTTAGTCAGATTGTCATGATTCTTTCCAGTTACAATCAGTAGGATTTCAGAATTTTGTTAGCGACTGCAGATTGTAAATCCGTACATTGGCCGCTGAGAACCAACACTTACAAGTCGCTATATGTTGCCTGAGTTAACGGAAGACCTAGGGTCTCTTCAAAAAATAATAAAGCCGAAACGAATTATATGATGGTTAGAACTAAACTGATTTATTATATCGATTCTAATAATAAAGAAACCTATTTGTCCCTAGCTAAACGATGACAGTCCCACGGTCGTGGTGTCGACTCAGCATCACGGGGTCCCACGGTTAGATGTTTACGAAAAAGTCACGTTACAGTCTTCCCACGGAAGACGGGTGTTAACTCCTGCAAGTCGTACCGTACTGCTTGTATGAAAGCCGTTCGAATTGAAACCATCAAACATTTTATGCCAAATGAAAATTAACATTATGTTTCATCAATAATAAGTTTCATCTGTGCTTCTTAAAATTCAGTTTGTGATACATGAGCAAGAAAAATTAATAACTTTCTTATACCGAGAAAACGGGATTAGAATTACGATGATAAGATTATGGTCCCTGGGGGGAAACGAAGTTGGATCGCGGCGCAAGTGCACAGGCCAGGCTGAAAACTGCAATCTGAACTGGTAAATAATGACAAGTAATGACGATATATCAAATTTTGAATTTAAAATTCCGGGAGGTATAGATTTAATCTATTGAATAGCACACAATCGAGACGTGAATATTCTTGCCTAACGTCCTGGTTGTGGGCGGCGATGGATTTAGGATTAGTTCCAATTAGAACATAGAGATTTAAGAATTTAGGAATTCGGGAATCCAGAAAGTTGGGAATTCACTATTTCAAAAATTTAGAAATTTGGGAGCTTAGCAATTTATGAAATTAGGGATTCAGAAATTTATGAATTTAGGATTCGAGGAATTTAGGAATTTATGAGCTTAGGAGTTTAGGAATTTGGGAATTTAGGAATCCTCGTTGAATAGCTTCTAGAGTTCTTCCAGAAACCTATCGTGGAGATCTTTTAGGATTCCATTCAGGAGAATCCCACAGAAATTACTCCTGCAGTTCTTATATGAATTCTTCCTGGAGCTCAACCAGAAATTCTTCCTGGATCTAATATTTCTTTGTAGCTCTTCAGCAGTTCCTCCACGAATATCGCCTGAAGTTCAAACAGAAATTCTCCCTGAGAAGCCCTCAGCAATTCCTCCTGCAGTTTCTACACAGTTCCAGTGATTCCTTTTTTGGTTCGATCAGAAATTTCTCCTCGAGATCCTTTAGGAATGTTTCTTGAAGTTCTTCTAGAAATCCATCCTGAAGTTCCCTAAGCATATCCTTTTTTATTTCCCCCAGGAATTCATTCTGAATTCCCCCAGGAATTCATTCTGAATTCCCCCAGGAATTCATTCTGAATTCCCCCAGGAATTCATTCTGAATTCCCCCAGGAATTCATTCTGAATTCCCCCAGGAATTCATTCTGAATTCCCCCAGGAATTCATTCTGAATTCCCCAGGAATTCATTCTGAATTCCCCAGGAATTCATTCTGAATTCCCCAGGAATTCATTCTGAATTTCAGGAATTCATTCTGAATTCCCCAGTAATTCATTCTGAATTTCAGGAATTCATTCTGAATTCCCAGGAATTCATTCTGAATTTCAGGAATTCATTCTGAATTCCCCAGGAATTCATTCTGAATTCCCAGAATTCATTCTGAATTCCCCAGGAATTCATTCTGAATTCCCCAGGAATTCATTCTGAATTCCCCAGGAATTCATTCTGAATTCCCCAGAATTCATTCTGAATTCCAGAATTCATTCTGAATTTCAGGAATTCATTCTGAATTTCAGAATTAATTCTGAATTCCCAGGAATTCATTCTGAATTCCCCAGAATTCATTCTGAATTCCCCAGGAATTCATTCTGAATTCCCCCAGAATTCATTCTGAATTCCTCCTGAATTCATTCTGAATTCTCCTGAATTCATTCTGAATTCCTCCAGGAATTCATTTTGAATTCCCAGGAATTAATTCTGAATTCCCCAGGAATTCATTCTGAATTCCCAGGAATTCATTCTGAATTCCCCAGGAGTTCATTCTGAATTCCCCAGGAGTTCATTCTGAATTCCTCAGGAATTCATTCTGGATTCTCCAGGAACTCATTCTGAATTCCCCAGGAATTCATTCTGAATTCCCCAGAAATTCATTCTGAATTCCCCAGGAATTCATTCTGAATTCCCCAGGAATTCATTCTGAATTTCCCAGAATTCATTCTGAATTCCCAGGAATTCATTCTGAATTCCCAGGAATTCATTCTGAATTCCCCAGGAATTCATTCTGAGTTCCCCAGAATTCATTCTGAATTCCCCAGGAATTCATTCTGAATTCCCCAGGAATTCATTCTGAATTCCCCAGAATTCATTCTGAATTCCCCAGGAATTCATTCTGAATTCCCCAGGAATTCATTCTGAATTCCCAGGAATTCATTCTGAATTCCCAGGAATTCATTCTGAATTCCCCAGGAATTCATTCTGAATTCCCCAGGAATTCATTCTGAATTCCCAGGAATTCATTCTGAATTCCCCAGGAATTCATTCTGAATTCCCCAGGAATTCATTCTGAATTCCCAGGAATTCATTAATCCTGAATTCCCCAGGAAATCATTCTGAATTCCTCCAGGAGTTCATTTTGAATTCTCACAGGAATTCATTCTGAATTCCCACAGGAATTCATTCTGAATTCTCACAGGAATTCATTCTGAATTCTCACAGGAATACATTCTGAATTCCCACAGGATTTCACTCTGAATTTCTCCCAGGAATTCACTCTCAATTCTTCCCAGGAATACATTCTGAATTCCTCCCAGGAATACATTCTAATTCCCAGGAATTAATTTTGAATTCCCCTTGGAATTCATTTTGAATACCCCTAGGAATTAATTCTGAATTCCCCCAGAAATTCATTCT
Organism: Armigeres subalbatus; assembly: GCF_024139115.2. NCBI lineage: Eukaryota > Metazoa > Arthropoda > Insecta > Diptera > Culicidae > Armigeres > Armigeres subalbatus. The sequence goes on along the minus strand of NC_085139.1, from coordinate 202,078,218 downwards.
GAATTCCTCCAGGAGTTCATTCTGAATTCCCCCAGGAATTCATTCTGAATTCCCAGAATTCATTCTGAATTCCCCAGGAGTTCATTCTGAATTCCCCAGGAATTCATTCTGAATTTCAGGAATTCATTCTGAATTCCCCAGGAATTCATTCTGAATTCCCAGAATTCATTCTGAATTTCCCAGAATTCATTCTGAATTTCAGGAATTCATTCTGAATTCCCCAATTCATTCTGAATTCCCAGAATTCATTCTGAATTCAGGAATTCATTCTGAATTTCAGAATTCATTCTGAATTCCCAGGAATTCATTCTGAATTCCCAGGAATTCATTCTGAATTCCAGGAATTCATTCTGAATTCCCAGAATTCATTCTGAATTTCAGGAATTCATTCTGAATTCCCAGGAATTCATTCTGAATTCCCAGAATTCATTCTGAATTCCCAGGAATTCATTCTGAATTCCCCAGGAATTCATTCTGAATTTCCAGGAATTCATTCTGAATTCCCAGGAATTCATTCTGAATTCCCCAGAATTCATTCTGAATTTCAGGAATTCATTCTGAATTTCAGGAATTCATTCTGAATTCCCAGGAATTCATTCTGAATTTCAGAATTCATTCTGAATTCCCCAGGAATTCATTCTGAATTCCCAGGAATTCATTCTGAATTCCCAGGAATTCATTCTGAATTTCAGGAATTCATTCTGAATTCCCCAGGAATTCATTCTGAGATTCCCAGGAATTCATTCTGAATTCCCAGAATTCATTCTGAATTCCCAGGAATTCATTCTGAATTCCAGGAATTCATTCTGAATTTCCCCAGGAATTCATTCTGAATTCCCAGAATTCATTCTGAATTCCCCAGGAATTCATTCTGAATTTCAGGAATTCATTCTGAATTCCCCAGGAATTCATTCTGAATTCCCCAGGAATTCATTCTGAATTCCCCAGGAATTCATTCTGAATTCCCCAGGAATTAATTCTGAATTCCCAGGAATTCATTCTGAATTCAGAATTCATTCTGAATTCCCCAGAATTCATTCTGAATTCCCCAGGAATTCATTCTGAATTCCCAGGAATTCATTCTGAATTCCCAGAATTCATTCTGAATTCCCAGGAATTCATTCTGAATTTCAGGAATTCATTCTGAATTCCCAGAATTCATTCTGATTCCCAGGAATTCATTCTGAATTCCCAGAATTCATTCTGAATTCCCAGGAATTCATTCTGAATTCCCCAGGAATTCATTCTGAATTCCCCAGGAATTCATTCTGAATTCCCAGGAATTCATTCTGAATTCCCCAGAATTCATTCTGAATTCCCCCAGGAATTCATTCTGAATTCCCCCAGGAATTCATTCTGAATTCCCCCAGGAATTCATTCTGAATTCCCCCAGCATGTTTCATGCAAGTCGTACCACGCTGCTTGTATGCTAAATTATATGCAGCAGGAGAAACGTTTGGATGAATAATAGTTCAGCCAAGAAAATCTAAAAATTATTTTGTGATTTCAAAGAGTATGAGGAAACTAGAATTCTGAAAAAAATATCAATCCAGGATCCTTCCAAAACAAAACCTAACGCGTTCCTAAGAGTATGACGATTTTTGATGTTCAATGCAAAAATCGTAACGAAAGGATGCGGTGGTTTGAATACAACCAATTTTTGCGTGAAATACGTTATGGATCCTTCTTTATTTAACAGAACAGAACAATTTCTGGATGAGTACAATATGATAGCAAACAACCGACAAAAAAGTGAATAAAATCTTTTATTATAATTGAAATTGTGGAGTAGGTACACAATTAGTTCATCATGCTATTCAATTTTGCATTGCTTACAGTATCGAAAATATAATGAATATTGAAACATAATTCTCAACAAACAATGAATGAATTCCTTGGGGAATTCAAAATAAATTCTTTGTGGAATTCAGAATGAATTCTTTGTGGAATTTAAAATAAATTCTTTGTGGAATTCAAAATGAATTCCTGGGAGAACTCAGAATGAGGTCCTGGTGGAACTCAGAATGAATTCCTGGGGGCATTCAGGATGAATTCCTGGGGTGCTTCAGAATGAATTCCTGGAGGGCTTCAGAATTAAAACCTGGGGAAATTCAGAATGAATTTCTGGGGGAATAGACTAACGAAAAATGAACTCCCCCAAGAAATTATGACGTTTGAGCGGGTCGCAGAATGAACGCTAAATGAACTTTTGTTCGAGTGGACGACCGCTCAAATGTCAAAATCCATCGGGTGAGTGAATTTGATGAACTCTTGCACAGGTCTATTCAGTATGAATTCCTGGGAGAATTCAGAATGAATTCCTGGGGGAATTCAGAATGAATTTCTGGGAGAATTCAGAATGTATTCCTGAGGGACTTCAGTATGAATTCCGGGGGGAATTCAGAATGAATTCCTGGGGGAATTCAGAATGAATTCCTGGGGGAATTCAGAATGAATTCCTGAAATTCAGAATGAATTACTGAAATTCAGAATAAATTACTGGGGGAATTCAGAATGAATTCCTGGGGGAATTCAGAATGAATTCTGGGAATTCAGAATGAATTCTGAATTCAGAATGAATTCCTGGGAATTCGGAATGAATTCTGGGGAATTCAGAATGAATTCCTGGGGAATTCAGAATGAATTCCTGGGAAATCAAGATGAATTCCTGGGGGAATTCAGAATGAATTCCTGGGGGAATTCGGAATGAATTCCTGGGGGAATTCAGAATGAATTCCTGGGGGAATTCAGAATGACTTCCTGGGGGAAATCAAGATGAATTCCTGGGGGAATTCAGGATGAATTCCTGGAGGAATTCAGGATGAATTCGTGAAGGAATTCAGGATGAATTCCTGGGGGAATTCAGGATGAATTCCTGGAGGAATTCAGGATGAATTCGTGAAGGAATTCAGGATGAATTCGTGGAGGAATTCAGGATGAATTCCTAGAGGAATTCAGGATGAATTCTTGGAGGAATTCAGGATGAATTCCTGGAGGAATTCAGGATGAACTCCTGGAGGAATTTAGGATGAATTCCTGGAGGAATTTAGGATGAGTTCCTGGTGGAATTTAGGATTAATTCCTGGAGGAATTTAGGATGAATTCCTGGAGGTTCAGGATGACTTCCTGGAGTAGTTCAGGATGAATTCCTGGGGGAATTCAGGATGAATCTCTGGAGGAATTCAGGATGAATTCCTGGAGGAATTCAGGATGATTTCCTGGAGGAATTCGAGATGAATTCCTGGAGGAATTCAGGATGAATTCCTGGTGGAATTCATGATGAATTCCTGGAGGAATTCAGGATGAATTCTGGGGAATTCATTCTGAATTTCTGCAATTTATTCTGAATTCCCCAGTAATTCATTCTGAATTTCCCCAGGAATTCATTTCTGAATTCTCCCAGGAATTCAATCTGAATTTCCTACAGGAATTCATTCTAAATTCCCTCCGGAATTCATCCTGAATTCCCCCAGGAATTCATCCTGAATTCCCCAGGAATTTATCCTGAATTCCCCCATGAATTCATTCTAAATTCCCCCAGGAATTCATTCTGAATTCTCCCAGGAGTTCATACTGAATAGACCTGTGCAGGAGTTCATCAAATTCACTCACCCGATGGATTTTGACATTTGAGCGGTCGTCCACTCGAACAAAAGTTCATTTAGCGTTCATTCTGCGACCCGCTCAAACGTCATAATTTCTTGGAGTTCATGTTTCGTTAGTCTATTCCCCCAGACATTCATTCTGAATTTCCCCAGGTTTTAATTCTGAAGCCCTCCAGGAATTCATTCTGAAGCACCCCAGGAATTCATTCTGAGTTCCATCAGGACCTCATTCTGAGTTCCCCCAGGAATTCATTCTGAATTCCACAAAGAATTGATTCTGAATTCCACAAAGAATTCATTTTGAATTCCACAAAGAATTTATTTTAAATTCCCCAAGGAATTCATTCATTGTTTGTTGAGAATTATGTTTCAATATTCATTATATTTTCGATACTGTAAGCAATGCAAAATTGAATAGCATGATGAACTAATTGTGTACCTACTCCACAATTTCAATTATAATAAAAGATTTTATTCACTTTTTTGTCGGTTGTTTGCTATCATATTGTACTCATCCAGAAATTGTTCTGTTCTGCTAAATAAAGAAGGATCCATAACGTATTTCACGCAAAAATTGGTTATATTCAAACCACCTCCTTTCGTTACGGTCTTTGCATTGAATATCAAAAATCGTCATACTCTTATGAACGCGTTAGGTTTTTATGGAAGGATCCTGGATTGATTTTTTTCGGAATTCTAGTTTCCGCATACTCTTTGAAATCACAAAATAAAAAAAACTATTATTAATCCAAACGTTTCTCCTGCTGCATATAATTTAGCATACAAGCAGTGTGGTACGACTTGCATGAAACATGCTGGATGGCCAGCATGTAATCTGTCTTCAGTAGCCAATCCAACAGATTGTCAACCAAATCAAGAGATTTGGTTGAAGTTGCCTTTCCACGTTTTTAGCGACCTTGACACTTAACGTTGCAAATCTTGGCTCGGTTCTTCTAGTGTTAACTTATTCAATTATCCAATACATTGAAAATACAATTGATTTTCAATGTTGAAACTGCAATGAGAAAAAATAAAGATAAAAGGTTTTTTCCCTCGTTTGCGTATAACACAGAAACTTTAATATCAGATGTACATAAAATATGCAAGCGACTCGAACGGTTTCACAGGAATAATCATTCGCGTCAAAACTCCCGGTTGGAAAGTTCCAATTTCGTAAATCATAAGCAGATTGGAATCGAAATTTTTCATCCTAGTCATTTCTGCTATTTTGCAAGGGTACATCGTTTTGTAACACAGTTGGTTATCCGATGTAATGCACTACACTTCCAATTATGAAATAATGACCCAACTCTATTTGAAACGAAACACCAAACCACAACAAATAACTGAGCGCTAACCGAAAAAAAAACACTGTCGACTAACATCCCTCCGGCTAATAAGATTATCGCACTGTTTCCCACCAGCATCCCAGGCCCAGAACAGAAGGTCACCATTTTTTTTCCCGTGAATCGGAAAACTCAACTTTCCCGAACCAATTTCCCCATCGCAATCAAGTCCAATATTTACCCTGCGGATTACTCAGTAGGTACAATTTATCCTAATGATTGCGACCAGCAACGCTCAACCCGTCCATTGTTGTATCGTTTCCCCTTGGTGCAGCTTTCGGAACTCTTTCGCCCGTGGAGCACGTCCCAGGCGGTCGGAGTCCTGATATTGAACGGAAAACTTGTCGCAGACTCAAACAGCTTTCGGTTGGCTTTACCGGGCGAAGGCAAATAAACAACTCGTATTACGTGTTATCCTGTGCGGTGCGGTGGCTTGGCTGCCAATTCTCGACGGACCTAATCAGACGGCGAAGGTCCAAACTTTCGTGCGCTACCTTCGGCACGGTCGGGCTTTTGGAAACGGGGTCCTTTCTGGGGGGAGGGGAAACAGGACGAGGGCGAATCGATGAACTCAATTTCGTGGCCGTTCCGAGTTGGCCGTTCATCACTCTGGGGTTGGAGGACGCTGTACGGACCGGATTTATGCGCGGACGGATGCCGAGATGAATATTTGGCTAATCTCTTATCTAGTTTATTATTCAAACAAAATTGGTTGATACTTGGACGTGTGAGTCTGTTTGTGTGTGTTTGTGGTGGTGCGAATGTGTCTGGGGCGGACCCTGGGGGTGAACCACCCACCAAGCCGCTCTGGTCACGTTTACCGAACTCTGTTCTGCCCGGATATGGCTCGGATGTGTTAGCGAAGGTAGAAACTGTGGGATTTAGCATGCCATATTGTGGTCGTGTGAAATTATTATTTGTTTTCAGTGAAATCTCACGTGGCCTGAGCCTTTTGGGCACTGAGAACGTTGGAGTCGGTCGTAGGTAGAATTAATGGTGATGGAAGGGTGTGAGACGTGAACGTGTTGGTGTTGAAAGGAGATAAACCAAATACAGATTCTTAAATCTTATGAACGCCGTGTCAATTACTAAGGTGATGCGAGGACTTGAATACTAATTTTGTGTTACTATAAGCAGTGGTCTGTTAGTTTATATTATGACTGTTCTGTGGCAGAACAGTTATGTAAATATGAAACAATGTATGTAAAAATATTGCAAAAACATGTGAAATATTGATAAAATAAATAATTCTTTTAATATATTGTACATTGAAGTCAGCAAAATATCTTTATGATTCTACTTTGGGATGCATTGTAAAGACAAATCGGAGCAAAATTTGAATTATGTAATGGGTGCATTTCAGCTGCTAGCAACAACATTTCAACAACAACGTTCGGCTACACCTGTTCTCAGCGGATTGTCTGGTGAACAATTAGCTGCCCGACCAGTGATGCCACGAGAGCTTCCCAACTTTTCGGGGGTATCCGCAGGATTGGCCACTTTTCTACAGTTCGTTCTGCAACTCTACAGACGCCTGCGGTTTCAGCGATTCGGAAAATCTTGCGCGACTACAGCGCAGTTTGAAAGGGAATGCTTTATAGATGCAGTGCCAAGCAGGTTGTTGATACCTGTTGATACCACAGTCCGTGCCCTACGTAATGGACATCCGGCGGAGGATGTACGGTCGGCCAGGAACTCTGATTCACTCTCGTCTTTGAATGTTGCGTTCAGTTCTTACTCCGAAGTCTGACAATTTGCAGTCAGAAATCACCTTTGGTCTAGCAGTGAAGAACGTTGTGGATCGCATGCCCATTGCCAATTTTGTCGACCATCCGTGGAATCCAACACTGCTATATGAATTATGAATTAGCTCAAAATGCAGTAGTCTTATTACAAAAGCAACTGTCAGTATGTCAACCTGGCAACTTTCAGTGCTTTCATGTCTGAGTTAGTGGTGATGGCTTCCGACGTCACTCTACCAATGGATGGCCTCTCCATTACCGTTAAGTCTAACAAAACGGGAAAGGAGAAACCGAAGTTGTATGTGCATAGTGCACTCAACGGAACAAACCGAGAAAAAGTTGCGGTCTAACTCTGAAAAAGACGATCCGGAGTCAAATGTGAAAACCTGCCTGTACTGTGACAAGGTCAATCACATGATTGCGGACTGCAGAAAGTTTAAGGCGCTCGTCATCAAGGGTAGCTAGAAGTTGGTGAAACAGAAAAATCTGTGCCGTGTGTATCCGTAGTTAGGATACAGTCCACGTAGTCTGTAAGTCATGGATCGTGGAACACCAAAACCTTCACGTATTCTCTTTCTCGATACCTGTCAGTGACAATCCACGGCGGTGGTAAAGAAGTCAGAACATACGCTTTTCTGGATGATGGGTCCTCTTCAACGTTGATCGAATTCAGTATCACATCGTCGTTAGGCTTCCATGGGCCAGCCTAGCAGCACACATGTTCCATATAGGTTACTGCAACTCATGTGTGACCAGTTTCAGTCGCAATCAAGTTGCTGCAATAATTTTCATCTGATTTATGCTGGTCGGGGAATCGATGCCTTCTCTTTGAGCTGGACAGGTAGCATATTCAGAGAGGAAAGCGAATCCGAACGTGGAGAGTGCAGAAAGTTCAAGCTCCACAATGTGCGAACATTCCAAGAGCTTCGCTTGCCCGCACAAACGATGTCGTACAAAGTTCTACAACACTCTTATCAGCATCTGAAGGGTCTTCCAGTCCGCAGCTATACCAACGCAATCCCTGGGATTACCATTATAATAGAACATGTCCGGCTTCTGCCTTCATTGCGCGTACGAGAGGGCAAAGACAAAGAACCAGTTGCTGCAAAAACGCGCCTTGGATGGTGCATATTCGGAATGCGGTCAGACAGCAGTTAAACAGTGGAACACCTAAATCTTCATTTTGATCATCATTCGGGAAATCGAAAACTGCATCAGTGGATGAAGTGATTATTCACAGCAGAGGAATCCATTGTTACCGTTAAATCAAAGGCTGAAGAAGATAAGCGAGCTCGAAGTATTATGCAAGTTACCACAAGAAGAGTGAACGGTGCTTTCGAAACGGGACTGTTATGGAAGTATGATCACATCTCCTTTTCTGACAGCTACCCAATGGCGGTAAGACGCATTTATTTGAAGATGCGAGTGAGCTGGCGCTATGAAATGAACAGATCGCGCCACCGTACACAGAAAAAATAAAGAACCTAAAAAGAAAGTTTAAAGAACTCAACTTTGAGTACGTTGTTCGAATTTTTAACTCAATATCAGGTAGTTTTCTCACTCCCTCTCATGAATGATATTATAAACAAAGAGAGTTGGCTCGACCCAACGTGTGCTGTTCCGTGGAAGAAGCCAAATTTGAGTTGTTTTCACCGTAGTCTCGAGTGAGTTAAAATAACATAAATTTGAGTTGGTGAAATTTCATAGTGGGTGAAAATTCAACACGGGAGTAAAGGCAAAGTACAAACCGGATTTTTTTTTAAATTTAATTATTTTTGGCTTCTTCCACGCAAGGGCGGATTTGAGTGAAAGGAACCGTAACGTGAGTTGTTTCGCGGTTCCGTGTAGACATGTTCTGTCAAAAGCACACGAATAAGGCAATCCATAAGACAGCTGCGATCAGCTGACGATTTTTGTTTACCAGGATTTTTTGACAGATTCTGACCGGACTGACAGAAAAATTCAAAGGAAAATGTTAAGCGAGGTTTACACCAGAAATGAGTTCCGTTCAACTGCATACACCCTTTGTTTTGATTTCGATTGTCAGTCCCATCGCTGAATGTCCTCATGGATAGCCTAATAGAAAAATGCAGATTCAGTGTCGCCGTTATTTTGATGCGGTGAGTGCCAAATGAGTTACCTTGATTGATCCATTGTATTTAATTATTTCTTTTATCTATTGTATACAAGCTCTAATAGTACTTGTGTAAATAATGTGTAGAATATGCACGGCTGAATGTTTGATAAATGTTTGATAACAATATATGATGGTTTAGATGAATAAATGATTATGTTTGAGATCTGGAAACCGTCATTACGACTCCAAAGCGAGGATTTTGGATCGACTGAAGCAGCTAGAGCAACCTAGACAGTCCACCTTCGATCGAGCACAGGGCTCTGGGATGGACGATGTGGCAGATTAGGCTGCAAACCTTCGATGGAAACATCGACGAATGGCTAAGTTTTCGTGACCTGTACACTTCGTTGATTCACCTGAAAGCGGACTTACCTGATGTCGAAAAGTTCCACTATCTGAAGAGCTGGTTGGTGGGGGAAGCCAAGTCGTTGATAGATCCACTAGCCATTACCAATATCAACTACCAAGTAGCATGGAAGACGCTTATGAACCGGTACAACGACAGCAAGTTGCTGAAAAGGCGTCATGTGCAAACCTTATTCAAACTACCGTCTCTCGGGTAGGAGCCTGCATCCGAACTTCAATCGTTGCTGGAGAAGTTCGAACGTGTAATCCAAACTTTTGATCAAATTGTTAAGCCAGCAGATTACAAGGACTTGCCACAAGACGCTGTTGGGAGGAGAATTCTGCTACCAAGGAGCAAGATAAGGTGAAGGATTTGATCGACTTTCTGCAGACCAGGATCAAGATTCTTGGATCCCTTCCACTGAAACCTTCCGAGAAAAGAGAAACGTCGAAGATGCCTTCCCGAAAACCGTCCCTCACCCGATCGAGTCACAATGCAGATTACAATACTGGGCTACGCTGCATAGCCTGTTCTTCCAATGCCCAGCGTTTCAGAGGATGTCTGTGATAAACTACTACGGAGTCATTCGCTGTGCAGAAACTGTTTCCGATGAGTGCACGTCGAAATATGTCTGCCTTAGCTGCAAAGGGAAGCTTCCATTCTGAAAATACCTCTACAAGAAGGGGTGCCTCTGCTGGTCGAACAAGCACCAGTAGTGCACAGTTCTCCAGTGAGACTAATTCCAATATAGTCCTCGATACAACAGTGTCTTCCAATATAGCGATCAACCACTCAGCTCCAGAATTGCTTGCCACCGCCATCGTTCTTGTGGAGGACGATGAAGGAGAAGCCTTTCCAACTCGGGCGCTCCTAGATTCAGGATCTGAATGTAATTTCAAGGCAGAGCGGCTCTGCCAGAAAATGAAAATTAAGCGAAAGCGCTCGAACAACGACGTTGCGGGAATCGGACAGTCAAATAAGAAAGTGCGACATCGCGTAGAACTGGCAGATCCATCCATCCATCCGAATCAGCTGCTGTCGATCTGGTAATTGGTATCTAACATTTCTTCGATCTCATCAAATCCAGAAAGATCGTTTGGAAATGGGCTCTCGACGTTGAATGAGTCTGTTTTTGGCTGGAGTGTTTCTGGTGTGGTCAACGGTGGCGGTGCTGTAGTCCAAAAATCCTGCTACACAGCAATGGCTACCGGTTTCGAGGAGCTGATCAACCGGTTTTGGAGCTGCGAAGAATTGGAAATCAGCAACAACTATTCCCCAGAAGAGGAGAGATGCGAGGAGCTAGATTTACCTTGGGAATACCTTCCAACACTTTTGGACAATTCGATGCCCATTTCCTTAACGAAAATCCACCTTTGGATAGCAACGAATCAAGTTGGGTCTGCGAAGATCCAAAAATGGACGGTACACCGTGTCGTATCCAAGGAACCATGACAAATTAGTCGAATTGGGCGAGTCCAGGGACATTGCGCATCGACGACTTTTATGATTTGAACGTAGACTGGATAGGGATCCAGAGCTACACGAGCAGTACAAGCAGTTCATGGTGGAATACGAACAACTCGGGCACATACGCAAGGTGGTCGATACAGGGAAAGAGGGTTCCCTCCAAAGGTGTTTCCTTCCACACCATCCAGTCGACTAAGGTTAGAGTCGTATTCGATGCATCATCCAAGGCACGCTCAGGACCGTCTCTCAACGTTGCTTTGCTGGTAGTGCCAGTAATCTAGGACAATCTATGATCAATCATCCTCCGTTGTCGTATGGTACGCATCATGTTGGTTGCCGATGTTGAGAAAATGCTCCTCTGCCAAGACGACATTCCTCTCCAAACCATTTTGTGTCGAACAGATGAAAAATCCGAAATCTAATGGGATGAGCTAACCACCGTCACTTACGGTACCAAGCCGGCTCCCTATTTGGCTACACGCACGCTGCTGCAATTAGCTGATGATCAGCAACACGATTCCCTATGGCGGCAAGGGCTGTCAAGAAGGACGTGTATACGGTTGGCGTTTTGACTGGTACGAACACCGAGGAGGAAGCTATGGAGCTGAGGACCCAACTTGATTCGTTGCTATCCAAAGGTGGATTTTCGTTAAGGAAATGGGCATCGAATTGTCCAAAAGTGTTGGAAGGTAAGGAAAATCTAGCGATCGCCAATACCGAAGAAGTATCGTTAGACCCCGACCCATCCGTGAAAACCCTAGGTTTGGTTTGGTTACCAGGAACCGATCGTATCGAATTCCGATTTAAGATCGGTTTTCCCAATTTTGATGAGGATCTATCGAAACGGAAGGTACTCTCGATAATAGCCTCATTATTCGGTCAACTTGGTTTGATCGAAGCGGTCATCTTGCGAGCGAAGCTGTTCATGCAATTACTTTGAACGCAAGAAGATGAGGAAGGAAACCGATTAGGCTGGGATGAGCATTTACCCTCGAAGCTGCTTGAAGCTGAAGCGGCAGAATGGCAGGCTTTTCACCATCAGCTACCCCGACTGAACGAGTTAATCATACAACGTTGCGTTGTTTTACCAGAAGCAGTTATGGTTCATTTGCATACCTTCTCCGATGACTCCGAGCGTGCATATGGAACTTGTGCGTACATCCGGAGCGAGAATCACAAAGGAGGAGTTTGGACTGCATTATTGACGTCAAAATCCAAGGTGGCACCATTGAGGCGCCAATCAATTCCCCGGCTGGAGATATGCGGAGCACTGCCTTCCGCACAGTTGACAGAGAAAATTCTAGAGTCGATCAAGATTCCAATGGAGGTGTTCTTCTGGTACGACTCAACTTGCGCTTTGCAATGGATTAAGGGAAATCCTTCAATGTGGACCACATTCGTTGGCAATCGTGTGGCCAAGATCCAACGAACAAACGAAAAATATTCCCTAATATCCCGAGGTATTGGACCCGATCAAACCCATACCTGTACACTGTGATGGGAAGGCCCACCATGGCTCAAGAACACGGAAGAAGATGGCCAAGATTATCAGCAAATCCCGTTGCACAAGATGGTACATTTCCAAGTTCCCGTCGTACACAGATTTGTTGAGGCGAACAGCAATCTGGCGGCGTCTGATTCGTATGCTGCGGAAGGAGAAACCGAAGCCGACTGGTTTTCTAACGGTGAAGGAGTTAGATGCAGCCTAAATCACTTTTATACGAAACATCAGCAGGAAGAATTTTCGAGCGAATGGAAATCTCTTTCTTTGAAGAAACCAATACCAAAGAGCTGATTACTACGATGGTTCAGTCCGACATTATCAAGGGACAATGTAATCCGAGTCGGTGGGAGATTGGGTCACTCCCAGGAGTCGGATAACGCCAAAAACCCCTTGGTCATACCTGCTCGTCATATGTTCACCAGAATGCTAATCCAACACTATCGCCAGCGCCTGCTCCACGCAGGGCCTCAATTGCTATTGGCAACAATCCGGCAGAAGTTCTGACCTCTAGGGGGGCGCAGTGTGGCAAGAAACATTGTCCATAATTGCCAACGCTGCTTTCGAGTAAAACCAACCACGGTGCAGCAATTCATGGTAAAGCTGCCTGCGGCAAGAGTCACAGTCACAAGGCCATTTTCCAAGACCGGGGTCGATTATTTCGACCCCGTCCATATCCGCCTAGGACCCTGGAGACCCGCAGTGAAAGGATATGTTGCACTCTTCTGCACTCGTCTGCATGTGCACAAAAGCGGTTCACCTTGAATTAGTAACCGACCTTTCGACCAATCGTTTTATCCAGGCATTCCGAAGATAAATTGGAAGAAGATGCTATTGTTCTGATGTGTATTCAGACAATGGCAAAAATTTCGTCGGGGCAAGAAATCAATTGCAGCAGTTGTTCGATCTACTTCGCAGTAAGCATCACCAGGTCAGGATGGCATACAATGGCACTTCAATCTTCCTGCTGCCTCCCATTTTGGAGGCCTATGAGAGGGAGCAGTGCGATCAGCAAAAATACACATCCTGAAAGTTATCGGTGATAACCCTGCGACGATCGAGGACTTCAACACTCTTCTGATGAACGGGGCAGCAGGGACTTTGTCCAAGGGCTTGACGACCCCTCCCCATGGCCACTGCGAGTTAGACCGGGACCATCGTCCCTAACCCCTAATCCCAAGGCGTCAAGCGACCCGTGCCGAGGGGATGCATGGCCAGGGGGGTGAAATAATAAGCTAGGCCTTTAACGGAGCCTATGGGGTACCTGGGCACCCTCCACAGTAATTGTCCCTTACCGCGTCATGCTGGGCTCTGGCGTGGTGGACCTCTTTTCCCGAGCAACTCGTGGGACCAAAATGGAAAATCAAGTCAATTCTTCAATTAGTGGTAGTAGTGTAGGCGACAACCCCTTCGCAAAAGGTGGGTTGTTCAGGTCTCCGCCTAGGAGGCCAGAGGCAATAATCTGCAGCTCAGTGCGCAGCGCCAGCGTGGGTCACTCAACCTTCCTCTCAGCTAGAAAAACGCCGGTAAGGATTATTGACGGCCCATGGCTTGTGGAGGCGATGAACCGCAAACGCGATGGGCTTTCGGCCTTCGAGGTGGCGACGGAACAGCTGGACGCCATCATCGACTTTGCGTCATCGAAGCATAATATTAGCAAGGACCTCAAGAGGAGCTTGCAGAAACTTCGAAAGTCGATGCTGGACGCCAAGCTGGAGAAGGCGGTCAGGACGGCCAAGTGTAAACCCGTGAAATCGGTGGAGTCGAGGGTCTACCCAGACTGAGGCCCAAGGATTCGCGGACTCAGGCAAGGTCGAATCGACCGAAGGCGTGCCAGCGAAGACGGTGGTGCCAAAGTCTACCCAGACTGAGGCTCAAGTATTTGCAGGTACGTCGGGGTGACTGCTCCAACGGAGCAGACACAAAAACAGGAGACAGTCTCCAGGGGATGAGCTCCCTGGGGACGCTCCAAAACGCGGAGGTTACTACCCGAACAAGGGTAGTGGGGCTGGGTAGCTGAACTCCGGTCAGGTACCTCCAAAACCGGGAGAGGAAGGACCTGGAAAGGTCCGTCCACTCAGGAAAGACGGTGGTAAGGGGTTACGGCAGGCTGAAAGTTCTCAGCCGCACCAGACCAGGGAAATAGAGGGGGATGACGCCTCCTGGACCCTGGTCAAGAATAAGAGGAAACCGAAGACGTCAAGAGCCGAAAAGAAGGCCCAGGCGAATGAGGGTAGCAAGAAGTCTAGGGTAGGCGCCAATCGCTCCAGGGGCGATGCCCTAGTCATCACGGCGGACGAGGCTAAGTACTCGGACGTTTTGAAGGCGATGAGGAGTGACGTCAAGCTCGGTGAACTCGGCGCCGACGTACGTGGAATAAGACGTACCCGGATGGGCGAGATGATACTCGAGCTGAAGCGGGGCGTCTCGCAAAAGGGCGCCGCCTACAAGAAGTTGGCGGAGGAGGTCCTAGGCGAGACGGTCAAGGTGAGGGCACTCACGACGTAGGTGAATCTAAGGGTTAAAGACCTGGACGAGATCACCGAAGTCGAAGAGCTCGTCACGGCACTGCGGCGACAGTGTGAAGTGGAGACGCCCACCGCAGCCGTTCGGCTACGGAAAGGTCCGGCAGGGACGCAGGTAGCATTGGTTCGGCTATCTGCAGCGGACGCCTCCAAGGTAGTCAAGTTAGGGAGCGTCAAGGTGGGATGGTCGGTATGCCCTGTGGGCATATACAAGCAACCCGAAGTTTGCTTCAAGTGCCTGGAACCGGGGCACAAGCAATGGGACTGCAAAGGCCCTGACAGAAGCAATCTCTGCCGACGCTGCGGATTAGAGGCATAAGGCACAATGCTGCACGAACCCTCCCTATTGTTTGATTTGTTCTGTGAGCTGTGAACAGCAAGCACCCCATGGGGGGTTCGATGTGCCCGGCGTTTAAGCGTGCTGCAAAATCAAAGTGCAGGTAACGCAGCTGGCTTGCTCGGCCTCGCCCGAGTGTTTGGTGTGCGCAGGTTTAGAGGAAACGGCGGAACACGTGTTGTTCGTGTGCTCACGTTTTCGCGCAATGCGTGACCACATGCTTGCCACATGTGATCTGGACACTACCCCGGACAACCTAGTTCGGAGGATGTGTAAAGATGAGGTTGGCTGGAACGCCGTTTTATCGGCTATCGCCCAAATCGTCTCGGAGCTACATAGAAGGTGGCGCGTGGACTCAAGGATGGCTAGTTCAGGCGCAAATAAGAGGTGGTCCAAGGGATCGGAGTCGGCTTCATGGGTCATACCGGTGGTCATGCTCTGTGGTCGAACTCGATCCTTTTATCGAACAAGTGGCCGCGCGAAGAACAACATGGTATCGTCGCTTTCGCGGCGTCGGTCAACCAGGCGGGTTCCGAGCCCGAGGACGGAAAGGGTCCTCGTCAAGGCTGGGGCAGGCGTAGGCACCGCGTCGGCAAGTCCCTCTGTGTGCTGGCGAATAGGCCCTATCGCAGAAAGGTCAATTAGGGGTGCACGCGGCATCATCATTCTTGATACCAGTCGTGCAGAGGGAAGCAGGCGCGAAGTCGACCCTTCCCACCTTCCGAGGACATAGGGCGTGGTAAGGCCACCTGGAAAGCCGGCAACGCGCTGGCACGATACCATGGTGTTCTTCTAAAAAAGCGCGTTACGATGTTCGGTGCTGCAAGGACACGCAGCTAACCTCGAGGGTGCGTTGTGCACTGGCCCCCCTTTGAAGCATTACTTTCTGGTTGTACCGAAGGGACTATGGGCTTGGCGGCAATGGAAACGGTTTAGCGGGTCGGGATGTAGTCCTGCCTCCCTCGGTGATCCCTAACCCCGCACTTCCTGGTCAACCCAGGATGTCTGTTGAGCAGATTCCCCCTCCATTGTTTGGGAAGAAAAAAAAAACACTCTTCTGATGCAGGTAGAGGCTCGTCTGAATTCCAGGTCTATTACGGAGATGTCAGACGATCTGAATGACTTCGAACCACTTACACCTGGCCATTTTTTAATTGAAACATCGCTCCGCAAGCTACCAGATCCGGATCTTCTACACCTCCCAACGAATCAACTGACCCAATTTCAGGTGATTCAACAAAGGGTACAGGTATTTTGGCGTAGGTGGGGAACGGAGTACTTGTCGTTACTACAGAGCCGCTTTGTTGGAAACCGCCAGTTCAGATCACCGTTGGGAAACTCGTGGTTCTGAAGGACGAAAATTCCCCTCCAGCCCAATGGAAACTTGGGCGAATAATGGAAGTATATCCAAGTGTTAAATGTCAAAAATGTGTAGTGTAATGTAGAAGAATAAATGTGATGTATTGTAAGCAAATAAATACAGTTTTGGCAGTGTAAAAGTGCGTTAGGATCATTTGGAGAAGGCGAGAAACCGAAGAAGGAAATCCAAATCAATCAAGGAACCCAAAACCCTACCAATCCAAATCCAAAGATCAACCGGAACCAGTGCCAATCGAAGGTAACCGCCCAACATTCCTACAAATAGGAATTATCAATCTCTAAAACTGTTGAAAAATTAAAAAAAAAGATTTATAGATTCAAGAAATTATTTGATTGGATAAAAACTTGAAAAACTATATTCTGAAAAATCAAGGAGTGTAAATGTCGCTGGAACAGCAACAAAAAAGAATAGCGATAAGTCTTTGGCCTCACTAGCAGAGAATAAAGACAATGTTGCGTTCCATTTTACAACAAACATGGACTTTTCAAACTACGATAACTTTTATATTTCAGAAATAAAACACAAATCATGTTAACAGATGGTTAAGTTTATGTCTAAACATTGACAACTGATATAATTCTTTCGGCTCTTAGGACCTGCTGTGATGTTGAGCGATGCACGGATACATCGTTCAAGACTTGGTTGATCGGATAGATTGCATGTTTTGAACTCCATGACGTTTTGGAGAACTAAAAAGGCCTGTAGTAGCTTATAAGAGTAATGAGTGAAATTCTATCAGCTCAATGGACCAGCTGGGATGTTTTGCGATGCACGGATACATCGTTCAGGGCTTGGCTGATCAGGTAGATCGTATGTTCTGAACTCCAGGCCGTTTGGAGACCCTGTAAAAGGTTACGTTTATTCAAAACTCGATAATTGTATGTCTAATAATCACATAGATATTTTTGGACATATTCTCAGCTTTGGACATTTTGTTTCTAGAGATATTTTTTGTTGCATTCGAGGATATGTAGTCCAGAACAGTTTGGACTGCCTAGGACACTCGAAAAAAATATTTCAACACCTTTTTAGTTCTTTCTATACTAGTTTTGGCAGGATCGAGCGGAAAACTCCAAATCTGTACGTCTAATCAATGCAAAAAAAGTCTGCCTGAAAAGGTTAAACTACGAATCTGTTTGCGGTAAAATGTTCTCTTATAGATAGGGGGAATGACGGCTTTGGCAGGTTTTGTTCTATTATTGTCAGGGTTTTTTTTATGACTGATTATGCTCAAATTTGGCCTAAACATTTTTTGCATATCAAAGAATATTGTGGCCAAATTTTACAAAATTTGGTCGACAAAAACCCCCTGACAATAATAGAACAAAACCTGCCAAAGCCGTCTTTCTCCCTAGATAAATTTGTTTCCCTTCTGACGTATCATTTTTTATCGTCATTTTAGTGAAGTAGTATGTTTTACTCAAATATTGAGTAGTCACGTTACTAATAATAATGAGTCAGATTTGACTCACGCCTAAAACGAACTATTTCAAATTGAGTAGAATTCGACTCACTTTCGTTAAAAACAGAACATCGCAAAATTTGAGTAAAAATACTTCTTCAATGAACTGGAAATGTTGATCCTCTATCATTTTATAATTTCACAAGTGGGAAACAAGTTTTTTTTATCTATCTGAGTGTATTTTACAGTAAACAGATGCCTAATTTGAGTTCAATCATCAGGTAGTATCTTTTATTATAATTTTGGGTTGTTCCAAACCAAATGTTGTTAATGAAAGTGAATCAAATTCAACTCAATTTTGAGTAGTTAATTTTAAGCGTGTGTGGTTTCGGGCGCCCTAAACTAAATTAAATGGAACTCCAAATTTTTGCCTTGTCACTGTTCACTGAGCGAATTTTACTGGGGAATATTCTGATAAAAATAAAAATGAGCATGCGTTCACCGACTAACATCTAGCGAGACCAGACGAGTAGTTCCGTCCGGACTAATTGGCACACTTTTTGTAGTTCTTTTGGGCACCACTTAGGCTCAGAAACTTCTTCTTCTTCTTAAATGGCTCTACATTCAAACTGGAGCTTGGCCTGCCGAAACATCCTAGAACGGACCGAGAATCGAAAGAGTAGACTGCGCTCCAGTAAAAGTCCGTGATCCCGTTTACTGGTGTAGAAACTATTTCGGTACAACTTTGTGGGTACAGCGTGGATCAACGACGGATCATATGCTTATGCTGCGGATGACCTTTGATAAATTCCGGGAGTACAACTTGCTGATTAATCGTTTTGCCTTTCTCGTACAACTAAGTTGTACCGAAAGGCTATCATTTCACCCAAATTCGAACTTTTGATAGAAATCCCGGAGACCCATAGTGTTATATACCATTCGACTCAGTTCGATGAGCTGAACAAATGTCTGTCTGTCCGTGTGTGTGTGTGTGTGTGTGTATGTGTGTGCGTGTGTGTGCACAAAATGCCATAAAAAACATTAGCCAAATTTTCACATAGAAACTCTCAACCGATTTTCTTGCAACAAGTTGCATCCGACAGAGACTAAAACGATGTTGATCACTATTGAATTTCATAATAATTGAAAATTGCAAAAAATAGATAATATTAAAATAGTGATGAGACATAGTCACATAGAACAATAATGTGTTATGAAAAATGCCTTGCATCTATGAATATTTCTCCCATTAAGAGTTTCATCGTACTATAAAGATGCTCGTGTTGCACGCATTTAGGCGTAGGTATGCTCTTCGTTCAGTTTCATAGTACTATGAAGTTGTCGAAAGTCAAAATTCGAACATAGGAAATTCGATAAACTTTTGGCAGCGCCATCTGTCGTCTACTAGTGTAAATTTTCTATTATAACATTAGACGGTGTAACTGTTTTGCCTTTCTTGTACATCATCGAGGTGTAAGCGTAAAGGCTACATTTATTACCTTTTGCGCGAGAAAGGCGCCATCACCGCTAGGTGGATTAATCTGGGTTTTTGCATTGATTTCAGAGTAGCGTACGTTTCAATGAAAAAATGAGCAATGGTAGATAATGTCTGAGCATGGTTTTCCGGCGCAACTGATTAGGCTAATACGTGTAACGCTTAATGGCTCGAAATCAAGTATTCAGATTGCAGACGAAATGTTAAATTCGTTTTTGACCTTAGATGGATTGACATCCTGGAAACCCTAAACGATCGGGAAAACGGAAGGATCATCGCTCAAGATCAATAATTATGAAGGTGTACAGTATGCCAGGCATACGTGTATCAACGGGGTCTCCAGTTCGGCTTGCGAGTAAAGGAGTAGTATCGTCAATCCGGAGATGGCGAGTTCGATTCTCGGTCAAGGATGTTTTCGGTTGAGAAACATTCTCGACTCCCTGACTTGCCACACAAGATCATAGAAAAGCTTTTAATTAATAACTAAGGAAATGCTAATATAATACTAAGTTAGAAGCAGGCCAGGTTCCAGTTCGAATGTAGAACCATTGAAGAAGAAGGTTTATCGACGCTGCAGCCGACCAGATTGATATTGCTCGATTGGTTGATATAATACTTCTGTGAAATCGGAAATAAAGTGAAACTTAATTTAATTACCGCAGCCTTATTAGAGCAACAAAAAAGCATTTCCACCCCACCAACTGATTCACGCAACAATAATCAATACGAGAAAAGAAATTAAAGCCAGCCCAACGGGAGAAAACTAGCTGTGAGGCAGCACAAGTGATAACGGCTGTGCTAATGATAATGATGAGAATCGCAAACCAAGTCGACCGTTCAAAGTCGGTTACTGACCAACTGAACCAAGTTGAACCTAAGTGCACTGTTGAGAGGATGCCGCCAAGATTGCCAACAGTCCTACGGATTAAATTCTCAGCCTCCGACACTCTGTCGAGTGAAGCGAGGATCTGGGCCGAGAGCGAGCACAGTGGTAGGTAATTACCATAAAAATTTAATTTAATTCTCCCTGTCTTATTTCATCGTTTACTCGTTAGTGTCCCTTTGTAGGGCGGATTTACCAGAGGAGGCTGCAGCAGAGGGGGGCTATTAACGGTGGACCATGGTCGCCGCCATCAAAACCATCATCCTACACTCGGAGACCATTCAGATCCAGACAGATAAATAGGAATATCTCGGTGCGGATGGATGAAGCCTCACACCGCACCGTGTACGACGGATCCGAAGGGCGGACGGTTGGATCCCAGGTTCGGCCGCAACCGAGGTCTGCCGGATGGATGGGGAGCGGATTCCAACACTAAGTGCAGAAGATTACCGAATGCTGAGACAGAGACGATGGTACAGACTGGGTATGATGATGATGATGCCACGGATGGATGTGTAATAAAGTACTTTACGAATCGGAGATGGAATGGTAGGTATTTGCCGGTTATTTTGGTCAAGGATGCCATCGGGCTTAGCAAAATGTAATTAAAATTTTAGTGCCGTACGTCCAGTGGATACGACGCAAGTACTTTAACTGGCATTTCATCTCTGGCTGAATGCTGACGACGTGGATGATAACCCCTTAGGACTAGGGCAAGGTTCATTTCGACAAGAATTATTACCAAGTTCCAAAATATGATCAATTTTCTTCAACATTGTTTTTATCTGGGCTCAAGCAACAGCGAGCAAAATGCAACTTTACTACCGTCGATTATCTGTTCGCGAACTCATTACTGCCGCCGACCGTGTTTCAGCTGGGTAAACACAGGCCGAACTAATTACACAACAAATTGAATCGTTTCGGCTCACCATCATTTTGGGTTCAATTGATTTTTCGTTACACATTCGGTCGCAGTTATGGTCACAGTCATGGTTGTGTCACACGCAGCTGCGTTATCGCAGCATCATCGTTCGGAATATGATTGCCAGAACGTTGTACGCACGCCGTTATGGTCTTTATCCGCACAGTTTGGGGATTTCTCATCAGTGGTTCTTGAACGCTTTTGCGATGGAGGTCAGTAAAATTAATCAGAATACCTCTCGGATCCAGTTTTGATTTCTGCAACGGACGTTGACACTCGACATCTCTTGAACTACTTTATTTGCTTCACAAATTCGATACCAATTTATCATCGCACTGGAACCGGGGACACAATCGAAAAATAAATTGGGTAATACTTCCAGAACGCACCAACATTCGCCCAAAAGGCTCATTAAAACTTTGTCCACCTCTCATTTGGTCGCATTCAACAAACTGGATTGGGATATGTGCATCTTAATTGGATCGCTGAAGCATACTGAATGGGCGGATATAGACCATGGATGCGATGAGACTGAAGCCATCGACGGGTGCAGCATAATCAGACGAAAATTAGTGAATATTACTGCACTACACAGTAAATAAATTTCTAACCGGTACTATGAATGATTGAAAAACGGTAATGATGAATTGATTTTCCCGATGAAATTACAAAGACTTTTTAATATGTAGAACTTCAGTACTGCTTATACGAATTCGACTAGCTGATAAGAGAATAAAAAAGATAATACAAAACTAAAGACTCGTTTAAAGCAGTAGCTATCGATTGTACGCGTCCTGGTTCAGTTTGCCTCACCCTCAACTCATTTTCATTACCACCAACATTTCGTGCAACACTTTCGTGCTAGGTATTTCCTTGCCATCTTCAACGTTCGGAATGTTGGCCAACCGGCGGCATATTGCTGTCTCCACAAAGCCAGCGAAGAATGTGCCCATTATCGACTTGGTTCTTCGTTTCAGTGATGGGAAACGAACGAGAACAGAACATCGTCCTTTTCGTCCGATACCCGTTGCCCTCTAAGTGCGTGCGAAGAATGGAAAGCTATCGGGAAAGTAATATCGAAATGACATAAATTAATCTCAATCGGTGATAAATTACACCAAAAGCTTCCCGGCGATTTTTTGCTCTCGCAGTTCAAACCATTTGCCACACCACCACACGCCATGCAGAGATCGGAACAATCCGTCGGATTTCTGTCCTTCGTCCGTTTCGAGCGAATGGAGAGGAGCAGCTTGGAAACTTTTGTTGCTGCCATCACCAACGCCATCACAGACAGAGTCCGACATCTTTCAAATGAAGCGATCCGAACCGAACAAGTTGTCAGCTGAGCAAAGTTTGTTTCCCTCTGCTTGTCGCGGAATAAACCTTGATTGGCTTCGTTACTTGTTAAATCAATTGGCAGGAGAGGAAAAAGTTTGGCCATAAAAGAGATTTCTCGACAGACAGGGAACTTCGTCAATTTTTCCCGCCGTTGAGCACGTACACAATGAATCCGATATCAACGTCCCTCCAGGGCCCGAATTGAATGGTCGAGATCTGATAGCGCCCCGGGCCGGGTGATTCATGGCCGGCCGGGTGTGCAATGGTGGGATTCAATGTGGATCCGAAAATAATCTCGAATCTCGGAATTGATTGGATTGGGAATATAAATATCGGCTTTCGAAAGAAGTCGTTGAGTTCAAGGTTTTGATACGAGGAGCAGTCTGGATTCGACATTGATATCGGGAGGTGTGTAGATTTGTGATACGTAGAGTTACTACTGGAGTAAAATCAGCAGTGATTCAGATTTATTCAAAATTTTGTTTTTTTTTATTTGAATCTGAAAATTGTCTAGAGATTTGCTAATTTCCCCAGCAGTGTTCTATTCATGATTAAAATATTTTCCAAAATAAAACAAATATATTGATGGGCAGAAAGGCATCGAAATTGCAAAACCTCCTCTGCAGTCTCACTTGTGGCCTTCCAAAACAATTGAAAAGTTAATTCGAAAATAACAAATTTTAATTTTTATTATTCAGGTTTGGTTATCAGAAATAATGTTCACACAATATACATTTGCTGTCAGCATGTCGATATTATCGTTGCAGACTGTCAAGGACACGTAAGCAAAGATCCATTCATTACGTAAAGCACAAATTGGCCATTTTCAAAAACCCCTTTCCCACACTATAACAACGGTATAATTTCATATGAAATGAAACTATAAAATTTAAAATGTGCTATAAAAATAATAAAATTATGGCCTACTATGGAGCGTTTTTGATCAATACTAGATTGCTTTGAGAATAGGTCGTATGTGCAAAGAGAGTCTCTCTTGCTTGCACTCTCTTTCGCTAATAGATAAGATAATTTAGCATTTTTTGCTACATTCCCACTTCAGCACGCTAGACAAAGCTATTGATTTTAGATCTCTGACAAGAAATCTGAAGTAAACTTTAGTGTAGTTTCATAATAATCGAAAGAGAATAAAAGTCAAGAGAGACTCTCTTTTGCACATACGACCTATTCACAAAGCAATCTAGAATAGAAAAATTGTTTTGCAGTATTTGGTCTAAAACATTTACAAATAATGGTTTTAGAAACTCAGTTTGTTCTAAGAAAAATAAGAATACAAATTTCTCTTTGATTTCATATAAAAATATCCGGATTCGGCAGATATTTGACAAAGTTAGGGCGTTTGTAAAACTGATTTTCCTTAAAAAAGATGAAATTTTTATCAAAATTTGCATATTACACACATCTATTGAGCTTGTCTTCCACAATCATGGAGTTTGATATGTCACAAGATGGGTTTCGATGCTAATCGAAATTTTTCCACTTCCTTGAGGGAATCAGTTCCCGGGAACCTTTCCGGATGTGGCCATTTTGTCCAAAATCTCTAAAAACCCCTCTATTGAACTTGTCTTTCAAAATCATGGAGTTTGATATGTCGCAAAATGGTTTTTGTTGCTAGGCAAGATTTGTCCACTTTCTTGAGGGAACCAGGTTCCCAGGAACACTTCCGGATGTGTCCAAAACCTCCCAAAACTCATATATTAGCATTGTCTTCCAAAACCATGAAGTTTGATATGTCGCAAGACTGGGTTGTGTCCACTTGAAAAGTGTCCACCACCCCAGGGAACCAGGTTCCCGGAACATCCGGAACCATGTCCTGGTGATTCAATTGTATCAAAACTAACTTCTGATGCTGGTCAATGATGATTGACCACGTTTGCATCAGCATTCTGGTCACTTTCGTTCATTTATCAATGGTTTTAAAAAAATGACCCGTTTTTGACTGCATCTGACCCAGGACCCCCCCTTAATAAATCCGGCCTGATTGGCACCATGGTCAAATCAAGTCATGTACCAAAAAAAAAAAAGCATGATGACACTTCTTTCCTGAAAATTTCATTGCAATCGGACGAAAAATGAGCCTACCGTTATTTCAATTTTGATTTCTAGGTCAGACCGAAACGGGTTAAAGGCCTTTGCGCGACCTCTAAACTTCAATATTTTGGCCTGAAATTCTGAGGCTACTCTTTTTTCGCCATGAAAAAGCGTTTGGGCACACGAATTACAGGTTTCGGAAACATTCGGAAAATAGGCCGCACCCTAATGAACAGCCTGCTTCTTCTGTTACTATAACTCTATTGGTTGTAAAATAGTTATTTGACATCGAAAAAATGAAATCAAAATTGCGTACATTATGCAAACAAATTTTATAAAAAATCCACGAAAACAAATTCGTTTCATTTCGTAAAATTTTGAATTGAGTCATTTGGCCGAAAGGGTTATTTGGCCGAAAGGGTCATTTAGCCGAATAGTTCATTTGACAAGTGAGAAATTAGGAATGTAAAGAGAGACGTCTCACTTCTCACTCTTTATTTTTCTCTTCTCACTGTAAAAAGTGAGAAGCGCGAAATGAGTAGTGAGACGTATCACTACCTTCTTCACACTACTCACTTATCACAGTGAGAAGTGAGAAATGGGGAGTGAGAAGAGAGACGTTCTACTTCTCACTCATCATTTATCACTTCTCGATGTAAAAAGTGAGAAGCGCCAAGTGAGTAGTGAGACGTCTCACTTCTCAATTCTCATTTCTCACATCTCACTTTTCACAGCGAGAAGTGAGAAATGAGGAGTGAGATGTTTCACTACTCACTTTGCGCTTCTCACTTTTGACAGCGAGAGGTGATAAATGAGGAGTGAGAAGTTAGACGTCTCACTTCTCTTTTCTGATTTCTCACTTCTCACTGTGAAAAGTAAGTAGTGCGAAGTGGGTAGTGAGACATCTCATTTCTCACTTCTCGCTGTAAAAAGTGAGAAGTGAGATGTCTCACTACTCACTTTTTACAGTGAGAAGAGAAAAATAAAGAGTGAGACGTCTCTCTTCTCATTCCGAATTTCTCACTTTATAATGAACTATTCGGCCAAATGTCCTATACGGCCAAATTACCGTTTCGGCCGTATACCCTCTCGGCCAAATTACCCTTTCGGCCTAATGACCCTTTCGGCCAAATGACCCTTTCGGCCAAATGACTCTTTCGGACAAACGACCCTTTCGGTCAAATGACCCTATTCGGTCAAACAACCCTTTCGGCCGAACGACCATTTAGGCCAAATGACTTTCGAACTAATGACCCTTTCGGCCAAATGGTATATTCGGCCAAACAATTTTCGGCCTAGTGGCATTCGGCCAAATGGCTATCGGCCGAATGGGTTTCGGCCAAATGACCCTTCCCCATTTGGCCGAAAGGGTCATTAGGCCGAAAGGGTCATTTAGCCGAAAGGGTCATTTGGCCGAAAGGGTCGTTTGGCCGAAAGGGTCATTTGGCCGAAAGGGTCGTTTGGCCGAATGGGTCGTTTGTCCGAATGGGTCGTTTGGCTGAAAGGGTCGTTTGGCCGAGTGGATAATTTGGCCGAATGGTGACCCATTTGGCCGAAAGGGTCTAGAGCAGTGGTCCCCAGCATGTTTAGTATCAAGGGCCGCACAACAATTTTGAGCTATTGAAGCGGGCCGCAATATTACATATGGCAACATTAGTTTGCATATTACAGAATTGCATCTTTTTTGTAAGAATATTTTATTCTATAGGTTTCATCGCCGTTGCTGAGGCTTAGTCTATAAAAGCGCTTGTCATAAGATGAGTTTGTACCTTTCCATTTAATGCAACCACTTCTATAAAAGCGTTTTTATAGTAGCGGACTTGACATGAGAGATTGCTTTTTCGTCACTGTATTAGGGTCAGTTACCAAACAGTATTCCAAACTTGATCATATGTCAACCGATTTTGCAATTTGGATCTTATGTTTTTTTTTGTGGTCAAGGTTATAACTATATCTAGCATTAGCATTAGCATTGCATTAGCATTGAGCAATTCGCACAAATTCGTAGGTGGTACAAGCCAAGACTATTGTATGAGAGTAGCATCACTTTCATCCGTTACCACAGATATTGATTTGGGACTAATCACTATCTCTTAGATGGTAGCAATGTACTCTCTAATAGTCCTGGCCACGTCCTTGCGTATGCTGAGGAAGGGGAAAGATGGCTAGTTGGACACCTACTTAAGAAAGGTGCAGAGAACTCTACGACCTCTCATAGGTGTGACGGGAGGTTTTGGAATTGTTAGTTTGGAAGGTTATAACAGTAGGAATCGTTTTGGTAGAACGTAAAACACAGAAAGAACTGAGAAGAAAAAACAAAGTAGGAACGGGACGAGTCTGGAATTGAACCCATGACCTCCTTGCTTATATGGCAGAAGCGGTAGCCACTGAACCACCGAGCTCGTCTGGTCAAGGTTTTAACTATATCTTGTAGCAAATAACGAAAGAAGCATCCACTCAGGATGCTGAGCAGAACTCGTTCGAGATTTTATTTTGAATCCGTTTGAAATTCTTCACAAAATCCGCATGGGATTCTCAACAGAATCTATTTGGATTCCGAAAAAATACGTATTGAACAAAATCCATTCGGAATTTGAAAAGTATTTTTTGGAATTCTAAAGATAATCCATTCGTACTTCTGAACAGAATTTCGGTTAATATTCGGAGAACATTATAATGATATAAATCTGTTATGGTTATCAATGGGCCACGTGTAGTGTATTCTCAGAAATCCTTCGCGGGCCGCAGGAAAAGGCTTAGGAGGCCGCATGCGGCCCGCGGGCCGCATTTTGGGGATCACTGGTCTAGAGGTGTGCGCCGGTCCGAAATAGTCCGAAATTTGGCGGCGGCGGCGTTTGTCAAAATTATGGTCGGTTAAAACTACGTTTGCTGTTTTTTTTTTTTTTTTTTTTTTTTTTCATTTGCTTTTTTTTCGAGATGTTTTCAAGACATTTAGAATTTCGCTTAAAAATCTGATGAATTTTTCGAAAAAAATCTTCAAATTTTCCAAATTATTCTGATTTTTTACGAGACCTATACTTTGATGTTACGTCAGAATTTCCACGACAAATTTTGCACGAAACAATCCACGAAAAGTACCTCCCGAGCAGCACACATGTTGCACACAAGTTTCTGTGACCCTTATGTAACAGAATTTAGTCACATTTGAGTTGCTGCAACCAAATCGGTCTGCATTGTGCTGCTAGGGCTGTTAAGTAAATTTTTGAAATGTAAAAAGAAAATTCGTCCTGATTGTAGAAGAGTGCGGCTGATTGAATGGGTGTTATAATTTAGGTTTGTCTAGAATCATTAGGACAGATAGTTTGGCATAGCATAGAGAGGAGGAATTTTCAAGGAAAATTCTTTGGAATTTTCACGAGAAAATTCTCCGGAATTTCAACGGCAAATTGTTTAGAATTCCCGAGGAAGATTGTTCAAAATGTAGTTTTCAATGGAAAATTGCTCATATTTTCTTTGGATTTCTGCGAGAAACTCTTGGTGCAGTAGACGTTCAATAACTGCAAGTTATTTAACTAGATCGGGACCTTTCAGAAGATTCGAATTAAAGGAAACCGTACCGACCGTCGCCTTGGCGTCCCAAATGAGTCGAACCTTTTGCTTACGCGGGTGCTGAACCACTCCCAAGGGCAGGAACTACATACGTTTTCGATCGACCGAGTCCAGTTCGACTTGAGTTACCTTGTGTGCATATCCCTTCCGTTCGTAGTCCTGTATCTGCCTACGTACTTGATCCCCGAGTGAAGGGTCTTTCGCAAGTTTTCGGTCCAATCCCACAAGTCGTCTAAACGCCATCTGGTAACTATCAGGAAACGCTTGATTGTTGGTTCGCCATAGTAGTCCCGTTTCAAAACATGATCCGACTCTACGCGTTGTCTTTTCGAGTATAGCCAGCGCTCGTTTATCCTCCTCGTACTCAAGGTTCACGTGGTGGCTTGAAACTCCATCGTTTTCCATGGTGAAAAAATCACGCAGTTGTTCACTCAACAAACTATCTGAGCTAGAAGCTGCAGCTGCATGAAAGTTGACAACTGCACTTCTACTGTTTGAGGCGTTGGTACTACCTCCCTCACGCAGTCTGAGTGGCACTCCGAGTCGTAGGTTGTCCAGTCCAGTATCGTAGCTTTCCATGGGAGTCCTCTCATGTGCGAGAAACGCTGAGCTAGTTCCTTATAGTTTAGATGCTGACTGGGCAGTACCCAGCAGCTGACAGTTCTGGCATGCCGAAGTTTGAAGCTTGCGGGGCAACCTTTCCCTGATCTACCCAAATTAATTTTCTGCGATTTCGATTCATTTCATTTAACGTTGCCCGTCCACTGAAGAGTGGCACCTAGTTGTTTGGCGACATTTTCTTCGAGCAACGTAATTTTCGACCCTTCGTCAATAAAGGCGTATACGGACACACTTTTCCCTTGGTTATAAAGAACAACTGGTAATATCCGAAACAGTGTCTGACGTTTTGTAGAAAGCTGGCTCGAAGAATGGTTAACGGAATGTGCCGTCGCAGGAGAGTGGAGAAGCGTATGGTGCTTTAGACGACATCCTTCTACCGCGCACCCATGCCAAGATTTGCATGGCCATTTTCCCATGACTGTTCAAGCATGTCCTACATAAGCCTCTTTTTTGGATCATCTTCCGTCGCTCATCGACACAGAGTTCTTTGAAGCGAGGGCAGTCCGCTGCTCTATGATTTTCACGTTCACAAATACCACATTTTTAGCGGGCCTCCGAGTTTGTCCGGCCGAAGTAACCTGTTTATTGTTCGAGCTTCTTTCCTGTAGATGTGTGTGGATTCCAGCGTTTTCTCTCCCTCTCTGCTTTTCGATTCTACTTGACTTGTCGTAAACTGGAAGCTCAAACTGACTTCGGTGGCCGCACCTACCTGTTTCTCCATAAACAGTCCGAAAGTTGCTAGGTTTGCCATCGGCTGTGTGCCCTTGAACGATGCCCACTCCATTTTCATTGGACCCGGAAGATTCTCAACCAGCTCCTGCATCAACATTGGGTTCGACAGGTGTTGTTGTAGCTGTGCAGCTTGAAGGTGGTCGACGAAGTTTCCGACTGTTGAGCCAAACTCGATCACCGTCTCTAGTCTATCCTGCCGCGGTCCGGGAGTACGTCGCACCTTCTCCAGGAGCGATTTGAGGAGAAGCTCTGGCCGAATGCGCAGTGTTTCGATAACGTGGGGAACTCTAGCTGGCATTGAAAGCTTGCTGCACAGTGACTCTCTCGCATGTCCTGACAGGGACTGCTGAAGCCGGATTAAGTTTTCGGCATTCGAGTAGCCGCACGCGTTTGTTGACTGCTCGTAGCTACTAATAAACATTGGCCAGTCTATTGGGTTTCCATCAAACCTTGGAAGTTGCTTCCCGACTACCTGGCGTGCCGCAATATGCTTCGATTGAAGTTCAATTGCCTCCTGTTGTCCAGCAGGTTCACCTAGCCTAGTTTCGCAGGGGTATGTCTGTTGAACTTCTGGTTTGGGATGATCCTCGGGTTGCTGGAATGATTCAACAAACATTGCAGGCCTCAATTGCGTTGTATTGAACCGCTCGTCCCTTTCGGATGGGACCTGTTGCAGCCGTTTCTGGTGGACCATTTCAGGGTGCATCGGATGACATCTTTGTGCTTGCGGCCACGCTTGTCCTTGACGTTCTCTAGTCGGCGATGGATGATGGGGCTGATACATAATTTGCTGATGTGATTGTGGGTACAATTGTGGCATCTCCTGGAAATGCGGCCGTGACTGCACCACGTATTGATGAAAAGGTGACGCTACAACTGTTGATCGAGCCTGCTGTATTCCTGATGAGAGGGCCTGTCTTTGTGGTTCACGAACTGATGTCCGTGCAGCTGCAAGGATATTTCGGTGCGATGTAATGCGCTGAAGAGCCAACGGGTCTATGGAGACCTTTGGTCGAAGGCCTTTATGCGTATCCTGTTCCTCCGTTGTTTTCTCCATAGATCTTCCGTCGGTATGGTGGTGGTCCTCAAGCCAGTCTTTCACTTTGTCGCCTGAGTCGGGAACCGAGCTTGTTTCGCTCCCTCGCTCTGATAATTGTTTGATTACTTCATTCTTCTTTTCCATCGATTCTCGACGGATGAATTGCTGCTTCTTAAGCAACGCCCGTTGTTCTTCTAGTCTTCGTTGGCGTAGCTTCCTTTCTTCTTCTAACAGTTGCTTTTTCTCTTCGATCATCCTTCGTTCTTCTTCCAGTTCAAGCTTCTGCAATTCATCTTGCTCCTTCAACTCCTGCTCTTTCATTTGTTTCTCCTCTTCGCTTCATCTGCGCTTCCAAGGCCGCCGCTCGTGCACTCGCGGTTTGACTCACAGCAACGGAGGGTACCTTAGAGCTCTTCTTCGAGACCGATCTTCCACCGGATTTGGCGGACCTATTGTCGGCTCGCAACTTATTCGTATTTTTCGAATTATCGGCACTCACCTGTGCAGCCTTACATAAGTACGGTAAATCTTTGACCGTATCGTCTACGCCTGCACACATAAAGTGCTCCCAAAGCTGACACTGATCGCATGCAACCATTTGAGAGTCCATCGTATCTGACAGATTGCACGTTTTGCAATTAGATGTGGTCTTGTCGTGATTATCCGTTTCGTTCACGTACAAAAATTCTTAAAGAAATTGTACGGATGGTTCTTCCAAAACCTTCGAGCAAACCAAGTTTGTTGTATGGTTAGCTTTATTGCAAATTTCATTTTATTTCAATTATTAACGAATACATGAATTATTGCTTATAGTTCTTCTACTCACAATTTTTGGTGACACAACTTTCTAAATGGTATCACGATACCAAACTTCTGTCCCACACTGTGTTGTTCCTATTGCATGATATTAGATTTTAACCAAACTTTTACACCTGTATTAGCATTAAATATACTCACGGTAACTAGCAAGCTGATAATAACAATTTTGAAGTAGATTTTAGATATGTAGTTTGTAATAGCACGTTATCCTAAATATAAAGTAGCGTTAAGTAAATCGGTATTTCAATATAAGTAGCTAACTCTTCATTTTTACCTGTAGATCCCATAGACTACCTGGAATTTCTTCGAGATTCCGTTTGATTTAGGATTAACAAAATTGCATAGGAAATATTTTAGATTAACAATAATTATGGATATAATATTATAAGAATTTGGTTTAAGGGATTATTAGAATTCCGACTGAAATTGTGATGATCGTTTTCTGTTTAGAACTGGATAGATGACTTTCACTTTGCTTTGTCCTATACCATCGCATTGATATCTAATAGCTATCGGTCACTCTGTTTATCTCTGGTCATCCGCTAGCCTTTATATTCGCTCACTTCTCAACTGCCTCATCGCCCCCAACTTCCTTCTTCCTTCTTTCGTCTTCCTTCTTTCTTCTTCCTTCTTTCTTCTTCCCTTTTCCTTCTTCCATTTTCCTTCTTCCATCTTCCTTCTTTCTTCTTCTTCTTTCTTCATTCTTCCTTCTTCCTTCTTCATTTTTCCTTCTTCCCTTTTCCACCTTCCTCCTTCCTTCTTCCTTCTTTCTTCTTCCTTCTTTCTTCTTCCTTATTCCATCCTACTTTTTCTTCTTTCTTCTTTGGTTTGGTTTGGTTTGTCCGAATATGTAGTTTGACCAAAAGCGACATAAAGCCGAAAGGGACATTCGGCCGAACTGGTAATTTAGTTGTTTCAAATCGAAAGATCGTAAAGATCATTTGATTGAAATTTTTGTTTGGTAGGAGTGGCCATTTGACAGAAAGCACCACTTGACCAGAAAATGTCCTGTCTGCAAAACAACCCATTCGGCCAAACGGCATGATCTAATCGACTAAACAGCTTTTTGGCCAAATTATCAATTCAGCCGAACGGTACTTTTCGCAGAAAGTACCATTTGAACGAAATGGTTGTTTTTCAGTTCGGCCGAATCTTCCTTTTGGCTGTATGTCGCATTCGGCAAAATTACATTTTCGGCCAAACCATTGTTGAACTGATAATATTTTCAGATAAACAATCCGTTCGGCTCGGCTAAATGAAATTTTGGCTTAAAGACCAGTATCAACTTAAAAAGTAGAGGTTACGGAATTTTGCTTAATAGTTATTTGTTGAAAAGGCCATTTAAACAAACGAGTGGCCAGTTATGACCACATGGTCCGTTTAGTAATTGACATTTGACCGAATGCCAAATGACATTTTCGGCCAAACGGCATTTTCGGCCGAATGACTTCTTCAGTTGAATGATCGATTCGACCAGACGACTTGTTAGGGTCTTTGATAAATTACCAGCTCGACCGTCTGTTGCTTTCGGCCAATGGAATTTCCTAATTTTCTTATGGACAATATGTATAAATAATTTCCTGTAAAAATTAAAAAAAAAACTTAAAAATTTCAAGCATTTTTCCGTTAAAAACCAAAGATTTTTTTATTGAAATCTACATTTTGAACAATTTTCTGCTGAAACTTTGAAGAATTTGAAAATTCCAAAGAGTCTCCCGAGGATTTCTGTTTTTACGTTGGTTCTAGTCTAGTCGTCTTAATTAATCTAGACTAAGAAAGTCAACGTGGAAGTTTACTAGTCACAAGCTCCTACAATTATAAAGAATTTTCTGTGCAAGTTTCGAACAATATCTTCCTGTATAAATTTGGAACAACTTTCCGTGAAAACTTTGAAGAGACTCTCATGTAAAATCCGACGAATTTTCCGCTATAATTCCAAACAATTTTCCCTAGCAAATCCAAA
The DNA here is from genome assembly GCF_024139115.2 of Armigeres subalbatus. Classification (NCBI taxonomy): domain Eukaryota; kingdom Metazoa; phylum Arthropoda; class Insecta; order Diptera; family Culicidae; genus Armigeres; species Armigeres subalbatus. The sequence goes on along the minus strand of NC_085139.1, from coordinate 202,044,998 downwards.
GAGTTCCTCTTGGTAATTTCAAAGAATTCTCAACAATTCAAAGTAGTTCCCGTGGAAAATGTGAAAATAATTGTCAAATGAATATTCTGAAAAAAATATAGAGTTTTCTGGGGAAGTTGATCCATTTTTTCCGGCGAAACTAAAAATACTCTTACGTTAATGTGATGACCCTTTCGGCCAAATGACCCATTCTGCCAAATGACCCCTTCGGCTAATTTACCCATTCGGCCAAACGACCCATTCGGCCAAATGACTCATTCGGCCAAACGACCCATTCGGCCAAATGACCTATTCGACCAAATGACCCATTCGGCCAAACGATCCATTCGGCCAAACCATTCATTCGGCCAAACGACCCATTCGGCCAAACGACCCTTTCGGCCAAATGCTTTTCGGCCAAACGACCCTTTCAGCCAAATGACCCATTCGGCTAAATGACTTTCAGCCTAATGGTTTTTTCGGCCAAATGGTACACTGAAGTTTTTACGAGGTTTTTTTTGCGCGGTTTTTTTTACGCGGTACCGACGTAAAAAACCGCGTTATTGTCCCCATAGTGATGGGCCATATTCAAAGGCGCGATCTGGTGGTGACCGATAATGAGAGAATGTGCAGGTTGAGGATCAAAGACCGATTCTTCAGCTTTAGCATAATCAACGTTCATAGCCTACACTCCGGAAGCAAGGATGATGATTCTGCCCCTACCCCGAGCGAAGTTAAGGATGCCATCAGACAGCTAAAGACCAATTAAGCAGCTGGTAAGGATGGTGTCGGAGTTGAGCTCATCAAGATGGGTTCCAGAATTTGGGAAACAGAACAGCTTCCAGAGAAAGAAAGGGGTCATATGCCCACAAGATAGAGTTTGAGAACTTTTGGGCTATCACCATACTTAATGCCTTAATGCCTCCTACTTATATACAGAGACAAATCATCTGTGGAAATCGGGCCTCAGAATAAACTGCGGTCAAAAAAGATTCACCATCGCACCAAATGTGTCACGTACAAAACGCTCACAAAAATCGGTAGTCCTCTACGGACATGGAAATCATATCATGCTCGAAGAGGACTTGCAAGCACTAAGTATATTTGGCTATCTATGGCGGTAGAATCCGCATTGCGCGGATTCGTCGGCAGGAGGAAAGAGTTGGACGACGATTCAACACACGCCGACTGGAAGATGCCACGGTGAAACGGTCCTTCGTTGAAGAACTGGAGACGCGTGCTGCAGATTTTCCGGAAAGTGGCAGCGTGGAAGACCAATGGACCGCCATCAAGAATGCCTTCATCGCCACCAGCGAGAACAATCTGGGCGAACTACGCACCCAGAGAAAACAATGGATCACCGAGGAGACCTGGAGGAAGATAGAGGAGCGAAGAGAAGCCAAAGCCGCGATAGAGCGATCAAAAACCAGAGGAGCCAAAGTCTTAGCCCGCCAACGATACGCGGCTTTAGAGAAGGAAGTAAAACGCTCATGTCGACGGGACAGGCGAGCGTGGGCAGACTCTCTGGCCGACGAAGGAGAGAGAGCCGCCGCAACCGGGGACATTCGCCTCCTCTACGATATCTCACGACGCTTAAGCGGGGCGAAGATGAATGCAACGATGCCTGTGAAAGACGCGAATGATCAGTTATTGACCGACCCAACTGACCAGCTGAAACGCTGGTTCGAGCACTTCGAACAACTTTTTCAAGTGCCAGCCAGGCCATCACCACCTCGGCATGATCTGCCTAGGATCCGAAGTATAACACGCGTCAATACCGAAGCTCCATCACTGCTAGAGATTCAAACAGCCATCCAAAGCATGAAATCGAATAAAGCCCCAGGGGTCGACCGCATATCAGCCGAGATGCTCAAAGCGGACTCCATGACATCCGCTCAACTACTGCATCGTTTATTTCATAATATTTGGGACACCGCAACTTTCCCGGTCGACTGGATGCAGGGTATCTTAGTAAAGGTGCCCAAAAGGGTGATCTGCATGTATGCGATAACTGTCGATGGATTATGTTGATGTGTGCCGTTCTCAAAGTTCTATGCAAAGTTATCCTAACCCAGATTCAGGAGAAAATCGATGCGACTCTCCGGGCTGGAGGCCGGATTCCGGATTCCGTGCCGGATTCCGTGCCGGAAGATCCTGTGTGGACCATATTGTCACGCTCCGTATAGTTCTGGAGCAGGACAACGAATTCCAAGAGTCCCTTTACTTGGTATTCATTGACTACGAAAAAGCTTTCGACCGTCTCAATCACGAGAATATGTGGGGCGCCCTGAGACGCAAGGGAGTTCCTGAGAAAATCATCGGCCTCATCAAAGCGCAGTACGAGGCCTTTTGGCAGAGTGCTGCATAATGGGGACCTGTCCGACCCTATCCGGGTCGTAGCTGGTGTGAAAGGCAAGGATGTATCCTATCACCGTTACTGTTCCTCATCGTAATCGATGAGATTCTGGTAGATGCGATTGATCGTGAACCAAACCGCGGGCTGTTATGGCAGCCTATAACCAAGGAGCACCTAAACGACTTCGAATTGGCTGATGACGTTGCACTCCTCGCGCAACGGCGCTCTGATATGCAGAGTAAGCTCAACGACCTTGCCGAGCGCTCCTCTTCGGCAGGTTTAGTCATCAACGTCAACAAAACCAAATCGTTGGATGTAAACACGGTGACTCCTTCCAGTTTCACAGTAGCCGGGCAACCAGTGGAGAATGTTGAAAGCTTCCAATATCTTGGTAGCCAAATGGCGTCAGACGGCGGTACCAAGATCGACATAGGCGCACGGATCAAGAAAGCAAGGGCTGCCTTTGCGAGTTTAAGAAATATCTGGAAAAACAGGCAGATAAGTGAACGCACCAAAATACGAATTTTCAACTCTAACGTAAAATCTGTGCTGTTATACGCTAGCGAAACATGGTGTGTATCAGTGGAGAACACTCAACGGCTGCAGGTGTTCATTAACAGATGCCTGCGGTATATAATTCGGGCCTGGTGGCCTCACAACTGGATCTCAAACAACGAGCTCCATCGTCGTTGTCACCAGAGGCCGATAGCAACAGAAATTCGGGATCGGAAGTGGGGCTGGGTCGGCCACACTCTACGTAGGGGCGGAAACGAAATCTGTAAACAAGCATTAGACTGGAACCCAGCAGGACATCGCAGCAGAGGCAGACCCAGAGGCTCATGGCGGCGAAGCCTCAATAAAGAAATAAAAGAAGTCGACCGAAATCTAACATGGCAACAGGTTAAAGCGATAGCCGGGCAACGCTCAGGATGGAGATCTTTCAAGTCGGCCCTTTGCACCACCGGAGGTGTACAGGATCCGTAAGTAAGTAAGTAAGTATGGCGGTATGCAAGAGAGCGGTGTTTGGCGACCAAGGATAAACAACAAGTTCGCCCAACTCTACGGTGAATCTAGTATCCAGAAGGTTACAACATCTGGAAGGGATTACAATCTATTCTATAAGCCACAAAGAGCATGTGCCATATTTGATGAGTATCATTGATGATTAGTTAGATGTGAAGATCTAAAGGCCTTACTTCGGGATTTTCTTGGATGAGCAAGAACTTATGCTTTGAATACAATCTATTCTGTGAGCCACAAAGAGCATGTACCATATTTGAAACAGGCGGACAGATCTTTATAGATCTCAAGGCCTTATTTCATAGATCTCAAGGCCTTATTTCAGGATATTCAGATATTTCAGGATTTCAGGATTTGAGCATAGATCGGCACACATTCCTTGTTTCATATCACAAAAACCATGTACCATATCACGATCCATACTAGCGTACTATGACCTACAAAGAACACCTAGCGAACAAATAGGTAGAAGCCCCGTCCATTATAAGTGACAATTTAAAATTTTATTTATATTAAAGTCCCCAGTAGGCACCGGCATAAAACAATGTTCTAAGTCCCCAGTAGGCATCAACATATCCCCCGATAGGTTTTTTGTTACGTCGTTTTTTAAAATAGTTCGGTTTTTACGTCGTTTTTTTTAAATAACGCGGTTTTTTTACGCGGTACATGGAGCGACGTAAAAAAAACCTTAGTGTATTCGGCCAAACAACTTTCGGCCTAGTGGCATTCGGCCAAATGGCTTTCGCAGACATTTTTAAGACTTTCACCCGTGAATATAACGAAAGAACTAGCTGAAACAATTCTCTCTCTAACTTGGTACCGTATTCTTGCATCTGGGTTATCGTTTCGACATCTTATATCAGTGTATATATGTATTGATATCTGGTGTGGCAGCACAATGGATGCGTTTTAATGTTTCCGCACAATAACATCATGTACCGCAACCGTATCCGTTTTCCTCATCTACGAAAGGTAACCGTACGTCCGCTTACTTGACTAACTAGAGCTCGATTATTGTGAAATAATTTGTTGCCCAATTTGCCCAACTCGTCAGTGAAATCAAATACCTGCAAATGTCCGTTGCTTATTTTGGTACCATGGCAGCTTAACATTACCTGCAACGAGAATAGATTATATCGAAATTAGTATTAGTGGAATTTCATTTAGTTGTGTATATTAAAAATAAGTACTATACAATGGATATTGAATAAATTTTCTGATTCTACAGAGCGTATTAAATACAATTTCAATCATTCACATCCCAAAAAGAAAAACCAGAAAAAAAATCCGAGCTGGGACCTCTGCTCCAAAGAGGAAATCATTGCAACACAGTTCCGTTGGGACATGCGGTGCAATTTTTCTTCCTCAACCTTGAAAACTAACGTTTCGTATACTGCCGTTTTACGCATAATTGTCTCATGTTACCTTTGATGAAAAAATCCAAACTGAAGTCGACACTAATTTTAGAATTGATTATATCTGAAAATTTTACCAACATTTTTGGAATGTAATGAGCGTAGTCAACACTTTTTCAGAACATAATACGCACCACTACTTATTTTTCGACATCTTATTTTTTCAGCGGGACAAACTGACTCGAGTTTGGATATTTCATCAAAGGTAACATGGGACATCTATGCTTAGAACGGCAGTATATTGGAAGCACAAGCAAAAACTCGGAAAAAATCCAAACAAACCAGATGGAGTTTCGGTTCTACTGTGCTTCCTACGTGCAGCACATGCAGTTAGTAGTTCACCGTCCATTTAGCATCGCTCTGAAATAGCGAGGCGAAAGAAGTGGTTTTTTTTTTTGCTAGCAGACAATACCTATGTCAACGACGAAGGAGTTTGCATTTGTAATTCGTCGTTGAGTATTGAGTTTGATGTATTCAAATGGAGACCGCAGGTTGTCCCATTCGAACTCCTTCTTTGTCAGGATGAATCATAAATGGGGCTTCACATTTACCATTATGATTCATTGTACGACCTCAGTATTTTCAAATTTGTTTGTCAAATCGATTGAATCCGAAAGAAAGAAGACGAATTTAATTGTATCGCCATGGCTCCTTATAGCGATATGATGAATGATTTTAGTTGAATAATAATTTCAGCTCACAACATCTAATGGATTTCTGCTGCATGAACTTCCATTTGCATTTGGGCTTGAAAACCCAACTGTTCCTGCCTTTCACTTACATTTACTTCGCATCTGCCTCTCCAGTCTCGACCGAAACAGCACTCCTTTGAGCTGAAGGGGCAAACCTCTTTACTGTTCTGTAGTAAGTAGTAACAGCAACAGCAGCAGGAAGTCCGTTGATGTCTACCGGCGGCGACAGTAAGGACACTTCTTCCTGCTCACCCCAACCAACGACGACGACAATAGACAGCGGGTGGCTCTTCAAACGTATGTCCGACATATTGCAGTGACTTACTTAGTAGATATAGAATGTATGTTAGTAGGTTTGTGCTTACTGTGGCCGAACCGCCACGATGTTGAGGCAGTTGACAAAGTCAGTGGGGCAGGGTAGTCGAAATCTTATTCTCATCACTTATTTTGATAATTTTTGAATACAGAATCACTCAACGTGTAAATATGTAAATTTACAATACTAGCATCTTGTCTTGAGAAAAATAATTGAAAGTGTAGGAAAATGCGCTTTTTTATTAAATAAAAACCCAGATTAATCCACCTAGCGGTGATGGTGCCTTTCTCGTTCGTTCAAAATGTTTGGAAAAATCTAAAATAACACTAATATGTGGATTGGTATCATTTTTCATATTTGTTTATATGCATAAAAAAAATTCTCGCCAAACGCAATTTGTTGCAAACAAATCGGATGAGCATAAGAGCAAAAAATGGCATTTTATTTTGTAGTTTTAAAATTAGTATTTTCGCCATAACTTTTGATCCAATTGTACGATGCGGCCAAGTTTCTATAGGAAACAATGGGACAAGATTCTGCGTCGAATGCAATCTGTTGCGAGCGACATGAGAAGCACACATATTGCACATCTATCACAGTAACTTATATATGACCGGATTCAGTTACAATATGGTTACTGCACTACGAGGAACATCTGAATGGTGCTGAGAGTACAGGCAGTGAAAGTCAAGGCAGCGGAGGAGATGACTACGTCAGTTCAGCGGACGATGGAAGCCAACCAGCCCCCACCTTGAGGGAAGTTAAGGATGCCATTCAACAGCTAAAGACCAATAAAGCAGCTGGTAAGGATGATATCGGAGCTGAGCTCATCAAGATGGCCCCGGATGGCCCACTTGCCTGCACAAACTGATAGTCAGAATCTGGGAAACCGAACAGCTACCGGAGGAGTGGAAGGAAGGGGTTATATGCCCCATCTACAAGAAAGGCGACAAACTGGAGTGTGAGAACTTTCGAGCGATCACCATCCTTAATGCCGCCTACAAAGTGATATCCCAGATCATCTTCCGTCGTCTGTCACCATTAGTGAACGAGTTCGTGGGAAGTTGTCAAGCCGGCTTCGTTGACGGCCGCTCGACAACGGACCAGATCTTTACTGTACGGCAAATCCTTCAAAAATGCCGTGAATACCAGGTCCCAACGCACCATCTGTTCGTTGATTTCAAGGCGGCATACAACAGTATAGACCGCGTAGAGCTATGGAAAATAATGAACGAGATCAGCTTCCCTGGGAAGCTTACCAGACTGATCAAAGCAACGGTGGATGGTGGACGGTGGATGGCGAACACTACAGTTCGTTCGAATCGCGCCGGGGACTAAGACAAGGTGATGGACTTTCGTGCCTGTTGTTCAACATTGCGCTAGAAGGTGTCATGCGGAGAGCCGGGTGTGACAGCCGGGGTACGATTTTCAACAGATCCAGTCAATTTATTTGTTTCGCGGATGACATGGACATTGTCGGCCGAACATTTGCAAAGGTGGCAGAACTGTACACCCGCCTGAAACGTGAAGCAACAAAAGTTGGACTGGTGGTGAATGCGTCAAAGACAAAGTACATGCTTGTGGGCGGAACCGAGCGCGACAGGGCCCGCCTGGGAAGAAGTGTTATGATATGCGGGGATACCTTCGAGGTGATCGAGAAATTCGTCTACCTCGGATCCTTGCTAACGGCTGACAACAACGTTAGTCGTGAAAAACGAAGACGCATCATCTGTGGAAGTCGGGCCTACTACGGGCTCCAGAAGAAACTGCGGTCAAAAAAGATTCGCCACCGCACCAAATGTGTCATGTACAAGACGCTTAAAAGACCGGTTGTCCTCTACGGACATGAAACATGGACAATGCTCGAGGAGGACTTGCAAGCACTTCGAAAGACGGGTGCTTAGGACCATCTTTGGCGGTGTGCAAGAAGACGGTGTGTGGCGGCGAAGAATGAACCATGAGCTCGTCCAACTCTACGGCGAACCCAGTATCCAGAAGGTAGTTAAAGCCGGAAGGGTACGATGGACAGGACATGTTGCAAGAATGCCGGACGATTTTGCCATAAAAAAATGATATAATTTTCGATCCCATAGTCCGATATGGCCAATTTTCAATAGGAAACGATTTTTTCGTATGATTTTGTATTTTGGCCATAACTTTCGATCCCATTGTTCGATCTGGCCAATTTCAAATAGGAAACAATGGGACAGGATTCTACGTCGAATGCAACTTGTTGCAAACAAATCGGTTGAGGATAAGTGCCCGAAAAATGAGTGAAATTTTTACGCGGTTTTTTGTATGAATTTGTATTTTGGCCATAACTTCTGATCCCATAGTCCGATCTGACCAATTTCAAATAGGAAACAATGGAACAGGATTCTGCGTCGAATGCAACTTGTTGCGAGCAAATCGGTTGAGAATAAGTTCCCGAAAAATTAGTGACATTTTTCACGCGATTTTTTGTATGAATTTGTATTTTGGCCATTACTTCGATCCCATAGTCCGATCTGGCCAATTTCAAATAGGAAACAATTAGACAGGATTCTGCGTCGAATGCAACTTGTTGCGAGCAAATCAGTTGAGGATAAGTGCCCGAAAAATGAGTGACATTTTTTGAGTAGTTTTGCGCACACACACACACACACACACACACACACACATACACACACACATACACACACACACAGACATCACCTCAATTCGTCGAACTGAGTCGATTGGTATATAACACTATGGGTCTCCGGGCCTTCTATAAAAAGTTTGTTTTTGGAGCGATCATATAGCCTTTACCGTATACTTAGTATACGAGAAAGGCAAAAAGCAAACGATGGCAGCCGTTTCGATTGTATATCTAAATTCATCGTGTGATTCAATGTGTAGAATCGTCTTGTCCGAAGGGTCCCCTTTCCTCTAGGGCGTAAGATGATGAGACTTCAGCAGTGCGGGTGCGGCCGGTGCAGCATTGCGACTCATCATCTCCAGCTCTCTTTAGTGAAGAGCTACAATTACGACGATGAGGGAGGTTGTGTGTACTCCCAAAGCACAGAAGCGTGATGAGCCGAAAGGTTTAGTACTGCAGGTGATGAGTCGTTCCATAGGAAGGGCGAAGATTTGTGTACGTTTTTCAGCGGCCTAACGAAAGGAATTATATATTTATAGTGAATATATGATTTCGGTAATTCTATTTCAATCAATATTTTTTCCATTTCATATTTGGTAGTAAGCATAGAAAATGTTATGAAAATTAACTAATGTTAAAACTGAAAATGTTATAAAAATCAACTAGCCTAGCCAGAATATGAGCTGTTTACGTTCCCTGGCACCCCGAGAGCTGAGCGAAGGTCGATTATTGTACGTTGGTGAGGATGTCCTGAATCCATGGGTGTCTCGGGTAATCACTTTGAAGCACAGCGAATGCACTCTCGAAGTCAGTCGAAACTAGAATCGATTTGATGAAGGATGTAGTGGCAACAATGAACAGGGCCACAGTTTCAGAAAAAACAAACACTCCATTGCTTGCGTAGACTATCCGGCACCGTTAGGTTGCTACCTGTGGCTACTACTATAGGCCAACCTCTAGCCTCAAAACGGAACCATCGGTGTAGCGATGTACCTGCATCAGCACAGGCAGACTCGGTCATAGCTATTGAAGGTCGGATATAGGAAGTTGAGGTGGTTCACAGAAAAGTAAGACCAACATCGATTACTTTTACAATTTTACGACGAGCAGTTTTACAATTATTCGGGGAAGGCCTTAATGACGGATTGGACCCTTATGCGAGTACGTCAGTGCGTCCGGATGTGCCTCCAAGGACGACCAATAAGATGTTGTCGGCGTAAATGAATCCATACATATTGGAAGACAGAAAACGGAAGACCACGTTCATGGCCATCAGAAATAAAGTAAACGCAAGGTCCGACCCTTGGGGCACGCCTGTTTCCTCTTAGTGAAGTCTTGAACATTGGTTTCCGATTAGGACTTGAAAGAATAAAAGCTCAGAATATTTCCCGAAAATTCTTATTCGCTTGTTGATGCAAAACTTGGTGTCCACGTACGATTGAACCAATATGCTCTAAGATAGATCATATTGCGATTGTTTTTCTTTTTCGAAGACGTGTTCTGTAAAACGTTTCTTAACCCTTTATAAGGCAGTGGTAACTATATTGCCACCAGCAAATTATATGTTTTTTTTTCTATTTATTAACAAGAGCTCTACTTATTATTTCCAATGTAGTGGCTTTATTTGCTTCCTAGTAACACCCCAGATGAATTTGAGCCATAAAAAAATTGAAATGTCAATTTGAGAACAGTTTTTTTACAAACAGATCGTAAGTTTCGAGTGGAAGAAGGATTTTCAGTTATAATTCGTTAAAAAATACGACAAAGATACATTTTTTCCCGTTGGTATTAACTATTTTGAATCTCCTGTGTTATATTATTACGTGATTAGCGTGAAAAAAGCTTTGCCTTTCTGAATATTGATTTTTGGCGAAATTGTGTTTTTTTTTTCCAAAGGTCCCCCCTTGGGAACAAAAGTGCTCAAATTTTTTCACTTATACATAATGCCTTTTTCGACAAGAACTATTCACCAAAAAATTAACGTGCCTTGATTTGACTGATTTTACGTAAAACCTATTTTAAAAAAATCTTTTATTTATTTTTGTTGCTGCCTGTTTAGCCGCTTGCCGGGCAGTGGCAACCTGGTGGCAACTATATTGCCACCAATTTTTCAATGTTTCTGAACTGTTTAATGTATAACAAACATACATTTGAGTTTAATACCATGTCAACATTATGTCCTATTGTTGTTTTTGTTCATTTATTGCTTAAATTCGTCTGCCTTATAAAGGGTTAAACCGCCGAAGTAGGCCTCTGTTTCGTACCCAGCGCGGAAAGCATGCTGTCAAAAGCCGTCTGTCTTCCGTCGGACTCGACTAGGACTCGACCTTCGAGCGTATCCCGCGAAGAGATGCTATTTTTTCGATATTGGGATGACGAAACTGAGCCACCACTCGTCTGGAAATGTTTAGTCCGACCATTGAGAAATAGGATTTTAACGTATTCTATTCCATCTGGGCCAGAGGACTTCCCGCTACTCTTGGCGAGGACGAATGACAACTCACCAGCGGAGAAAGTCTGGTTGATCGACGAATTCGACAAGTCCGGCGGGACTCGGAAGTTCTCGAGTGTTGAGAATCTGGTGGTGATGAACCTCTGAAATTCGACCGGAAAGCCGCTTACCGAAACAAGCGAGCTCGTTGGAAAATTCCGAGAGTCGGATATGGTGCGGCCTTCCGCATCAAGATGACAGGAAAAAATTACACTTGCTACTGAGAGTGTTTACTTTCCCTTACAATTCGGTGGCCGATTGGTCTGAGCTGACAGAATCGGGAAAGTCCTTCCATTGCTTCCTCTTGGTCTCTTGGGTGACGACATGTTACTCATATTCCTTTTCTCTATATGTTTGCAATGCACTTACCTTTCTTGGATAAACAGAGGGAAGCCTCCTGAGCATTCGGAGGGTCTGTGTTGGGTGTTTCGAAGTGCGTCGAAAATATTGGTCATAAGATTCCCAGCCGACGGCATCATAGTGCTATCGTGAACTGTTGAAAATTGTGGGAGAAGAGGCATAGACTGTGACCTGAATTGGGAAAGTCGGACACAACATCCCGATTTAGTGAAGGGAGCGACCGACTAGTAGTGATCATGTAGATGGCGGTAGCATAGTGGCCATTGGAAAAGGTGGGTTACGCATTGTTGAGAGGTATGTGGTCTGCGTATTCAAACGCTTTCAGTAGGACGATACATCGGGGGTCTGACACTGATGGTGATATTGAAACTCCTCGAGGCTAGATGATGCGCATTTATGTCTCCTAGAAGGTGGAGAGGGGGGGGGGCGGTGTGAAAAGCGATGTCTCAATACTCACCGTTAGTTTCTCACTTATAGCTTGGGAAGTGTGAAATAAGAAGTGTGAATTAGGAAGTGAGAAGTGAGAAGTAAGACGGCTCAATCATCAGCTCTCACTCCTCATTAATCGCATCTCCGAGAAGGGAAAAGTAAGACGCCTTGATTCTCCTTCCTAATTTGTCACTTCTTATTTTGTCATTTTCTACTTCTTTTAGAACTAAATTACTATTAATCGCTTCACACATTGATAGAGGCCAATCGGAAACGGGTCCGCGACGTTAGGTATAAGTGCATTAGGCATAAGTACGTTAGGCATGATGGTCGTTACGCATAATGTACGTTAAGCATATTGGACGTTTGGCATAATTCTACCTTCTTTATGTCATGGGCTGTCATTTGGGTAATTTCATGCCTAACGTACATTATGCCTAACATCCGTTAATGTACGCCTAACGGGGTATACCTTCGAAAACGGGGAAGAGTCGTTTGGCCGAAACCCATCAGCCGAAAGCCATTTTGCCGAATGTCACTAGGCCGAACAAACCATTAGGTCGAAAGTCATTTGGCCGAACGGGTTATTTGGCCGAAAGGGTCATTTTGACCGAAAGGGCTTTCCAAATGGCTTTCGGTCGAATAGGTTTCGGCCAAACGACCCTTCTCCTCGAAATCTGTTATCACATGACCTGTTTGGCAAACGACATTTACTGTGGCATGGATCAAAATGACCTATTGGGCCAAACGACTTTTTCGGTCAAATGACCGATTTGGCTAAATGATCCTTCCCCTCGGATCTGTTACCTTGCCGGTCGGCCTACGCCATTGCCATGAGATGGCAACCAAAGACATATCCTGTCGTGGTGGTATCACATGTTGACTATTTTTGTTTTGTGCCGCGTTACATATCTGGCATTGACGCACTAATTTACGGCATTTGCATGTGATCCAACGGACATCGTGTCTTGGAGCCTTGAATGGTAGTGCAGTCAGGCAGAGGCCTTTTCATCAGTGATAATGATGTGAATTCTCTTCTTTTCGGCAATACTTTTCTGATGCGTTCCCTGTGGCGCTGAGTCGTAGCCACGCTTACATCTAGCTAGCTAGGCATTTATTGAAAAACAAAGTATTCAAGATATTCGTAGGGAATCGACTGCTGGATTCACTGAGTAGAAGTTTTTTCAAAACTAGGAACGTGGTGCCAGTTTTATTTTGTTATGCCTCACTTCGAAGAGCAATAATAAAAAATACCACACATTATAATGATGGTATATGAACAATCTTATAACGGCTTCATTCTCGATAATTTTTACAAACAGATAGGCAATAGGCGTGATGAAGCTTTAGCTTGCCACCGAAAAGTGAATCCTATACCTGACCTTGATTAGAACTTAATAGATAATCACCGTAATTAATCAACGATAAAGCTACTTGTTAGAACAGTTTAAAGCTATAGGCAACCTTGACAAAAAAAAAATATAATGGAACAAACTAAGTTCTTTAGCAGTTTCCACTTTTACATTATACAACTTACATTGAGTTTGTAGTGTCGACACAGCTTAAAAACATTGACGAAACAATTACTTAGGTAAACAAAGTGATTTGACGAACGCATAACCTACACTCAGAGCAAACAAAGTCAATTAATTTTCATTCTGCATAAATAAAAGTTAAAAAATAGAACACTAATACGCAATATTTTTTTATATTTTCAATGTGGTCACAAAAAGCTAACACATTAAATAACTTATAATTGTACTATATGACTAAGTGGCCTTTCAAACCACATCAGATGCTTCCAAGGCAAAAAAGAAGACATTGCATTTTAAACATTGCTTTTGATTAATAGAAAAACGTTGTACTAGAAATCCTGAAATTATCATTTTAGCCTTTGATCATTGACTAGTTTGCATTCAATTACATTTTGCATTAGTGTCGAGTCGATTCCAAATCCGAACCTCACTTCACCCCATCCTTATCCTACCCCATGGCGTTCAAGTGGTCTGCAAGGACTCTTCTGCCATTACCCTCTCTATTATCGGCTTTGGATTGACTTGCGCTCTCATTGCCCCACCAAACGCTGCGAAATGAAAATGACTGATTTGGCTAAATGAAATTTCCGGTCATTCAATCTGTTCGGTCAATGGGGCGCCATGGGACGACTCTTCCGATCGAATGACCAGTATGGCCGTATGACTCTTTTGGCCGTGCCACTATGGGGAATCAGAATTGACTTTCTCCGATTCACAAATCCAGTTGACCTATATGCTAACGCTTTGAGGCAGTAAACCCCAGAATATCAGTACTTCAATCCATATGGTTCTAGAGATAATGGCATCAGAACCAGTTATTAGTTTTGATGCATTATTCAACTGCCAATCTCTTCGGCTACAATCACTCTTTTTCAACTCCTCAAAGGGTTTCTGAAAGCTTGTTTCGTGGGTGAGCGCGAAGAATCGGATAGTAAAACATCCTTATGAGACCCGATGAAATAAACATATTTTTTCATACAAAATATTGCATGCATGTTTTGCCTTGGAACTACCACTATACCTTTTTTTGGACTTCTCGGTAGGCTGCAAATTTGGTACTGCGATGAGCTTCATTCGAATACCAGAAGACTGTCAGATGAAGATGATATAGAGAAAGTAGATGACCCGGAGGAAACCGTAGGCTTCGTGGCCGTAGACCGTGTTGTACATGATGGCTTCTTCAGCTGGCGTATGAAACCCAATTAGGCGTAGGCTCACAAAGAGAGACAACTCATTATGTATCAAGTATTAAGTAAGTACAGTGAACTCTCCCTTACTCGATATTGAAGGGAGTTAAGGAGGTATCGAGATAGGAAACACATTTATATTTGGCCGAATGGCGTTTAGCAGATCAGTTAAAATTTGTTTCCTCTTTAAGTGAAGTGAGAAGTGAGATGTTCGAAGTGAATACTGAACAGCGAGAACTGAGAAGTGAGAAATGATATATTCGAAATGAGTGCAGAGTAGTGAGAAGTGAGTACTGAGAAACGGAAGTGAGTTTTGAGTACTGAGACATGTGCAGTAACATGTTGAAACCAGTAGAGACCCAGGGAGTAGAATTTAGGTCCTATAGACGAGGACCAGCAAAGCCCCAAGCTGCTGGTCTAGAGCCACGGCAACTTCCGGTGAGCTCGCCGGTACGTTGCGGCCGTTTCTGCTGCTGCTGATCCATTCGATGCTTTCCCGATGAGGTTCTGCATGCTTTGTCTCTCTTTCTCTCTATCACATTTGAACCGTTTGTTTGAGATTTTTTCTTCTTCCGTTGTCACAGAGTTCACAATATTGTCGGTTAGACCGAAGTAGCGTAGGCCATTGTTCCATGTCCGGGGAATGGTACACACGTGCGCAATGTTCTAATGGTCCATCAAGCGAGCCGGCACCTTTATTGAGCAGGATAACCCCAGATTCGACGAAACACAATTGTTCTTTGCATAATATGTCCGCTCGACCATTTCACTGAATCAATTCCACACCACGGGCTCGCTTGGTATTGTTGCATGATCATGATTTCCACGAGACTAACGCGACTAGAACTTACTTTAAACTTTTGGTGCAATTTCTTCTAGCCTTTGTAGTGTATCTCATTGGCAATCCATGCTATTTAAATTGATTTATTTTTTAAGGTTTAAAATTGTTTTTACTGTGGATTTAGTTGACAGTTTTTTTTTCTCGTTCACCCTTTCCTTTTATATCTTTCTAAGCTTCCTAGAATATTCAAGAAAATTTCTCTCTGATCTTCTTACGACAAGAGATTTTTCAGGTTGAGGATTTATCTCAATAACGATGTCTTACACACTAAACAAATAATAATTATTTTAAGGTAGGTGTCAAACTAATAATATTTAAATTCCGATTGTTGGCTACATGCAAAGCCTTTTCAATCCTAACCGGACACTTGTTTTCCCTTTTTTTATTTCTCGAAAAATATTTTTTTGATATGGATGTAAATAAAGCATCTCAATAAATAGTTTGACAAATAAATAATGAATAAATTAATAGATGATCTATCTCAGTGAATAGGAAATAAAAAAAATAAAGCCTCTGAATAAATAGTGAAATAAATAAATAAATAAATTAATAAATGAATAAATAAATGAATAATTAATAATAATTAATAATAAATAATAAGTAATTTAATAAATAAATAAATAAATAAGTAAATTAATAAATGAATAAATAAGTAAATATTAAATGAATAAATAAGTAAATAAATAAATAAATAAGTAAATAAATAAATAAATAAATAGATGAATAAATAAATGAATAATCTGAACAAATAAAGAAAATCTTCGATCGGAATACATAACAAAAACTGAATGAATAATAAATAAAGACACCTCAAGCTACTAAGCGTAAAATAAACTTCCTAATCAAACACAAAAATGTGGAAACAGACGATTATTATACACTTAGACATTTAAATAATAAATATAAACATACAATATTAACAAAAAAAATACAATAAATATTCTCCGAACCATCAGCTGGCCTTTCCAACACATAACAACATTGTTACCAAAAACGGTTGGTTACAACGTCAGTAGTGGAAAGTAAGAAATGATAAATGAAATGAAAGTGATGAGATGTGATATTTGCGGAAGTGAGTGGAGAGGTATAAGACAGAAAGGAGAAGGAAGACAGAAGAAGGAAAAAAAAGGAAAGAAGGAAAGAGAAAAAATCTAGTTTTTCATTTTTCGGTCCTTACTTCTCACTTTTTACCACTCCCTTCTCACTACTCACTTTTTCCTTCATACTTTTCACTCCTCACTTCTCACTTCAAACTATTAACATCTCACTTATTACTTCTAATTTCTCTCTTCTCACTTCTCATTTGCTTCTCACTTCTCACTAGTCATTTTTCACTTCTTACTCCACACATCTCATTTCTCACTTTCAATTTTGTTTTCACTTTCCACTCAAACTTCTTATATCTCGTTTCTGACTGCTCATGTCTAACTTCTAACTTTTCACTTCGCACTTAGAATTTCTCATTTCTCACTTCTCATTTCTCCTTTCCACTACTCACGTCTCACTTCTTACTACGCACTTCTTATTCCCCATTTCTCACTTTTCACTTCTCACTTAGAATTTCTCACTACTAACTTTTCATTTCTAACTTCTTATTAGGGTGGCAATAAAAATGACATTTTCGAATGAAAAAAAAACGACATTGCTCACAAGTTTCATTACCCCAAAATATGACCCCATTCAAAATTTGAGTTCAATCGGACTGGGGTGCTCAACATTAATCAAAACTTTTTTTTCTCACAAGATGGAAATATTTAAATTCGATGAAAAATTATTATCGCCATAAGAAATTTTTTTGAAGTCCCAAATCAGTCAATTTTTTTCAAAAAATAAATTCTCAAAATTTCATGCATGTTGAGTCCTTTGGCATCGAAAAACAAACAAATTATTTCTCCCTTGTAAGAAAAAAAGTTTTGATCAGACCTGTGCGCCGCCGCGCCACGCCACCGCTGCCGTGAAAAATGAATCGGCGCGCCGCCGTATGAAAATTGACCACGCCGCCGAATATTTTTTACCTGGAGGAACTTCCGGGGGAATTGTTGGAGGAACTTTCGGTGGAATTCCTGTAGGAATTCTTGGAGGAACTTCGGATAAATTCCTGTAGGAATTCTTGGAAGGAACTTCCAGAGGAATTCCTGGAGCAGCTTTCAGAGCAGAGGAATAACAGAGGAATTTGTAGAAGAATTTCAGAAAAATTCGATTGCTTTAAATGAGCTCACGCCGCCGCTGAAAATGATCTATCCCGCCAACAAGTTTTGAATCGGCACACAGGTCTAGTTTTGATTAATTTTGAGCACCCCTAAATCATGACCGATTTAGCTCAAATTTTGCATCGGGTGGATATTTTTGGATAAGAAAACGTTCGCGTACCGTCCGGTGTTAAAATTCGATAGAAAAATTTAATCATCAGAAACAAAATCTAAGTCCCAAAAATGTTTTAAGATAAAAAATGATTTTCTTCGAATTTTGTTTCAAGGAGACATCAGATCTCGATGTTTCATGCATTTTTAAGTCATGTGGCATCAAAAACAAAAATTCGATTTTCGACTTCATCCTTGGGGAAATTTTCATGGGTAAAAAATTCAAATCTTTGCTGAATTTTAGGCACCCCTAAATCATGTCCGATTAAGCTCCAATTTTGCATGGGGTCATATTTTGGTGTAATGACATTGTGAGCAATGTCGTTTTTCGAAATTCGATGACAATTTTTTTCCATACATTCCATTGGCACCCTACTTCTTATATCTCAATTCACATTTTTCACTTCTATCTTCATATATTTCTCACTTCTCATTTCTCACTTCATGCTTATCTAATCTGAGTTTCCATAATATAGGTATTCGATTTTGATGACTCAAAACCCTTCCTAGAACAACAGATTTAAGTACAGAGAATAAGAATCTAGAGGAAAAGTTGTTCGATCTTGGAGAAAAAAGAGTTGATATTGTTGAAGATGTTTAATGCACGTCACAAACCATCGAGAACCATTGAATACTATTTCGGACCCTTACAAGATTTTTGTAGCCTCATACATCTCTGCAAACCTTCATAGACTGTCGTTAGCTTCCATGGATCTTCATCTCCACACAGATTTATATTTTTATGGACTCCTCGCGAGAATTACACTCCTTTGTAGACTGCTTGGTCCTTTTTGAACCTTTAAAAACCTCCACAAACTTTTGCTGAACTTTACATGCCTTTGCGGATCTTCGCAAATGTTTTTTCGGATATTCACGTAACTATACGAACAACGAATGAGTTTCGGCCAAAAGACTCTTCCCCGCCAAACTGTATCCTGCTGCATATTCGTATCATCCTTGGTGTCCCAGTTATATTTTCCTCTGACGAATCGATTCATAAAGTCAGAAGAGACACCGTTGACCTCTTGAATGTCGAGAAACAATCCGAGGAGAAATATTGTTGACTACAAGTTCAAAGTTAACCAAGTTACTGAAACATTTGATGTTCCACTGGAGGCAGAGGTAGAGAAAGGTTGATAGAAGCCTGTCTTGCTCCATTCCAGGTGGAGGTACGGGTGATATAGGTAACGTACCAGTTAGAATTTGTTGGCCTATAGGGAGAAGAAAACATTTCGGGAATTGGGATTGTGTTCCTCGAAGTATCCGGAGGGGTTCTGCTATTGACAGAAGTTCCTTGGGAGATCAGGCTTGGGTGACATCTGGACCCTGAGATATGGTTAGTGAGTGGAACTGACGTTGAAACTTCTTGGAACGAGTTTTCGGTCTGCTCCGAAAGTGAGCTGCTGGAATGGCAATATGAACATATGAACCGTGTTGCCTGGGACGCTGGGTCGTTGCGGTCTTATGTCCTAGCTTAGAATCTCTGGAGTGCTCGAAAAGCGATACGCTCAGCGTCCGAAATTCTAACTGTAGTTTAATGTAGGTAAATCTGCTTGGATGTTTTACCAGTGCTCGATGACTTGAATCCCTCGTTATCCATCGGGGATGAACAAAGCGTCCCGATAATGCCAGAGGATTCTATACCTTGCGTTTACTATAATCCTTTCCATGTCAAAAAGCGCGCTCTTCCGTTTATCCTCGCCCGTCGAAAGGTGTCTCCCAGTTCCAGTGTTGGTGCTAGGTCGATCCAGTCGTTCCAATCCCTAGTAACAATTCAGTTTTGTACTGGTTTTATAACACTCTTGTAGAGTAAATTATGGTCTTCAAGAGCGTTATAAAACTTAAAATGTATCTTGGGAATGGGGTCTTTTCGTTCGGTTTAACGGCGCCCCGACTATCCAGGGCACCGTAGAAGCTTGGTTGGTCCGAAGAACAGAGAAGAAATAGAGAACGTTGTTTATCAATAACCCTAGATGAATACGGTCGAATGAGCCTTCAGACACGTGAACTACAGGAGGTTGGACTGAACGTGACCGCATTTCAAGAAGTCTGATGGCCCAGATCCGGGAAACGGGAATTCGGAGCCTTGGACCCCGACCAACACTCCGTTGAAATACAACAACAATCTTAACGACAGAGATAAAGCGGAGCATTGAGTCGGTTTTATAGTTACGGGCGAGGTAATGATGTGATCAATGCGGCGAAAATCGATCAGTGAACAGATCTGCCTAATCCACATGTTTGGACCGACAAACGATAAACGTAATGACTTGAAGGACAAATTTTCTGAATGTCTTGATAAAGCCTATGTAAAAAGGGATGCACAAAGGAATATTCGAATACAAACAATCAAATGGTGAGGCCTACAATCAAATGGTCAATGTTCTGGTAGATGGACGGCATTTTCAGCTAGCATAAGGCGCTATTAATTTTGACCTTTTCATTCTGAATGGGAAGTCGCTTTTCCGACCAAAACTCTTCTTTTCTCATCAGTTGCACAACTACCCATGGAACAACCCGAGCACAACAAAAAACGATCCCCTCAGCGAACGTCACGCTTCTCATTTTTCACCAGCATGAACACTTTGTGTATGTGTGCACTGCCCAAATACATCCTCTCCCTCGGGAGGTCCCACGGCACACACACGGACGGTTACCCGTCACTCTGCACTGTTGTGCCGCATCACGCCCTGCACACCGGAGATAAGGTTTTCGGTGTGCTGATGACCGACCCACCGCCCGTCCGTGCACGCGCGCGATCCCATGGTCAAATTGCTTGCCGCCGCGCTGGTTGTCTTTTTGCAAATTCAAGCGAGCGAAACCCCTTGGCTGGATGAAACCGAAGCGAGGGATACCACTAAAGTGAGATAAAAAGATTTCCGTTTGGAAGCGTGCGAAGGGCACGTTTCGAGTGTCTCGTGAAACTAATTATCATCTGATGACGAGGTGACGCGGCGTTGGAAAGTCCGGCTTTATCAACAAAAGTCGAGTTAAAAGGTAAATGAAAATAAATGCTTTTTTGAAATACTTGATATATTTATAACTTTGACTTAAACCCGTTTGATTCAGGTTTAAATTGGGGATTTTGATTTAAAAATTTCATTTCGATTTGCATTGAGGTTTGCATTTGGACTCGGATTTCCTTCAAGATTTTGAACTGGATTTGGCTTCAACTAAAATTTGAATTCAGCTTCCGCCGATGATTTTATACACCATGCGTAAACGTTTCCCAACAAACAATTCTTGGAACACCGTGACCGTCGTTACTGAACCGCTTCATTCGATGAAATCCAACTCGTCAAGCTTGCATGCAACTATGTAAGCTTCAAAGGCAATAGGAGAATACCACTGACTGCACTGGATGGTTGACCGACGAGGACGACGCTAGCGTTGTTGGATAAAAGAAGCTCGCTGCAGGTCACTTGCCGGTGTGTTTGCTCCGATGAACCAGTTCTGCATATATTCCGACCACCGCCACCACCACCTCCGGCGGGGTTTGCTTTCAAACGAAACATAACGCGACACAAAGCCAAGACAAAGTTCCGTTTTTTATTATGCCCGGCTTCTGATGACTACTACTACCGTTTGTTTTTCTTTTTGTATTTTGCAATGTGCATGTTTTGCTCGGTGCAGACAGCAGCAGGGGCACTGTCGTGTAAAGTAAGCTTCTATTGCGTTACAGTAAAAGTTGGGGCAAAATGTGGTACGGGTTGGAGGTTGAAGGAGGGAGCGTAGTAGTTGCCCCGGGATTGTGAATCGTGATGGTTATGGATGAGGTAGATGCATTTTAGTGCCTTCTCTGATGATTACTGCTAAATGAGCGAGGTGTGTTTTATGAGCTCGTTAGCTTTCAGATTATACACTCAATGGTTACGATAGTGTGATAATAATCTTCATTAGTAATTCAAATGAAGTCCATTATAATCCAGTACCAACGCAATTATTTGTGCAACGATTTAATTTGAATGATACATTCTTATCTCACTCATTATTCCAGTTCTTGCATAATTATTATGGTATTTTAGATGTTTGAAGCTTTCTTGAATTCTAATTGCTTAGACTGATTATTTGCAGTGTAATGGTTCTATACTATCTATAGGATTTTTTCTGGAGTAAGAAGCATGCTAACCATTTTGAAATGATTTAAAAAAAAACTAGGGTGTTACAAATATCACATAATAAACTTTTTCCATTTTCAACCAACCCAGGGGTTCAATTCTTCATCATGAATATGGCGAGTGAGCATTTCCAATTTCCTTGGGAATGTTTTCAACATCCGGATTGATTTTTAAAATTGTTCGTGTACTGTTTATCAAACTTATGAATTCTTCAACTTTGCAGGGGACGTTTTTTATTCTCCCAAGAAGGTTTTGTGAAATAAGATTTTCTACCGAAGGAAGTTTTTCCAAATTATGGATTTTTTTTCAATTTTGGTGAGCACTTTTTCAACTTCCTAAGGGAAGTCTCTATTCCCCACTTCTTGGAAGATTTTTTTTTGAATTCTCAGGAAACGTTAATCTAACCTCTCATGGTAAGTTTCTCCGAGAGGTTTTTTTACGCTCATCATTTTTTCGAGTTTTTCAATTACCCTTCAAGTTCTTCCGAATTTCTTGGCTAAAGAGCATCTGCAGTGAATATCAATCGCGAGAGGAAAATTTGTCCAGCACCCGGAGGACGTTTGTCCAACTTCTCGAAGACTGTTTGTCCAAGTTCCCGGAAGAAGTTTGTCTAACGTCCCGGAGAAAATTTGTATATCTTACCGGAGAAAGTTTGTTCAAGTTCCAGGTAGTTTGTCCAGCTTGATGGAGGAAGTTTGTTTTATCTTCCCGGAGGAAGTTTGTCCAAGTTCATCATTTTCCCGAAGCTAATGAGATGAAAAATTATTATTTCTGCAGGAAGAGAATTGGACCTGGTTAGAAGAGCATGAAGCGAAAGGCACCACAGCTGAAGCTGAACAAGATGAAACAGATGAACCAAATCAATAATTAACGGCTGATTCAGATTCCGACGCATTTTTTGGATTTTTTCATTTGGTTTGGATTTGGAATAAAATTGGATTGAACTTTGATTTGGATTGGATTTGAGTTGAATTTGGATTGGGCTTGGATTGGATTTAAATTGGATTAGGCTTAGATTTGGAAACGATTTGAACTGACCTGGATTGGATTTGGCCCTGATTTGAACTGACTGAATTTGGATTGACCTGAACGACGTGACGGGACTGACCTGGACTGACCTGGACCGAACCTGGATCAGACCTGAACCGACCTGACCGATCACATTTGATCGGATCTGGACTGAACCTGAAACCGACTTCATCTTCATTTTATCTTTACATTTCTACTGACCTGACTGACTGGACCTGACCTGGACTGGACCGATCTTGGATCTGGACTGACCTGGACCTGACCGACCTGACCGACCTGGACTGGGCCCTGGACTGGACCTGACCGGACTGGACCGACCTTGGACTGACTTGGACTGGATCCTGGACTGGATCTTGGACCTGGACCGATCTGGACTGATCTGGACTGAACCTGACTAGAAACCGAACTGGATCTGACTCATTCTCATTCTGTTTCATTTTACTGGATCTTGAACCGATCTTTATCTTTACTTTCATCTTTTCACCGACCTGACCTGGACTGGACCTGGACCGGGACCTGACTGGACCTTGGACTGATCTTGGACTGAACCTGACCTGGACTGACCTGGACTGGACCTGGACTGAACCTGACTTCAGAAACCGAACCGGACTTGACTGATCTGGACCGAACCGGACTGACCTGGACTGGACTGACCTGACTGACCTGGACTGACCGATCTGGACTGAACCTGATCAGAACCGAACTGACCTGGACTCTTATCTATTTCATCTTTACTTTTATCGGACCTGAACCGACTATTATTTTATCTTTATTTTCACTGGACCTGACCTGACCGGATCTGGACTGGACTGACCTGGACTGACCTGGACCGACCACTTGACTGGATCTGGACTGGATCGACCTGGATCTGGACCTGACCGACTTGGATCTGGACCTGACCTGGGACTGGACTTGACCTGACCTGGACTGACCTGGACCTGGATCTGGACTGACCTGACTGGACCTGGACCTGACTTGGACTGATTTGACTGGACTTGGACTGACCTGGACTGGATCTGGACTGATCTTGGACTGACCTGACTGACTGGGACTGGATCTGACTGATCTGGACTGGATCTTGGACCGATCTGGACTGATTCTGACTGACTGGACTGGACCTGGACTGGATCTTGACTGACCTGGATCTGATTGATCGACTGATCTGGACCTGACTGGACTTGACCTGGACTGGACTTGACTGGATCGGACTGACCTGGATTGATCGGATCTGGACTGACTCTAGACTGGATCTGGACTGGATCTGGACTGGACTTTGACTGGATCTGGACTGGATCTGGAACTGACCTGGACTGATCTGGAACCGATCTTGACCTGGACTGACCTGGACTGGACCTGACCTGACCTGGATCTGGATCTGACCTGGACCTGGACCGAACCTGACCTGATTTGGACTTGATCTGGACTGAACTCGACTGATCTTGACTGACTTGGACTGGATCTGGACTGGATCTGGACCGACCTGGACTGGACTTGACTGGATCTGGACCGATCTGACCGATCTGACCGACTCTAGACTGACTGGACTGGACAGGACCTGGACAGGATCTGACTGATCTGGACTGACCTGGACTCGACCTGGACCGGATCTGGACTGACTCTGGACCGATCTGGACTGGATCTGGACCGATCTTGGACTGGATCTGGACCGATCCGGACCGATCTGGACTGGATCTGGATCGGATCTGGACTGACCTTGGACTGGACCTGGACTGGACCGACTGACCTGGACTGATCTGGACTCGGATCTTTAAACTGACTGAACCTGACTGGACTCTGAACTGGATCTGAACTGGATCTGAACCGACTCCTGACTGGATCTGAAACTGACCTGACTGATCCGGACTGACTTGGACCGATCTGGACTGGATCTGACCGACTTAGACTGGATCTGAACTCTGGTCTGACCGGATCTGACTGGATCTGGATCACCTGAACCTGGATCTGGATCGATCGACTGGATCTTGACTGACCTGGACTGGATCTGGACTGACTTGACCGAATCGACTGGATCTGACTGACCTGGACTTGAACCGATCTGGACTGATCTGGACTGGACCTGGACTGATCTGGACTGGACCTGGACCGACCTGGACCGATCTGATTTGACCTGACTCTGGACTGGATCTGGATTGATCGGACTGGACCTGGACTGACCTGGACTGACCTGACTGGATCTGGATCTGGATCTGGACTGGATCTGGACTGGACCTGACTCTGACCTGACCTGGACTGGACCTGGACTGGACCTGAACTGACCTGGATCTGACCTGATCTGGACCTGACCTGAACCTGACTGGATCTGGATCTGGACTGGATCTGGACTGACCTGGACTGACCTGACTGGACCTGGACTGGACCTGATCTGGACTCTGGACTGACCTGGACTGGACCTGGATCGAATCTGACTGACCTGGACTGGATCTGACTGGACTTGACCTGACTGGATCTGGACTGACCTTGGACTGACTGGATTGACTTGGATCTGGACTGAACCGACTGACTTGACTGGATCTGGACTGGACTGGATCTGACCGACTGACTTGGATCTGACTGATCTGGATCGGATCTGACTGGACCTGACTGATCTGGACTGGACTTGACTGGATCTGGACTGGATCGGACTGACCTGACCGGATCTTGGACTGACCTGGACTGATCGGACTGGACCTGGACTGGATCTGACTGGATCTGGACTGGATCGGACTTGATCTGGACTGGATTTGACTGATCACTGACCTGACTGGACTGGACTGACCTGACTGGATTTTGACCTGGATCGACTGGACCTGACCGACTTGACCGACCTGACTGGACTTTGGACTGGATTGACCTGACCGATCTGGATCTGGACTGACCTGGACTGGATCTGACTGGATCTGGACTGGATCTGGACTGGATCTGGACTGGACCTGGACCAGATCTTGACTGATCTGACTGGATCTGACCGACTGATTTGGATTGACTGGACTTGGACTGACCTGACTGGATCTGACTGGATCTGGACCTGACCTTGACTGATTTGACTGGATCTGGACCGACTGACCTGGATCGACTCAGACTGATCTGGACTGGACCTGGACTGGACTCTGGACTGGATCTGGACTGGATCTGGACTGACTTGACTGGATCTGACCTGGATCTGATTTGACTGACCTGATCTGGACTGCACTGGACTGACCTGGACTGGATCCTGACTGACCTGACTGGATCTGGACTGACTCTGGACTGGATCTGACTGGATCTTGACTGACTTGGACTGACTTGATTCTGATCTGGATTGACCTGGATCTGGACCTGACTTGAACCTGGATCTGGACCGACCTGGACTGGATCTGACTGGATCTGGACTGGATCTGGACTGACCTGGACTGGACCTGGACTGACCTGACTGACTTGACTGGATCTTGACTGGACCTGGACCTGACTGGACTGGACCTGGACTGGATCTGGACTGACCTGATCTGGACCTGACTGGATTGATCTGGACTGAATCTGACTGACCTGGATCGATCTGGATCTGGACTGATCTGACTTGATCTGACCTGGACTGGACCTGGACTGGATCTGGACTGATCTGGACCTGGATCGGACTGACCTGACTCTGGACTGATCTGGACCTGGATCTGGACTGGATCTGGACTGACCTGACTGGATCTGGACTGATCTGGACTGACTTGACTGGATCTGGACTGGATCTGGATCTGACCTGACCTGGAACTGGACTGGATCTGGACTGGATCTGACTGGACTCAGACTGGACTTGACTGGATCCACTGGATTTGGACTGATCTGGACTGGATCTGACTGATCTGACTGGATCTGACCTGACTGACTGGATCTGGATCGACTGGATCGGACTGGATCTGACTGGATCTGACTGACTCTGGACTGGATCTGGACTGGATCTGGACTGGATCTGGACTGATCTGGACTGATCTGGACTGGACTCGACTGACTGACTCAACTTGACTGGACTGGACTCTTGGATCTGACTGGATTGACTGACCGGACTGACCTGATCGACTGACTCTGGATCTGACTGGATCTTGGATCTGATCTGGATCTTGGATCTGATCTGGATCTGACCTGGATCTTGACTGGATCTGGACTGACCTGACTGGATCTGACTGGATCTGGAATTGACCTGACCGACTGGACTGACCTGGATCGGACTGATCTGGATCTGACCTGGACTGGCCTGGAAACGGATCTTGACTGGATCTGGACTGGATCTGACTGGATCTGGAAACTGGACTGACTGGATCTAACCTGACCTGACTGATCTTGACTAGACTTGGATCGGACTCCTGACTGACTTGGACCGATCTGGACTGACCTGGACCGTACCTGGACCGTGGATCTGGACTGACCTGACTCGACTGATCTGGACTGGATCTGGACTGGATCTGATCTGACTGGACTGACTGGACTGGACTGGACCTGACTCCTGACTGGATCTTGAACTGACTGGACTGGATCTGGACCGACTTGGACTGACTCTGACTGGATCTGGACTGGATCTGACTGGATCTGGACCGACCTGACTGGATCTTGAACCTGATCTGCACTGGATCTGGACTGGATTTGAACCTGGACCTGACTGGAACCTGGACTGGACCTGATCTGAACCGACCTGGACTGATCTGGACTGACTTGAACTGATCTGGACTGGATCTTGACTGACCTGAACTGGATCTGGAACTGGATCTGACTGGACCTGACTGGACCTGACCTGACCGACTCCTGACCGACCTGGACTGGATCTGATCTGACATTCGATCTGGACTGGATCTGACTGACCTGGACTGGATCTGGACTGGATCTGGACTGGATTTGGATCTGACCTGACTGACTTGACTGATCTGACCTGACTTGGACTGGATCGACTGACTGACCGACTTGACTGGATCTGACTGACTTTAAAACCGGACTGACTGACCGGATCTGACTGACTGGACCTGACTGACCTGGACTGGATCTGGACCCGACCTGATCTGGACTGGATCGACCTGGACCGACCTGGACTGGATCTGGCCTGATCGGACCGACCTGGACCTGACCTGACTTGATCTGGACTCAGACTGATCTGACCGATCTGGATCAGACTCTCGACTGGATCGGACTGACTGACCTGACCGGATCTGGACTCGACCTGGATCTGGACTGGATCTTGGATCTGACTGCCGACCTGGATCTGGACCTGGACTGACTGGACCTGATCTGACTGGACTGGATCTGGACCGACCTGACTGACCTGGACTGACCTGACTGGATCTGGACCGACCTGGACTGGAATCTGACCGACCTGGACTGACCTGACTGATCTGGACTGACCTGGACTGACTCCGACTGGATCTGGATCTGACTTGACTGACTGACCTGGACTGGATCTGGACTGGATCTGGACTGACCTGACTGGATCTGGACTGACTGGATCTGATCTGATCTGATCTGACTGGATCTGGACTGGATCTGGACTGACCTGGACTGGATCTTGACTGACTTGGACTGACCTGATCTGGACTGGACTGACTGGATCTGACTGGATCGGACTGACCTGGACTGGATCTGGACTGGATCTGGACTGACCTGACCTGATCTTGGACTGGATCTGATCTGACTGGATCTGACTGACCTGGATCTGACCTGACTGGATCTGACTGACTGGACTGACCTGGACTGGATCTGGACTGGACCTGGACTGACTGGACTGGACTGACCGACTGGATCTGGACTGACTGGACTGGACTGGATCTTGACCGGATCTGGACTGATCTGGACTGACCTGGACTGACTGACTGACTGGATCTGTGACTGACTGAGATCTGGACTGGATCTTGACTGGATCGGACTGACTGGACTGATCTGGACTGGATCTGGACTGGACCTGGACTGGACTGACTGACCTGGACTGGACTGATCTGGATCTGGACTGACTTGGACTGACCTGGATCTGACTTGACTGGATCTGACTGACTTGGACTGGATCTGACTGATCTGACTGGATCTGGATCAGACTGGACTGGATCTGGACTGACCTGACTGGATCTGACTGGATCTGGACTGGATCTGGACTGACCTGACTGACTGGACTGGACTGGATCTGGACTGATCTGGACCTGGATCTGACTGACCTGGACTGGATCTGACTGACCTGGACTGGACCTGGACTGGATCTGGACTGACTGGATCTTGACTGATTCTGACCTGGATCTGACTGATCTGACTGATCTTGGACTGGACCTGGACTGATCTGACTGATCTGGACTGGATCTGGACTGGATCTGGACTGACTTGACTGGACTGATCGATCTGGACTGACTCTGACTGACCGACTCTGGACTGGACTCCTGACTGACCTGGGACTGGATCTGGACTGATCTGACCGATCTGGACTGGACCTGGACCGACTGACCGATCTGACCTGACTCTGGACCGACTGACCTGGACTGACTGACCTGACCTGGACTTGACCTGGACTGACTGACTGATCTGGACTGGATCTGACTGGATCTGACTGGATCTGACTGGACCTGACCTGGACTTGACCTGGACCTGACCTGACTGGATCTAGACTGATCTGGACTGGACTTGACTGGATCTGGACTGATCTGGACTGGATCTGGACTGACCTGGACTGATCTTGACTGGATCTGGACTGGATCTGGACTGGACCGACCTGACTGGACTGACCGATCTGGACTGGACCTGGACTGATCTGACTGACTTGGACTCGATCTGACTGACCTGGACTGGATCTGGACTGGATCTGACTGACCTGACTGACCTGGACTGGATCTGACCTGACTGACTGGATCTGGACTTGACTTGACTGACCTGACCTGACGATCTGGACTGGATCTGACTGACTGGACCTGGATCTGGACTGACTTGGACTGGATCTTGACTGATCTGGACTGATCTTGACTGGATCTGGACTGGATCTGGACTGGATCGGACTGGATTTGGACCTGACTTGACCTGACTGGATTGACCGATCGGGACTGACTGACCGATCTGACCGACCTGGATCGGACCTGACTGGATCTGGACTGATTGACTCGATCTGGATCCGGATCTGACTGACTGGATCTACTGACCTGACTGGACCTCTGACCTGGACTGACCTGGACCGATCTGGACTGACCTGACTGGATCTGGACTGACCTGGATCTGACTGGACTGACCTGGACTGGATTTGACCTGGACTGACCTGGGACTGACCGATCTGGACTGGACCTGGACTGGACTCGACTGGATCTGGATCTGGACCTGACTGGACCTGACTGACCTGACTGGATCTGACTGACCTGGACTTCCTGACTGGACTGAATCTAACGGATCTGGACCGGATCTGATCTGACTGGATCTGGACTGGATCTGGACTGATCTGACTGGACTACCGATCTGTACTGGATCCCGACTGGATCTGGACTGGATCTTTGACTGACCTGACTGGATCTGGACTGGGACTGACTGGATCTGGAAACGGATCGACGGATCAGATCTTGACTGGACTTGACTGACCATTCTTGACCGATCTGGACTGGATCTGGACTGGATCTGACTGACCTGGCCTGATCTGGACTGACCTGGACTGGACCTGAACCTGATCTGGACTGATGACTGGACTGATCTGGACTGGACCTTGGACAGGACCTGAACAGGATCTTGAACTGACTTGACTGGATCTGACCTGACTGACTTGGACTGTACTGGATCCTGACTGACCTGGACTGGATCTGGTCCGGGCCTGACTGATCTGGAAACGGATCTGGACTAGATCTGACTGGACACGGACTGACTGGACTGACCTGGACTGACTCGACCGACCTGGATCTGGACTGGGAGCCAGATCAGCTGGACCGGACTACCTGGGACTGGATCTGGACCGACATGGACTGATACTGACTGGACCTGACTGACCTGACTAGGATCTGGACTGGATCTGGACTGGATCTGACCGACCTGACCGACTGGACTGATCTGGACTGACTCTGGACTGGATCTGGACTGATCTGGACTGGATCTGGACTGGATCTGGACTGACTCTTGACTGACCTGGACTGACCTGATCTGGACTGATCTGGACTGGATCTGGACTGGATCTGACTGACCTGGACTGGATCTGGACTGATCTTGACTGGATCTGACTGACCTGACTGGATCTGGACTGACCTTGGACTGATCTGGACTGGATCTGACTGGATCTGACTGGATCTGGACTGACCTGGATCTGGACTGACCTGGACTGGATCTGACTGGATCTGGACTGACCTGGACTGGACCTGACTGGATCTGGACTGATCTGACTGGATCTGGACTGATCTGGACTGACCTGACTGACTGGACTGACCTGGACCGATCTGACTGGGATCTGGACTGACCAGCCCTGGACTGATCTGGACTGGATCTGACTGGATCGGACTGGATCGATCTGACTGGATCTGACTGACCGATCTGGACTGACTGATCTTGACTGGATCTGGACTGGACCTGGACTGACCTGGACTGGATCTGGACTGACTCTGGACTGACCTGGATCTTTGACCTGACTGGATCTGGACTGGATCTGGACTGGATCTGGACTGACTGGACTGGATCGGACTGATCGACTGGATCTGACTGACTGACTTGACCTGATCGGACTGATCTGGACTGACTTGGACTGACTCTGACTGGATCTGACTGATCTGGACTGGCCTGACTGGACTGGGCCTGACTGGATCTGGAAATGATTCTGGACTGGACTCTGACTGGACCTTGGATCTGGACTGGATCTGGACTGATCTGGGTTGGATCTACTGATCCTGACTGATCTGGACTGGATCTGATTGGATTCGGACTGATTGGACTGGGACTGATTGATCTGGAAACGGATTTGATTGATCTGGATTGGATTTGATTTGGACTGGTTTTGACCGATTTGATTGGATTTGATTGACCTGGATTGATTTAGACTGGATTTGGATTTGGATTAGGTTTGACTTGATTTGATTTGGATTTGATTTGATTTGGATTGATTTAAACTGGATTCGGCCTGGATTTGACTGGATTTGATTGGATTCGACTGGATTTGATTTGATTGATAAGACTGACTGATTTGGATTGATTTGACTGGATTTGGACTGGATTTGATTGGATTTGGATTGATTTGGACTGGATTTGATTGATTTGATTGATTTGGAATGGATTTGGATTGATTTGAACTGGATTTGAATTGGATCGAATTGACTTTGGATTGATTTGGATTTGTATTGGATCCTGATTGATTTGACTGGATTTGTATTGGATTTGGATTGGGATTGATTGGATTTGGAATGGATTTGGATTGATTTGGAATGGATTAAGATTGGATTGGATTTGGATTGGATTGGATTGATTTGGATTAGATTTGGATTGATTTGATTTGAATTTGAACCGGATTTGGATTGAATTTAAATTGATTTGGATTAGATTTAGATTGGATTTGGATCGGATTTGGATTGGATTTGATTTGGATTGGATTTGGATTGCATTTGGGTTGGATTTGAAATGGATTTGAATTGGATTTGGATCTGGATTGGGTTTGTATTTGATTTGATTTGGATTGGATTGGAATTGGATTGGATTTGGATAGGATTTGGATTGGATTTGGATTTAATTTGGATTGAATTTGGATTGGATTTGGATTGGATTCGGATTGGATTTGGATTGGATTTGGATTGGATTTGGATTCGGTTTGGATTGGATTTGGAATGGGTTTGGATTTGCTTTGGATTGGATTTGGATTGGATTTAGATTGGATTTGGATTTGAATTGGATTTGGATTAGATTTGGATTGGATTTGAATTGGATTTGAACTGGATTTGGTTTGGATTTAAATTGGATTTGGCTTGGATTTGGATTGGATTTGAATTCCATTTGAATTGGACTTGAATTGGATTTGGGTTGGATTTGGATTGGATTTGGATTGGATTTTGATTAGATTTAGATTGGATTTGGATCGGATTTGGATTGGATTTGATTTGGATTGGATTTGGATCGCATTTGTATTGGATTTAAAGTGGATTTGAAATGTAATTGGATCTGGATTGGGTTTGTATTTGATTTGATTTGGATTGGATTGGAATTGGATTAGAGTTGAATTGGGTTGGATCCGGTTTCTAACGTTTGGATCTGAATTTGAAACTGATTCGGATTGGGTTTGAATGGAATATCCTCTTTTGTAGTGTATTTCCTTCAAACGTGTAGCAAGATACCTTAGATTGTAATATCTTTGAGTACATCCACCTTGTAAACAATGCCGTGATGATTGTGGAAGCGAAATGGGAATTAATTTGCTTACTATTTTTGGAAAAAAGTTTGAGACTAGAAATCTCGTTCGGGTCACGAATGAGGTATTTCCAGACGGCGGCTATATTGACCGCCATTTTGGTTTTTCATTTTTGAATCAAAATTGAGATAATTCATAGTTGATTGACATTTGACAAAAAATGTCCTCTAAATCCTACCGGATCTGTGAAAATGAGAATCAAAAAATGTTGGTCCAGATTACCGAATATTATTTATACTCAATATTATTTGACATTGGTTATTTTACTAAGCTATTTTCCGACATTTCCGAAAAAGCCGCACTTCAAATGTTTTCGTGCCTAGCTTTTAAGACGCAGTTCCAGCCTACGTGGCGAACACATTCAAAAAGCGGCTCCCAAGAACTGGACGAACAATATTATGCCACCTGACCATCAAAACACCATAAATGTTCTTTCGTCCTCAACAAGATGAGCAGAAAAGTACACCGGCGTTGATGCGGCCCACGTCAAGTGGCAGGAAACCATTAAATCGCTCAACCGCACTCGACAGACATCCTCTTCAAGTGAATGACAACGCCACCATCATCCGCGTTGTGTTCGTGTTCGTGTGTGTGTGTGCGTGGGCTGACATTCAGCCCATTGCTCCACCAGAGTAGTGAGGTGTGACCGGTTGACTGCCGTGTGGTTTTCCTTTGCCATTCTGCGTCGCCGTTTCCACGCCATTAAAGATTGTCTCGAGGCCAGAAGGAGAGAACCGACCACCATCGCACCGTTATGCATATCACGTAGCTATCCAAACGGGTCCGCAAGTATTTCAGTGAAGTGGGGTTTATAATGCTTTCTAATTATCACCGTCTTTGCTCGATCGTATGCTTCAACACTTGAGAAAAGAAAAGAAACGACATTTCACGAAATTAAAGCAGAACTGCTTCAACGAATCGCTGCTGGTAACCTTGAAAAAGCTCAATACATTCTATCGGAACGCCCGTTTCCCATCTTGATGTAGGTCATGTCACTTCCTCTTTGTGCGCCTGTAAGTCTTCCGTGCATTTCCCAGCACTTGCCAGTCATTCATGGGGGCGAACGAAGGAGAACAATTTATGCTTGAGTAGTTTTTACACTAAATCAACTTCATCGAAGAAGATTCCCCGCTGTTGCTGCTGCAGTCTCCCTGCCGGAGGATCCGCTCGGGGATCAAACAGACGTGACTGCAGCACCGGAGTCGTATACTTAGGGAACAGGGGATCGGCAAATTTAATCTTACCTGATGTGGCTGCAGCAGCTAAGCCACTTCGAGATCCAGCGCAGAGTGGTTTTCCGTCGCCTGTGCTGCTGTGGCAATGGCAACCGACCAACCGAGCGTGATGGGATGAAGTGGAGTGTATCCTGATTGGTGTGTTGTGTATATTCGGTCTTACCCGTTCACACCGAGAACGTCACACTCGGGCCGGGGTGAAACCCATATCTTCGGATTCTGATGGTGCATTTCCTAATCCGTTATTCCGGCGAGCAGCACCAAAACCAAACTCTGCCGGGAGCCACTAGCTGCTCGACGATGAACCTTTATGAATTTTAATTAAATTTTGCTCTTCCGAAGGGTGTTGATTTATGCTACTCGGGCACAGAGGTGCAGAGGAAAGTGCACTCCAGCTGCCCTACGGAATTCAAACGGGCGGGCGGCGTGAGAAGAGTTTGTGTTGCTGCTGGAAGGCTCTGTGTTATAAATTAAATGTCGAACAACTAGCGAACAAATGTACGCCGCAACCAAAATGCACAGATAAGCATGGGAAATGGATGGTTGGATGTACTTTTAGCACTTCATCTGTTTATTTATGGATGCTGACTCGGTTTGAGGGGTTAGCTTCTTTTAAATTTCAGTTATAGGTATTTGGAACAGAGAGCAGTGCCATCGTCGGTTTGGAAAATCGCGCGCATGGTAAAACAATGAAACATATCTTACTATCTTTTTCCAGTTCAGTAGATTCAGAAATAGCACACAAGTTCACATTTTATGGAAAAGCTGTTTTTTTTAATTATTTTGAATTGAAATAACTGATGCCGGCTTTTTCAAAAAGTATACTTAGAGGAACTAAAAAAACTTTTTTCAATAATTTTATTAGTATTTTTCTTTTTTGTGGTTGGTCGAACGGACCCTAAACTTTTCTTTACACTCACCAAAGCGTTCATGTAAGGTTTTTATCCCGTCCAGACGATGGACCTCGGATGTTCTTGTCCTGGGAGGGGTGTTGAGGATCATCTTCAGGAATTTGTTTTGGACCCGTTGAAGTTTGAGGTGGTGGGTTTTAGCGCAGCTGTCCTAGACCGGCATGCCATATTCGATCACAGGGAGGATGATTTGCTTGTAGACAGCAAGCTTATTTTTCAGGGACAATGACGACCGGCGGTTGATCAAAGGGTACAGTAGTTTCAACAAGACGTTACACTTTGTCACCGTTTTGTCAACCTGTTGCCTGAAAATAAGCTTGCTGTCAAGGGTCAAGCCAAGGTAGTCGGCCTCATTGGCCCATTCCACAGTCGTGCCATTGAGGATGATTTTACAACCCCCAGACGGAACATGTTTAGGGGATTTAGAGTGGGGGAAAATGATGATCTGAGTCTTCGCCGCGTTGATACAGAACTTCAAGCTGGTGAGGTACTGTGTCAGGGCATCCAGGCCTCGTTGGAGTTTTGCCACTAGCGCTTTGATCACTCTAACGTTGTAGACGATGGAGGTGTCATCTGCGAACAGAGACAGAATGCCGCCTTCTGGAGGTTCTGGCATGTCGGAGGTGAACAGATTGAAAAACGATGTTGTGCGCATTGGAACTCGCTCCGCTGATTGAGACCCGGAATGTCCTTGCTGACAGGTAATTTTTGATTATTTTCACCAGGTAGCTGGGAAGATTGTAGCGCTGTAGTGTACACCAGGCCATCATGTCATACATTGTCGAATGTCTTCTCGACATCGAGTAAGGCCATGGCGGATGTTTTAGAGACAAACTTGTTCCGTCTGAAGACGTTAGCAACTCGAGTCAGTTGGTGTACGGTTGACCGACCGCGACGGAAACCAAACTGCAAGATGTTGAGATTTTCGGCACACTCAAGTAACCGGTGATGAATAGCTTTGAAAATCCTGAGAGTAGGCTGATGAGATGATAACTTTTGGGGGAGGAAGGATCCTTCCCAGGCTTCCGGATGGGGATGACTTTCGCTGACTTCCAGGACGATGGGAAGTAGCTGAGCCGGAGACACTGATTAAAGATCAGCGAGAGGTGCTCAAAGAACGGAGCACTCATGTGTTTGAGCTCGAGATTACGGATGCTGTCGAAGTTTGGGGCCTTCATGTTCTTCGACGATTTGATAAAGGCCGTCAATTTGCCAGCTGAGATTTCCAACTCCTCCGAGAAGTTGTTGGGAATTAAATGGATGTTGTTAGCATGTTCGTTGACGGTTGCTTCGTGTGGACTGACGATGTTCTACCCAAGATTGTGTGAGCTGACGGAATGACGACCTATTTCAACGACCTTCTCTGCAGGAGTTATCAAGCGATCCATTATTGTCGAGTGGAATCAAAGGTGGAAAGGGTCGACGCTTGGATTTTAGTATTTTGGTCATTTTCCAGAACGGCTTAGCATAATCTGAGAGAGTGCGGATCTTATTCGAGAAATTGTTATTTTTGAGGTCCACTATTCTGGCCTTGATAATTTATGTGATTCGATTGCAGCGTGCCAAGCTCAGGCAGTCCAGTTCGCTGAAACTGCCTGCAAGTGACATTCCGCAATCGAATCGAATCTTTGGTGAGCGTATCGATGTTTAGGGAGCTGATTATCTGCCGAGCCGTCGGTACATGTTGCTCTCGGGGCACCGAGATCGCCTCCTCGATGGAACGCAGCTGCCGATCGATTGCTTCAGGCGTTACCGACCGCGCCTCGAAGTCGACGTTGTTGTCCACGCACCTTTGGAACCCGTCCCAGTCGACCACAGTTTCGCCGGGACTCGTTGACTACCGGAACACGGTTCTTCTTCGGAAGGTTCCTGGTGGAAGCCTTCTTCCGGATTT
Source organism: Armigeres subalbatus (assembly GCF_024139115.2). Classification (NCBI taxonomy): domain Eukaryota; kingdom Metazoa; phylum Arthropoda; class Insecta; order Diptera; family Culicidae; genus Armigeres; species Armigeres subalbatus. The sequence goes on along the minus strand of NC_085139.1, from coordinate 202,007,874 downwards.
CCAGGAACTCGCTCGGGAAGCCCTTTGTAGTGGCCCGATGTTTATCGCCACAGTTGGCGCACTTGGTATTGGCCACCTCCATCTTGTCGCACTCGTCAGTTGGATGAGGTTCGCCACACTTGTTGCAGTGCGGCTTCATGCGGCAGTTTCTGGTTCCGTGCCCGAAGTTGAAGCAGTTGGTGCACTCCGTAACGTCGCAGTGCACTGGGCGATATCGCTCCCAGTCAACGACGGTATGGTTGATTATCTCAACCAGCTTCAGGTCCTTTAAGGTGGTGGAGCCATGTTCCAGGTGAACCAGATAAAGCTGGTCGCGATACCTTGTCGTCTTGTCATGACGAGCAATTTTGTGCACCGCGACTGACTTGAGTCCGCTGCCTTCCAACTCCTGGATGAGCTCATTTCCTCCATGTCATGAAGGCCTCGCAGCAAAGCCTTGAGCGGCTTCGTGCCGGGGAGATCATGAGTGTAGAACTCATATCTGTGGACCTCGAGGAACTCCACGACTGACTTATGATGGTCCGTGTTGGTGAGCAGTGCACTTAGGCACTTTTCCCGCGACCGAATCGGCCATTGAGTTCCTCCGGAAGTTCCTCCAGGAATTCCTCCGGAAGTTCATCCAGGAATTCCTCCGGAAGTTCCTCCGGGAATTCCTCCGGAAGTTCCTCCGGGAATTCCTCCGGAAGTTCCTCCACGAATTCCTCCGAAGTTCCTCCAGGAATTCCTCCGGAGGTTCCTCCAAAAATTCCCCCGGATAATCCTCCAGGAATTCCTCCGGAAGTTCCTCCAGGAATTCCTCCGTAAGTATCTCCAGGAATTCCTCCGGAAGTTCCTCCAGGAATTCCTCCAGAATTTTCTTGGAAGTTCCTCCAGGAATTTTTCCGGAAGTTCCGCCAGGAATTTTTCCGGAAGTTCCGCCAGGAATTTTTCCGGAAGTTCCTCCAGGAATTTCTCCGGAAGTTCCTCCAGGAATTTCTCCGGAAGTTTCTCCAGGAATTTCTCCGGAAGTTCCTCCAGGAATTCCTCGGGAAGTTCCTCCAGGAATTCCTCCGGAAGTTCCTCCAGGAATTCCTCCGAAGTTCCTCCAGGAATTCCTCCGAAGTTCCTCCAGGAATTCCTCCGGAAGTTCCTCCAGGAATTCCTCCGGAAGTTCCTCCAGGAATTCCTCCGAAGTTCCTCCAGGAATTCCTCCGAAGTTCCTCCAGGAATTCCTCCGGAAGTTCCTTCCAGGAATTCCTCCGAAGTTCCTGGAGGAATTCCTCCGGTTCAGTTCATCCAGTAATTCTTCCGAAAGATCATTCAGGAATTCCTCCGGAAGATCATCCAGGAATTCCTCCGGAAGATCATCCAGGAATTCCTCCGGAAGTTCATCCAGGAATTCCTCCGGAAGATCATCCAGGAATTCCTCCGGAAGTTCATTCAGGAATTCCTCCAGAAGTTCATTCAGGAATTCCTCCGGAAGTTCCTTCAGGAATTTCTCCGTAAGTTCATTCAGGAATTCCTCCAGAAGTTCCTCCACGAATTCCTCCAAAAATCCTCCAGGAATTCCTCCGAAGTTCCTCCAGGAATTCCTCCGGAAGTTCCTCCAGGAATTCCTCCGGAAGTTCCTCCAGGAATTCCTCCGAAGTTCCTCCAGGAATTCCTCCGGAAGTTCCTTCCAGGAATTCCTCCGAAGTTCCTCCAGGAATTCCTCCGGAAGTTCCTCCAGGAATTCCTCCGGAAGTTCCTCCAGGAATTCCTCCGGAAGTTCCTCCGAAGTTCCTCCAGGAATTCCTCCGGAAGTTCCTCCAGGAATTCCTCCGGAAGTTCCTCCAGGAATTCCTCCGGAAGTTCCTCCAGGAATTCCTCCGGAAGTTCCTCCAGGAATTCCTCCGAAGTTCCTCCAGGAATTCCTCCGGAAGTTCCTCCAGGAATTCCTCCGAAGTTCCTCCAGGAATTCCTCCGAAGTTCCTCCAGGAATTCCTCCGGAAGTTCCTCCAGGAATTCCTCCGAAGTTCCTCCAGGAATTCCTCCGAAGTTCCTCCAGGAATTCCTCCGAAGTTCCTCCAGGAATTCCTCCGGAAGTTCCTCCAGGAATTCCTCCAGAAGTTCCTCCAGGAATTCCTCCGGAAGTTCCTCCAGGAATTCCTCCGGAAGTTCCTCCAGGAATTCCTCCGGAAGTTCCTCCAGGAATTCCTCCGGAAGTTCCTCCAGGAATTCCTCCGGAAGTTCCTCCAGGAATTCCTCCGGAAGTTCCTCCAGGAATTCCTCCGGAAGTTCCTCCAGGAATTCCTCCAGAAGTTCCTCCAGGAATTCCTCCAGAAGTTCCTACAGGAATTCCTCCCGAAGTTCCTCCAGGAGTTCCTCCGGAAGGTCCTCCAGGAATTATTTCGCAAGTTTCTCCAGGAATTCCTTCGGAAGTTCTCCAGGAATTCCTTCGAAGTTCCTCCAGGAATTCCTTCGAAGTTCCTCCAGGACTTACTACGGAAGTTCCTCCAGGAATTCCTCCGGAAGTTCCTCCAGGGATTCCTCTGGAAGCTCCTACAGGAATTCCTCCGAAGTTCCTCCAGGAATTCCTCCGGAAGTTCCTCCAGGAATTCCTCCGGAAGTTCCTCCAGGAATTCCTCCGAAGTTCCTTCCAGGAATTCCTCCGGAAGTTCCTCCAGGAATTCCTCCGGAAGTTCCTCCAGGAATTCCTCCGGAAGTTCCTCCAGGAATTCCTCCGGAAGTTCCTCCAGGAATTCCTCCGGAAGTTCCTCCAGGAATTCCTCCGGAAGTTCCTCCAGGAATTCCTCCGAAGTTCCTCCAGGAATTCCTCCGGAAGTTCCTCCAGGAATTCCTCCGAAGTTCCTCCAGGAATTCCTCCGGAAGTTCCTCCAGGAATTCCTCCGGAAGTTCCTCCAGGAATTCCTCCGGAAGTTCCTCCAGGAATTCCTCCGGAAGTTCCTCCAGGAATTCCTCCGGAAGTTCCTCCAGGAATTCCTCCGGAAGTTCCTCCAGGAATTCCTCCGGAAGTTCCTCCAGGAATTCCTCCGGAAGTTCCTCCAGGAATTCCTCCGGAAGTTCCTCCAGGAATTCCTCCGGAAGTTCCTCCAGGAATTCCTCCGGAAGTTCCTCCAGGAATTCCTCCGGAAGTTCCTCCAGGAATTCCTCCGAAGTTCCTCCAGGAATTCCTCCGGAAGTTCCTCCAGGAATTCCTCCGGAAGTTCCTCCAGGAATTCCTCCGGAAGTTCCTCCAGGAATTCCTCCGGAAGTTCCTCCAGGAATTCCTCCGGAAGTTCCTCCAGGAATTCCTCCGGAAGTTCCTCCAGGAATTCCTCCGAAGTTCCTCCAGGAATTCCTCCGAAGTTCCACTCAGGAATTCCTCCGGAAGTTCCACCAGGAATTCCTCCGAAGTTCCACCAGGAATTCCTCCGGAAGTTCCTCCAGGAATTCCTCCGAAGTTCCACCAGGAATTCCTCCGGAAGTTCCTCCAGGAATTCCTCCCGAAGTTCCTCCAGGAATTCCTCCGGAAGTTCCTCCCGGAATTCCTCCGGAAGTTCCTCCAGGAATTCCTCCGGAAGTTCCTCCAGGAATTCCTCCGGAAGTTCCTCCAGGAATTCCTCCGGAAGTTCCTCCAGGAATTCCTCCGCAAGTTCCCTCAGGAATTCCTCCGGCAGTTCCCTCAGGAATTCCTCGGGAAGTTCCCTCAGGAATTCCTCGGGAAGTTCCCTCAGGAATTCCTCGGGAAGTTCCCTCAGGAATTCCTCCCGGAAGTTCCCTCAGGAATTCCTCGGGAAGTTCCCTCAGGAATTCCTCCGGAAGTTCCCTCAGGAATTCCTGCGGAAGTTCCCTCAGGAATTCCTTCGGAAGTTCCTCCTTCCTCCAGAAGTTCCTCCAGGAATTCCTCCAGGAAGAGGTCTCAAAACGCCTGCTCCAAGAATTCCTCCGGAAGTTCCTCCAGGAATTCCTCCGGAAGTTTCTGTTAGAATTCTTTCGGAAGTTCCTCCAGGAATTCCTTCGGATGTTCCTCCAGGAATACCTCCAGAAGTTCCTCCAGGAATTCCTCCGGAAGATCCTCCAAGAATTCCTCCGGAAGTTCGTCCGGAAGTTCCTCCAGGAATTCCTCCAGAAGTTCCTCCAGAAGTTCCTCCAGGAATTCCTCCGGAAGTTCCTCCAGGAATTCCTCCGGAAGTTCCTTAAGGAATTCCTCGGGAAGTTCCACCAGGAATTCCTCCAGAAATGTCACCAGGCATTCCTGCGGAAGTTCCCTCAGGAATTCCTCTGGAAGTTCCTCAGGAATTCCACGGAAGTTCCTCCAGGAATTCATCCGGAAGTTCCTCCAGGAATTCCTTCGAAAGTTCCTCCAGGAACTCCTTCGAAAGTTCCTCCAGGAATTCCTTCGGAAGTTCCTCCAGGAATTCCTACGGAATTTCCTCCAGGAATTCTTTGGATGTTCCTCCAGGAATTCCTCCGGAAGTTCCTCCAGGAATTCCTCCGGAAGTTCCTCCAGGAATTCCTCCGGAAGTTGCTCCAGGAATTCCTTTGGAAATTTCTCCAAGAATTCCTTCGGGAATATCTCCAGGAATTCCTTCGAAAATTCCTCCAGAATTCCTCAGGAAGTTCCTCCAGGAATACCTTCGGAAGTTCCTCCAGGAATTCCTCCGGAAGTTCCAACAGGAATTCCTCAGGAAGTTCCTTAAGGAATCAAACCAGAAGTTCCTCCAGGAATTCCTGCGGAATGGGTAATCTGAGAGATTTAAATAGCTTTAGTTTTATGTCGACTGGCAAGGAGAAAGTTGTCCCACACTATTCCAACAACTTCTCGCAAGGGCACGTGTACTAAATGAAATGATGTGGGTTCAAGTAGAAATCTGACTTTCCACGCAAGTCATCAATCAAGAGAATAAGTTTACAGTAGATTTTTGATCATCCCTTTTAAATTGGATTGTATTAGTAAGCCTATACTGCTTTCAGAATCAACATACAGTGAACTCTCCCTTACTCGATATTGAAGGGACCATCGAGATAGGGAACACATTTGGCCGAATACCGTTTGGCCGAGTAGTTAAAATTTGTTTCCACATTAAGTGAAGTGAGAAATGGAAAGTTCTAAGTGAATTGTGAACTGCGAGAACTGAGAAGTGAGAAATGATATGTTCGAAATAAGAACAAAGTAGTGAGAAGCGAGTACTGAAAAACGGAAGTGAGTATTGAGTAGTGAGATATGTGCAGTAACATGTGGGTAGTATAAAAGTGAGAAATGAGAAGTGAGAAGTCAGTGGCGAGAAGTGAATGATGAAAAGTGAGAAGTGATAGTTACGAAGTGAAAAGTAGAATGTGAGTAGTGACAAAAACAGAAGCAACGAGTGAGAAATGAGAGATAATTGAGAAGTGAGATGCGAGATGTTGAGTAGTAAGCAGTGAGTGGCGAGATATAAGATAGAAAAAAGAAGGAAGCTAGAAGGAGGGAGAAGATACAAGAATGAAGGAAAGAGAAAGAATTTCGTTTATTATTTCACGTCCCCCGTTCCTTATTTCTCACTTCTTCCTACTCTCTTCTCACAACTCACTTCTGAATCCTCGTTAATTCTCGTTTCTCACTACTTACTTTTTACTTTTATCTTCGCATATCTCACTTCTCTCCTCCCTTTCTACTTTCTACTTCTACTTTCTTCGCACTCTACACTTTTCACAATTCATTTCTCACTTCGCACAATTCACTTCTCACTTCTCATTTTTTACTTTTCACTTTTTTTCACATCTGACTTCTCTGTTCTTACTTATCACTTTTCACTTTTAACTTTTCGTTTCTCACTACAATTCGAATTTCTCACTTCTCACCTCCAATTTCTTACTTCACACTACTTATAACTTATCACTTCTCACTTCTCATTTCTCACTTCCCACTAATCACATCTCACTGTGTCACTTCGAATTTCTCACTTCTTATCTTTCTCTATTTATTTCTCATTTCTCATTTTTCACTTTTCACTTCTCACTTATAACTTTTTATATCTCACTTCTGACTTCTCATTTCTCGCTTATCCCTTTTCACTTCCAACTTTTCACTTCTCACCTTTCATTTTTCACTTATTGCTTTTCACTTCTCACTACTCACGTCGCCCTTCAAAATTTTCACTTAATTCTTCCTTCCCACTATTCTTTTCTCACATCTTACTTCGCACTTCTTATTTTCACTTCTCACTTCTCATTTTTCTCTTCTCACTTCGAATTTCTCACTTCAAACTTAATATTTCTCGCTTCTCACTTCTCATTTCTGGCCTCTCGCTTATCATATTTCACTTCTAACTATATCGTGCATGTTACTGTTTCTGACAACATCGAGTTAGCGGGGCGAAAATGCATTGGGAAATTACTTCGACTTCGAGAAAATCGAGTTAAGGAGATATCGAATTACGGGGGGAACGCAGTATGCTAGGTTCAAGGGACTTTGAATTTCATCGAGGAAGGGGAAATATCGAGTTAAAGAACATCAAGTTATGGAGAGTTCACTGGAAATAATCATTTTATTATGCAACATTAATATTGGCCGATTGGTATCGTTTCCGTATATTACATAGCACATGTTTTATTAACATTCAGTGTTAACTATTTTCTAATCCCCAATTATACACCCTTTGTAAAGCGTTGACTTTATTGGAAACATCATAATTTGAAATGTCACACTCAAAATGGTGGTTTTCTTCTTACTTCATATGTTTCCTTTCTGCAATTCTTGTCCCTCCTTTCTTCTATCTTACTGTTTTCTTCCTTCTTACACATTTCATCTTTATTTCTAACTTCTTTCTTTTTTCCTTTTTTCTTCCTTTTTTCCTTCATCTTTCTTCCTTCTCTCCATTTTTTTCTTCGTTATTTCTTTCTTCTTTTTCCTCCTTTTTTCATTCTTTCTTCTTTTTCTCTTTCTCTCTCTCCCCCCTTTTTTTCTTCCTTTTTGTTTCCTGTTTTTCTTCCTTTTTTCGTTCTCTACACTTTCTTTTTTGCTTCTCTCTTCCTTTTTTTCTTTTTTCATCCTTTTTTCATCTTTCTTTGCTCCTTCCTTCCGTTTTTCTTTTTACTTTTTTCCTTCTTTCTTTTTTCTTCCTTTCTTCCTTCTTTCTTTCTTCTTTATTTCTTCGTTCTTCCTTTTTACTGTCTTCCGTTTTTCTTCCTCCTCCCTTTTCTTTTTTTTTCTTTTTTCTTCCTTCTTTCTTTCTTCTTTTATCCTCCTTTCATCCTTCTTGCTTCTTTCGTTCTTCCTTTTTTCTCCCTTCTCCTATTGTTCGCCCTTCTTGTTTCCTGTTTTTCTTCTATTTTTCCTTTCTTCTTACTTTTCTTCTTTCTCCTTTCTTTCATCCTTTTTTCTCCCTTCTTTCTTTCTTCCTTCTTTCATCCTTTTTTCATCATTCTTTCTTTCTTCTCTCTTTCTTATTTCTTCCTTATTTCTCTTTTATTTGCTCATTATTTCTTCCATCTTTCTTCATTATTCCTCTCTTTTTGTTCCTCATTTCTTCCATCTTTCTTCTCTTTTCCTGTTACTTGGTTCCTCCTTCTTTCTTTAGTTTTGCTTCATTGTGTCTTTTCTCCTTCTCCATTGCTTCCTTCTTCTATTTTCCTTTTTTCTTCATTCTTTCTTTCTGCTTTCTTCCATTTATTTTTTTCTTTCTTTCTTTGTTCTTTTTTCGTCTTCTGTTCTTTTACTTTCTTATTATATATATTTCCTCCTTTCTTCTGTCTTCCTTTTCACTTCTTATTTCATCTCACTTCTTACTTCTCCGTTCCTCACTTCTCACATAACATTTGTCACTTGTCACATTTTACTTCTTATTTCTTCCTTTCCACTTTTCACTTCTCACTTTTCACTTTTCACTTTTCATTTATCCATGCTCACCACTTCCATCTCGCATCCTACTTATCACTACTTACAGCGCCCATCTAATTATTTGTCTTTTTGTTCGTTCGACCCTTTGTCCTTCGACCTTTTGACCTTCGACTTTTTGACACAGATTCCTCAAAATATAACTGTGCATACGTCGTCTGCAAAAATCTGAATTTTGCAGTGCCTAAGAACGCTCGGCATGTTGTTTATGTACAAGGAATTTTTTTTTTTTTTTTTTTTTAATTTTTTTAACAAAATTTATTTGCTAATTATCTAATACATGCATTCATCTCTTAGACTAGGTGTTCCGTGTTTTCTTAACACTATCATCCTTATTTGCTATGTTACTTTTAGTTATTATTAATACATTTCAATTGCCTCTGGCAGAATTTTTCCTCTGGTTGAATTGAACCATGTACGAAATAGAATGTTTTCAACTTAAACTAAACTTACCCTAATTTATGCTAAGGACACAAGGAGCTAATCGTTGCAATAGAAGATTGCAACGATTTTTGTCTAAGATTATTTCGTTGGACATTTGTTGCAATGTCTCAATATTTGAAATTCTATGAAGTTTATTGGTACTATACCACGGAGGCAACTTCAGTATCATTTTCAAAATTTTATTTTGAATCCTCTGAAGTGCCTCCTTTCTGATATCGCAGCAACTAGTCCATATTGGCACAGCATACAACATGGCAGGTCTAAAATTTGTTTGTAAATCAAAAGTTTGTTCTTAAGACAAAGTTTTGATTTTCTGTTTATAAGTGGATATAGACACTTAATATATTTGTTACATTTGGCTTGAAGGCCTTCAATGTGATTTTTAAAGTTAATTTTTGATCTAGCAGAAGTCCTAAATATTTAGCTTCGCTAGACCAATTAATTGGAACCCCATTCATAGTGACAATATGTCTGCTAGAAGGTTTCAAATAAGAAGCTCTTATAAGCTGAGCTTTGGAAGCATTCGGTGAAATTTTCCATTTTTGCAAGTTAGTGGAGAAAATATCCAAACTTTTTTGCAATCTACTACGAAGGCTTCGCCCTTTGGCTGAGAGACCTGTGTCATCTGCAAACAAAGATTTTTGACACCCTGGTGGTAAATCAGGTAAGTCAGAAGTAAAAATGTTATACGGTATGGGCCCCAGTATGCTGCCTTGGGGACACTAGTTCTTACAGGTAATCTATCAGATTTAGAATTCTGATAGTTTACCTGCAGTGAGCGATCTGATAAATAATTTTGGATCAGTTTAATGATGTACAGAGGAAAATTAAAATTCATCAATTTTACAATCAAACCTTCATGCCAAACACTGTCAAATGCTTTCTCTATATCAAGAAGAGCAATTCCAGTCGAATATCCTTCAGATTTGTTGAGCCGAATTAAATTCGTTACTCTTAATAACTGATGGGTGGTTGAATGCCCATGGCGAAAACCAAATTGTCCATCAGCAAAAATAGAATTGTCATTAATATGAACCATCATTCTATTTAAAATAATTTTTTCAAACAGTTTGCTTATTGAAGAAAGCAAACTGATTGGGCGATAACTAGAAGCCTCAGCTGGATTTTTGTCCGGCTTCAAAATTGGAAACAACTTTGGCGTTTTTCCATTTATCTGGGAAGAATGCCAATTGAAAACATTTGTTAAATAAATTAACCAAAAGGATAAAGAGCTTTCAGGAAGATTTTTGATAAGTATGTAGAAAATACCATCATCACCCGGGGCTTTCATATTTTTAAATTTTCTAGTAATAGATCTCACTTCATCCAAATTAGTTCCCAACGAAGGGTCAAACACATTCTCTTGATTGAGAATGTCTTCGAAGCTCCGTGTAACCTGATCCTCAATTGGACTAGTGAGACCTAGACTAAAATTATGGGCACTCTCAAACTGCTGAGCAAGTTTTTGAGCCTTTTCGCCATTTGTTAATAAAATTTTATTTCCCTCTTTAAGCGCTGGAATTGGCTTTTGAGGTTTTTTAAGAATTTTTGTTAATTTCCAAAAGGGTTTCGAACTGGGATCCAACTTCGAGACATTATTCTCAAAGTTGGTATTTCTCAGAATAGCGAAACGTTTTTTAATTTCATTTTGCAAATCCCGCCAAATAACTTTCAACGCGGGATCGCGAGTTCTTTGGTATTGCCTTCTTCTCACATTTTTAAGACGGATCAGTAGCTGAAGATCGTCGTCAATAATAATGGAGTTGAATTTAGTTTCACATTTAGGAATTGCAATGCCTCTGGCTTCGACAATTAAATTTGTCAAAGATACGAGAGCATTATCAATATCACTTTTGGTATCGAGAGGAATATCAACATCAAAATTCCTATCGACATACGTTTTATATAAATCCCAATCAGCTCTATGATAATTAAAAGTATAGCTGATTGGATTATAAATGGCTTCTTGTGAGATTTCAAATGTCACAGGAAGATGATTAGAGTCAAAGTCAGCATGAGTTACCAATTGGCCACACAGCTGACTTGAATCCGTTAAAACTAAATCAATTGTAGAAGGATTTCGACTGGAAGAAAAACAAGTTGGTCCATTGGGATATTGAATAGTATAATATCCTGCAGAACAATCTTCAAATAAAATTTTACCATTGGAATTGCTTTGAGCATTATTCCAAGAACGGTGTTTGGCATTGAAGTCACCAATTACGAAGAATTTTGATTTGTTGCGAGTCAGAATTTGAAGATCAGCTTTCAACAAATTCTTTTGCTGCCCATTGCATTGAAAAAGGCAAGTAGGCTGCAATGAAGGAAAATTGTCCAAAATTTGTTTCAACAAAACTCCCAAGGTTTCAAAACTTTGGTTTCAAATGAAGAAAATAATTTATGTTTGATACGTCTATTAATGACAATGGCGACCCCACCACAGGCGCTGTCAAGACGATCATTTCTGTAGATAAAATAGTTTGGATCTCTTTTAATGGAGAGTCCTGGTTTTAAATACGTTTCAGTTATAATGGCAATATGCATATTATGAACTGAAAGGAAGTTGAATAATTCATCTTCCTTACCCTTTAGAGAGCGGGCATTCCAATTTAGAACTTTCACACAATTATTTGGATCCATTGAAACGGAGTCCGATAACAATTTTTTGTGTGTACTTTATACCAACCTGAACAGCTTCAGGAATGTAGAGTTTGCTTGAACATTGCATCAATCATGTGATGCAATTGTTCAGTTAAAAATCAAAATCGAAGCAGTCATGCTACCTGAATCGGCAACATGACCGTTATTTTCCGTTGGGACATGGGTATAAACCTCATTTTGAGAAGAGAAATTTTGTCTACCAGCAGCGATGTTTGCATACGTAGGTACATTCGAAAAATTGGAATTTACTGAAGTGCTTGCTACCCGTTGACGAGCGGCAAAATTTGTTTGTGAATTGTGGTGGGTATGAATTGCTCGACCGGTAACCGGTTTCGAAATTTGAGCGTTTGAAAAATTTCTACCCGTCGAATCTGGGATCCGATTGGAATTTCCATCAATTTTGCACGGGAATTCAAAACTTTTTGCGTGAAGGGCATTCCCAGAAATTGGATTTATGATTGCCCCACAATTTGCACATTTAAATTTATTGGAATCTTCCCTCACAGGACATGCGTCCTTCGCGTGAGAGGTTCCACCACAAATCATGCATTTAGCATCCATGTGACAATGTTTGGTTCCATGACCCCACTTTTGACACTTACGGCACTGGGTGGGGTTTTGGAAATTTCCAGGCCTGCGGAAATGTTCCCATGTAACACGGACATGAGACATAATACAGGCCTTTTCCAACTTTTCATATTATTTAGTTCACTTTTGTTAAAATGAACTAAATAAAATTCTTGAGAAATGCCCTCTGGGAAGTACCGGAGTGGGATTTCTTTTCATCTTAATTACTTGGACTGGTGAAAATCCAAGTAATTGAGAAATTTCAATTTTAATCTCATCCAGTGATTTGTCATCAGTGGGGAGACCTTTCAAGACGACTTTGAACAATCGCTCAGTTTTGTCGTCGTATGTGAAGAATTTATGGCGCTTCTCAGTTAAATACTGAAGAAGACGTTTGCGATCGTCAAAGGATCCCGGCAAAACGCGGCAGTCACCCTTCCTAGCAATCTGAAATGAAACCTTGATCCCCTGAAGGTTACTCAAAATCTCATTCCTAAAGCCAGAAAACTCGGCAACAGATACCACAATCGGCGGAATCCTTTGCTTTTTCGCATGAATCGAATCACCTGGGCTAGATTCAATTTGCTCAATATCATCATTAATCAAATCGAACTGATTGCTCAGTTCGATAGGAGGAAAATTATTTCCGACATTAGAGTTTGAAGGAATATCTGAATTCTCCAGCTTCCTTCTATTTTTTCCGCGCTTTGGCAGGACGGTCTTGAAACCTTGTTTCTTTGAAGGAAGTGGAGAATTCAGAGACTCCCCCTTCCTCTTGTTTTGCCTTTCTCGTACAACAAAGTTGTACCGAAAGGCTATCATTTCACTCCAAAATCGAACTTTTTATAGAAGGCTCAGAGACCCATAGTGTTATATATCAATCGACTCAGCTTGACGAACTGAGCAAATGTCTGTCTGTCCGTGTGTATGTGTGTGTGTGTGCACATGTGCCATAAAAAACATTAGCCAATTTTTCACATAGTAATTCTTAACCGATTCTCTCGCAACAAGTTGCAATCGACAAAGAATAAAGCGTAGTTGATCACTATTGAATTTCATAACGATTGCACATTCCAAAAAATTTTAAATATTCAAATGGTTATGATATGTCGTGAAAAAGTCATAACATGCTATAAAATGCCTTGTAGAATCAACCCATGCAAGCTCTTCTACTCGCTTTAGTACAAGACGCTTTAGTACAACAAATGCAACACAAGTTTTCTTAGCATGCAAGTTACGTTCATAACGCCTCTGCAGCTTTAAAGCATAATAAAAAAGATCGAATAAAACGCACACGCTAATAATACCTTACTTAGAATTTTTGAAAATAAACTTACAAATAACTCAGCATTTCAACTAATATTCCGGGTTGGATTGATTAATTATGTACGAGAAAGGCACAATCACTGCTAGGTGGATTAATCTGGGTTTTTATTAATACTCATTGCTGAGCGTGGAGACGTGACCTTCTAAGAGGTTTTTTCCCAGAACGGTGTCCCTGCAGGATTACCACCGCTTGTCGGAATTTTACTTCCGCAAACGGGTCCAACGTAAAACGAAGGCACGGGTCCTTGCAAAGATCGTAACGGGATCAGTGGGTACAAATAGCGCTAAGAAGCACCGTTGAAATTAAAATAGCTTCGGGTAGTATTAAAAACGTCCTTCCGCAAAGAGAGAAAGAACCGCACAGCACGAAAGCACGATGAGGTCTGTACAAGGAAAATAAAATTTAGTTGTTCTTAATGTTCGGAAAGGCGCCATAACATGAACAAATCGGACATTTTCTAATAGACCTATTTCATTGGATCTCAACAACAAACTAGGAGAAAGCGCACAAAATGTTTCCTAAAGAAATACTTATTTTCAAACTTTTGGTATTCGGAAATACTTTTTATTAGTGAATGCATTCAAAATCAGAAAACATTCCAGTTATTTTGGTGTTTGTCCAAATCAATGATTTTCAATAATGCGCGTTTCAATTGTTAGTGTTTGAAATCTAACAAATCTAAAATCAGAATCTGGCGAGAAAATTTCACTGTACTGCTATTGACGCCAACATCATCCACTAGACGACAACTTTCAGCCGTCGCCAAACGATTATTTTTGACCTCTTCACCTGAGTGCTGCCATGCATGCAAATAAATTATCGCAGCGCTCCCTTCGATGAGCGCTCATGATTCTGGCCATTGTCAAGCTCCACCACTAACGACGCCATTGTTTGTTTGTCAAAAATTGAAATTTTCAATGGTTTATCGTGAATAATCGAAAGTTGTAATTGAAACGGCAAATTGATGGAAAGCTTCCGAGTCGATTGATATATAAATCTTTAAAATCAACGGAAGGATAGGCGCTGTTTGCGTTCAATTTTTTACATGATTTCGTGACGGTCTTCAATGTTACATTCTGATTGGAGATCCAGTATCTTCGGGTAAGACGTTGTCCAACGTCAAAGCAAAAAACTCTACTAGAAATGATCTTCTACTAAGCAATGATATTGCGCATAAGCCCCAAAATTTTATTCTCACTTTGAGGTTTCCTCGCCAAGCACTCAGCGCCAGACTCGGCGATAAGGAGATAGTGGTCAAGTTGGTACTCCTGATTTTTGACAACTGATTTCGATTGGTTGTGTGAGTGCACCGGTGTCAAAAATAGAGCTTTTAGCTGAAAATTTAATTGTCAAATGCACATTTTGACAGCAATATAGATGTATGAGTGAATAAAATGTGCAAATGCTCTATCGCGGAAGCAGTCGCTGAAGACAAGTGTCAATGGTTTCAGTGACGAAACGAAAAGTTTCAATGCAAAAGCAATATCGAATGCTTAAAAATGCTGTTAACCTTCGCAAGCATTTTCACTTGCACCTATTTGACATCGTAAACGATGATTGTGGGACCCCTCGCTGAGAAACGTTTGACTAGAAACGTCCGGATTACGTTGCATGTAACAGAAACGACAAGCTGGTAGCCAATTTCGTTACACTCCTGCTCTCTCGTTCAAGTGCTCATATTAAATTCATTGCTTCGAATGACAACTTGAACAAGGACTGCATATATTAAAAAGATATCCATTACGACTACCAGCTCCAAGAAAACTCATCGGATGTTGCGGTGCAACAGAGAACCCACATCACTTACATCAGCTACCTAATTCCACGAAACTATTACTTCATCATCCTCATCAGCTAACCTCGTCTCGGTACATATAATCTGTAATGCAAAGTAGAGAGGATGCTCCCTGCCTATTCATGCCACACTACTGGCACCCTTTCATGCTACAACTAATTAAGAAGTCACACTAGAAGCAGCTTTTTGCACTTGTTCGGTAGCTCATCTCGCTTACCTTCCGTCGTCGCTCGCCACATCAACCCGCTGCGCTAAGCTGTGAACTTTTTAAATTCCTCGCCCTTTCATCTTGCCGGTAATCCTCGCTATCATCCACACAACACCCACCGCGGGGGATCTTCCCGGGACCAGCATTAAGGAAGACTTCCACCGGGGTAAAGTGAGCTGCAGGAATGAATCCAACTATGTTCGTCACGTGAGCAGCCCCATTTCGTCATTATTCTAATCCAACAAAGACACACACACTTCAAAAGTTAATTTCATCCACTCGCTCCGGTGGCTGTCACGTTTGGGTATGGCTTCGCCGCCAGTATGAGCGCGATCTGCTCTGCTCACTACTGACTTGCCTTCCTATGGCTTGGCAAGTTGATTTTCGCTATTTCATCATGTCGTCTTGCACGTTTTTTTTCGGAGTGGTTTTCACGTCGATGCTCGCCGATTCGACGACGACTCCAACGAAGTTGATGTCCTCAACCTTGTGTGGCAGGAATTGCTTTTAGTGGGTAGATTTAATGCTACAGGAGTGCCTAAAAATAGCTGAATAACTGCAGGCGCAAGAAAAACTGAGATGAATGTCTTATTTCTGAGTCTTCTTATTTGTTGGCACTGGGACATTGCCGTCATGCAACTTAATGATCATTAAGCACTTACACAACTATTAACTAAGTGGTCCTTGGGTCAAATTAGCGTTTTTGCAATAATAAATCCGAGATGAGATGAGATTATGAAGGCCAGGATAAGGGAAGCATTTTACAATCCGAAAATGGCGTACACCAGGTGGAGATCGATCCAAACTACCGTCTGCATAGTTTGGGTTTGTAGCAGCTAGAGAAAGGGACGGCTTTCCATGCCTTCCTGTGTATTATGCCCAAATTATTAGCATTTAAATTATGTATTAGATCTTGTTCATCAGATATGATTTTCAAGTGGCGTTATTGAGCCTCTTCCCTTACCACAAGGCCGGTGTTCAGCCAAATCGCACCAAGGACCAATAAAAAAAAATCATTTTCGCGCACAATTTTTTGCGTGGCAGATCCAATTGATCACAAACCGTATCGGATATTCATAAATCCTATAACTGAGGATTTCCAACACAATATCATAAGTCAGTTAAAAAGGTGCTTAGTGCGGTTTCATTGAAACCCGACCATATAAGGATTAAATTCCACGGTACAGGCGTTGTTTTATTTTTTTATTTTAGTTTCTCAATATCGTTGCCGTCACTCCGTAACAAGGCTATCTAAGCTATTCATGTATTACACTTCATTAAGTTTTGCGCTCTTAAAAAATGGGCACTTTCCTCAGTGTCCTCATGCTGCCACGCCCAATATCCATTTTAATATATATTATTCAAGTCCACTTAAAAGTCACGTTTGAAAGACTCCGCTCTATAATGGAACGCAATTGCAAAGCAGCGCGCTGCTTCGAAGAAACTGTGTCAGCCTCCAGCTTCAATTTCCGGTCTAACGACGTTGGTGTGGGTACATTTACTTACTCAATGTTCAGCGCTCGTTTCTCCCCCTCCACCCAATTCCAGTTCCGCTGACCACACAATTTGTCATTTTAATTGCGGTCGTCTCTCCACGGAACCATTTACCATGGAAAATACAAATACAACGTCGCGGTGACCCGAGTGCCCATCATTTAGGGAAAAAAAACTTCTGTCGCAAGTAGTGGGTACTTAGCCACCATCGTCGTCGTCGTTGTCGTCGTTGGCAAAAGATGTGATTCACTTTAATGTTGCGGAAATCCTCGAGAAGTGGAGCTTTCAGTTTTCAATCCATTTCTTCGCCAAATATACGACTGCATCAGCCACCCCCGCAACGGTGAAGTTGAATTGGTACGAGTTACCAGGAGGATATTTTTTGTATAGCAGTTTTGCTAAACTACCGTCGTTCGTTCGACCTACGAATGATTGTGGAAACGGCGCACTGAATGTGTCATTTACTTTCTCGAGAAATTCTGTCCGGCCAAGCGGGGCGGAACCTGAAAAAGGACGATTTGTGGAGGAATGTTTTAATGACATCTAGTTAAATCGATGCTCGATAGGGGAATAGTGAACTCAGTCTCTCTGAATATGGTCCAACGTCATTCAGAGCAAATTGTTTGGAAGGTAATGTATGAGTTAGAGCATGGTCGGACAGTATTATAAGGAAAAACTTGTTCCATTCCAGAAAATTGTATCATGAATCGCTACAAATGTCAGGATCAAGTTGGGAGCACATACTTCACGATATACTTTTCGCAACAAGCACCGATGTTAAAACTTTTTTCAACGGTTTTAATTTTATTTCCACTATTCTAACATGAATTGAAGGTACGGCAAATGCTGGATAATGCGTACCGTTAACACTTCGCGTACCTAAAGGAATAAAAGAGACCCCACCTCGTGGCCCTTTGCCTCTTACCCAGTAACTCCTATCTATACCTCCACGTGGAACCGGCGGGAATACGAGCAACCGTAGGGAAGATCGAGTAACCAACCACGATGGGAGCTATGGTCGTATTCCAAAAGGAAAGGTTGGATTGCTTCTCTCCGGAGGTGCAACATCTGATCGAGCATCTGTTCTCCATGTTAGGGCGGCTTACTAGAGCTTAAGTACTCTGTACCTTATTCACTTCGCGATTAAGTTGAGAATGGACTAGAGAAGTTGGTTTCAGAAGGAATTCTGATTCCAGTGAAAGCTTCATCGTGGGCAAGTCCAATCGTTAACGTCCCAAAGAAGGACGGAACGGTACGTGTTTGCTTCGATGGAAAAGGCACTCTTGATCGGTATATTACCGCAGAGCCTTCTATCCTTCCCAGGTAGACGATATTTTGGCTAAAGTGGCCAATTGAAAAACCTTCTGTAAAACAGACTTTTCGTGAGTATACCTTCAAGTTCCATTGTCAGAAACGTCTAAGGGCACTTCGGTAGTTGCTACTGGTAGATTGCAGCGGTGGGCTTTATTAATTTCTGGTTATCAGTACGGAATTGAACATCGCCCTGGAAAACTTCTTAATCACGTCGATGTACTATCGCGATTGCCACTCTCAGAGAACACGGATATCGAATACGTCAGTCTCGGTATTAATTGACAATTGCCTTACAAACGCTTCAAGCATTGTAAACCTCCAAACCATTGTAAATCTTGTCCGGCATCACCGAAAGTCAGATAAACGCTTGTCTAAAATTTTCAAATTAGCTCAAGTTGGTTGGTCGAAACAAGTTGAACCTTCTCTTGAGACTTACGCGTCCCTTAACCTTCCGGGACTCTCACCGTTGTAAAAAGTACAACACATTGAGTAAAAATGAGATAACTTTTTAGTCAGTTGACCAATTTGCACCAAACCACCATGTATTCCTCAAAAAATTTCTTCTTCATCAATTAAAAGTATAATAAAAGTGATTCGATAGAAGGCTCGGGTAAATACAGCTAAATAAAAGGCTCAGGTGCACTGGGAAAAGTGACCAGTAATGAATTATTTATTTATTTCATTAACAATTCATCCTAAAGTAACGCGATTTTTTCTATATCATTTCTGATAATAACCTTGGAGGTTATTCGCAGTTCTCACTCACCTATGACCGTAGGTGACCACCAGGCGGCCTTCCGGAAAACCCGGAACGTTCGTAAAAATGGTCATTCTGGAAAGTTCGTCCGAGAACAGCGCAATTTTTTCTAAACCATTTCTGATGGGGATGTTTGAGCTAAAACAACTAGGAACTAGGAAACTAGGCGGCCTTCCGGAAAATACGGAGCGTCCGAAAAAATGGTCATTTTGTGAAGTTTGTCCTAGAGCAGCGCAATTTTTTCTAAACCATTCCTGATGGTGATTTTGGGGATATTCCACAGTTCTTACTCTGCTATAACCGTAGGAGGCCACCAGACGGCCTTCCGGAAAACCCGCAACGTTCGTAAAAATGTTTTTTTGTCTTTATTATCGAGACTTTCAGCCCAAGGCTGGCTCGTCTCGTCCGTAAAAATGGTCATTTTGTGAAGTTTGTCCTAGAGCAGCGCAATTTTTGTAAACCATTTCTGACGGGGATATTCGAGTTAATACACAGCTCCTACTCTGCTACGACCACAGTGGCCACCAGGCGGCCTTCCAGAAAATCCGGAACATCCGTAAAAATGGTAATTTTGTGAAGTTCTTCCTAGAGCAGCGCAATTTTTTAAACCATTTCTGACGGTGATTTTGGATGCAATTCTCAGTATATGATGCAACATAAGATGCTAACGTGGAGGCGATATACGTACATATTGTATGGGGAAGTACCGATATCGCCTCCACTTTAGCATCTTATGCAATATCATATACGATCTTGTGTTGACTGGGTCTGTTATGGATAATCCGGATAATCCTGAACGACCGGAGAAATAATGATTTTGGAAAGTTTTTCCTAGATCAGCGCATTTTTCTAAACGTTCTCTGACGGTGATCTTAGAATATTCCAAAGTCTTATTCAGCTATGACTGCATGTGGCCACCAGGTGGTCTTCCGAATAATTTGGAAAACCCGCAAAATGGTAATTTTGGATGGTTCATCCTAGAGTAGCGCAATTTTTGCCTTTCTCGTATACTAAGTATACGTAAAAGCTATATGATCGCTCCAAAAACAAACTTTTTATAGAAGGCCCGAAGACCCATAGTGTTATATACCGATCGACTCAGCTCGACGAATTGAGGTGATGTCTGTGTGTATGTGTGTGTGTGTGTGTGTTATTTTCTTCCTAAGCAATGGAGGGGGAATCTGCTCAACAGACATCCTGGGTTGTCCAGGAAGTGCGGGGTTAGGGATCACCGAGGAAGGTAGGACTACATTCCCGACCCGCTAAACCGTTTCCATTGCCGCCAAGCCCATCGTCCCTTCGGTACAACCAGAAAGTAATGCTTCAAAGGGGGCCAGTGCATAACGCACCCTCGAGGTTAGCTGCGTGTCCTTGCAGCATCGAACATCGTGACTCGCTTTTTAGAAGCACAGCATGGTATCGTGCCAGGGCATTGCCGGCTCTCCCGGTGGCCTTACCACGCCCTATGTCCTCGGAAGGTGGGCAGGGTCGACTTCGCGCCTGCTTCCCTCTGCACGACTGGTGTCAAGAATGATGATGCCGCGTGCACCCCAAATTGACCTTTCTGCGATAGGGCCTATTCGCCAGCACACAGAGGGACATGCCGACGCGGTGCCTACGCCTGCCCCAGCCTTGACGAGGACCCCTTTCCGTCCTCGGGCTCGGAACCCGCCCGGTTGACCGACGCCGCGAAAGCGACGATACCATGTTGTTCTTCACGCGGCCACTTGTTCGATAAAAGAATCGAGTTCGACCACAGGGCACCGGTATGACCCATGAAGCCGACTCCGAACCCTTGGACCACCTCTTATTTGCGCCTGAACTAGCCATTCCTCGAGTCCACGCGCCACCTTCTGTGTAGCTCCGAGACGATTTGGACGATAGCCGATAAAACGGCGTTCCAGCCAACTTCATCTTTACACATCCTCCGGACTAGGTTGTCCGGGGTGTCCAGACCACATGTGGCAAGCATGTGGTCACGCATTGTGCAAAAACGCGGGCACACGAACAACACGTGCTCCGCCGTTTCCTCTAAACCTACGCACACCGGGCGAGGCCGAGTGTCCGAACCGGTGTATGTACTGTCTGAAGCAACCATCCCCTGTAAGGACTTGGGTCAGGTGGAAAGTGATTTCCCCATGGCGCCTCTTGACCCACGTATCTATCTCCGATATCAACCTAATGTGTCCATCTACCCTTAGTGGAACTGTCCCACACACGCTGCCATTTGACCATTGAGGCCAACGGATGTCAATAGGCATCATACCGGTGATGACGCAAAGTGCATCGTGCGACACGGTACGGTACGCGCTCGCAACTCTTAGGCACATGAGCCTATACGTACTTTCTAACTTCGTTCTGTAGCAGTTAATACGCAGGGCCGTGCCCCAATCTGGCTCCCCATACCTCAGTATGGACAGAGCGACACTAGCCAGAAGCTTGCGCTTGCTGGCATAAACCGCAGAGCTATTGGACATCATCCGGGACAATGCCACTATAGCTGTGGAGGCACGCTTGCAGGCGTAATTGACGTGGCTACCAAAGGTGAGCTTATCGTCGATCATTACCCCCAAGAGTTTGATGGAGCGTTCAGAGGTGACCGTGCAGTTGCCTGCCCTTATCACCGCTTGTTGCTCCGACACCTCAGTCTTGTGGTGAGCCAGTTCTAACTTCCTGGAACTCATCCACTCCTCCACAATTGCGATCGAGTGGGCTGCAGTCAACTCCACCTCTTCGATCGATTCGCCGTAGACTTCCAGCGTAATATCGTCAGCGAAGCCGACGGTTACCACGCCTACCGGGAACTTCAACCGCACGACAGCATCGTACAAGACGTTCCATAACACCGGACCCAGTATGGAACCTTGCAGAACCCCTGAGGTTATGTCAACGCACTTCCGACCCGCCTCCGTGTCGTATACCAGTACTCGATTCTGGAAGTAGCTTCCGAGAATCTTGTACAGGTACTCGGGAATTCCAAGACGCAGGAGTGCATCTGCAATAGCTGCCCAACTGGCACTATTGAAAGCATTCCTCACGTCGAGAGTCACTACTGCACAATAGCGAACTCCCCCCCTCTTACGCTGGATAGCTATCTCCGCCGATTTGGTAACCGACAAGATAGCGTCTACGGTCGACTTACCCTTTTGAAAGCCAAACTGGTTACTCGATAGACCATCCGCACCCTCCGTGCGTATCAACAACCTGTTGAGGATGATCTTCTCGATCACCTGCCCCACCGTATCAAGCAGGCATATTGGTCTATATGCGGACGGATCCCCCGGTGGTTTTCCCGCCTTTGGCGATAGGACCAAGCTCTGTCTTTTCCATGCTTCAGGAAAGACTCCCTCGTCCAGGCATCTCTGCATGACAGATCTGAACATCTCGGGAGCCTCGGCAATGGCCGCTTTGATGGTCAGGTTCGGAATACCATCCGGTCCTGGCGCCTTACCTACACTAAGAGACAGTGCAATCCCCGCAAGTTCCGCCACCGTTACTCTTCCCTCGTCGGCCACCCTGGCCCGTGGCAGCTCCACAAAGGGAGGCCAGGGACTTGGGTCGTGACGTGGGAAGAGCCCCGCGATGATCCTCTCCAGCATCTCTGGAGACCGCTCTGTAGGGGCCATCGTCCCACGTGTCTTGGCCATTACGACCCTATAGGCGTCACCCCATGGATTCGCGTTGGCACTTTGACAAAGGCCCTCGAAGCAGGCTTTTTTGTTTGTGTTTGATCTAATTTCAGTCTTCAGAGCGGCTCAAGCAGTCACGGATGCCACCCGTCGTTCAACACGCTCCTCTTCTGTGCGTGCTCGCTGCATCCGCCTCCGTGCCCGTGGGCAGGCGCGGCGCAGGTTCGCAATTGCTTGAGTCCACCAGTAAGCCGGTCGCCTCCCATTCCTAGGGTGGACTATCCTAGGCATGGTGGCATCGCATGCACGCGAGAGTACTGTTACTAGCTGCTCGCCGCTCAGACCGTGAATATTGTGCTCGCAGCGGGGCGCTTCCTCAAGCACCTCGTCTTCGAGGTACGATGTCTTCCACATACGAGGACTAGGCCTCGCCCCTTCTTTCGTCCGCTGAATGGTGGTCGTATAGCGAACCGCCAGGTGGTCGCTGTGAGTATAGCCATCATCTACCCTCCAGTTTGAACTACTCGTTTGGCCAGGGCTCCAGAACGTAACGTCGATAATCGACTCTGCACCGTTCCAGCTGTAGGTACTTTTGGTACCGACATTAGTCCCCCGCTATCACCACCGGCCTACGCCCCATCAAGTTAGCCGTCAAACAATCTAGCATTCGACCGCACTGCTCGATCGACCATCGAGGAGGCGCATAGCAGCTGCATAAGAAGACCCCGTTGATTTTGGCAATAACGAAGCCCTCGTGTGTCGAAGACACCAACTCTTGGACTGGGTATTTCCCCGTTGTCCTTATCGCCGCCATATCCGTCCCCCATTCAGCAACTGTCTGACACAGCAGTTGCTGGGCTGCATCACAGTGGTTCAGGCTTAGCTGCGTTACCTGCACTGTGATTTTGCAGCACGCTTAAACGCCGGGCACTTCGAACCCCCATGGGGTGCTTGCTGTTCACAGCTTTGCTGGAACAAATCAAACAATTGGGAGGGTTCGTGCAGCATTGTGCCTTATGTCCCTCCAATCCGCAGCGTCGGCAGAGATTGCTTCTGTCAGGGCCTTTGCAGTCCGCTGCAGATAGCCGAACCAATGCTACCTGCGTCCCTGCCGGACCTTTCCGTAGCCGAACGGCTGCGGTGGGCGTCTCCACTTCACACTGTCGCCGCAGTGCCGTGACGAGCTCTTCGACTTCGGTGATCCCGTCCAGGTCTTTAACCCTTAGATTCACCTCCGTCGTGAGTGCCCTCCCCTTGACCGTCCCGCCTAGGACCTCCTCCGCCAACTTTTTGTAGGTGACGCCCTTTGCGAGACGCCCCGCTTTAGCTCGAGGATCATCTCGCCCATCCGGGTACATCTTATTCGACGTACGTCGGCGCCGAGTTCATCGAGCTTGACGTCACTCCTCATCGCCTTCAAAACGTCCGAGTACTTAGCCTCGTCCGCCGTGATGTCTAGGGCATCGCCCCTGGAGCGATTGGCGCCTACTCTAGACTTCTTGCTACCCTCATTCGCCTGGGCCTTTTTTTCGGCCCTTGACGTCTTCGGTTTCCTCTTGTTCTTGACCAAGGTCTAGGAGGCGTCATCCCCCTCTATTTCCCTGGTCTGGTGCGGCTGAGAGCTCTCAGCCTGCCGTAACCCCTTACCACCGTCTTTCCTGGGTGGACGGACCTTTCCAGGTCCTTCCTCCCCGGTTTTGGAGGTACCTGGCCGGGGTTCAGCTTCCCAGTCCCACTACCCTTGTTCGGGGTAGTAACCCTCCGCGTTTTGGAGCGGCCCCCAGGGAGCTCATCCCCTGGAGACTGTCTCCCCGTTTTTGTGTCTGCTCCGTTGGAGCAGTCACCCCCGACGTACCCGCAAATACTTGAGCCACAGTCTGGGTAGACTTTGGTACCACCGTCTTCGCTGGCACGCCTTCGGTCGATTCGACCTTGCCCGAGTCCGCGAATCCTTGGGCCTCAGTCTGGGTAGACCTCGACTCCACCGATTTCACGGGTTTACACTTGACCGTCCCGACCGCCCTCTCCACGCCCTGACCCACGCTGGCGCTGCGCACTGAGCTGCCGAATATCGCCTCTGGCCTCCTAGGCGGAGACCTGAACAACCCACCTCTTGCGAAGGGGTTGTCGCCTACACTATTACCACTAATTGAAGAATTGACTTGGTTTTCCATTTTGGTCCCACGAGTTGCTCGGGAAAAGAGGTCCACCACGCCAGAGCCCAGCATGACGCGGTAAGGGACAATTACTGTGGAGGGTGCCCAGGTACCCCACAGGCTCCGTTAAAGGCCTAGCTTATTATTTCACCCCCCTGGCCATGCATCCCCTCGGCACGGGTCGCTTGACGCCTTGGGATTACGGGTTAGGGACGATGGTCCCGGTCTAACTCGCAGTGGCCATGGGGAGGGGTCGTCAAGCCCTTGGACAAAGTCCCTGCTGCCCCTAAAGGGACCGTCTGCCGCTTAAAGTACGCTAGCCCAAGTCTTGGTGTTGGGTGGGACTTGACTCAATAGCCCGGACCTGACTCGGCGAGAGGTGGCAGGCCCAACAAGTCGCCTGTAAAACCAACCGATACTAACTGAGATATACCAAGAGTAAAAATCGACTCCAGCATACATGGGCACCTCAAAAGAAAAGTATGTATAATGCGTTTCGGGTTAGTTGATTCCTCGGCCAGGTACTGATTATTATTTATCTTTTTCATATCTGTGTATGTCAAATGTGTGATTTGTTCTATGCGGGGATTTCCCTCTGCACGTTGTTTCCGCGAAGCTATCCAAATTTTTCTTTTTCTCCGTAATATATATCCCCTTTATTATTTTCCCGAAAAAAATCACGTTGATATCATTTGAATTGGCTTCATTATAACGGATTTTAGGACTGTTTTACTTTTTACAACACGCGAGTTCTCGTGTTATGAAAGTTGAAGCGAGTTGCGGAAGATTAGAGGTATGCACCGAATAGGGAAAAGAGCTATATCACGGGCAAAGGCATTGGCTCTTAGAATGCTGTCGTACAAATTCTCGGTTGAAAGTATCCCCGGAAACATGAATATTGCAGAAGCGTACTTGAGGCACAACCTGCCAATTTTTTTTTATGACTCTTCGGATGGACAATTGCTGTTTGTATTGGATGCAGGTAATATGGAGATGAATTGGAATCAGATTGAGTTGGAAGCAAAAATTGACTTAAAGCAAATAAACATTCGAGCATCCTTGACATCAAATGTATGGAATGCAGAACTGCAAGCAAATGAATGCCAAGCCAAGAATTTACGAGCTTTGATCTCTTTGGAAGATCGAGTAATACATCCTACTAATCTAAGAGCAAAAGCAGTTGAGCTGGCACATCAAGGCCATATGGAAGCCGCCTCGATGAAACTAATTCTACGAAACCACTTTTGGTGGTCCGGAATGAGCAAAGATGTGCAAAAACACGTAGAAGCTTGTAAAACATGCCTCAGATTGTCAAGAAAAAAACTCCCCATTGCCAATCACTATTAGAGATTTGCCACAAGGACTATGAGAAATCTAACAAATTGACTTCTTCACTGGCAAGGACTTCGGATTTGGAGAATTTTTGGTTGTGGTTGATACCTACTCTAGATACCTACATCTACGTCATTGAAACGAAAAACATGGATGCAGATTCTTCAAACGCTTCTCTGTCCAAGATATTCGGACTGTGGGGTTACCCTATGGCAATCCAGAGTGATAACGGCCCACCGTTCCATAGTGAGAATTTTGTTGAAACATGGTAAAATCGTGGTGTAAAAATCCTTGAGTCAATTCCGTTAAGTGCTCAATCTAGTGAAGCGACAGAAGTGGCATTAAAAAGATCCTAGCCGTAGCTCGTTTGGACAAAGTGAATTCATTACAGTTCAAGACAGCAGCACGAACGGACGTGTAGGGGAAGTGGGGTAGCACGCCCATAGGGTTAAAACGCGCCACCCCTGAATAAGGTTAAATATCCCCATTTTGATTATTTTCAATAGTCTATACGATAAAGCAATGAAAAATATTGCCATTGGATACATATATTTCATGATTTTTCTCTAGTTATACATGAAAACTTGAAAAAACGATTTTTGCGTGTTTTGATGCAATTCTAGCTCGGTGGAATTTAGTCTTTCTGTCGCTGTTATACATTGATAAATTAATAATTGAGCCATGAGCCATGCTGCTTACTCGTGTTCTTTATGTTCCACACGAAATCGTCGTCAAAAATGGTTTTAAAACGATTTTATGGGCCTTCAAACTTCTGAGGTCGATGTAGGGCAGTACGCCCATGCTCATTTCGTATGACCAAAACAGCTGAAACATTCGACTAATTGCCTTAATGTAAGCAATATCAGCACGATTAGCACATGCGCGTTTTAACCCAGCCACTGGTGCATCTCACCCCGCATGGTTTCAAAATCATTACTTTGCGGGTGTTTATTAAAAATCAAATTTCTGTACAATAAAATGGACAATTAGATATCTGTTATCGGTAGTCAGTCGCAGATATGCTGTTCTTCAGTATGCGCTGATGAAAACTGGCTGAAATGGTGGTTTTCATTGATAAAATGGCATTTTCCTTAACGTGGGCGTCCTACCCCCAGTTCCCCTATTTTGCTCGCGCATTTTTTCCAAGTGTTTTCTCTCGTTCGTTCGCTGTTTACGTTTCCGCTTCGTCGCGTTGGCGTTGGCGTCTGGGAGCGATACCGGCCCATGCATCGTGACGTGACGCAGTGCACGAAATGTTTCAACTTCGGGCATGGCACCCGAAATTGCCACATGGCCGCGCGCTGCAACAAGTGTAGCGAACTGCACCTGACGGATGAGTGCGACAAGTTGGAAGTGGCCGATGTGCGCCAACTGTGGCAACGAAACTTCGGGCCACTACGAAGGACTGTCTCAGGCGCGCCGAGTTCGTGGAGATCCGGGAGAGGGTTTCCACCAAAAATCAGCCCTGAATGAGAGGAATTTTCCGGCCATTACGCCTCCCCGTCGACCGATCCTGGTCCTTCCGCCGCTGCAACCACACGAACGGCTTGCTGCTGCCACTGCATCGGTTCCATCCGCGGCACCCGATACTCAAGTACCATCGGCTCCCTGCCAGTGCCCCTGCTTCCTCCCCATGGATTACGTCGTCGGGACAATGAGTCCCGTCTGGCTGAAGGTGACCTACCGCTCTACACATCAGAGCAGAAAGTTCCAATTTTCTGGTCAATTGGAACGCTGGCTCACTTAAAAGCAAAACTATTGAAAACTGGTTGGTTTCCTCAACGAGAGGGAGATCGACGTGGCGTTCAGCGCGGAAACACACCTGAAGCCCGAGGTGAGCGTATATATTCCGGACTTCCGTGTGGTGAGACTCGATCGGCCAAACTCCAGGTGAGGAGGTGTGGCTATCGCACTGAGAAGCAACATCAATTGTCGTCTGCTACCAAGTCTCCAGCTCAAGTTCATCGAGGCCGTTGGGGTAGAAGTTACTACTTCCGTCGGCGTCATCACCCTCATCGTGGCATACTGCCCAACGCAAGCCAAGGAGATCGATGGGACATCGGCCGCCTTCCGGAGAGACATCTTCAAACTTACGCGGCGCCAAGGGCAGTCCATCATCGCCGGCGATCTGAATGCAAGACATCAAGCCTGGGGAAACTCAAGGAGCAATCGGAACGGCATGATCTGGAGTAGCGATCTAGAAGAAGGCCATTACACCATCCTGAACCCGGACTCACCCACCCGTTTGAGCAGATCCGGGGTACATTCGACGCTCGATCTGTTCATCACGAACATGGATAACCAAATATCGCAGCCGGTGTGTGGGGTTTGAGTATATTACCATCAGCGTGTGATTATACATTAACACCTCAGCGTGTCGATCAGTGCGCAGCAAGCCATGACTCGTCCTCTTCTGGTCAGACCTCCGTGGTGTGCACACGCACCCACGAAGAGCTGCTGTCATAACATTTCGCACGGTCGTCTATCAGGAACTGAGCTCCGATAACTATCCGGTTGTGACCGAAATCGGCTCTCCGATCAACCGACACCAACTCTCCAGAAGGAACTATCATCGCGTGAACTGGCAGCGGTTCCAGCAGCGCGTCTTTTTGATCGAACCCTTAGCAAATCTGTCTAAACAGAATCGCAGTGTCCTAGTCTTGACGTGGCAAATATTCAACGCGTTGAATCATCTGTTTGTGATAGTTGAACTCGATTATGGAATTACTTATCTTATTATATGTAACTGCCCTGTCTATGCGCAATTGCGTTTCCAAATATTTGGTAAATACTGGGTTTGAGAAGAATCAGTTCTTTCCTCAATGTACCTTTCCAATAACTAACTGCAACCAAACACTTGTCGGAATTTCGCGTTGAAATTTCACTTCTTGCTGTTATTGCTCGACGAAATTCTGATTATTTTTTTCGAAATTTTACGTACTTTACAAACACGAAAGCTTCAGACAGTTTGCGTTTGATTTATATGATCCATAATTCGCGCGAATTGTTTGCACCTCGGCATTTTCATATTCCACGGATATTTATCAAACGTGAATAAAATATGAATCGCTGTGCTGTTTGATGTAGTTGCAACAAAAATCGTCAACATTCCGATACGGCTCAATTCATCATCGGTATTGTAAACGGCAATTTACAATAGAATTGTATCAGTAGCATAAAAAGCATAAAAACCTCTTCAATGGTTCCATTCATCCAGCAACGGAACAATGACCGCATTATTCATTCTACGAATGGAATGGAATCACTCTCTGTTACTAGGCCGACACATTTGTAGCGAAAAATCAAATTTCCCACGTCGGATGAATAATTCCCTGACTCTGATGATGGCAGCCACAAAGCAACAGGGAAAAAAAAGCTCAAAATTAACCATTTTCCAACCGCAAAAATAGCTTCCAGGAACAACTACCAACTGTAAAAAACATCACACGTACACTGCCACAATCACACATACACTCACTCACACACACGTAAATGTTGTGCGCGCACATTTCCATTTTACGATCCATTGACTTTCCGTCGAAAGAAATAACGTACAGTTTCAAGTGCGACTCGGAGTCGCGGAGTGCTTCACTTAGGCAGACGACGAAGCTCTAATGACGGCGATGATGACGACAACGCGACGTTGTGTGGAAACGGCACTCTTCACCGAGTGCAAATGATGCCGTTCATGGAACGAGATTACCCCGTGTTACGGTTTGCAACCGACAATGCAACAGAGACTCCAGATGAGGTGATGTTTCTGTGAAGATGACAATTTTAATTTTCATCATGATCATCCAAATCTGGTAAATTTGGTACATTTATTGGGATTTTAGTAATGTTTTTATAATGTTTAATAATTGATTGGTCTTATAGAGCAGACTGAGAAAATGAGTCATATTGAGGAAATCAATCTTTTTATTTAACCACTAGAACTAGAACCTAATTAGGATTTGGACAAACTGAGAACCAAACTAGGGCAATTTTCACACGTTTGCAATACGAGCGAAGTTTTGCAACTCCCTATTCTGGTTTTTCATAAAGTGCACCTTCAAGCGAATGGCATTCTACGTCAGTTAACCCAAATGGGGGAAATCTGGCATTCCTGCAAATGCAGCGCACTGAAGATGCGCTGCTGGGCTGTAGGTAATGGAAGAAGGGTGCAAGTGCGTGTGCAGTTGGCGGAAATGAAAACTTTCCCATCTCTTATCACATAATTTTTCCACCATCATCACGGTGCATTGGAGCCAGCAAATGCCCCGTTCCAGCGAGGTTACTCAAACGCTCTGACAGGAGAGCAGTGGCAGTCATTATTCGTGTGCGCACTACTTTTCTATTCAAGCAGAACGGTGGAGGTCCCATGCACGATGGCACTGACACTGGAAGGACTCGTGGATGAGACGCGGAATGAAGCTTCATCCCGAATGCTTGCTGATAAGAATAATAATTAGATGCAGTTTTAATTAAATTTTCCCAATAACTACACGCTCACACTTTGCCCAGTCACAGTCACAACCCGTTCCGACAGAGACAGGCAATGAATTGCGAACGGGAATTCCTCGACGTTTGAATTCCTTGCCATATCCACGAACGAGCCACCAACAGGGGACTGATGGGGACGGGGGATAAGTTCAAATGAAAGAAACTGTCGGTCGAACGAGCCATGGCCCTGGGATCGTTGGGACTGGGTCACGTGTGAACCATTTTCCGTCCCATTGAATTGCTCGGAAAAGGTGATAACACATTTTGCGATAGTTTGGCTTTTCTTTGACAGCAGCGGCAAAAACAGCAGCAGCAGTAGCAGCACCATCAGCAGTCATGTGGCACATTGGATGCTGGCAATAATAATAACCAAGCGTGACAGGATTGCAGATGATTGTGTGGCTCGAGAAACGGGCGACGAACAAAGAACGCTTTCGGATAAAACGAAAACAATTTGGAAGTGGTTAAAATTCGGAGGAAAATTAGTACGTTGCAAATTGCGATTGGTTTGGTTTGGTGATAGTATCAAAAAAGTACATTCTAAACACATTTTAGGGTACGAGATTGGGAATCAAATAATTGAAATTGTTGCTAGGCAAAGCGTTGTGGGTTTCAAGAAAATAAAAATTGCATTGCGCATCGACCGTTTATTAACATTTATGCCATTTACTGTTTGACGTAGAACACGATGCGTTGCTTTCAGGATTCGTATCGCTCACTCAATCTCAGGAGCACAGGATGCTCCCTTACGAAAATTTTCGGGGAGAAATCGCTTTTCGGGAAAGAAAAACAGCCTGGCGAGTGATAACCATTTTTCGCTCACTTCGATTGCCGCCAAACGTTGGTTTGCTCTTTTTCTTTCATATTCGAGTCTTTTCGTGGCATCTTCAATGCAAATGGTAGTAGCTTATGTAGAACAAATAACCTAATGCTTTCATACAGATAGCGTGGTGGTGTGGCTAGAGTAAGCGCATCCCTGCGGCTATTATTGTTACTATTCTGGGTTCGAATCCCGGCGCGGCCATACAATTTTGTAATTGTTCTGCGATAATTCTCGCGAAAAGTGAGTGAGTGGGTAAAAGTGATGAAACGAAAAAGGATTTTCATCTAATAGGCAAGATTTTCGTTTATCATCCAAGGGTAATTGTAGAGAAAGATTGATAGGTGAAAGATGATCCTCAACATAAACAACGAAAAAAGATTCTCCCTTGGCCCGAGAAACGCTTGCTTTGGTCTCATTGAAACGAAAAGTTGAAACCCTGGTTGCTTTTGATCGAACAAATTTTTATCTTCTTTCCGTGGCCTACTAAAGTTGGACAATCTGATTCATAGAATAATAGATCGCTTGGAGGAAGTTTTTGAAAATTGTCTGAAAATTAATCTTGAAAAAGACTTGCTGGAAACAGTCTTGGATGATGTGCCTCATATGATTAATTTGTAAATTCTTTAGTCCAGGTTTTGAGATTCCTTATAAATACTGAATGAAAAACTCCTGCTGGTTTGAGTTCTAAGCTTTGTAAAACTGCTAGAATAAAGCACGATGAATTAAAACTTGCTTCTTTCGATGGTTCAGCATCGGAGTGTCTGACTTTTCGGGACACGTCGAAGAGTGTCATCGATCCCAATTCATATTTATCAGAAGTGATTATTTCTTTAAAAAATGGGCATTTGTTCGCAATATGGCAAAGGTGGATGTGATCCCTTCTTCAAAAGTAAGCGATTTCCCGGATTAAGGCAATGGTGGATATGATCCCATCTTTGAAAGAAGGCGGATTATAACAATGGTGTATTAATGGATCTTTAAAAGTAAGCGTTTGCCAGAAATAAGGTAAGGGTGAATGTAATACCTTTTTTGGAAACTGAAGTTTGTCCAGAATAAGGCAATGAAGGATGTGATTCGTCCTTTGGATGTATGCGATTGCCTGAAAAAATGGTGGTGAATTTAATTCCTTCTTTAAAAGTAGGCTTTGGAGCGAGACAATGATGGATTTGATCCCTTCTTTAAAATTAGGAGGTTGGTCAATATCAAGCAACGAGAATTGAGATTCCTCTTCAGGAAGTAGCCGTTTGTCTGGAATAAGTCAATGATGGATGTGATTTCTTCATCGGAAGTAATTCTGCCGTTTCGTTTGTCCGTTCTTCCGAAAAATGTCTACCATCAGTCTAAATTTATTCAAATTATGACAAATGTCCGTTATGCCAAATCAAAAACTCTTTTGTTGAAGTTCCAAATTATGCCAAATGACTTTATGTCAAATAACCGTAATTTTCGTCATAAAACATTAACTATATGAGATAAAATTTATGTTTTTCAAGCGAAAAAATGCTTGACTCTACGGCTTTTAAGAGACACCCAACTTCTACCAAGAATAGATCTTTTCTTGCAGAAAATTTGAAAATAATATCGTGAATTTCGACGAATTCAACCAACCAACCATTGTGAGAATGGCACCCCATCAGGACCGGGCTTATTTTTACCCTTGAGTTGAGATGTGACCAAGATAAATACACTACTAGGTGCTACAATCTGCCAAGTTTATGGAAGAGAAGCTGGGATGCAAAATTCATATTCAGTGCAAAACGAAAACAAATCAGCTGGCTCTCCCATACTAAAATCCAAGATGGCTGAATCGTGAATTTGACAGATTGGACCACCTAGTGGTGTATTCATCTTGCTCACGTCAATGCTGACCAGCCGTTGGTTAGCCAAGGGGACGTTCTCAGCTGCTGAGGTGATGGAATCTGCGGACAGTAGCTCATCTTCAAACACACTGGAAAAATGAGCCGAAAAGGTGGCAATGAAGGCAATCCTATTTCCTTGTGCTGTCCATTAATGCAATTCCAGAAAAAATCGGGTGAGTTTTTGCGTTGTTGGATCCTTCTTTGATGGCGTCGGAAAAGGAATCAACTTAAGCGTAGTGTTGGTAAAATCACTCATAAATCTCAATCAACGAGCGCTCCCGTGCGAATAAAATCGTCTGCGATTTTAAAGAAATGCATCACGCTTGAATTTTTCATGCAAAAACGCATCATTTCACTCATTTGCCAAAAAATCATTTTGGTTTAAAAAGGCATTTGAAATTAATTTGGGGGCAATTTATTGCTTACTAGTCGACCCGGCAGACGTTGTCCTGCATAGTAGGCGTAAATACCCATGCAAAATTTCCATGCGAACCTTAATTTTAGTATTTCACGTCGGAAACGATAATGAACATATCTGCTGAAGTAATGAAGAAAATCCATCCAGCCGTTTTCGAGTTATGCGGATACGAACACAGACCATATATATATATATATATATATATATAGATAGATAGATACATAAAAAAATGTCTAATATGTTATGCGACAAACGTCAATTCACCGTTTTTAACGAAGGAGAACAAAAGAAACTTACAATGATTCAAATGGATGATTCAACTCATCCATGAGTTTTAGATGCTAAGTTGGGTGCGTTTCAACTCACGCTTAATTTGAATCACCCAAGAGTTTTGAGATTTTAAGTTTTTACCAACACTGCAGGCGCTTGTACTGATAATTGATACTAAAATAGTACCGTTTCAAAGAAAGTGAGTGGAATTTAGTGAACCTTTTTTTATGTCTTTTTTAGGGAGCCTTTCAGCCCGAGGCTGGCTCGTCTCCGGAACATTTAGTGAACCTTAAAAGAGCAGTCTTTTTATTCCTCCTTAACGAGCGAAGTTCGTTATAGTCTACCACGGAATGCGACTGTCAGACTGGACAATTATTTTCGGGACATGCTTATCGATGGTGTATGCCAAGACATGAG
This sequence comes from Armigeres subalbatus, assembly GCF_024139115.2. NCBI lineage: Eukaryota > Metazoa > Arthropoda > Insecta > Diptera > Culicidae > Armigeres > Armigeres subalbatus. Next base: position 201,974,084 of record NC_085139.1, on the reverse strand, counting down.
AGAAAGTTTGTGCGGATGTGTTGACATCTATCGGATCCAAAATACGATCCCAATCCAGTTCTGAAAGAACTTGGACAATACTGCGATAGTCGGTCCTTCGAAAATCGTAGATTCGTGGCCGCACTCACGGTGCTAGAAAATTCACGGCCATCGGTTTCCTCGGCGGTAATTACAAGTGCTGGGTGATGACTAATGAGCAACAAATATAACCAAAGGGACCGGTACCTTGGAGATAATCTGAGAAGTTTCACGAGCGCTAGTAAAACAGAGATCAAGCGAACGATCGTTCTCGTTTACAATTTCATTGATTTGAGATAGGGTAGCCATACTATAATTGTCCAAAAGTTTCGAGGCACCAACGTGAAATGCCGATCGTTCTGGGTCGAAGCGGTACAAAATCGCTGTGAATTTGTATCCACCCGATTCCCGCGAAGCTGAAGTCTCCAAGTATCATCAATTCGTCACACGAAGCGACTTCGTTCGTTAAAAAATGAGGGAGACTGACAGTGTGTGTCGATAAGCTCCAAATCACGAGTTCGGTCTGCAGCGATGTAGTGCAACGTACACACCATAGTCAAGCAGTTTGACGAACATTGTCTCCGCCCTTAAGAGAACGCTTTGGTTGCTGCTTTGTTTGAACGTATGTGAAGTTGTTCGACCAACCATTTGACAGTTGGCGGCTCGGTTGAAAAAAAAATAAAACGGTTTGATTTTGGTTTGAGTTGTCGGGGGTGGAGTCAAGGTTCGCCGAACATGTTTGAGCATTTGTAGTGAAGTTGCACAAACCCCCATATATTTTTTGATGGTTGGTGCACAAGTTGGCGCTTCGGTCGTTCGTGATGGATATTGTTGGTCGAATAAATTGATTGTTCGTACCGCTGATGGTAAAACATGATGGATGGATGCTTGAATAAACGAGAGGTGGAGTCAATGTTGGTCAAACTGCTTGACCGTGTGTACGTTCCATGAAGTGCGCAGATAAACAATCGACGATCGACGAGTTGGATAGCGCCCCAGATTTGTTCCACGGCCGCCGTCCAGGTATTGTCCTCAATAGCAGTAACTTGAGGTCTTGAACTTACAGCGATAAGAGCATCTCCTCCGGTAGATTTCCTACTGTTGTTCGAATTTCGGTCGCAGCGAAACATTTGCTAACCATGTCCAACAACATAACTTGCGATGGTTCTAGAATTAAGCCAGGTCTCAGTCAGAACGATTATATCGCAACAAAGATCGATAACGGCTAAGTGATAGTCGTCCAGAAGCCCGTTCACTCCGCCAACGATCTGATAGTAGATTGTAGTGACTGATGATTGGACGACAGATGCACTATCAGATACTGGAAGATTTACTGGGTAGCCATACTTGCCGACAGATGGAGATCGGAAGCTCCCGTTTTCAATCTCAAACACAGGACCGGGACGGCTTTTGGTCGCTGGCAGCAATTGATCGACTATACTGAGTGGATAGGAAGCTTCCTCAATGCGTGCAGCAGTTGTGCATCCAGGTAGATGGCTAAATCGGTGAACAACAGGAGCTCTGAGTGGAGTTCATTGATAGTAACAGGACACCACGGGCGGGTGTAGCTGGAGAATCGCTGGCAACGTCGGATAAATCAGGGTGCAAAATGCTCGGTGATGAACTATACCTCCCAAGTAACATTTCCAGTTTTATTCCGCTCTAGGAATGGTTTTCAAGAACGAGTTATAAGAGCTAACAAAAAACCCACTACTAAAGGACAACCTTCTGATGACTACTATAAGAGTAAGATATGGCTAAATGGTCCTCTCTAGGTTACCACTATAAACCTGTTATAAGAGTATATAAAAATCCGTTTAAAGCCGCCCGCAAAAAAAAGGGAATTTGGCGGCAGCTGTCAAACATGTTGCTTTGAAAAAGAGATACCAAATGTTGTAGAAAAATAATAACAAAATAAATGACAATGAAAATCATGATAAGGATGCATTTAAAATTATATTTTTTTTCAGGTTTGTTTTCCAAAGTACTTCCATGGAAATGAGCGCACCTCCTATCGATTTCATGGTGAAAGCTAGTGCAAAATTAGGATTGAAAGCCACGCGCTTGCAAAATAATATAGTTCTTGGCAATAAATTTAAAATGATTATTACACAAATATCGTAAATCCTCTTTTAATGCATTAAAATAACACCCAAATATTAAAATCAATAGCTAAAACGTGTTTTTCGCGAAGATAACACCGTCCTATCATGAATTTCAGTGGTAAATTCCACCGACTTGAAATTGCGTCTCCTTTTTCAATATGGCCATTATAGTTTTCAATCAGAAAAATGTTGCTCTCGATAAACACCTTTATAAACTCTTTGCAATGTAAATATTCTTATTGTGGTTATTCATTTGACCACATTACGACCAATTTTTTTTTGGATTTGATCGAGTATTGAAAATAGGACTTATTACTTTCTTCGTCATAACCGTACAGCTACTCATAAGATCAATCGGCTTTTGACGTTTTAAGCTTTTTCAGCAAATTTATTAGAGGTTTATTTATAGCAATAAGATCGCCAATAAAACTGAGCAACCAGTTATGTTGACTGTTGTCATAAATCCCCTATAAGAATTAAATAAATACCACAAGCATGGAAATTGTTACTTGGGTTGCCTGTAGAAGGAGTTTGGAAGATCCCGTCTACTATATTAAACGTAGGGTCAGGACGACTGCTGGCCGCTAGCGGGAAGGGCACAACTACGATGAGGGGGATAGCGACTTCCTGAAGTCATTTATCGTATCACTTATTCCATCAATATAACTTCGTCCATTGATGTGTTCAATGGATCGTCGGATACTGCAGCAGGTATTGGTCTTGGCCAAACATTTTCTCCAGATCTTTTGTACGTAAACTACTCCTCTTGGCCACGCAACAGCACATCCAGAAAATCTGCTTGTTTTTTATAACTTCCTCAAACACATCCGCAGTAATACCACAACAACGGAGATGAAAAATGGCGTTACGAAAGCCTTGGCACTCGACTTGAATGTCACCGATCTCATTTGCACAGGAACTGCAGACTAGAGACATTGTGTTTGAGGATGAGAATCTTATCGTATGTTACGCTTGAACTTTCGCACTGCACAACCTCACATACAGAAACTACTGTGATCGAGAATAAACAATTCGCACTATCGAGTCGACAGCTGACGTGTTCGCAGTATATGTAAAGGCAAACCGTTTTTATCGCCCGCCGATTGTTGATGAAGTTTTGGAATTGCCGAATTCACTACGCGTGATTCTTTACTGCACTAGTATGCACCACGTAATCGTTAGTGATACAGCCAAAATATGCCACTTCCAGACCGATATTACACGTATACTAACTTGCAATTAGCAGCAGGAGAAAAACGCAAAACGATGCAACAGTAAACAAAACAAAAAAAGCCTGTGGCTCCGTAAAGTACACGCGCCTGAGCCTACAAACGGAAAAAAAATCATATATTAAAAAAATTACGGTTTTTGTATAAAACCTTAGCATATATAATGGTAAGATGTTAATACAAGAAATGAAAGCTTTTTATACTGATAGTGCATTGAAATGAAATAAAAATTTTAAGACATCTAATGAAAGGAAAACAATGGTTGTATTCAAATTTTCTGAGATTGTGTATGCCAAAATCCTATACAGTTGCTTTAAGGTTCTAACTTACCACACTTACACTTAATACGTAAGCACTTATGGGGTAAGGAGATGGGGGGATGGGAGTGTTTCGTTGCATTCAAAAATAATAATTTGTATTAAAGAAATCGTACATGGGGGGAGGGGGGTGTTCGAAAAACCCAGAGAAAATGCTTACGTAATTAGTGTACGACCTCTTATGCAGAACTGTGCTAAAATCTTGAATGTACACGTATTTTTTTATTCGTATGGTCATCAAATCAATCCGAATCTCCCGAAAATAGCATATGAAACATTTCATTTTAATATTTCCAATTAATAAAAATTAATATTTGTCTGTCTGACATTTATAGGTTAGGAAACTAATAAACCAATCGGCGTAAAATTTGATATGTATGAATTTTTAAGGCCGCAGAAAGTTGTTATGATGGTTTGAGACCTCTCACCATTCTAAAGGTGTGGGGGGAGGGGGGTTGCCTAAATACAAATGAAACACAAATTTATACATAAGTCGTGAACTAATACTGAACGAATACAGTAAATGGAACTAAATTTGGCATGCAGAAACAACTGTTCGGAATATGAGCAGCAAGTGTTACAAAGGTCACTACAAGTTGTCTTAAAAATGTCTCAAAATTGTTTCAAAGATTTCTCAAAAATCAACTCACAACTGTCTTCAATGTTCTTCAATTATCTCAATCTTCTCCCAACATTGATTTCAAGTGGTCTCAAAAATATCAATATTGCAAATTATTTCCAATTTTTTTTTTCAATATTTCTCCAAGTTATTTTAAATTGTTTCAAAATAATTTGCAAATCGTTTTCTAATTGATCTATATTCTATATCGTCAAAATTTAATCTCATTTTATTGTCTAACTCAATTTTTTAAATTATTTTAGGTCAACTTTCCCAGAGAACACATATTTTTTTAAGTTTCTAACTATTTGAAAAATTGAAATAAGGAACTGAAAAAGTCTTGCTCGTGTCAACCGGCTTGGACAATTGGTCTGATGTTGGTTCAAAATCGAGCAAATGTTTGGCCAAACTGGAAAAACCGCACTTTTTATAATTTTGTATTAATTTGTAATTCTAAAAATGGTTAGGTTGCCCCAAAAACTAACCCAAAATTGTTTCCAAATTGTCTAAAATTTTTCCCCGAGTTGTCTCAAAATGTTTGAAAACAGCCTCAAATTGTTTCAATTTGTTTTTTATAATGTCTTCACATTGTCTAAAACTGTATTGCAACTGTTCCAAAAAGTCTGTAAATTGTCTCCAAGATATCTCACATATGTTTCAATCCCCTCCCATAGACCATATCGATCATCCAAGGAAATCCAGATATTGTATTTCTTAAAACTGGCTTCCTGTGCAATTTCGTATGTTCTAATCAATCACGGAGTAGGAACTACGAATTGTACGGTTATAATGCACATGCTCAAATACATTTTTGAATAACTTGTTGGAAATATCGAGACAGTTTTGAAACTTTTCTGAACCAGCTCTTTTTTTATTTGAAAGATCTGTTTTGGTTGGTTTTGGGAGAACTTTGAAATTATTTTGATACAGCTTTCTAACAATGTTTATGTAAATTTGATAAACATATCTAATTCAGGTCAGCTCATTTTCGGTATAGTTTTCAACAAAAAAACTAAAAGCAAATTTAAGAAAAAATAAAGACAGCCTTGAAACCTTTTAAGAAAAAAATGAGCATATTCTGAGACAGTTTTGGGTCATTTTTTAAACAATTTTGGACATCTTGGTTACAATTTTGAGACAATTTTGGGCCAGTTTTGAAAGAGTTTTGAAACAATGTTCCGGCAATTCTAGGATATTTGGATACAATTTTGAGACACTTTTAAGACAGTTGAGGCATTTTTTTCAGAAAATTTTGAGTGACTTAGAATGACTTATACACAATTTTTGTTATTTTGAGATATTTTTAGAACTGTTTTAAGATAGTTTTAATTGAATTATGAAACTATTTTTCAAAAAAGTATACAAAATGGAAACAGTTTTGACAACTTTGAGAAAACTTAGATAATAATGGGTGACGCTTTGAGACAGTTTTTAAATAATGTTGAAATAATCCAGACACATTTTTTTTGACAAATTTGAGCTAATTTGGAAGCAGTTTTTAGACAACAACGGCAACTTGCAGGAACGATTTTGAGACCATTTTTGTGACAGTTCAGTTAAACTTATGAGAATGCTTTGAGGTAACTCGAAACATTTTTGTATAACTAGGGAACAATAGCGAGACAGTTAAAGTTTTCCTGAAATAGCCTTAAAACTATTCCAGGACAACTTTATCTGTTAAGTTTCGGACCTTTTTGAAATAGTTTTTAGAAAGCTCCTATTAGCAGTTTTCAAACTATGTTGAGGCAGTTTTGAAATTATTCTGAAGCAGTTTTCACAATGTTGAGGCAGTTTTGATAAACATTTTCAATACAGCTTAAACATAATTCTTCAATAGTTTTGAAAACATTTTTGGATCGATTTTGGACAACTTGGAGACAGTTTTGGGGTCTATTTTGACAGAACCTAAACAATGTTTTGGCTTAGGGTCAATTTTGGAATGTTTTTGGAACTTCTTTGAAACAATTTGATGCATTTTAAGATGATTTTGAGACATTTATGAGATAGTGATTGATTAGAACATACGAAATTGCACAAGAAACCAGTTTTAAGGAACATAATATCTGGATTTACTTTGATAATCGATATGATCTATGGGAGGGGATTATATTGAATGCGAATCAAAAACGTGCAATTATTGATTTATATCTCAAATCGCGAGACCATTCTGCTGGCTAATGAACAATTGCGCCCTCAACAAAGAACTAAATTCTCAGATTTCGTGAAAGTTCTGCATCTTATACGAAGCATCAATTAATTTACTTTTTGACCGCACAAATCTCGCGGAAGTTCAATATCCTGGCCCTCTTCGGAACACGATCAATCGCGCACCTATTAATTTATTTTAAAGCAGCACAAAATAAAACTCAGCACCCGGCTCTCGTGAAAACTCTCTTTACAAGTTATTCAAAAACGTTCTGAATTGTCTCAAAACTTTATCATAAGTGTCTCAAAATTGTCTCAAAACTGTACCAAATTTGCCTCAAATCTTTTCAAAACATCCACTTCAAGTTGTCAAAATTGTCATGAAATTGCTTCCAGCTTCATTCAAGATTTTTCCATGACTGTCTCAAAACAAAAATCTGCTCCAATACAGAATAATCAGAAGTTGTATTAAAATAGTTGCCAAATTGTCTCAAAACTATATTGGAGCTATCCTAAAATGGTTTTTGAACTGTCTTAATTTGTTCCAATATTATGATCAAGTTTTTCATTTTTTTTTTTTTTTTGATATTTCAAAATTGTTGCAGAGCTGTCTTACAACGATACCAAAATTGTTTATACATTGTCTTAGCTCTTAGAATTGTCTACAAATTTTGAAGTTATTTCAAAATTGTTTCAAAATCTTTTCCAAACTATCTAAATATTGTTCCGAAACTGTTTCTAAATGGTTCCCTAGTTGTCTTGAATTTTTCAAATAAAATTTAAACAACTTCAACTTTCCAAATTAATATTTCCCAAAATTCTCTCCAGCTTATCACCAAAAATTTTCCTAACTATTTCAAAATTTTCTCAAATCTGTTTCTGGTGCCAAACGCACCCTACAGGATCAGATTCTACGGTAATTAGTCCACAACTGCGGGAGAGTTATCGGTTGCAGCACTTCTGTTAACTCGATTTGATGTATGGTCAATTTTAGGTTCGCTACTGCCCTGATTTCGCTCAAAGAAGATTCAAACGGGTGCACTCCAACCGGTACCAGCAGAAATATTGCCGTGTTTTGGACAAAGCTTGACCATCCATCATTGGTACGAATTATCTCACCCGGTATGCATTATTATTTCATTTATTTATGTCCATTTAAAAGCTTTATCTGTTACACTCCGCCGAATAATGGTGCCAACAAAGCCGTTCTCCGAGCGCTCCTGATGGCCTGCACAATGCTTCTGTTTGATGTAGGAAAATGCAAAAATATTTGCTCTTACAATGGACTCGGTTGTTGGGGAGGATCGTTTGAAACGCAACAGTTCGATGAGATAGCTCCGTGCACATAATTCATCGTAGACGTTTGGATGGTGATTCCAAGTATGGTCATTTCCAGTCATTCTCTCATTAAAAGTATGCAACTTGCACACATTTCCTTTGAATTTGTATCGAATGTCAAAAACAATCGCTAATATTTGAGAGTTCATATTGAACTGATGTTTCCATGCTCCAACGCAACGTTAACGGTGTCCTTTCTACTAACAGCCATTATTCATTCAAATTACGGTTGCGGCTTAATGGATTCTTGCGAATAAAAACATTTCAATTCAATTATCGCACGGAGCCGAAGACATCAAAAATAGGCTCTCACTTTTCAGTATGCTCACACTGAATTGGTTGTCATATAACACTGTCTGTCTCCTAGCTTCCAATTAAAAGTTATGACAAAGGTTATTTTTGGAGTGGTCTTATAGCCGAACACTCGGCATTCGAGAAAAGCAAAAACAAATAAATCAAAACTGAATGGAAAGCTGATCAATTATTTCTGCACCTCTTTTCTAGTTTAAAAAGCAAACACGCCAAAGAGAATAAATGTAGCACTTTAAAAAGCTTATTCCTGCAATGACTAAAATAGATTTTTATAATTCGAAAATAATGATTTAGGGAGAAATTCACAACTATATCAAGATGGCTTCTTTGTCATTCGATTTCATCATTCTCTTGGTCTATCTGAACCTTCTTAAATTTTCAAATACCATCTGATTCCCCTTTGATATTTCAGTAGACAATTTCGACATTTCATTTGAATTCGAAGTCGACAAAAACAAGTCACCTCAAAGCGACCTTTTGGTAGGCTAAGCATTGTTCTTCAGTTTTATTCCTTCGAGGGTTGATCAATAAACGACTTTCTATGCACAATTTTCAACTGGAGTTGAGAAAAGCGTCACGATTTGAGACGCCCCGCATTCACTCCAGGACACTACGTTATCTATGGATGACCCCTGTGAAAGTCCATTCCAGTGGCAGTTCAAGTTGGAACCATGCTCACATTGACTTGCTTCAACTCAATCGACTGTTGATATATCCAATCAGGGTTAGTTCTCTTTGAAGTTGGAATGCCTCTTCCGAAAGCACATATGTATGTATCTACGCTCAAATACCGAGAAGAAAACCGGACCACTACTGCAGTGTCTTTGGGGAGATTGAGCAAAGATTAGACGATAACAAGTTCAAATTCGAAGCCTAATGGAATTTGACTTCTCTTGCCTCTGGGAACGGCCACAAAAAGGATGCATCCGATAGACAATGCGTTTGGTAGCAGAAGTCTGACAAATGCGAATTGTTGGATCAACTTTCGCAAGTACGAGTTGTTCAGACTATTTGCGGCAGTGCGGGAGTAACGATTTTCAAATAAAGCATATACACAATTACGACCACAGGGTATCACAATTTATTTCTAATGGCTCCTTAGGAAGCAATTAAGGATGATAGAAATCAGGTTTAACCTGATATTCCAATTATGCAAAATGGAAAAGGAATATGCTTGAAATCTGTGTTAAAGCAATTTTCCATTTGAGTTCCTGTTCCTTTGCGGACAATCTTTTTTTCATTATCACAAGAACTTTGATTTGGTTTGTTCTTTCTCTGAGGCGGTCATAAAAATGTGGTGTACCACTTTGTAGAAATACAACGAGATGAAACAAAGAGAAACAAAACCTAATTAGGCAAGCCAGAAGTTATATTTGGCCGTCAATGCATTTTGATGTTCCGATGTTTTGATTTATTTAGTCCATTTGATTTTAATATCATTTTCCTTATGTCACAATTATCATTCTGCAGCCAATTGACTAATTGGAGGTAACTAAGAAGCAAAACGTTGGATTATTTTATGATAGTTTTGGGACTATTTATTATTAGACAGATCTGATTGTCAGTCACGGCTCAAATCATTTTCATCCAGAGCGTTTGGCAAACGAAAGCTGAATATTTAGTTAAATTTGGATACAGTTTTGAAAAGATATTGAGGAAGTTTTGAAACAATTTTTAATCTACTTTTTGACTATTTTGTAGACAATTTGGAAACAATTATGAGACAACTGACGGGACCGTTTTAGAATAATTACCAGCCAATTCGGGAACAATATAGGGACATTTTTAAGAAAATTTTGAGACTGGTTTATGACAGATTAGAAACAATTTCGGGACAATTTTTGAATAGTTATGAGACAATTTTCAGACAATGTTTCAAACATTGATAAACTTGGAGACAATTTTGAAACAGTTTTAAAACTTTTCTAGGACCATTTTGAAGCAATTCATGGACAATATTTGGATATATCTCAATGTTTATTTTAAGGCCTCTTAGAGATAGTTCTAGAGAAGTTTGGTATTATATCGAGGCAGTTCTCAAACAAGCATCTATGACAAAAAGTAGAAAAAACTAAAGAACAAAAGGTCGAAAAGGAAAAACGTCGGAATAACTAAAGATCGAAAGGGACAAAAGGCCAAAAGGAAAAAGGCAAACATAAGAGAAAGAAGGAATAAGGAAAAAGGAATGAGGAAGAAGGAAGTAGAAGGAAGAAGTCAGAACAAGGAAGGATGAAGAAAGAAGGAAGAAGTAATAAAGAATAATGGGGGAGAAAGGAGGATAAAGGTAGAAAAAAAGTAAGAAGAAATGATGAAGAAAGAAAAAAGAATAAAGAAGGGAGGAGGTAGAAGAAAGGGAGAAAGAAGCAATAAGAAGAAAGAAGGTCTTATTAAACCTGTTTTTTACTCTTTGTCCCTTTTTACGTTCTGTCCTTTCGACCTTTTGTCCCATTCGACTTTTTGTTCTTTTCTACCATTTGTCCCTTCGACCTTTAGTCTTTCGATCTTTTGTCTTTTGACCTATTGACCTTTTGACCTAACCCTAACAATGTTGAGGCGATTCGAATAAAAAATTGAATGCAGCTTAAAAACAATTTAAAACAGTTTTGAAAATGTATGAAAATTACGACAAATTTGAGATATTTTTGAAACAATTTTAGACAACTTGAGAATGATCTTTAAACAACTGAGTAAATGATATGGAAATGCTAATATCATCTTCCAAACTTGGAGCTTGGCAGAAGGAAGGTCGTGCGATATGTGCCATCACAAATATTGCCCTCCGCTCGCTTTCAAATCGACTTCTATAAAAACATTCTTCATGCCTGCCGTATCCTAACGGAACTATCAATTCTATACTTTCGCCTCTAATTCTATCATGAACATGTGCGTCTAAGTTGGAAGATGGTTTTAGTATTTGCATATCATTGTAAATCGTTTAACTTCACGCAGATGTAATACACTTAAATCATTAATTAGTTTACTGTTTTGAAACAAGTTTGAGACAACTGTATGCTCAGTCAATTCTAAGACATTTAGATATAATTTAAAGATAGCTTTCAGAAAATTGCGTTACGATAATGTTGATATTGGATAAATTTGAATTTGCCTAAAACGTTTGAATTGAATTTTGTTACAGTTGAGAGAATTTGAATACCCTCTGGAAGTAATGTTGAGGCAACTTTCGAATGTTTTTAGAACAGCTTTGGGACAGTTTTGAAACAATTTGAGATAGGTTCAGAATAGTTTCCAACCAGTTTTGAGAAAACTTTGAAACAGACTTCAGGATATTTTAAGACAATTTATAGACAGCTTGGAGACAATGTGGAACAAGTCAATAAACAATTTCAAACAAATTGTAGACAATTAATTTTTAAACAGTTGAGATTCAACTTGAAAAGAAATTTCAGTAATTTTCCTAGCAGCACACATGTTGCACGAAAGTTTCTCTAACTCATACACCACCAAAATTGGCCACATTTGGGTTGCTGAAACCATATCGGTCCAGATTGCACTGGTGGGATTAATACAATTGTTAGATAATTTTGGAGGCAGTTTTTAGAAGAAATGAGGCAGTTTTAAACAAGTTGGAGACAGTTTTTGGACATTGATGGAACAGATTTAAAACAATTTTAACCAATTTTTAGAAAATTGAGGGAAAGTATTGAAAAAAATTTAAAGTGACTTTAAGGAAATTTTTTAGACTTTTCAAAGAAAATGTGTATACAAGAGAAAGGTCGTTTGACCGAAAGCCATTCGATCGAACATTATCGTGCCAAAATCCATGTGGCCGAATGAACTTTCGGCCAAATTATTTAATATGCCGAACACGGCCACAAGGAATACGACCAAAAATATCGTTAGGCCAAACATGCCATTTGGTGGAAAATATCATTTGATCGGACAGGTAAATGTCAATTGATCGAACAGGTCAAATGATCGTAAAAGTCGTTTGCTGAACGGGTCATGCGGGTAAAAAAATAATTTGGGTACTTTTCGGCCAAATGGCGTTTTTGGCAAAATGACTTATTAGGCCTAATGGCCAACGTCCATTTCAGCCTAATGTATTTATCGGGCAAATGAGTTTCGGCTCAATGGTTTGATCGGACCACCGACATTCGTCCAAACAATGTTCGGCCCTATGATCGGCCTTCTACATTTAGCTTGAACAAAAAACTTGAGATAATTAGAAAATAATTTCGTAGCACTTTTGAGACAGTTTTGAAAAAACTCGTAAATGAATTAAAAAAATCAGTTTTTTCATGCAATTGAGAGCAAACTTTGAGGCTGTTTTAAAAAGTTTCAAATGAATTTTGAACAGGTTGGAGACAGATTAAAGATAGAATTAAAAAGGTTATCAGATAGTTTTAGAACAATTTGACCAAATGGGAAATAATCAGTAAGCAATTTTAAAACAGTTTGAATCCGTCTTTTATGACCATTTTGAGACAGATCTGACACAACTTTGAGACCATCCTGACACAATATTGAGACAATTATATTACAGTTTTGAGAAGCAACTTTAACTTGAAGGCAACTTGGAACTTGAGTTTTGCGAATTATTTGAGAAAACTAAGTATTATTTGGGTACTAATCAAAGGTAATATTAAAACAGATTTGAAAACCCTTCAATGTTCTATTTTAATTTAGCGACAACCTTGACAACTTGAACAATTATGACAACTTTGACAACATAACAATTATGTGACGTTTTTGGCATAGGTTTGATACCGTTATAAAACAACTTTTGTACACTTTTATGACATTTTTAGGAAACTTTTTAGACAATTTTGAGAAAATTGGAAGCTTGTTTTGGTACAGCCGTGAGAGAAATTTGAGACATTTCTAAGACAAAATTGGAACATTTTTGTGACAGTTGAGAATCGATTTTGAAAAAAAATTGGGGACAATTCTAAAACAACTCGGAAACCGGTTTTGGAATGATTTCAAAAAAGTTTTGAAACGGTTTTGGAACAATTTTAAGCTCATTTCAAAACAGATTGGAGTGAATTTTGAGACAGATATGAAACAATTTTGTGACAATTACGGGACACTTTGGGACAATTATGAATAATTGAACATTCGAAACAATTAAGATAATAAAGACAATTTCAAGACAGTTTCGATGCTGTTTTTTTGTGACAATTTTTGGGCAGTTTGAAGAAATGTTTGAGACTATTTTGAGATATTTTATAACAGTTTTGAAAGATTTTGAGACAGTTGCAAATATGTTTTAAGACAGTTTTCAAGCGTTGTTGAGGCTATTTTGAAAAAATAAAAACTTCGCTTTTGCTTTTTAAAATAATTATGGAACAGTATTTCTAGACCAACATTTGAAAAGGGCGTAACAGCCAAAATCTATTCCTATTGATTCCTTTCAACATATATAGCTGTATATGTAGACGAAGAATCAGAAGGAATACATTTTGGCTGTTACGCTCTTTTCAAATGTGGGTCTACATTTAAGCAATTTTGTTGAGGACAAGTTTTGAAAAAATGTTGTAACATTTTTTAAATATTATTTTTGTACAAATTGGTAATCTGTTGTGGGAGAGCTTCGAGACAGTTTTAAGATTGTGTTGAACAGTTTCGAATCAATTTGAAAAAAAAAGAAAGCAAATCTAAGAGAACATTGAGACAGTTTTGAATAATTTTGTGAAGCTTTTTAGAACTTCTGAGGCTGTAACAAACGTGAATTTAGGAATAGTTTTGAGGCAGTTTTTAGATATTCTGAAAAAAATATCTATTTTTTACATTTTTCAAAGCAATTTGAGTTAATTTAAGGTCTGAGGGAAGGGTTTTCCGTTAAAAAATCACTTGGTAGCACTCTCTGAGAGAGAAAATTGTACAATTCAGCCCGCCAGAATGACGCTGTCAGTGTCGCCAAAATTATTTCATCATTATGCAGTTTACAATTGCTTGAGAATTTGCCGTAAATGGAGAACAAAAGGAATTGGCAACAATGTGGAAGAAATTTATCACTCATGCAGTGGTTCGGCGAGAGAACAGCAGCAGCGTCGACCAATCACGCAATGAGGAAATCAAAATAAACAAACTCCAGCTGGTTTTGGAAAATGAAAACATGAGCAGTTTCTAGAACAACATTCGAAAAAATCGTGAGAGGATTTCTGTACAAGGTATCCACACAAGCTTTGAAAAGCATTTGGGTGATAATAGTGGTGCTGGTGTAAGTAAGACAAACAAGACAAATAAGACAAGTAAGACAAATAAGATAAATAAGACAAAGAAGATTGATAAGACTAAGAAAAGTGAAGTAAGTTCCTCCAGGAATTCGTTCGAAAGTTCTTCCAGCAATTCCTTCGGAAGTTCCTCCAAGAATTCCTTCAAAAGTTCCTCCAGGAATTCCTTCAGAAGTTCCTCCAGAAATTTCTTCGGAAGTTCCACCAGAAATTCCTTCAGAAGTTCCTCCGGGAATCCCTTCAGAAGTTCCTCCGGGAATTCCTTCGGAAGTTCCGGCGGGAATACCTTCGGAAGTTCCTCCAGGAATTCCTTCGGAAGTTCCTGCGGGAATTCCTTCGGAAGTTCCTGCGGGAATTCCTTCGAAAGTTCTTGCGGGAATCCCTTCGGAAGTTCCTGCGGGAATTCCTTCGGAAGTTCCACCGGGAATTCCTTCGGAAGTTCCACCGGGAATTCCTTCGGAAGTTCCACCGGGGATTCCTTCGAAAGATCCTCCAGGAATTCCTTCGGAAGTTCCTCCAGGAATTCCTTCGGAAGTTCCTCCAGGAATTCCTTCGGAAGTTCCTCCAGGAATTCCTTTGGAAGTTCCTCCAGGAATTCCTTCGGAAGTTCCTCCGGGAATTCCTTCGGAAGTTCCTCCGGGAATTCCTTCGGAAGTTCCTCCGGGAATTCCTTCGGAAGTTTCCCCAGGAATTCCTTCGGAAGTTCCTCCAAATTCCTTCGAAGTTCCTCCGAATTCCTTCGAAGTTCCTCCGAATTCCTCCGGAAGTTCCTCCGAATTCCTTCGGAAGTTCCTCCGGGAATTCCTTCGGAAGTTCCTCCGGGAATTCCTTCGGAAGTTCCTCCGGGAATTCCTTCGGAAGTTCCTCCAGGAATTCCTTCGGAAGTTCCTCCGGGAATTCCTTCGGAAGTTCCTCCGGGAATTCCTTCGGAAGTTCCTCCGGATTCCTTCGGAAGTTCCTCCGAATTCCTTCAAAGTTCCTCCGAATTCCTTCGAAGTTCCTCCGGGAATTCCTTCGGAAGTTCCTCCAGAATTCCTTCGGAAGTTCCTCCGAATTCCTTCGGAAGTTCCTCCGGAATTCCTTCGGAAGTTCCTCCGAATTCCTTCGGAAGTTCCTCCGAATTCCTTCGGAAGTTCCTCCGGGAATTCCTTCGGAAGTTCCTCCGGGAATTCCTTCGAAGTTCCTCCGAATTCCTTCGAAGTTCCTCCGAATTCCTTCGGAAGTTCCTCCGAATTCCTTCGAAGTTCCTCCGGGAATTCCTTCGGAAGTTCCTCCGGGAATTCCTTCGGAAGTTCCTCCTAATTCCTTCGGAAGTTCCTCCGAATTCCTTCGAAGTTCCTCCGGGAATTCCTTCGGAAGTTCCTCCGAATTCCTTCGGAAGTTCCTCCGGGAATTCCTTCGGAAGTTCCTCCAATTCCTTCGGAAGTTCCTCCGGGAATTCCTTCGGAAGTTCCTCCGAATTCCTTCGGAAGTTCCTCCGAATTCCTTCGGAAGTTCCTCCGGGAATTCCTTCGAAGTTCCTTCGGGAATTAATTCGGAAGTTCCTCCAGGAATTCCTTCGGAAGTTCCCCCCGGGAATTCCTTCGGAAGTTCCCCCCGGGAATTCCTTCGGAAGTTCCCCCCGGGAATTCCTTCGGAAGTTCCCCCCGGGAATTCCTTCGGAAGTTCCCCCCGGGAATTCCTTCGGAAGTTCCCCCCGGGAATTCCTTCGGAAGTTCTTCCCGGGAATTTCTCCGGAAGTTCCTCTAGGAATTTCTTCGGAAGTTCCTCCAGGAATTCCTTCGGAAATTCCTCCGAATTCCTTCGGAAGTTCCTCCGGGAATTCCTTCGGAAGTTCCTCCGGGAATTCCTTCGGAAGTTCCTCCGAATTCCTTCGAAGTTCCTCCGAATTCCTTCGAAGTTCCTCCGGGAATTCCTTCGGAAGTTCCTCCAATTCCTTCGAAGTTCCTCCGGGAATTCCTTCGGAAGTTCCTCCTGGAATTCCTTCGGAAGTTCCTTCAAATTCCTTCGGAAGTTCCTCCGGGAATTCCTTCGGAAGTTCCTCCGGGAATTCCTTCGGAAGTTCCTCCGGGAATTCCTTCGGAAGTTCCTCCGGGAATTCCTTCGGAAGTTCCTCCGGGAATTCCTTCGGAAGTTCCTCCGGGAATTCCTTCGGAAGTTCATCCAGGAATTCCTTCGGAAATTCCTCCAGGAATTCCTGCAGAAGTTCCTTCAGGAATTCCTGCAGAAGTTCCTTCAGGAATTCCTTCGGAAGTTCCTTCAGGAATTCCTTCGGAAGTTCCTTCAGGAATTCCTTCGGAAGTTCCTTCAGGAATTCCTTTGGAAGTTCCTTCAGGAATTCCTTCGGAAGTTCCTTCAGGAATTCCTTCGGAAGTTCCTTCAGGAATTCCTTCGGAAGTTCCTTCAGGAATTCCTTCGGAAGTTCCTTCAGGAATTCCTTCGGAAGTTTCTTCAGGAATTCCTTCGGAAATTCCTCCAGGAATTCCTTCAGAAGTTCCTGCAGGAATTTCTTCAGAAGTTCCTGCAGGAATTTCTTCAGAAGTTCCTGCAGGAATTCCTTCAGAAGTTCCTGCAGGAATTCCTTCAGAAGTTCCTGCAGGAATTCCTTCGGAAGTTCCTTCAGGAATTCCTTCGGAAGTTCCTTCAGGATTTCCTTCGGAAGTTCCTTCAGGAATTCCTCCGGAAGTTCCTTCAGGAATTCCTTCGGAAGTTCCTTCAGAAATTCCTTCAGGAATTCCTCCGGAAGTTCCTTCAGGAATTTCTTCGGAAATTCCTTCAGGAATTCCTTCGGAAGTTCCTCCAGGAATTCCTTCGGAAGTTCCTCCAGGAATTCCTTCGGAAGTTCCTCCAGGAATTCCTTCTGAGTGTTTGATGGGGCGATCGACTGGGTTGTGGGTGGGTTCGCTTTAGCGTTCGTTTATGTAATAAATTTTAGCTTCCCCTAAAGAAGACACTAATCCCGTGTCGAAACGTCGGACGAATAAAAACTCGTTTCAATCATATGAGACTGCGTAGCCGTTAATTAATGATCTATGATTTAAGAGAATTTAAAAGCATTTGGAGACATTTTTTGGACAATTCTGTGATAGTTCTCAAACTATGTTGATAGAGTTTTGTAACAATTTGATACAGTTTTGAGACTGAATGATTATTTTTGAAACAAAATTGGAACAATATGGTGACAGTTTTGAGTTCATTTAAAAAAAATTTTTGGGAATAATTTCGAATATTGTTTAGACAATTTTGAACACATATAATCTCAATTTTTTTCAATTTAAAATAATTTGGCAACAGTTTTGAAGCAGTTTTGTTGATGACAATGCTGAGACAGTCATGATTAATTATTTTTGTGAAAATTTTGAGTCTGTTTTAGGACTGTTTTGAGACAGTTTTTAAAAATTTTCGAAACAGTGCTCACAATTTTTTTTTTAGATAATTGAAAACAGTTTTCGGACTATTTTAAAATTTTGTTGAAACTGCTGTCAAAGTTTTATTGTAGCACATATTTTTTAAACAATCAAGTGATGTTCTTGGTATGAGTTATTTGCCGTTATAAGACAACTTTTGAACTCAGTTTTGGAACAATTTTAAGACAGTTTAATTTTTTTTCATACAAAATTGTGACAGTTTTTAATCGATTTTCAAACTATCTATTTTGAGACGATTTAAAAATAACTTCAAGACAACTTGAAGACAGTGTACGGAATGATTGAGAGAGGTGTAAAAACTTTTTTAGACAGGTCTGAAATAGTTAATAGATAATTAATAGATAATTTCGGGACGCTTTGGAACAGTTACGAGACAGTTTTAAAACAAATCTATACCATTTTGAAAAATGACATTTAGTCGAATGACATTTGGTCGAAAAGACGTTCACCAGACGCGTAGAATATTTGGTTGAAAGAACACTAAGTTGAGAGTAGATTTAAGAATGAAGGATTTTCGTACATTTGGTCGAATGGACATTTAGTCGAAAGCAGATTTTTGAATCAACAATCTTGGTACATTTCGTCGAAAAACTTTCCGTGGTTCCGTCGAATGGATATTTGAGATAAAGGAAGATAATATTTAAAAACTAAATTACTTATTGCGGTGTTCTAAAACGTCACATAATCAAATATTTTCCCAATATTGACCAAATGTTCATAAAAAGAATTATTAACAGGAAAACGGTGAATGTTCCCGGCGAGATATTGACCAACCGACTATAATGAATATAAATTGCCTATGATAGCAAATCAGTCCCATCTTTGCAGGGTTTCCTTTTCATATGGGCCAAACACGCGATTGAGCGCAGTAAACCACCTGTCAAAAGATATTAAGTGGAATGATGCTTCGTGGAATGACACTTGGTCGAATTTTTTTTCCTTGGTCAACCATTAACGATTTATAGAAACGAATTCTATACTGAAATGATTATGTATGAATTTTGAGTGAAAGAAAGTGCATCCATGTACAGTAAGAGAAAACCTGTACTGCGCTTTACTTCCGATTGAACGTAAAAAAAGAATAGCATCCTTATTCGTTTCTTCCGCTGCTGATTGAGCTTCACCACGTCCAATAAATTTCACAATTTCAAGACAGTGTCAAGATAGTTTCCCTGAGACAATTTTTATGAAATTTTTGAGACTATTTTGGGATGATTTCAAGACAGTTTTGACGTAGGACTACGTCTGTGTTTTCTATATTGGGGTACACTTTACGATTGCGAAAATCGGGGATCGTCACGAAAATATGATAGACTTTAAACTTTAATATCTAAGCCGTTTCTCGATGGATTTTCAATGTTTTTGGGCCATTCGATCAAGGATGAGTCAACGCTTCTATTTAATTTCTATTTATTTCTTCTATTTAACGCTTCTATTAAAGTTTAGAAATAGGTCAACCAACCAATCACGTACATGCATCACTAGCACAGACATCAAAAATCAATCACTTGCGGGTTTGGATCTAATCCTCAGTTTGAACAAGATTTTACGCAGAGCAGACGCATCAAAGCGATCGCAGTGGAGCGGACACAGCATCACGGAGGCGCTAATGACATTTTCAAAGGAAATCCATCGCATTGGTGGTGGTGCTCGATGTTGCTGCAGATCATTCAACCTCAACGAACCCTGAATGTCATATGAAGAAAAGGTTGACCATAAAAATAGCACTGTGGCGATCCCGCACCGCCAGTGCCGATGCTGAAAATTTATTACAAATTGTGGTGTCAGTTAGTTGGAAAGGAACATTGGGAAAAGAAATTGGTTCTTCTCAAGACCAACATTTTACGAAAAGAAAGAGTTAATTGCGAAAATGGACTGTTTCTGTGGCATCGGGTTTGGCGTGGTAGTTTGGTTGTTGTTAGTGATTCCATCCATTCAAATTTACTACATCATCTTCCTCCGACGCGCTATCAAATTCGCTATTTACGATTGAGTTTTGCACTTTGAAGAAAGTTTATTTTGGATAGTCGGATCAACCTTCTTTTGTATAAAATGAATGAAGACGCCACCTCAGTGGAAACTTTCTACAGCAACCACCCATCGGTGAACGTCGCTCGGACAGAGAGATGGCAAGAGATAATAATTGGTAATATGGAGAAACTTCGTCTTGAGTGAAATTTCTGCTGTTATTCCTCGTAACAATACACATCTAAGATAAACTAAATCTCATAACCAAATTCAGAATCGAGAAAATTTCATAGGATTCTTAGACTTTGTCATTCTCCGAACGGTCCGTTGTCTGCGAAATCCCAATCGAAATGGCTCGCGCGCGCCGAAAAGCAGCTTTCTTATATCTAATAAAGTAATTCCATTAGCCCCGCCCCTTCATTAATCGTTATGAGTGCACATTATATTCACACCCATATCAGATCACAAAGTGGCGGGGCTAACGTTCTTAATTTATTAAATCCAAGAAAGCTGCTATTCGGCGCGCGCGAGTCGTTTTGATCGGGATTCGGTTCGACATTCGATGCAGCGGAGCGGATACAGCAGCACGAAGGCGGTCGGACAATTTCAACGCAAGGTGCTGTCAAGCATTTGGATGCAGTTAGTTATTGGAAAGACGCATTGGGAAAAGAAAATTGGTTCTTCTCAGGACCAGTATTTTATGGAAAGAAAGAGTTAATTGCGAAAATGGATTGTTTCGGCCGCATCGGGTTTAGCGTGGTAGCTTGGTTGCTGTTAGTGATTCCACCCGTTCAAATTAATTGCATCATCTCCCTCCACTGCGCTATCAAATTTATTAGTTACGATTGAGTTTTGCACTTTGAAGAAAGTTCATATCGGATTGTCGGATCAACCTTCTTTTGTATGCATAAAGACCTTTTTGGTGGACACCATCCTCAAAAATGGCCGAAATAAAGGAGAAATAAGCAGAATCAGAAGTGGCCTGAAACCAAACTCAAATATATTTATATGCAACGTTTGGTCTTCGCCCGCGATGTAAGCGTTCGTGGCAAAGTAAGGATTGTGATGTCCCGACTGAAAGCCAGTCGAGTGGCTTCAGCGGCCAATGAGTCATGTTAATTCCACGGTTAGAGACTCAAAGTCCATCCAACTCGGAACAACTATTCGACTTCTTTATTCAGTTGGCCTCCGAGCAGTTTGCTCAATGTTAATAAAACGACACAAATTATTATGGCAAATACTATCAGTTTTGAATAGCTACGTAGTCCTACGTCACCTTTGCGTACAACCCGATTGGGCTGCACCTTTGAGTTTTTATATAATTTCGAGACAATTTCAAATTTATTTTTCAAACATTTTTGTTTTTTACATCTAAACAGACAACACTGAATCAACAATTTGACGCTACAATACACGGTTTGAGGCCTGCACCTGTTCTGCCCACCTCGCCGCTGTGCTCCACGCCGTCTTATTCCTGCCGGATCGGAAGCGAACACCATCTTTGCAGGATTGCTGTCCGGCATTCTTGCAACATGTCCTGCTATCGTACCCTTGCGGATTTAGCTACCTTCTGGATACTGGGTTCGCCGTAGAGCTGGGCGAGCTCGTGGTTCATTCTTCGCCGCTACACAACGTCTTCTTGCACACCGTCAAAGATGGTCCTAAGCACCCGTCTCTCGAATAATCAGAGTGCTTGCAAGTCCTCCTCGAGCATTGTCCATGTTTCATGTCCGTAGAGGACTACCGGTCTTATCAGCGTCTTGTACATGTCATGTCACATGGTGGTGCGGTGGTGAATATTTTTTGACCGCAGTTTCTTCTGGAGTCCGTATTAGGCCCGACTTCCCCAGATGATACGCCTTCGTATTTCACGACATTGTTATCAGCCGTTAGCAAGGATACCTAGACCACCTCGAAGGTATCCCCGTCTATCGTAACACTGCTTCCCAGGCGGGCCCTGTCGCACTCGGTTCCGCCCACAAGCATGTACTTTGTCTACGATGCATTCACCACCAGTCCAACTTTTGTTGCTTCACGTTTCAGGTAGGTGTACAGTTCTGCCACCTTTGCAAATGTTCGGCCGACAATGTCCATGTCACCCGCGAAACAAATAAATTGACTGGATCTGTCGTCGCTGGTATTGATTCCGTAAATCTGCAGTCAAACAAAGTACGCGAACACAATAACCGCCCTAGTTTCAGCTCCGAACTTCTTCTGAAACGAACTTTCTCTCGGAGTTTGATCTGTCAAACTAAATGATGCGTTTTTTAGTGCAATTTTATGAGAATCTAGCCCCGAAGTTGGGTTTATAGCCTATATCTTGCATGCTATGATGGCATAAACACCAGCTATCTCGCATCGACAAAACACGCTAGCAGTGCACCACTATCTTGTGCATCTTCGCATTCGTTCAAAAGCCTTCATTCCTTACACAAGCAAAATTATCGGCCACATATAGCAGATAAACAAATTCTGCATTTATTATCCGCTTTTTTTCCGTTATTCAATCACACGCACATTCTCTAAAAATAGTGATCGACATCACTATATGTGCCATATTCCGAGTACTGATCAAATTTGACACGATATTCTAGGGAGCATCAGAGCTAACGAAATATCAAATTCTTTTTTATATGAAACTGTATCTGAATGATAAATACATCTCAAGACAAGACTGATCACCATCGATGCAAACTCATGGTGCAGCTACATTGTCTTCTTTTATGTCTTTTCCTGTCATGTACATCGTTTTCCAGGTGGTCATGACTGTAGCAGGTTTTCTCTATCTTGTCGTTCCGTGTCAAAGCACCAATTCCGTCATTGCTAAACGGTCCTTATACAAATCATACTAATAGAGTTATTCCATACCAAAGCGTAACTCTTTGAATGTTCCCGAAAGGATCGAAAGCGTTTCGTGTAATTTGAAATACTCGTTTTTCCCCTTTCCAACGTCGCCTTAACTAATCTTGTTAATTTATCCGAAAGTACACATTCGTGCATTAAATGCCATAGCAAGATTAGAAATAGACTGAATACCGGTTTCATCTTCTATTCTTTATCTACAACTTGACTAATTCTAGCCGTAACTGTTAGAAATCGAAAAGAGCAAAAGGAAGCTCGTTTTGGCATCCATTGCAACCTGTTAATCAAGATGAGCCTCTTCCATAGAACCTATCCCCTAGATTCTAATAATATTCTCGTGGCGAGTGCAGAAGTGCTCTTGGTTTACAATAGTGACTGCATCTTTTATCAATTCCTTTACATCTACGGTAGCCCGAAAGGACGTGGCCAGCGCCGTTTGTTAACTCCCTAGAGCTTTTGAACTAAGCACATTGAGGTGCTCAGTGCAAATCCCATGCCCTAGCCATTGGCTCTCTATGCAATTGCGATTGTTCTGGTAAAACACGGAGTAGCAACTACGACATGTAAGGTTATCATGCTCAGGCTCTACTTTGTTAATGCAGTGTTCTTCTCATAAGACAAGAACCTCGACTAATTCTATTCGCTTTTAGAGCGAAACATCGTGATTTCGCATGAATTAAAACTCAAGCATAATCCATTTCTTCAAATTTGCGAGCAAGTTTTCCAAAACATTAGGACTCCAATATTAAGATCTGACATTCGATATTAGCTGCACCAAGTTGGGGTCTCCAGTTAGCCTTGTGAGCAAAAACGTAGGATTGCCACTGCTTATAGAATACGAAGTTGAAATGCAGAGCCATAGATAGGATATCACAATTGCTAAACATTACTTTATTTTGCAATTTGAAATCAAGGCTCTTCAAAAGTGTCATTGCGGCATCCACAACTTCAATATTACTTTCTTACAACGTGCCTTTGCAGTTTTTTTTTTAATTCGCATTTTTTATTCGGTGGTTCAGTAGAACCATGCTACAATAAGCTGAATTTGGCAGATTATTATGCATTATGTTGTAGTGTGTGTTTTGTTTTATCACCAACATCGATTTGGCACTTATGGTACTGGTACTTTAGCTGCTAGGCTGAGGTAAACTAGATATTTGATACGTGACCAGGTGAGTCATTGGTAATCTTGAACTAAGCTTAGATTACGCAAGTGAATTGAGCAAGTCGCTTGACTTGAACATCTAAACTCCTCCGTTCAACTCACTTGCACGAAAAGAAAGTTGAACATGTTCAACCTTTAGCAAGTCAAATGAATTTTACTGAAATGATCAAATTACTTGCCTTGTCAAAACCTCGGTTAAAACATAGCATGATACTTTAGGATCAACGCCCCATTGTTGTTTCCTCAGAAACTTGCTTTGTGTTTTCTAGTGCTTTTACACACCATTGTGTTTTTCGTCATCAAACCATTTCAACTATGAACGGACCTTTCAAATCGCCCACGACATGCTTTGAACTGTGTTCCAACTCGCAAACCTTCAGCTATTCAATTTATCTGGCTGTCATCATAACTCGCATATCATTCCAAGTTTACTTGGCGGTCTTCCCAACACGCCATTACGGTTCTCAAAACACGTACAAAATCTCAACTTTTCTTGGTGGTCCACGACATTTCAGTTCTTTCACACGCAATCATTCAAGCTTCACTTAGCAAGCTTACCAATACGCCATTATGGTCCTTAAAACACGCTAATCATCAACCGTCTAAGACGAGTTATGTAACTCCATTTAATTCCACCAATTATTTCGTTATCTTTGCAGATACGTATTTCGACCACAACTGTGTGGTCGTCTTCAGTGTCTCGTACTTGACTCGACGACGCTAATCATTTTTACTTTGCTTGGCGGTCTTCAAAACACGCAAGTAATTTAATCTTTACTTGGCTGTTCACTAAACACGCCACTGCGGTACTAAAACACGCAAATTCTTTCATCTTTACTTGGCGGTCCTCCAAACATACCACAGCAATTCTTAAAATACGCAAATGATTTCATCTTTTCTTGGTGGTCCTCCAAACACGCCATCCATTGCGGTCCTCAAAACTTACAAAATATTTCATCTTTACTTGGTGGTCCTCCAAACACGCCATTGCGGTCCTCAAAACTCGCCTTCATTTCATCTTTTCTTGGCGGTCCTCAAAACTCGCCAATCATTTCATCTTTTCTTGGCGGTCCTCCAAACTCGCCATTGCGGTCCTCAAAACTCGCCAATCATTTCAACTTTTCTTGGCGGTCCTCCAAACTCGCCAATCATTTCATCTTTTTTTGGCCAAACGCCATTGCCGTACTCAAGACACGCAAACAATTTCGAATCTTCTCCGTTTTACTCACTTACGCAACCGCGTCTCTCCCAATTTGGAGCACCGGTCCCCACGTACTGCAAAATGCAATCATCCTTCTTGGTTCAGGAATTTACCTTTCCTTCTGAGATTGCGCAGTGGGTGATTTCCATGACGCAGTATTTTTATCAGACACATTAGTTTTAACATTATTCCACTTGATACTAACAAAAAAATGAGCAGTAAAACCTGCAACTGTCGCTAAATGTGTAGCTTGCTGCTGCGCCAGGAAATCACCCATTGCGCATTATTGCACTCGGCGAAGGTATCGCCTTACTCGGATCACTGTTGGACTCTGACTGAGGGAGAACGATGATTGGCTGCTTGCTCGTCACCAACACCAAGACGGCATAAACAGCATATAGTATAGAGTGGTATACAACAGGGCTGTCTCGCCCCACACAGTAATCAACCATTTTTTAGGACAGCTCGATGACAGTTTTCAGACTATTCTGAGATTGTTTTGATACAATCCATAAATAGCTTTGAAACAATAAGGTACCAGTTAAAACGATTAATGCAAGAGATGGCGTTTTTTCAGTGGTAGTAAAACCGAAATTTCATCACTATAAAACTACTAATCAGTGCAAACTAAGTGCAGGAGATAATCTTTTCACCCCATACTTCATTCCTTATCACTACTTTCTTCTAAAACATTTCCATTTTCCATAAATTTGCGAAATACCTTTTTTTTACATACATTTTATTGATTTCCAACTACCATTCTTCCATGAGCTCATGGTGAAAATTGTGAAAATCTCAGAACAAAGAGTAGCGGGTTTAACAAAACAGATAGAAACGCCGGTATCGCCACTCAGTGACGAGTACCGTAAACATGGTGCACGGAAGGTTGTTGTCTACACTTTTTACGGCTGCTGCACCCTGGAAGTAAACTACATCGAAGTAAACAGTCGGTCCCTTATTTGGAAATAATTTGAAGGAATGGCATTGGCATTGGCAAGTGGCATTCTAGTTAAAATTCCGCTTGAGGCCCTTTCAAATCACTTCAACAACACTAATACACCTGCTGGTATAAATTGCAATATTGACACTATCAGACGAGAGGTGGCGATGCTGCGTTTTTATATCAATGTGATTTTGCATATACAGCATTGACAACTGTTGTTGAATGGCGTAAGTTATGAATGTTACTTTTGTACACTCTAGGTGGAGAGCAGTCATAAAGAAATTTGTAGTAAACCGCTCGAGTTTAGTAAGGAACTGTAATCGGATCTCATTTATTGTTTAAAGTTACAAAATGCAATAAGGGTACGAAATATCAGAAAAATATTTGTAGCTTTTCTACCTAGGTCACATATCGCTGTGATGCGTAGTTAGTGAGAACGGGCCATTTGTCTATACAAGAAAATTCATTTTACTACAAATGTTTTGGCGCCATCTCTTTCAACCAGCGCCTTTGGCCCTGTCCTAATGCCAGAAAAATTTGCGGATTGCCAGAAAAATCGTTGACGGATTGCCAGTGAATTGTTCCCGGATTGAGAAAAATCGTTGACGGACTGCCAGAGAAATCGTTTCCAACTTGCGAGTGAATTGCCGAAGATATCGTTCCAGATTGCCATTAGAATGGTTCGTGGATTGCCGGAGGAATCGTTAGAAAATTTCCGTAGCAATCGTTCGCGAATTGCCGTAGATATCGTACCCGGATTGCAGGAGGAATCATTTCTGATTTGCCGGAGGAACCGTTCGCAAATTGCCGAAGAATCGTTAGCGGACTGATGGAGGAATCGTTCCAGGATTGGCGGAGAAATCGTTCCTGGAATGCCCGAGAAATCGTTACCGGATCGCTTGAGGAATTGCTCCCGGATTGCTGGAGCAATTGTTTCTGGATTGCTGAAGGAATCGTTCGTGGATTGCCGAAGCAGTCGTTCGCGGGAACCCGGGCAGAAGCCATGAACAGAATAACAAAACATGATATGGTTTTGATTGACATAAGAGATAAAAGAACAGCCAACAATATCAAAAATTTGCACCGTAATATTATTTGAATATCAAGATATGCTATGGAGAACAAACGAATGGCACATGATATTGATCACTTCTTACAAATAGCATAACTTGATCTCCTCATGATATTTTAGTGCAAAATATTGATATTGTCGTCTGATCTTTTATCTCTTATATCAATCATGTCAATATCTTATTTTGCTATCTTATCAACATTTGATATTAATGAGCTATTTTCGTCTACTCGGGAAGTATTCCTAAGAGAATCCGGGGAAAATTCAATATCCAGGGAGGATTCGTTCGAAAATCCAGAGATTTGTTGGAAAATCCAGTGTAAACTCGTTTGGGAATCCAGGAATGATATATTAGACAAATCATGGTGGATTTCTTCGGGAACCCGGGGTAGATTTGTTCAAAAATCCAGAGAGGACTCATTTGGGAATTCAGGAACGATTTGTTGAAAAATCCAGGGGATATTTCTTTGGTAATCCGGGAACGATTTCTACGAACGACTGCTCCAGCAACCTAAGAACGATTGCCCCGACAATCCGCAAACATTTTTCCGGGAATTCACGAACGATCCCTCTGGCAATTCTAAAACAAATCCTCTGGCCATCCGGAAAGGATTTTCCGACAATTCCCAAATGATTCCTCCGGCAATCCGGGAAGTGTTAGTATGGGCGTAGGTTTAACAGAAAATAAAACACGTGTGTGTTCTATGAACTACAACGGGAAAGTGAAAAAGTATGTGCGTAGTCATCGTAATAAAAAACACGTTTTTAATTTCCATGGAATGCTACGTCAAACGTCGTCATCTCGCACACGATTCCTCCGGAAATCCGGGAACAAATCTACAACAATCCGGGAGCTATTCCTCTGCCCAATTCACGAACGATTCCTCCGGAAATTCGGAAATTTCCTCCGCAAATCTGGAAAAGATTCCTCGGGCATTTTACG
The DNA here is from genome assembly GCF_024139115.2 of Armigeres subalbatus. Classification (NCBI taxonomy): domain Eukaryota; kingdom Metazoa; phylum Arthropoda; class Insecta; order Diptera; family Culicidae; genus Armigeres; species Armigeres subalbatus. The sequence goes on along the minus strand of NC_085139.1, from coordinate 201,946,222 downwards.
AACGATCAATTTGAGAAAGATTCCTTCGGCAATCCGTGAACGATTCTTGAATGATCCCTACGTCAATATAAGATCGAATCCTCTGGTAATGCACTAACGATTCTTCCTGCAATTGGGAACGATTCCTCCAGCAATCCGCCAACTTTTCCTCCTCGCAACTCACGAATCATTCATCCAGTAATCCACGGACGATTCCTCCGGCAATCCGTGAACGATTCTCCGGAAATCTGCGAAAGATTTCTCAGAACATTCACAAACGATTCCTCCGGCAATTTGAGACGGAGTCCATCTGGTAATCTGGGAACGATTCCTCCGACTATTCGAGCGATTCCTCCGGCAATTCGGAAACGATTCCTCTGACAATCCATGAACGATTCGACCGGCAATCCACGAAAGATTCCCCCGGTAATCCGGGAACGATTCCTTCAGCATTCCGTGAACTACTTTCCGGCAATCCTCGAAAGATTCCTCCGGTAACTCCGCAAATCCGGGAGCGATTCCTCCGGAATTTAACGAACGATTCCTTTGGCAATCCGCGAACGATTCCTCTGACAATTTGGAAAAGATTCCGCCGGCAATCCTCGAACGATTGCCTGGAAATTTACGAACGATCCCTCCGGCAATTTGTTGAGAACGAACCCTCTGGTAATCCGAGAACAATTTTCCCTGCAATTCGTGAACGATTCCACCGACAATCCAGAAGCGATTCCTTCGGCAATCCGAGAACGATTCTTCCTGCAATTCTAAAACGATTCATTCTGCAATTCGAGAACGTTTCCTCCAGTAATCCGCAAGCAAGCCGGAAGTAAATCCACCGGCAATTCACGAACCATTCCTCCGGCAAGCCACAAACGATTCCTCCAGCAATCCGCGAATGATTCATCTGGCAATCCGGGAACGATTCCTCCGGCAATACGAGAACGATTCTTTCAGCATTTTGAGAGCGATTCCTTCCGCAATCCGCTAACGATTTCTCCGGGAATTCATGAACGATTCTCCTACAATACACAAACTATTCCTCCGGGAGCTCCGTTAGGGAGCGATTCTTTCGGCATTCCGAGAACGATTCCTGGCAGAGATTCTTCCGGCAATTCGGGAAACATTCCTCCGGCTATTCGAAAAAAAAATCCTCCGATCCACAAACAATTCCTTTTGTAATCCACTAATGATTGTTTCGGCAATTTACGACGGAATCCTCCGGGAATTAGGCGACGATTCTTTCATCATTCCGGGAATGATTCCTCCGGCAATCCGCTAACGATTTCTCCGGCAATTCACACATGTTTTTGTCTTTCTCGTACAACAAAGTTGTACCGAAAGGCTATAGGATTACTCCAAAAAACAATTTTTGATAGAAGGCCCGGAGACCCATAGTGTTATATACCGATTTACTCAGCTCGACGAACAGAGGTGATGTCTGTATGTGTGTGTGTGTGTGGGGGGGGGGGAGGAGCGAATGCCATTTCGCCGAATGCCACTAGGCTGAAAGTTGTTTGGCCGAATAGACCATTAGGCCCAATTGGCTGAAAGGGTTTCTTGGACGAAAGGGCCGTTTGGCCGAATGGGTCATTTGGCCGAAATGGTCAGTTGACCGAAAGGGTCATTTGACCGGAAGGGTCATTTGGCCGATAGGGTCATTTGGCCGAAAGGGTCGTTTGGCCGAAAGGGTCTTTTGGCCGAAGGGTTATTTGGCTGAAAGGGTCATTTGGCCGAAAGGTTCATTTGGCCGAAAGGGTCATTTGGCTGAAAGAGTCATGTGGCCAAAAGGGTCGTTTGTCCGAAATGGTCATTTGGCCGAATAGGACATTTGGCCGAATAGGACATTTAGGACAATAGGACAATAGGACATCAAATAGGTTATTTAAAAAGTGAGAAATTAGGAGTGAGAAAAGAGACGTCTCATTTCTCACTCCTCACTGCAAACAAAAAATGAGAAGCGCAAAGTGAGTAATGAGACGTCTCACCATATATTTTTTGTATTTTTTGCAAGAGAAAGGCACCAATACCGCCAAGTGGATTAATCAGGATGAAATAGTTTCATTTACTGGTGAGAAGTAAGAAGTGGACATTTCAAACTGACACAGGATTTATTTCAATTTATTGTTTTATTCTATTTTACAGTCTTTGACTATGTTGTAAATCGTACAGATTAAGTAAGTAGTCCGTTGCAAAATCGAGTGGAGTAAACTTTAATCCAGCTTCTTAAGAATATAATGGAACATCTTGCAGGCATGAATAACGGGAAAATATTGCACAACCCTAGTCATTAAATGATTAGTCATTCCCCTTTTCATGCAATGCACGCCAATGAGTGTAGAGAGCAAGTGCTTACCCAAGTAACATTTTGAATTCTATTAGGATTTATTCAAGTTTTATTACAGTTTTATCAAGGATTCGCATAAACTGTAGAGTTTTATCATAGTTTTCATCTAGTCCAAGTTACCTCTAAGCTAAATTCTCTTATAATAGTTTTATGATATGCTCCAAGTCCATCTTAAGCTGTTTATTTTGATAAATTATGCAGCAAGAGCACTATATCCCAATTGAAACCAAATAGTTTTGAGAAAGTTTTATGGTACTCTTCATTAAGAAAGAACGATCTTGAAAATGCCATTATAAAACTTCCTTAAAACTATGTGGTTTTGAGTGGGAGAAAGTGCTCTTGTTGAAGAATACATCAAAACAAACAAAACATAATGTCAAATTGGACGCAAACAAGTGTATAAATTAAAAACAAGTGGATCAAAGGCAAAAATAATGTAAATTTATCCCATATATGGAAACTCCATTTGCGCAAGCATCTGTTTTTTTTCTATCGGAGTTTTCTTTCTATCGGATCAAATTTACCACCAGCTGCATCAGCTGTCTTGATCTTCCAATACCAGGCAGATTTCATATCCTCCCATTTATCATATGATCGATCAATTTTCTTTAAAATACATTTTCTCGATTTTTTGGGTGTTCGTAATCATAACCAACTGGGAACAATACACAGGCGAATTTCTCCAGTTTTCAACGAACGGTTGAGCTACGCAACAAATGCGTCGTTTTTTTTATTGCAATCTTGCGTGCCCACTACTGAAAACCATCACAAACATGGAAATCAAAACATTTTGCGCTCCAATTATTTGTTCTCGATTGTTATTGATATAGAGGTATTATGAACCCGAGGAGCAGTAACCCTATTGAGTTTTAATTTAATTCAGCATTTTGTGCAGATATTTAGTTTAGTAAATATTCAACGGCGAACTCTTTCCAAATGAACGACTTGTTTTCGTTGGATATGTAAACAACATGTTATAATGAAAGCACCAAACTTATAACGCTCTTCAATAAAACTTCTTAGTTTTGACCAGTACTAGTTAGTTTTATTCAAGACAAACTAAGCTTCGTCAAGATTGCGATAAATCTAGTTCAATTTATCATGCTCCTGCATAAACCTAAGAGGTTTTGTATGAGATAAAGTGGTTTTAATCCAATCTTATGATGGTTTTCGATAGAACTATTGAAATCACGGCGGATTATCGTCTGCTTCAAATTTCTTGATGGAAGCCATTTCTATATGAACGATGAAAACTATTTGTTTTAATTTTACCTGCATGAGTCATTTCATAGATTGGGGCATAAAACAAATATTGTTACATCTGCGAAATAAAAAGTAGAGCAAAATTTATTTTTTTTGGGTATGTACAATTTTTTAAATAAAAATAGTTTTTCAAAATAATATTATATCTTTCAATATAAATAAGGCGCATTCAATATTTGTTACATTTATTCGGAAAAGCATCGACAAAGTGGTTGTGTCATGTGGAATTACACGATCACAATGCAATTAAGTTTGAATTTATCAACGTATCCATAATAATTTTCATCATTATGAGATACTGTTCGATTTGGTTCAGACAAAATTCAATATAAACAAGTATAAACATCAGCGGATCTAGATAACGAAAACACATGCTGTCAAATTCCTTAGTAATCCTAACAGGGTTTTATGCTGATCTTTCATGCCATCATAAGCTCACTTTGATAAAACTAACAAGTTTTAAGCGAACCTTGGAAAATGGTCTTGAACACCTTCTCAAGAGTGGGCCTCTTTCGTCTTATAGTGGTTTTATGGCTGTCTTGGAGCAAGCATGTAGGCCAATTGGCTTTAAATGTGGTTTTAAGGCACAAGTCTAGAAGTGTGCTTCAAGTGCATCATAAAATTAATTTTGCTACTTGGGTAAAATTTTCAATTACATCGAAGTAAAAGTTTGAAATTATTCACGCTCTATACCAGCAGCCAACTTACGACGAGCGTCGACACTGAGCTGAGAGTAAGTCAACAATATTATCGAATACCTTAAGGTACGCCAAGATTAACCTTTTGTCTGTGCTCTGGGGTCAATATGACCCCAGGCCACTTTGAGTGGCTGCCATTTTTTTAGTTTTCAACCGATTCTCATAATTTTTGGTAGTTTGGTAAAACTCGCCGAGATCTGTCTCCTAGGTGCAAATTCGCTTGAAAAATCTTGAAAATATTCGCTACAGTGTACTTTTTTCAAAAAACTTACGTTGTCTGTGCTCTGGGGTCAAATTGATTTAAATTGAAATGCTATAACTTTTTAATGTTTGGCCGATTTTAGATTTTTGGGGCTGTTTCGAAAGATAATTTAATCATCTTTCAAATCATTACCAAAGATTGACTATAGGTGGGCGGGTACATCGCGGGGAGGGATTTTCGTAAAAAAGGGTACAAAACAGTGATTTTTCATGCTTATTTTACTTATATTTGAAAATCCTACCCATTTTGAACTACACCTTTTCAAAAAGGTTATGCAGGAAGGCGTGTGCTTTCACATGAGGCATTGATTAGTTTAGAGCTTGGTCGCTAGGTGGCGGTATATTTGAATTCATTATTTTAGACTACTATAGTAATTCCGATGTATGGAATTTTCCTCATTGTAAATATTCTTATCGCACAAATTTGAAATTTGTAAAGATGACGTCTTTAACAAAGTTTATCTTGTGGGAATGGACTGTCATGTGACGGAATAAATAATTAGGAAATTTACAATTAGGCGGCGCTAGTGTACTTGCAATATTCTTGCATATATGAAATATTACTTTAGCTCGAGATCCCTCATACCTACACCCAAGTTGTATTCGGCAACATTGTTCAGGATGTCCAGGACTACAAAGCGGTGCTCAATATAATGAGCACTTTTTCCAAGATGCGGCGCTAGTGAGCTGTTATATTTGAGTATATTGTTCCATATTGTTCCATATTGTTCCATGTGAGATCTGATGTATTTTGGTTTGTAGCATTTTTGGCAAACATGAATGTTGTGGTAGAGTTCATCAAAAGTTTTCTTTATATTCAACCTGCTCCAGCGATGCTGCAAACAATAGAATGTGTTCACAGAGTATGTTTTAGGTCATCCAAGAAAACCCTGGAATTAAGGATTTAGGGTCTGCATGCGTAACCAAAAATCAGCCAATTTGCCGCCTATTTGTAAAATTCCCAATTATTACTTCCCTCACAAGACAGTCCATTCCCACTGGAAGACCTTTGTTCAAGACGCCATTTTAACAAATTTTAAATTTGTGCGATAAGAATATTTACACTGAGGAGAATTCTATATATCGGAATATCTTGAGTAGTCTAAAATAATGAATTCAAATATATCACCACCTGGCGACCAAGTTCTAAACTTATCAACGCCTCATGCCGAAGCACACGCCTTCCTGCATAATCTTTTTGAAAAAAGGTGCAGTTCAAAATGGGTAGGATTTTCGGATATAAGTAAAATAATCATGAAAAATCACTGTTTTTGTACCCTTGTTCACTAAAACCCCTCCCCGCGATGTACCCGCCCACCAATAGTCAATCTTTGGTTACGACCTGAAAGATAATTAAATTATCTTTCGAAACAGCCCCAAAAATCCAAAATCGGCCAAACAATAAAAAAGTTATAGCAATTTCAATTTGGGGTCAATTTGACCCCAGAGCACAGACAACGTAAGTTTTTTTGAGCACAGACAGAAGGTTAACGAGCACTGTTTTATTACGGCGCCGGGTTTCACCTCCGCCGCCTGGATAAATCTTTCAAGTATCTTAAATTTTACGAGACTTTTACTCCGTTCCGTTGCAGCGACGCGGTTTCAACGTTAGGAAAGAGACTAGCAACTAGCTCGAAAGTGTTTCGGTTCTCTTCATAAACAATCATGGGATGTCGATTAAAAGAGCAGCAAGTTCGAATAATCTGCTGCTTCACTTTTCGTTTTAGCAAGCATTTTCTTGAATTTAATGCTTGATGAGATATATTTTGACTTTGAAAATCGGAGACGAGCCAGCATCGGACTGAAAGTCTCCCTAATAAAGACAATAAAAAAAAGACTTTGAAAATGTTTCTTAGTAGAACAGCGCCCAGAATTGGGCTGTTCATGCACAAGTTTTCTCCTCAGGAAAGCCTTATTCGATAAAGAAACGAGTTTACCACCTAATGGACGAATAAATACTCTAACTTATAAGTAATTTGTTAGAAAATGGCCACATATCTTGCTCAGAGTGACACTGATTGATATACATTCTTGCGAAGATATTTTCCATGCATGCTCCATCGGACAAAGGCAGCAGAAGCGAAAAGGTCCATCCGAAATCCTAACTGAACGATATATGAAACCCGGAAGAAGGGGATGATACCCTCGTTTATGTCATACCCTGTTCAAAACAGCGAGATGGTCAGGGGCGATATAAATCTTAACCTGCAGCTAGTATACGGTTCGATCCTAGTGACGAAAGCGGATATAACGGGTTTGATTTGTTAGGTTTTAAGATCATTAGGAAGCTTTGACTGAGCTTTGGAAGTTTATCATCAAATTATCGTCGTGCTAGAAGTGAGATTGTTAATCATCACGTCATTTTTCATTACGAGGCGAGAAGGGCAGTATCGTTGCTGGATAAACTAATCTGGTCTGGGCTTTGCAATAATACAAGTTGTGTTTTATTAGGTTAATCTTTACGCAAAACTATGAACTGTTAATTTAATTAAAACTAATCTGTCAGCATCTGTAATTCGCATCTCGTCACAGTTTTTTTTCGACATTATTGTTTCGAAGAGATCTACGTCTAAAGCCAAATAAAAAACTTTCCCCGCAAATTTTTGGATAATTAGAAGCACACAACATAAATTTTCTACAACATCCAGCGGAAAAAGTCATTGTTTACGTTTACGACTTAGATCCTTATGCACCAACTGGGCCAATAATGGCATCACTTTCTTCCAAGAGTTTACTAAGTGCCGCAAAGAAAACACTCAAATCATACTTTGAGGAAAAAGTCTGTCATGTTCGTGATCCGCACGTTCATCCATCCATATCTTAGATGAAGCGCGCCTAATTCGCAAGTAAGCACAAAATATGTGCCCAACGATGAAAGTGGCATCTAATTTAATTTCGAGATTTTTCTCTCCATTTTCCACGAAAAGATGCGAGCACGTCTTCGCCAGTCGGCAAGTGAGAAAGGACAAAAACACACATCGACGGAACGGCAGACGGAGGAAGCTCTTCATCTGCCGTGCGAGCGATTCCACCCATGCGGTAGCTACAACGGTTTATGCATATTGAATTCCGGGCATATACATTTTGAGGCTTCCCAACAACGCTTGCACCCAGCGAACCAACGCCATTCAACAACCAACCAAGCAATGTTGGTAAGTAAGCATAAGGCGACGACGACAACGCGACATACGGTTGAATATGGGTGCAAACATAAAGCACCGAAGGTTGCCGCACTGCTTCTTCCTAAGCGCTGTGCGAAACCCCCCGTTCTCGGCATTGTTGCGTTAGAGTTGGGCAAAATCTAGAGAGCCCGAGGCAGTAGTTCATTCAGAGATGGCAGTCAAATGTTTAACAAGCGGTTTAATTTTGGTTTCAGGACCGAATTAGAAACCTCAAGTAGTGGCACTGCAGTGGTGGTTGGTGTAGAAGTTTGTCATGTGAACAGTAGCAATATAAGAAGTCGTCATCTTCATATCTCCGGCATTCCATCAGACTGGCAGACAGGTCAGGGCCGAATCAGGAAGGATAGCATATATGGCTCCTGCAACTAAAAGAAAGTAGAATTAGGCTATCCATGAGGACATTCAGCGGTGGAACTGACAATCGAAATCAAAACAAAGTGTGTATGCAGGTCCTGTTTCCAGGACTATAAAAATTACCGGGATTAGATTATTATCCCGGAAAAAAATAAAAATACTTGAAAAATTACATATATTAATTGAATTTGTAAAATATATTTCTGCCAGGGTCGTCACCAGGATCTCGTCCGTCAGCTTTCTTCCATCGTCGAGTGCCCGCATTGCCTCTTCCACCGACCGCACCATTCGTTCCCAGACACCTCCCATGTGTGGGGTTCCCGGCGAAATGAAATGCCAGGCGGTAGTTGAACTGCTTACAGCTTCGGGGCTCTATTCGCTGATCTTCTCCGTTTTGATCATCCCATTGTTCGCTCCGCGGAAGCAAGTGGCATTGTTGAAGAATATATGACTTGGCCTGCCGAACTTACTTTGGAAACGAGTGATGGTCATTTGACACGACTCAATTGTGAGACTGTGCACAACTTCCAGGTGTACAGCACGCACAGCCAAGCAAGTGAAAACTGTCACCCAACGTTTCCCTTTACGCCGTCAAACTGTTACTTCCAGCGGACCCAAATAGTCGACGCCGACGGAGCTGAAGGGCCGTTGACGATGCGTGGCTCGTTCGACGAGAAGTGAAGCCATCCTCTGTGAAGGTGGCCGACACTTGTTCACTCTACACCAGACGCATTTGCTCACTACCTGCTGTATTGCTGGACGCATTTTCGGAATCTGGAATCGCTGCCTCATCTCGTTGAAGACGGTCTCCGAATTGGCGTGTCCGACCTGATCGTGGTAGTGCTGAATAAGTTTATGTGTGACGTCGTGAAACCGTGACAGAATGATCGGGCGCTTCTTGTTGAATGAACTCACCTCGGAGTCGACCGTCCATTCGCAGAACGCTTTCATCGTCCAATACCAGCGAGCTTTAGTATACCGGACTCCCCTTTTTCAATTCTTCCATTCGTTCTACCGGTTGGCGCTTTAGATTGTTCGTTGGCGCACACATCTAGCCCGGAAAACTATCCCATTGAGCCTGTCGCCAGAGAACCGTTTCTGCTTGCTAGAGCTCTTTTGGTCCGAGTGGTGCCTTTACTGATACGTAGTTCACTGCAGTCGCTTCAATCAGCTGCCGCTGCTTCACCGTAGCTCGTATGGTCACTGTCGGCTCTCCCCTCCCCTTTCGTTGGCAGTTAGCGATAAACCGTAGTACGCTGGCGGTCATCCGCAACAGTTTTGTCCAGTGGGAAATCGGTTCGGCATCGATCACCTCGTGGAACAGTACAACCCCTCTCGCTTCTACCTCCGCCTCTTTGGTCTCCAGCTCTTGCTCTGGCCACTCTTCTTTCGGCCGATACAGGAAGGACGGTCCATTAAATCATTCACCTTCGCTTTGCAACGGCGGACCTCTTTCCCCCACTTTGTCACCACGTCTGCGATGTTGAGATGCGTTGGAATTCATCGCCAATCTGCCACCTTCGTCAGTTCTTGGATTTCTCCGACCCGGAAAGCAACGAATTGCTTGTAGCGGTGTTGGTCGGAATTGAGCCAGCTGCACACGGTGCTGGAATCAGTCCAGAAAACGGTTCGGCTAATATCGTAGGTGTGAGTGCCCAGAACGGTTTGGCTCATCCGGGCTCCTAGCACAGCTCCCATGAGCTCCAGACGGGGAATTGACTGACGTTTTATCGGTGCCACTTTTGCCCGCGACATTACCAGACTGCAATGGACTTCTCCTTGGATTACTGCTCGCAGATATGCGATGCAGCCGTATCCATGTTCGCTGGCATCGGTGAAAATATGCACTTCCAGCGAATCAACTTCGGCGTACCTCGCACCGCCGATATAGCATCGGGGGATCCGGATCTCCTCTAGTTGCGGCAACAGTTTTGTCCACCGCTTCCACAGATCCCAGGAATCTGTGTCGATTTCTTCGTCCCAGTCACATTTGGAGCGCCACAGATGCTGGATGATTATTTTGCCGTGAATGGTGAACGGCGACAACAGTCCGAGCGGATCAAAGAATCCCATCACGCAGCGATGCGATTACGGTGAGTCGTTTCGTAGGACGTTTTTCCTCATACAGGTACGGCATCATGTCTTCCCGGCTTTTTGTTGAGAACGAGAATTTGTCCATACTTTGGTCCCAGATCACTCCCAGAACTCTTTCCTTCGACGTCTGTTTATCGCAGCCGAAATGCACCGGCGCCGCCGGTTTTTCCTTTCCCAGACTTCGTAGAACTTTGGGGAGTTGAACACCCAATTCTGGATCTCAAAACCTGCTTTTCGGTGGACTAATCTAACCTCTTGTGCTAGGAAAACCGCCTCTTTTACGGTATTGACACTGTCGAAGTAGTCATCCACGTAGTGTTTGTGAATGATGGCCGCAGACGCTTTGGGGTACTGTGCGGCGAACTCTTCGGCATTCCGATTGTTCACAAATTGGGCCGAACAGGGATAGCTTGTCAATCCGAATGTCGCCACATCCATGACGTAAATACTTGGTGGATCCTCCGGCGTTTTCCGGAAGATGAACCGCTGCTTCTGCTTGTCTTCTGCACGTATCTTCAACTGGTGGAACATCTCCTTCAAATCTCCACCGAACGCAATCCGCCGTTCACGGAAACCGAGGAGAACCTTAATCAGCGGTACGAGCATGTCCGGTCCTGTTAGCAGCTGGGAGTTTAGAGAGACTCCTTGCACCGTCGCTGCGGCATCCCAGACAAGACGGATCTTTTCGGGCTTCTTCGGGTTTTGGACGACGTTGATCGGGAGATACCACACTAGGTCGGCGGCAGTGCCCTCTAATTCCTCAGCGTTAGCTAGATGTTTGTACCTTTTCTGCTGGTATTGCTCGATCTGTTTACCGACGTTTTCTTGAAACTTCGAATTCTTGTCGAGCCGCTTCTCCAGCTGCTTCATTTTCCGCAAGGCTATTGGATAGCTGTCCGGGAACCGTGGAACCGTTTTCCACAGCAACCCGGTCTCGTAGCGATCGCCGATACGTTTAGTAGTGCGTTCCAGTACTTGGGCACGTCTTTCCTCTTCCGTTTCTTGCGGTATCATCACCACCGACTCCTCCAGCCCGTAGTGGCTTTTGAGAAGCTCATGCAGGTCATCATTGGTGATCTGTTGATGGTAGCCGAGGTAGTTGCCGGCCGCCACCGTAGTGGACTGTCTGGGTCCGTAAACCATCCAGCCGAGGTTGGTGCGGACAGCAATAGGCTCCATTGGTGTCCTTACTTTTGCCTCCAGAAGCACCTTCGTCCAGGAACGCCAACACCGTCGCCGACTTTCCTCCGCAGTGTAACTGGACTGGAACAATCCGGAACATGACTGTGCAGTTTGTCCTTATGTGCACACTCAACCCGAGCACATTTCCCACCGGATGCATCAGTGGATTATGGAATGTCCTACATTTGCCAATGTTGCAGCGGATGTTGAATTTGCACTGCCCTTTGTTCTCGTTGAGACAGACGTGGCACAGCTTATCCTGATTCACCAACTTCAGCCGCTCAGCATATCGCAGCTTCCTGAACTCTGTGCAGCGCCGCAGACGATGATCGGTGGCTCGGCATTGTTGGCACGGTTTGAGCCTCCTTTCTTCGTTTAAGTTAGCCGCCGGACTGCTGCCCTCGCCGTGGGAGTACAGCGTACTCTTCTCTTTCGGCTTGCTCTTTCCGGTTGTGAAAACTCTCCTCGACTGATGCGACGGCTGGACCTCGACGTCTACGTTGGCTTCGCAGGCGTCCACCACTACATCCTCGAGGAAATCCGTTAGCGTTCGCAGCGTGGTTTCGCCATGGCCTCTCCGGTAGTAAACCCATTCACGCTTCTCTCGATCCTGAAGCTTGGCGACCAGCGAATTAATGAGCAAACGATTGCCGTAGATCCGCAGCCTCCAGGTGTCCGCAAAGTTGTTCCACCGTTTTTCTGAAAGGAACAAAACTCCGGAGGTTGTCAACCTTTCATCCATGGCCGCCATTTCCATCTCGAACGACTTCTGCCTCGCCTGCCTGCCTCCTTCTTCTTTCGCAGCATCTCAACTTGCCAGGCCATCCGCTCCTCTTCTTCTGCAGCACACATCTTCTCCTCCATCTCCATCTTCTTCCTTTCGAATGCGCACTGTATCTCCTTCTCCTTCCTTCTCAGCTCCATTTCCGCCTCCAACTCCCCATTTGCCGCTTTTGACGTTGTTCCAGCGCTCGCACTTCCGCATCTACGCTAGATGTCTCGGTGCGGGAAGTCCAGCTTGTCGGACTCGTCCAATTGCTTCCTGGGACGAACCGACTTTTTGGCGTACTTCTGCTTCTGGTACACCTGAGCCTTCTCCCTGCAGGCTTCGTTTTGGTAGGACCACATCTTCTGTAGTTTTTCTCCCCGTAGTCCCACGCAGCGTGTGTGGAACCACGCGGAACATCCCTTACAGCCGACCATCCTTTCGTCGCATGTTAATGGACTACATATCCCACACGGAGTTCCCGTGAGGTCCAACAGGGTTTTGTCAACGGATTCGGAATCGGAACCCATTTTGTGGACGGACTTCTCACAAGCGACGTTTTTGTCACTACTTTTTTGAGAATGTTCCCGAAGGGAATCCAAAATTTCTGAAGCAGCACACTTTTTTTGTGGCGATGCTCAAAAAAGTAGTGGTTTCCTTCTACCCACTAGGTTCGACTATACTTCCAGGTGTCAACTATAGGTTCACCTACCCTACTTGGATCTCGCGAATTTGGTCGGACAGTTGGATTTACTCAACCGTTACAGCGATTCTACGGCGGTTTTCCAAAAACTTCCTAAGGTCGCACTATCACCGAATTTGGTTCTTTCGATACCACTAACCGACGATTTATCCGGATTATTTTGTAGTATTTTCCACTACCAAACTCACAAATTCAATTTCGGAATAAAACTTTATTATCGCCGAACTAAACACTCTCGACTTTACTTTTCGATCCCAAATCTTTATTTACCTTTTCTGCCCTTGTTTGCGTCTTTTCTCTCTACTACTTCTACATCCTACACTCACTCTCTCTCTATCTACCACTACTATTGCGCGCAAGCTGTCATGTTGCAGCTATGTTGCGCGTTAGGCCTGTTCACCGCTAGACCTGTTCAATGCGGCGTCGCAACAGATAATTTCTTGTCTTTCGAGTACACTATTTTTTCTTTCTTTTTGACGTAGGACTTACGCCTCTCTTTACTATGCCGGGTGTCATTTCAAAATTTCAAAATCGACCGCATTACGCTGTGTTGAAAGATTTTAAACTCTAATAGCGTTCGTCTCAGTGAACGAATTTCAACGGTAAGTCCCTCAATCGACAGATTTCAAGTATGCCTTTCATGTCCATGCTTGATAAAACTTGTTTCAATAGTCATAAAACTGTTTTAAAGGTAACCTATAAATATGGTTACAGCATCGTTCTTGCATCATTCCATTACCACATTCTGATAGGTGCAGACACCAGCAAATTAGCTATTGCTGGGTCTGCCGAGAAGCCATAAAATAGCGCAACGCGATTTTTTCCAATCATTCTAAACGGGACAAGCGAAGCAACAGCAGCATCGATTCGATAGGACTCACACATTTTAGCAAGGAAGCACGTCCACATCATCCACTTTTTCGGCCCGACAGCATCGAAGCCAACATCAGCCGAAACTTAGCTAGTACAGCAGCAGAAGGATTTCCAAAAGCGATCCACTTTACAGACCCGACAAAGTAGCGGTGCTGAGCAGATACCGGCAGCAGCAGCAGAGTTGAGCCGAGGCCTTCCGATATTTTGCCCTTCGACCTTTTAACACAGATTCGTTATGAGTGCACATCATATTCATACTCATAACCAGGGTTGCCAAATTTACAGATTATTCTGTATTTTACGGATTTTTTAGGTAAGGCAGTGACAATAAATATTTAAAAACGATGTCAGGTCCTCGAATGCCATTTGGCAGAATAGTAAAAAAAAATATCTCAGATTACGAGTAACGAAGAGTGAGAAATGAAACGTCAGTAATAGGGGGTGAGAAGTGGAAAGTGAAGAGCGACAAGTGAGAAGTGGGAAATAGAAGTGAAAGAGAAAAGTGAACTGAGAACTTGCTTCTTTCTTCTCTCTTCTATTTTCGTACTTCTTCCATTTTCCTTCCTCGTTTTCTATTCTTCGTTCTTTATTCTTTCTGCTTCCTTCTTCTTTCTTCCTTTTTACTTGTTCCTTTTTTACTTCTTCCTTCTTTCTTTTTCGTTCTTTCTGCTTCCATCTTCGTTCTTCAATCTTCCTGCTTTGTTAATCCTTCTTTTTCCTTCCTTCTTCCTTCTACCTTCTCCCTTCTTCTTTCTTCATTCTTTTTTCTTACGTTTTTATTCTTCCCTCTTCCTTCTTCCTACTTCGTATTCTTCCTTCTTACTTCTTCGTTCTTCCTTCTTCCTTCTTCCTTCTTCCTCCTTCCTTCTTCCTTCTTCCTTCTTCCTTCTTCCTTCTTCCTTCTTCCTTCTTCCTCCTTCCTTCTTCCTTCTTCCTTCTTCCTTCTTCTTTCTTCCTTCTTCCTTCTTCTTTCTTACTTCCTCCTTCTTCCTTCTTTCTTATTCCTTCTCCCTTCTTGCTACTTCCTTCTTATTTCTTCCGTCTTTCCTATTCCTTCTTCCTTCTTCATTTTCTTCCTTCTACCTTCTCCCTTCTCACTTCACACAATTAAAAAGAATACGTATTTCAACTATTCGGCCAAACGGCATTCATCCAAATGTCGTTTGACCAAATGACCCTTTCGGCCAAATGACCTTATACCATACAAAGAAGAGTTGACTTTTCCTTGATCGGATGGTTAAAAAACTTGAACATCCATCAAGAAATGGCATGGATATTAATGTTCAAAGATCAAAGAATTTTCGTGATGGTCTCCGATTTTCGCAATCGCAAAATAGAACCATTGGATTTGAATATTAGATTCGTACATTGAGATTGGGTATCGGATTCGAAAACCGTATCGAATGCTGTATTCAAATATTTGATTTTAATATTGAATTGGAATGATTTTAAATATAGAAATCAAGTACGGATATTGCCTGTTGGATTATAAAATTAGAATTGACTTTAAAAAACAAGTTTATAGATAAATAATTGTGAAAACCCCAAGTCAATGGATTTTTTTTCTCTTTTTTAGTGAGAGAATAAGGCGAATGTGAGGGTGAGATATATAGCAAACTGGGTTTGCGGAATGTACCTTTTCACCGAAAATCATTCCGTGGAATACTATTTGGCGGAGTTCAGTTAGAATAATTATCACTGAAAAGTTTACCGATTTCTGATGAATTACATGCAATCCGAGCTGAATTCTTTTGGACTGTGCTTTCCAGCAATGAAAGAAGGTAAAGCTTTCGTTGAATAACCGGTATAACGCATGGAAGCAATGCCTTCTTGAAATGGACACGTTTGCTCGGTATTAAACGAAGAAATGAGGCTGTCCATTCTATGAATCAACGCACCTGCCCGGTATAAAGCAAAGGGAAAAGATAATGCCTACTTTGAATTTATGCGTCTGCCCCGTATAAGGCGAAAGAAGTTGATACTGCCTTCTTTACAAGAACGCGTCTTCTCGGTATAAAGCGAAGGAAGGGGCAATGCTTTCTTTAAATGGATGCGTCTGCCTGGCATAACGCAAACGTCTATCCGTAACAAAGTAAGGAGAGCAATGAATCCCTTAATTATATTTGGCCCGTCTGCCGGATATAATAACGGATTTGTAGGGGGGAAATGAAATTTAGAAAACTACTTCTACATATTCTGGGAGGCTTTCCTTAGCTGTGCGGGAAGATGCGTAGCTGGCTTCAACTTCTGGCTCGGTCTAGGAAGTTTATCGATACAAACTTATCTCGGCTTTTTTAGGTGTAAAAATTTCAACGTGTTAATCTTGTGTTATACGAATGCAAAAAAATGGTAGCTTGGCTTAGAAACATCGCATGTAATTATTGTGGAAGTGCTGAATGAACACTAAGCTATTATTATTAATATTCCGCGAAATGGTACAATCCGCCAAATGTCGTACAGCAAAAAGGTTTTATACCGCCAAACGTTATTCCGCGAAATGTTCAATTGCGAAAAGGAATTCCGCGAAATAGTTTTCGGCGAAATGTAATATTTACAACCTTTGATGACAGATGCGCAAATATCTTCCGTATAACGAATCCGTGGTCATAATTGCATTGATCAGTGAATAGCAAGCCATGACTTGGCCTCTTTCTTCGTCGGCCAACCAACGGGGACGCACGCTTCACGACAGCACGCAGGCGAACAGACCAAGCAACGGATGGTTCTTTCGGCGGAATCGGGCCCCACAGGGATGTCAGTGTGAGCGAATTAGAGGTGAGCAGCAAGCACCTACTTATGCCTGTGCTTCACTGTGCCATGGAGAACCGTTTCCCAAATAAAGATCATGTGTTGATGCGTTAATTTTTCCCATGACTAGTCCTTTCAATGGACATGTTTGCATTCGACATATGAGATATCATAAATAGAATCTAATGATTTTTCAATGCTTCAATTAATATTTCTCTCTCCCTGTAACATTTGAGTTTTATACTGGTTTAAAAGAATCTTGTAAAATGGTTTTCAAGACCGTTGTAGAACCTAAACGATGAATTCGTTTAGGTTTGGGGGAGCCTTTACGGCTTTACACTTCCAATTTTGCGATGCGTCAAATCCTTAATTCCTTCTGATCCTTTTCAAGCATATGTTTGATAAAAATAGGTGATAAGATAGTGATTGATATTGCGATCTCCTCCCTAATAAACGTAAATCCTGCCCTGCCTTTGGTGGCTCCGTGCACCCAAGTACTATAGATAACGAACCACGGAACTGGCAGTTCCGACGAGAGAGGAAGTGTGCGTATGCGATCTGCGAAGCACTCTGAGGGATGTTTACTTTCCCGCCCCACTAAAACGAAAGTGCTCCACACATATATTCATCATCACACCCGAGCCAGCCAGCCAAAGCAGAGCTTTGATATTGGAAGCCAGCCAGCCAGCTTTGGGGTTTCAGTCCTTTTCACTAAATTAAATGAAAACACCATGGCGCGGGAGCGTCTTTCCGTCTGCGTCTGAATATGTGCACTGTGTATGTATTTAAGTATTTATGTGATATAGGAACAGTAGCGGCGTTGTTGGCGAGGACCGGAGTATTGAGGCAGAGGTTGATGGCTCTTTGAGACAACCGCAACTGCTGGCGCGGTACTGGAAAACAGATGGCGCTCACTGGAAGAAAAGCCAGAGGAACAACAGGACAGATAGGCACGGACTGATAAGCGGCTTATGCGGAGGAATTGCTCACCAAGATTGTAGCTCCGTAGTTTGGAGCTTTAGTTATATCAATCCTAAACCAGCCAACAACGGTGCATGAATAATTTCAGATTTTCTGAATATGAATTGAGAAGCTATATCGAGGTAAACTATTTTTTAAATAAAACCAAGGAGTTCTATTATAACCAAGATTGTACCTGTGAATATTTTGTAAATAAAAATATTGTTTACCTTTTACGCATATGTTTCGGGAATGGATGAATGGATTAACAACCAACCTGAAAATGGAAAATAAAAAAAGAATAAGAGTTAGACAGGGTTCTTAATCAATAGAGTTAGTTCTTTAGGAAGGCTGAAGAATCAATCATTAATGTCACCTTATAATCCTCTGTCAAAAAGTATTAATCTTAATGTTTACTATCAGAGATTCTGAACCAGATGACAGATTTAACGTGATTCATCGGCGAATTCGTACATTTGCTGTGAATATAGTTGCATGAAACCCTCACTCTTTGTTAGCAGATAGGTGGAATACGCATCTCCAAATCATTGCCCCGGGGCCCAACATCCTCTCCAATATGTTGTACAAGATTGACTCCACTGTTTGATCTTATTACTCTTATGAAATTGGTTCAAAAGTGTGCACATTACATATCAAATCCAAATGACCAGGACGGGTTTATGTCCAAACGATCGACGACTACTAACGTAACGTGATTCACATCCTTTGTATTTTGACCAATGCAGAGATGTCATCAAGTGGAAACATGCCTTTCCGCAGCATTAGAAAAAATGTATGATCAGAACATCTGTTACCGAATACGATAACAATAAATATCGACACAGTTGCCTATAATTAACCTAATGTTGTGAGACTCCGCATGAAGTACCCATAAGGCGGAATACACAGGTAAGTTACACTCTATGTGTGTATTCCGTCTTAGCAGTGTATATACTAACGCGACGCGCCAACCACACCCCTGTGAGCGGAGGAGCGAGTATCATAGATGTCATCCGGAGATCCGGGGCGAAAGCCAATGAGATATGGGAAGAGGACGAGAAAATGAGGAGTGGAATGAGAAGGCCGAGAAGGAGGAGTTCTTGGTAAGCCGTTCTGGAGTGCGGACGCAAAGATTTAAAAAAAGTGATCCTGGTCGAGCGAACAAAAAGGGCTTTGCTCGCTACATCGGAATTGCCGCTGGAGCTGAAATTCGGAGCAACCGTAAAACCGCTCTAAGCTCGGACTTCACAGCTACACTATCCACGTGCGGAAACGAAGGCTGACACCAGAAAGAGAGGTATTTCGCATTCAAGACTCCACGGGATTGCGTCCGCGAGTATTTCGCGTGGCAGCCACCTTCAGCAATTTTCCCGGGTGTGGCATCTAGTGAAGCGTATCTGGCCCTGTTACTAGCTTTCGAGAGGCACAATGCCACCAAGTGACCCGATTTTCTACATTTCTGGAGGAACTTCCGGAGAAATTTCAGGAGGAATTCCTGGAGGAATTTCCAGAGGAATTCCTGGAGGAATTTCCGGAAGAATTCCTAGAGGAATTCCTGGAGGAATTTCCAGAGGAATTCCTGGAGGAATTTCCGGAAGAATTCCTAGAGGAATTCCTGGAGGAATTTCCGGAGGAATTCCTGGAGGAATTTCCGGAGGAGTTCCGGAGGAATTCCTGGAGGAACTTCCGGAAGAACTCCTGGAAGAACTTCCGGAGGAATTCCTGGAAGAACTTCCGGAGGTATTCCTCTAAGAACTTCCGGAAGAACTTCCGGAGGAATTCCTGGAGGAATTTCCGGAGGAAATCCTGGAGGAATTTCCGGAGGAAATCCTGGAAGAACTTCCGGAGGAATTCCTGGAGGAACTTCCGGAGGAATTCCTGGAGGAACTTCCGGAGGAATTCCTGGAGGAACTTCCGGAGGAATTCCTGGAGGAACTTCCGGAGGAATTCCTGGAGGAACTTCCGGAGGAATTCCTGGAGGAACTTACGGAGGAATTCCAGGAGGAACTTACGGAGGAATTCCTGGAGGAACTTTCAGAGGAGTTCCTGGAGGAACTTCCGGAGGAATTCCTGGAGGAACTTCCGGAGGAATTCCTGGAGGAACTTCCGGAGGAATTCCAGGAGGAACTTCGGAGGAATTCCTGGAGGAACTTCCGGAGGAATTCCTGGAGGAACTTCGGAGGAATTCCTGGAGGAACTTCCGGAGGAATTCCTGGAGGAACTTCCGGAGGAATTCCTGGAGGAACTTCCGGAGGAATTCCTGGAGGAACTTCGGAGGAATTCCTGGAGGAACTTCCGGAGGAATTCCTGGAGGAACTTCGGAGGAATTCCTGGAGGAACTTCCGGAGGAATTCCTGGAGGAACTTCCGAGGAATTCCTGGAGGAACTTCCGGAGGAATTCCTGGAGGAACTTCCGGAGGAATTCCTGGAGGAACTTCCGGAGGAATTCCAGGAGGAACTTCGGAGGAAGTCCTGGAAGAACTTCCGGATAAATTCCTGGAGGAACTTCCGGAAGAACTTTTAGAGGAACTTCCGGAGGAATTCCTGGAGCAACTTCTGGAGGAACTTCTGGTGGCATTCCTGGAGGAACTTCCGGAGAAATTCCTGGAGGTACTTCTGTCGGAAATCCTGGAGGAACTTCCGTCGGAAATCCTGCAGGAACTTCCCGATGAATTCCTGGAGGAACTTCCGGTGGAATTCCTGGAGGAACTTCCTGGAGGAACTTCCTGAGGCATTCCAGGCGGAACTTCCGGATGAATTCCTGGCGGAACTTTCGGAGGAATTCCTGGAGGAACTTCGGAGGAATTCCTGGAGGAACTTCCGAGGAATTCCTGGAGGAACTTCGGAGGAATTCCTGGAGGAACTTCCGGAGGAATTCCTGGAGAACTTCCGGAGGAATTCCTGGAGGAACTTCGGAGGAATTCCTGGAGGAACTTCCGGAGGAATTCCTGGAGGAACTTCCGGAGGAATTCCTGGAGGAACTTCCGGAGGAATTCCTGGAGGAACTTCCGGAGGAATTCCTGGAGGAACTTCGGAGGAATTCCTGGAGGAACTTCCGGAGGAATTCCTGGAGGAACTTCCGGAGGAATTCCTGGAGGAACTTCGGAGGAATTCCTGGAGGAACTTCCGAGGAATTCCTGGAGGAACTTCCGGAGGAATTCCTGGAGGAACTTTCCGGAGGAATTCCTGGAGGAACTTCCGGAGAAATTCCTGGTGGAAACTCCAGAGGAATTTCGGGTGGAATTTCCGGAGGATTTCTGGAGGTAATTTCGGAGGAATTCCTGGAGGAATTTTCGGAGAAATTTATGGAGGAATTTCCGGAGAAATTCCTGGAGGAACTTCGGAGGAAATTCCTGGAGGAACTTCGGAGGAATTCCTGGAGGAACTTCCTGGAGGAATTCCTGGAGGAACTTCGGAGGAATTCCTGGAGGAACTTCGGAGGAATTCCTGGAAGGAACTTCGGAGGAATTCCTGGAGGAACTTCCGGAGGAATTCCTGGAGGAACTTCCGGAGGAATTCCTGGAGGAACTTCCGGAGGAATTCCTGGAGGAACTTCCGGAGGAATTCCTGGAGGAACTTCCGGAGGAATTCCTGGAGGAACTTCGGAGGAATTCCTGGAGGAACTTCCGGAGGAATTCCTGGAGGAACTTCCGAGGAATTCCTGGAGGAACTTCCGGAGGAATTCCTGGAGGAACTTCCGGAGGAATTCCTGGAGGAACTTCCGGAGGAATTCCTGGAGGAACTTCCGGAGGAATTCCTGGAGGAACTTCCGGAGGAATTCCTGGAGGAACTTCCGGAGGAATTCCTGGAGGAACTTCCGGAGGAATTCCTGGAGGAACTTCGGAGGAATTCCTGGAGGAACTTCCGGAGGAATTCCTGGAGGAACTTCCGGAGGAATTCCTGGAGGAACTTCGGAGGAATTCCTGGAAGGAACTTCGGAGGAATTCCTGGAGGAACTTCCGGAGGAATTCCTGGAGGAACTTCCGGAGGAATTCCTGGAGGAACTTCCGGAGGAATTCCTGGAGGAACTTCCGGAGGAATTCCTGGAGGAACTTCCGGAGGAATTCCTGGAGGAACTTCCGGAGGAATTCCTGGAGGAACTTCGGAGGAATTCCTGGAGGAACTTCCGGAGGAATTCCTGGAGGAACTTCCGGAGGAATTCCTGGAGGAACTTCCGGAGGAATTCCTGGAGGAACTTCCGGAGGAATTCCTGGAGGAACTTCCGGAGGAATTCCTGGAGGAACTTCCGGAGGAATTCCTGGAGGAACTTCGGAGGAATTCCTGGAGGAACTTCGGAGGAATTCCTGGAGGAACTTCCGGAGGAATTCCTGGAGGAACTTCCGGAGGAATTCCTGGAGGAACTTCCGGAGGAATTCCTGGAGGAACTTCGGAGGAATTCCTGGAGGAACTTCGGAGGAATTCCTGGAGGAACTTCCGGAGGAATTCCTGGAGGAACTTCCGGAGGAATTCCTGGAGGAACTTCCGGAGGAATTCCTGGAGGAACTTCCGGAGGAATTCCTGGAGGAACTTCCGGAGGAATTCCTGGAGGAACTTCGGAGGAATTCCTGGAGGAACTTCGGAGGAATTCCTGGAGGAACTTCCGGAGGAATTCCTGGAGGAACTTCCGGAGGAATTCCTGGAGGAACTTCCGGAGGCATTCCTGGAGGAACTTCCGGAGGCATTCCTGGAGGAACTTCCGGGGGAATTCCTGGAGGAACTTCCGGAGGAATTCCTGGAGGAACTTCCGGAGGAATTCCTGGAGGAACTTCCGGAGGAATTCCTGGAGGAACTTCCGGAGGAATTCCTGGAGGAACTTCCGGAGGAATTCCTGGAGGAACTTCCTGGAGGAATTCCCGGAGGAACTTCCTGGAGGAATTCCTGGAGAAACTTCCGGAGGAATTCCTGGAGGAACTTCCGGAGGAATTCCTGGAGGAACTTCCGGAGGAATTCCTGGAGGAACTTCCGGAGGAATTCCTGGAGGAACTTCGGAGGAATTCCTGGAGGAACTTCCGGAGAATTCCTGGAGGAACTTCCGGAGGAATTCCTGGAGGAACTTCGGAGGAATTCCTGGAGGAACTTCCGGAGGAATTCCTGGAGGAACTTCCGGAGGAATTCCTGGAGGAACTTCCGGAGGAATTCCTGGAGGAACTTCCGGAGGAATTCCTGGAGGAACTTCCGGAGGAATTCCTGGAGGAACTTCCGGAGGAATTCCTGGAGGAACTTCCGGAGGAATTCCTGGAGGAACTTCCGGAGGAATTCCTGGAGGAACTTCCGGAGGAATTCCTGGAGGAACTTCCGGAGGAATTCCTGGAGGAACTTCCGGAGGAATTCCTGGAGGAACTTCCGGAGGAATTCCTGGAGGAACTTCCGGAGGAATTCCTGGAGGAACTTCCGGAGGAATTCCTGGAGGAACTTCGGAGGAATTCCTGGAGGAACTTCCGAGGAATTCCTGGAGGAACTTCCGGAGGAATTCCTGGAGGAACTTCGGAGGAATTCCTGGAGGAACTTCCGGAGGAATTCCTGGAGGAACTTCCGGAGGAATTCCTGGAGGAACTTCCGGAGGAATTCCTGGAGGAACTTCCGGAGGAATTCCTGGAGGAACTTCCGGAGGAATTCCTGGAGGAACTTCCGGAGGAATTCCTGGAGGAACTTCCGGAGGAATTCCTGGAGGAACTTCCGGAGGAATTCCTGGAGGAACTTCGGAGGAATTCCTGGAGGAACTTCGGAGGAATTCCTGGAGGAACTTCCGGAGGAATTCCTGGAGGAACTTCCGGAGGAATTCCTGGAGGAACTTCCGGAGGAATTCCTGGAGGAACTTCCGGAGGAATTCCTGGAGGAACTTCCGGAGGAATTCTGGAGGAACTTCCGGAGGAATTCCTGGAGGAACTTCCGGAGGAATTCCTGGAGGAACTTCCGGAGGAATTCCTGGAGGAACTTCCGGAGGAATTCCTGGAGGAACTTCGGAGGAGGAATTCCTGGAGGAACTTCGGAGGAATTCCTGGAGGAACTTCCGGAGGAATTCCTGGAGGAACTTCCGGAGGAATTCCTGGAGGAACTTCCGGAGGAATTCCTGGAGGAACTTCCGGAGGAATTCCTGGAGGAACTTCCGGAGGAATTCCTGGAGGAACTTCCGGAGGAATTCCTGGAGGAACTTCCGGAGGAATTCCTGGAGGAACTTCCGGAGGAATTCCTGGAGGAACTTCCGGAGGAATTCCTGGAGGAACTTCCGGAGGAATTCCTGGAGGAACTTCCGGAGGAATTCCTGGAGGAACTTCGGAGGAATTCCTGGAGGAACTTCCGGAGGAATTCCTGGAGGAACTTCGGAGGAATTCCTGGAGGAACTTCGGAGGAATTCCTGGAGGAACTTCGGAGGAATTCCTGGAGGAACTTCCGGAGGAATTCCTGGAGGAACTTCGGAGGAATTCCTGGAGGAACTTCCGGAGGAATTCCTGGAGGAACTTCCGGAGGAATTCCTGGAGGAACTTCGGAGGAATTCCTGGAGGAACTTCCGGAGGAATTCCTGGAGGAACTTCCGGAGGAATTCCTGGAGGGACTCCCGGAGGAATTCCTGGAGGAACTTCCGGAGGATTTCCTGGAGGAACTTCGGAGGAATTCCTGGAAAAACTTTCAGAGGAACTTTCGGAGGAAGTCCTAGTAGAACTTCCGGAGGAATTCCTGGAGGAACTTCCGGAGGAAATCCTGGAGGAACTTCCGGAGGAATTCCTGGAGGAACTTCCGGAGGAATTCCTAGAGGAAATTACGGAAGAATTGCAGGAGGAACTCCCGGAGGAATTCCTGGAGGAACTTCGGAGGAATTCCTGGAGGAACTTCGGAGGAATTCCTGGAGGAACTTTCGGAGGAATTCCTGGAGGAACTTCCGAGGAATTCCTGGAGGAGCTTCCTCGGAGGAATTCCTGGAGGAACTTCCTGGAGGAACTTTCGGAGCAATCCTGGAGGAACTTCCGGAGGAATTCCTGGAGGAACTTCCGGAGGAATTCCTGGAGGAACTTCCGGAGGAATTCCTGGAAGGAACTTCGGAGGAATTCCTGGAGGAACTTCCTGGAGGAATTCCTGGAGGAACTTCCGGAGGAATTCCTGGAGGAACTTCGGAGGAATTCCTGGAGGAACTTCGGAGGAATTCCTGGAGGAACTTCGGAGGAATTCCTGGAGGAACTTCCGGAGGAATTCCTGGAGGAACTTCGGAGGAATTCCTGGAGGAACTTCCGGAGGAATTCCTGGAGGAACTTCCGGAGGAATTCCTGGAGGAACTTCCGGAGGAATTCCTGGAGGAACTTCCGGAGGAATTCCTGGAGGAACTTCGGAGGAATTCCTGGAGGAACTTCCGGAGGAATTCCTGGAGGAACTTCCGGAGGAATTCCTGGAGGAACTTCCGGAGGAATTCCTGGAGGAACTTCGGAGGAATTCCTGGAGGAACTTCGGAGGAATTCCTGGAGGAACTTCGGAGGAATTCCTGGAGGAACTTCCGGAGGAATTCCTGGAGGAACTTCCGGAGGAATTCCTGGAGGAACTTCCGGAGGAATTCCTGGAGGAACTTCCGGAGGAATTCCTGGAGGAACTTCCGGAGGAATTCCTGGAGGAACTTCGGAGGAATTCCTGGAGGAACTTCCGGAGGAATTCCTGGAGGAACTTCGGAGGAATTCCTGGAGGAACTTCCGGAGGAATTCCTGGAGGAACTTCCGGAGGAATTCCTGGAGGAACTTCCGGAGGAATTCCTGGAAGAACTTCCGGAGGAATTCCTGGAGGAACTTCGGAGGAATTCCTGGAGGAACTTCGGAGGAATTCCTGGAGGAACTTCCGGAGGAATTCCTGGAGGAACTTCCGGAGGAATTCTGGAGGAACTTCCGGAGGAATTCCTGGAGGAACTTCCGGAGGAATTCCTGGAGGAACTTCCGGAGGAATTCCTGGAGGAACTTCCGGAGGAATTCCTGGAGGAACTTCCGGAGGAATTCCTGGAGGAACTTCCGGAGGGATTCCTGGAGGAACTTCCGGAGGAATTCCTGGAGGAACTTCCGGAGGAATTCCTGGAGGAACTTCCGGAGGAATTCCTGGAGGAACTTCGGAGGAATTCCTGGAGGAACTTCCGGAGGAATTCCTGGAGGAACTTCCGGAGGAATTCCTGGAGGAACTTCCGGAGGAATTCCTGGAGGAACTTCCGGAGGAATTCCTGGAGGAACTTCGGAGGAATTCCTGGAGGAACTTCCGGAGGAATTCCTGGAGGAACTTCCGGAGGAATTCCTGGAGGAACTTCCGGAGGAATTCCTGGAGGAACTTCCGGAGGAATTCCTGGAGGAACTTCGGAGGAATTCCTGGAGGAACTTCCGGAGGAATTCCTGGAGGAACTTCCGGAGGAATTCCTGGAGGAACTTCCGGAGGAATTCCTGGAGGAACTTCCGGAGGAATTCCTGGAGGAACTTCCGAGGAAATCCTGGATTAACTTCCGAAGGAATTCCTCGAGGAACTTCGGAGGAATTCCTGGAGGAACTTCCGGAGGAATTCCTGGAGGAACTTCCGGAGGAATTCCTGGAGGAACTTCCGGAGGAATTCCTGGAGGAACTTCGGAGAAATTCCTGGAGGACCTTCTGGTGGATTTCCTGGAGGAATTTCCAGAGGAATTCCTGGAGGAACTTCCGGAGGAATTCCTGGAGGAACTTCCGGAGGAATTCCTGGAGGAACTTCCGGAGGAATTCCTGGAGGAACTTCCGGAGGAATTCCTGGAGGAACTTCCGGAGGAATTCCTGGAGGAACTTCCGGAGGAATTCCTGGAGGAACTTTCGGAGGAATTCCTGGAGGAACTTCCGGAGGAATTGCTGGAGAAGCTTGCCGAGGAATTCCTGGAGGAACTTCTGGAGGAATTCCTGGAGTAACTTCCGAAGGAATTCCTGGAGGAACTTCTGGAGGAATTCCTGGAGGAACTTCCGAAGGAATTCCTGGAGGAACTTCTGGAGGAATTCCTGGGGGATCTTCTGGAGGAATTCCTGGAGGAACTTCCGGAGGAATTCCTGGAGGAACTTCCGGAGGAATTCCTGGAGGAACTTCCGGAGGAATTCCTGGAGGAACTTCCGGAGGAATTCCTGGAGGAACTTCCGGAGGAATTCCTGGAGGAACTTCCGGAGGAATTCCTGGAGGAACTTCCAGAGGAATTCCTGGAGGAACTTCCGGAGGAACTTCCGGAGGAATTCCTGGAGGAACTTCCGGAGGAATTCCTGGAGGAACTTTCGGAGGAATTCCTGGAGGAGCTTCCGGAGGAATTCCTGGAGGAACTTTCGGAGAAATTCCTGGAGGAACTTCCGGAGGAATTCCTGGAGGAACTTCCGGAGGAATTCCTGGAGGAACTTCCGGAGGAATTCCTGGAGGAACTTCCGGAGGAATTCCTGGAGGAACTTCCGGAGGAATTCCTGGAGGAACTTCCGGAGGAATTCCTGGAGGAACTTCCGGAGGAATTCCTGGAGGAACTTCCGGAGGAATTCCTGGAGGAACTTCCGGAGGAATTCCTGGAGGAACTTCCGGAGGAATTCCTGGAGGAACTTCCGGAGGAATTCCTGGAGGAACTTCCGGAGGAATTCCTGGAGGAACTTCCGAGGAATTCCTGGAGGAACTTCCGGAGGAATTCCTGGAGGAACTTCCGGAGGAATTCCTGGAGGAACTTCCGGAGGAATTCCTGGAGGAACTTCCGGAGGAATTCCTGGAGGAACTTCCGGAGGAATTCCTGGAGGAACTTCCGGAGGAATTCCTGGAAGAACTTCCGGAGGAATTCCTGGAGGAACTTCCGGAGGAATTCCTGGAAGAACTTCCGGAGGAATTCCTGGAGGAACTTCCGGAGGAATTCCTGGAGGAACTTCCGGAGGAATTCCTGGAGGAACTTCCGGAGGAATTCCTGGAAGGAGCTTCCGGAGGAATTCCTGGAGGAACTTCCGGAGGAATTCCTGGAGGAACTTCCGGAGGAATTCCTGGAGGAACTTCCGGAGGAATTCCTGGAGGAACTTCCGGAGGAATTCCTGGAGGAACTTCCGGAGGAATTCCTGGAGGAACTTCCGGAGGAATTCCTGGAGGAACTATCGAAGGAATTCCAGGTGGAACTACCGGAGGAATTCCTGGAGGAACTTCCGGAGGAATTCCTGGAGGAACTTCCGGAGGAATTCCTGGAGGAACTTCCGGAGGAATTCCTGGAGGAACTTCCGGAGGAATTCCTGGAGGAACTTCCGGAGGAATTCCTGGAGGAACTTCCGGAGAGATTCCTGGAGGAACTTCCGGAGGAATTCCTGGAGGAACTTCCCGAGGAATTCCTGGAGCAGTTCCGAAGGAATTCCTGGAGGAACTTCCGGAGGATTCGCTGAAAAAACTTCCGGAGCAATTCCTGGAGGAACTCCGGAGGAATTCCTGGAGGAACTTCCGGAGGAATTCCTGGAGGAACTTCCGGAGGAATTCCTGGAGGAACTTCCGGAGGAATTCCTGGAGGAACTTCCGGAGGAATTCCTGGAGGAACTTCCGGAGGAATTCCTGGAGGAACTTCCGGAGGAATTCCTGGAGGAACTTCGGAGGAATTCCTGGAGGAACTTCGGAGGAATTCCTGGAGGAACTTCCGGAGGAATTCCTGGAGGAACTTCCGGAGGAATTCCTGGAGGAACTTCGGAGGAATTCCTGGAGGAACTTCGGAGGAATTCCTGGAGGAACTTTCGGAGGAATTCCTGGAAGAACTTCCGGAGGAATTCCTGGAGGAACTTCCGGAGGAATTCCTGGAAGAACTTCCGGAGGAATTCCTGGAGGAACTTCCGG
This sequence comes from Armigeres subalbatus, assembly GCF_024139115.2. Taxonomy (NCBI): domain Eukaryota; kingdom Metazoa; phylum Arthropoda; class Insecta; order Diptera; family Culicidae; genus Armigeres; species Armigeres subalbatus. The sequence continues at coordinate 201,918,021 of NC_085139.1, read as the reverse complement.
AGGAATTCCTGGAGGAACTTCCGGAGGAATTCCTGGAGGAACTTCCGGAGGAATTCCTGGAGGAACTTCCGGAGGAATTCCTGGAGGAACTTCCGGAGGAATTCCTGGAGGAACTTCCGGAGGAATTCCTGGAGGAACTTCGGAGGAATTCCTGGAGGAAGTTCCGGAGGAATTCCTGGAGGAACTTCCGGAGGAATTCCTGGAGGAACTTCGGAGGAATTCCTGAAGGAACTTCTGGAGGAATTCCTGGAGGAGCTTCCGGAGGAATTCCTGGAGGAACTTCGGAGGAATTCCTGAAGGAACTCGCGGAGAAATTCCCGAAGGAACTTCCGGAGGAATTTCTGGAGGAACTTCCGGCGGAATTCCTGGAGGAACTTCGGAGGAATTCCTGGAGGAACTTCCGGAGGAATTCCTGGAGGAACTTCCGGAGGAATTCCTGGAGGAACTTCCGGAGGAATTCCTGGAGGAACTTCCGGAGGAATTCCTGGAGGAACTTCCGGAGGAATTCCTGGAGGAACTTCCGGAGGAATTCCTGGAGGAACTTCGGAGGAATTCCTGGAGGAACTTCCGGAGGAATTCCTGGAGGAACTTCCGGAGGAATTCCTGGAGGAACTTCGGAGGAATTCCTGGAGGAACTTCCGGAGGAATTCCTGGAGGAACTTCCGGAGGAATTCCTGGAGGAACTTCCGGAGGAATTCCTGGAGGAACTTCCGAGGACTTCCTGGAGGAGCTTCCGGAGGAATTCCTGGAGGAACTTCCGGAGGATTCCTGGAGGAACTTCCGGAGGAATTCCTGGAGGAACTTCCGGAGGAATTCCTGGAGGAACTTCCGGAGGAATTCCTGGAGGAACTTCCGGAGGAATTCCTGGAGGAACTTCCGGAGGAATTCCTGGAGGAACTTCCGGAGGAATTCCTGGAGGAACTTCCGGAGGAATTCCTGGAGGAACTTCCGGAGGAGTTTTTGGAGAAAATTCTGAAGCAATCCCTGGAGCAGCTTCCATAACACGTCCTGGTGGAATTTACGGAGGAATTTGTAAAAGTATTCTGGAGAAATACTATTTCATAAAATATGCTCACGCCACCGCCGCCAATTACCAGCTAGACATGTAGATTCTTTTCGCGAAAATATTTCGAAAACATGTGATGTGCATATGATCAGCCAAAACAATTAACAAAATTAATATACGCAAGAAGAAGGGTTGGAATCAAAGGATAAATAATTCTACGATTATTTCGATGTAATTTTGAATTAGATTCTGCAACTGCTTAGCATTAACCAACAATTATTTTGAACGAGAAACCTTTTATTGATCGATAAACCAGGATCAATCCGAAAACCATGGGATGCTCAGAATTGCTTAGATTTATCATTTCATAAGCACAGAGAAGCTTGAAAAAGGACAAAATATGCTCAACAAAAGCCCCAAACTAGCGAACATTAAATTGAATCCATTTCGAATTCTCTCAACGCATAGAAACGATCACATTGCCTGTATCCCTGAAAATAAAGGAAAGAAAGCATCTCCCGCATCCATTGAATCCTTATGTACCTCACCTATCCATTGAACATGGATCCAAGAACATCATCAAGCAGCAGCCCTCTCGAAGCACCAGCCTATATCGACCGACCGAAAGATTCAGATTTATGGACGCAAGGATGTGCTACACAACTTCCTGGGAGAAATCAGAACAAAAAAAAAACGATTCTACCACAGCAAACGGACATGCAGGGTCTAACGATTTTTTTTTCACGTTTCGAACATTTCAATTAATATTAGAATTAAAATTGTTTCACTACAACATTTCAAATTAAAGTTGGAAGTCTATTTTCTGTGATTCAAGAACAGAAACGGTCGACCAGTGACACGGTCTGCCAAGGTGCTATACGGAAGGGACGGGATTGGTAAAATTATGCCTCAGTGAAAGGAAATTGTCTGCGCTGCTGGTCCCAATTTTCTCGACACCTCATCGTCAGCACAACTACTACTTGCCGTCACCATCATCCATCGGCACCGTAGCAAAGATAGAAAGCTAGTCTTCTCTAACTGCTGCCTCAGAAGCTTCGGCTTGCTTTCCGTCCGAGAATGTGCTGCTGGTGAATTATTGTTTCCTTTTTCCTATTGAAAATTAAAGTCACATCTGATAATGCAGGGGTGCTATCCATCTTGGTCCATACAAAAAAACGGTATGGGTATTTGTCGTACTAAAGTGGAAGCTCGTTCGATTCCGGCTCTTTTTATTCCTATTCGATGGAAATGTGTACTTTGGAAAGGAAACTGTTGTGACAGAATTGAACCCATTTCTTCTCAGGTGAACGGAGTGGAAGGACTCGATAAGTATGGCTCTTGGATGTAATATTTGATGATGAAAATAGAAGTAGCTGTTATCTGATGAATATTTTCAATTATGATATCAATGGGATTGGCATACTTTCAGACAATATAGTTTATTTCAGTTCAAATACTGAAAAATGTATAATAATCCGCATTGATGGTGGCTATTCTTGGGCAATCACCAACATTCGAGCATTTAGTTTTTAGTTCGAGTCTTCGAAAGTGGATCACGTTTGAATCCAATTTCAAAGCTACACCACGCTTCCAGGGCTACGAATTTCCCAAAAGCAATTAGCAGAAAAATTGCAATGCCTAGCTTCAGTAACAAAGCTGCTTAACATATTTTGTTAATAACAGTCCTGCATAAATACTAATTATCATCAAAAGTATCCTTCCTAATTAACAAGTTATCTCATTTTCAATGGAGTCTGCGAACAATTTCTATAGAACAGTCAAGTCCAAGGTCTTCATTGTGCTCCGTTTTATCAATTCATCGTCTTCTCCGTTGTCAATCGAGGCGAGCATAATCCAAGGAGACAATAACGAATCATAAGGCGAAAAGCAAACACGAACTGTCTTCAACCTTCAAAGTAACGGCGGGATCAAAAATGTATGCGTTCCTAAATAAAGCAACAGATGCGTTTAAAGTTGATATCTAAATGATATCCCTTAACAAATAGGGGATCCTACATGCTAAAAAATTCCATCATGAGAAATTTGCTTTTCTCGTTTCAAAAATGTGTACGTTCCCGAAATATCGTTTGATGAAAATTTCCACTTTTAATGCGGCATCAATTTCTCTGTCCACTCAGATGCCCTTCTCGTCATCATCATTGTCATCGCCACATCCACGCGGGGTGCCAATAAAATAACCCCAGCCAAGGTCGTCCATCCTTTCCCTCCTAAAAAAAGCTCATCGCCATCGGTCTTGGCCTGCCGAACGAAGCACAAACAGGACCGCGTAAAGTGATTGTTTGCTGTTTCAATTTTCTGCATCGTCAGCTACGCTTTTATTTATGATACTTGGCACACTGGGAAAGAGAGAGATTCCCACCAGCAGTAGCGGCGCGGCACCACTCGCTCCAAGTGTTATTGGAAAACCCGGCACGCCAAATCGAACGGGACCAATCCGACGATTTCGAACGATCATCACGATGAAGGATGTGAAAGGAGAAAAATGGTCCTCAGGAATCCGCAAATATCGACTTGGAATGAATGGAACTTTTGTGCCACTTCGATTTTCATGGTTTTTCCAAGCAGAAGTCAATGGAACCTCCGAGCACACCCGGGGTGTAGCGTGGAAAGCAATTTTCACGCCTGTCATCGAAGCCGAATGACAGCCAGTGCTGGTAGCGAGGTACCTCCGTCGGAAGGACGTTGGAGCGAACAAGTTGAAAGGTTACCCCTCCCTTGGGGGTTATTTTAAAAAGATGCCGGCGCTTATAGGTAGATAGTGGAAAAGTTTTAATGTGCCGGCCAAGAGGTGTTGTGATTTGGAAAAGTTTGTGTGATGGCCAGAGTTAATAAGATTGCATTGCTATCAATGTTTAGTTTGTCAATTTTGTTAGAAAAAATTCAAACAGTGATAGAAAAATTATGAGTTTTTCAAGCTCAAGATCAATTACGATAGATTCCTCGTGTTTTTATAGCACAAATGTCAATAATTGGCGATCAGCACATCTGGCAATTAGTTTTTGTGCATAATACAGCTGAATAAATATGCCTTTAGTGCTCTTAGGAGAGCCACACACAACATTAACTCTCCCTTCTGTAAAAGCGGTAATGGTCGGAGTAAAGTTGAATCGTCTGTAGGCAAATTGTACAAGTGTTGAACAGTTGGACATCGCAGTGCAAATGCACAACATTTTGCCAGCAAAATGTTGGCATTAGAATTATAATTAAGCTCACTGGCGTTCGTGGGCGAGGGGAAGGGAAAAAAGGCCTTTTCGCCAGGAGTGAAATATAGTGACTGATTGATTTTTATACACCGACAAGCCGCCATTACCGAGCGTGGAAAGTTTAACTTACTTAAACCTCACATTACCCTTCATAAAAAAGGCAAAAAAATCCTCTTGCATAGGACGCAATGATTTTTTCCTAAGTTATTTGCGCGAGACGAAAATGAACATTGATAATGTTGCATTTGAAAATTGAACTACAAAATAATCTTATCTCAACATCGGGGTTTCAATCGAAGAACGACGATATGGAAGTCAATAGATTGTTAAATAAGCTATCATATCATCTACAGACGCGCTTTGTGACTTTCCAAACCAACCAATTTATAATAATAATATTTTAACACATTAGCACATTACCCACGTGAATTCAACTCACCTTTGGAAATCAGCGTCAGGATCCAAAAAACAACCTGTCAGGATCGCCAAAATGTGTGGCCCCAAATGGCCGGAGCGAAAAGCGATGGCAGCAACTCTCCGTCGGTGCGTGTGCACGCGACGGATATCTGACAAGAAGAGAGGCCGAGTCATGGCTTGCTGCTCACCGATTGACAAGCTGAGGTGTTAATGTATTATCACACCGTGATGGTAACTTACTTAAACCTCACAGTACCTAATTCCATATCGAGCTCCATTAACGATTAACTTTCAACAAATAGAAAATAAAACTCATCTAGAACGCCTTGACTAGTGAAATACACAAATGTACAAATAAATAAGCGACATTAAATATACTCAGAAATAAAAAAAATCATCGCCGTCTCGGTTCTTTGAGCGGAGAATGGGCAAGGGCTCTCAAACCCCCAACTCAAGCAAGTTTACGTGCTATCTATACTTCATCAGCCCCTGAAAATTAAATTTGTTGCAGCCCAGCCGCTTGAGCCAATCCTCCATACCTATGAGTGAATGTCGTACACCAAGAAATCGTATAACAGCTACTCAACGAAACAACCGCGCCATACGTTACAAGACAACTTTATATACTTATGAATAGTTATTAAAAGTGTTTTAGTTATTAATTTCCTACCTCCTTCAAAGAGAATTATGGCTCACTGGAGGCGTTTGTTTAGTTTCTATAGGTTCTAATCTTACAATAATGTATTTTTTTGAATTGAAAACAGCAAATAAAAATATTTTACAAGCGACCTATGAAAAAGAGTATGACGCGCACTGTTGCGCACCATCTTTGGAAGTGTCGCGCACATTCTTTGGTAGTGATCAGATGGAAGAGGGAACATTGAGTAGGCAAATAAACTACGAGTTGCATCTGCTATTGGTCCATCGTTTTCACTACGGGAATCGAACTCCGTTGGGCTGGGTATGTGGCCAGAATGCCCGGCAAAATTGCTTTCGATAGCGATCCAACAAGCATAATAAGCCGAGGTGCGCAGCGTATGGCGTGGTCGACTACGTACAGCCATAGACCGAGCTCAGGGCAGGATTTAGGCTTGTGGGGCCCGGAGCCAAACATTTTTTGGGGGCTCCTGAATGTACCCAAATTTGTAAGCAATTGGTTTTAGTAGGGGAGGAGGTTCGGTTGTGGGCACCCCTGTGTATCTTTTGACAGATAAGAGATGCTGTCATTCTGACAACCGTCATTTATTTGCTATAATAGCATAATGTTTTGTGCTCAATATCAATCCGGATGGGCATCTCTACTTTGAACATGACATAAATAAATTTTTGAACAATGAAAACAACACGAAAGTTTTTTTGGCCTTTTTCAAAGTGTCATAAATTAAAGGATTTAATTCAAAAAGTGAGTTCTAATGCGTATTTACACAGTAAATTTAATCTATTTTGAGGCCCAATGTCGATTGCCATCAAAATTTTAGCGCGAATTTTTTTTCTTCTCGTTCCAGAAAAGCTGCGAAATTCGAAATTATTCATAAATCATTCAATATCGTTTAACTTGTCCCTTAACTTAGTTTTAATAACGTTTTAAGGCAGTTTTTATAATTAGTTTGACATAATTGTTCGAAATAATGAGTTTATTTTATATTTTTGTTCTTTGGGCATGTCTAGTCATTATACACACACTGTTTGGAACAAAGCGTTGACTGATTTGCTTGCAACAAGTTGCATTCGACGGGGAATGCTTTCCCATTGTTTCCTATTGAAAATTGGTCAGATCGGACTATGGGATCAAAATTGATGGCCAAAATATTATTTTTGAAATGAATGAGAAAGGCACTATTGCCACTAGGGTGATTAATCAGGATTTTTTGACTGAGATGCATACCAATAAAACTAGCAATGATGGTTCTCCGCTAGCAATGATGGTTCTCCGTAGTTGCATGTCCGAAAGATTGTGAAACTATTGAGAACTTGAGCTACAGGTCCTAAGCCCTGGTAAAGGAGGAAGGTTGCGATGGCTGTTATTCATGGCCACCGTGTAAAGCAAAATGGATAAACCCCAATGCCAAGGTGTCATGCGACCCGTGCCGAGGGCTGAATGGTTGAGGGGGTTCTAAACATGCTCAACCGCGAACGGAGCCTGGGGTGCACCAGGGCGAACACCCCAGTAAGCAGCCCTTACTGCACTACGGCGGGGCACTGGTGCAGCGGACATTAATTTCCCTAGCTACTCGTGGGACCAAAAATGAGTACAAATTCTACAAACAACCCTCAAGGTGACGACTGCCTCTCTCAGTCGTGTGAGAGCGAAGTGGAGAATACTCTGAGTCAGCTTGGCCTTACCGAAGACCAGCTACTCAGTAGTTCGCAGGAGAAGATGGAAATATCCTGCCCCTCAACGCCTATCTCCCGGAGCAGCACATGTTTCGACAAAGCTGATCCAGATCTACAACCCCCCTCATCGACCGACTCCAACCTGCTGGACATGGAAGATAACGAAGATGATGGTATAAGGATCGTCATCAACCCCCAAAAATCTTTAGCAAGTAGCAAAGGATCCGAAGATAACAAGGGTTCTACGGAAGCCAAGGGTGCTCCGAGAAAGAAAATCCCCACACTCACACGCTCGCAGAGGAAGCAGCTTAGAACTCTCCGGGAGAAGGGAAAAGACCGGAATGAGGCCTTGTCCATAATCCTGAATAAGGAGAGTGAGCCCACTTCCTCAAAACGCTCGAGAAACGACCTAGACAAATCCGCCACAGAGGACCCCAAACAAAAAAGGGTGAAGCATCATCTGGATCCGAGAGAGCGCGCCCAACAGTCCTCAAACCGCGCGCCTCAGAAAAACGTGTCTGGACAACAAAACCCACCCATGAGGAAAACAGCTGGTATCAGCTACAGTGATATGGCCAAAAGCGTGAAGGTCGGGATAATACCCAAAGACTTTCCCACCGTCCAACTCACTACAGCCCAGCAAGACCTTCTACAAGAAGCACTCCTGCTCAGAGTAGTTCAACAGCGAAACGAGCCAATAAAACCCAAATTCAACAACCTCATCTACAAGTCCGGTTACATGGTTCTAATATGTAAGGATCAAGAGACTGCTGAGTGGTTAAAGAGAATATCCCCATCCATGAAACCCTGGGAAGGTGCAGAGCTGATGGCAATGGACGAAGTGGCGATTCCACGTCCAGAGATGATCCGAGCATTCTTCCCACAAAGCTCCAGCTATGATGACGACCGAATAAAGGCTCTCATAGAAAGCCAAAATGACATCACAACAACTAATTGGCGTATTGTGAAACGATCCATTCTGAAAGATATTCATGTTGAATGGATCTTCACAGTAGAGGGTGCGTCGATGGAAAAGTTGAAGAAGTCCAAATACACCCTCAACTACCGATTTGGTGAAATCCAACTAAGGAAGATTACAGATCAACCGACTGCCGCTACCGCCAATCCGACTGGAAGGCCGACCCAAGAGCAATCTGAGGAGGCCTCCTGTTCAAGGAGGTTCGGCTAACTGGAAGGCCGACCCAAGAGAAATCTGAGGAAGCCTCCGGTTCGGGCGAGGTTATTAAATCTCACCCCAAAAGCACCATAAAGGCTAGTCTGTCCGCCTCTAAAGGAAAAGCTCGAAGCTTACATGCGACCCCTGCTCTAGTGGTACCAAACCAAAGGTATCTAAACAGGGCAAAGGGGGTGCAAAAGCGACAGTTTGGCCACAGAGGCGAAACTGGCGGGCCAGGTTGCTACAGGAAGAGAGAAACCCAAACTGTAATACCAAACGACATCCTGATGATCCGCAACATCCAAAGCCGGACAGTCGTCGTCCGGAAAAAAGCAGGAACCCCGGAAATGGCGACTAAAGTTCTGCAAGTGAACCTCCACCATGCCGAGAGCGCCACGGGTGTGCTCTGTCGGAGGTTCACCAAAGAGAATTTAACCGTGGCCCTCATTCAAGAGCCATGGGTCAATAAATCCAGAATACAAGGTATTCCACAACACTCATGTAAGTTGGTATATGATGACAGCCAGCTTTCTCCTAGAGCGGCTATTTTATTACATAACAACTGTAAATACTTTCCAATTTCAGAATTCATAAAAGGGACATCGTAGCGGTCAGGATGGAGGTACCTTCCGCCAGAGGGAGTAGAGAGATCTTGGTGGTCTCGGCATACTTCCCAGGTGACGTGGACGAAATCCTCCTCCAGAAATAGCTGCGCTCGTAGCCTACAGCCACCGACACAACATCCCCTTCGTCATAGGGTGCGACGCAAATGCACATCACACCGTATGGGGAAGTACAAATATAAACACCAGAGGTGAGTACCTGTTACAGTTTCTCTCTTCCAAGAACATTGACATTTGTAATGTTGGTGACAAGCCCACGTTTGAAAACTCTATTCGTCAGGAAGTTTTGGACTTGACTCTATGTAGTCGGTCTATCTCTGATAAAATAAAAACTGGCATGTTTCTGAAGAAATATCAATGTCAGACCATAAACACATCATCTTCGAATGGGAAGGGGTCTAACGATGGAAAAACGTTTAAAGATCCTAAGAAAACTGATTGGGAATCCTACTCAGCTATCCTACGATCCGAAGAGTACATCATAGAAAGTCACATCAAGTCCATAACACAATTGGAAGATGCGTCCAAATCCATTAAAAACAAAATCCTTAAAATACAAAGAAATAAGGTCAGCCAAACGGAAATCGTGGATTCTAATGTGTGAAAGCATAGAGAATACACCCGTAGTGGCCAGACTCAAAAACTCTTTCAAAAGACCACTCCAATGGTGTGGGTAGCCTCCGAAAGACGGATGGTTCGCTCACTGTAGAGCCTAGCGATACACTGAGCGAATTGTTAAAGATCCACTTCCTGATTCAATCCCTGAGTCGAGCATCGGCGACCAAGGCACTGGAATTGCTGTCTCAGATCCACAAGAGATCCAATCATGGGTTTCTGGATCTAAAAGACCCAATAAAGGTTGCAAAGGAAGCTTTCACTCGGGCCAGGGTTGAGAGGGCTGTGAGATCTTTCGAGCCATTTAAGTCTCCTGGCATGGATGGAATATTCCCAGCGTTGATCCAAAAGAGGAGAAAACACTGGTTCCACCCTTGGTTGAGATTTTTAAGGCGAGTCTGATTTTGGGGCACATACCTAACGATTGGCGTCAAATCCGGGCTGTCTTCATTCCGAAGGCAGGCAAGAGAGATAAAACCAACCCCAAAGCATTCAGGCCGATAAGTTTATCCTCTGTAATGCTCAAAATTATGGAAAAGGTACTATGCGAGTACATAAATCACAAATTTATGAAAGCAATGCCTTTGTCAAAAAACCAATTCGCTTATCAAAGTGGAAAATCTACGATCTCGGCACTACATACGGTAGTTCAAAAATCGAAAAAACACTTAATGCAAAGAAATTGCTCTTGTAGCAGGGCGGGATATGGAGGGCGCATGCGAGAACGCTTCTTATTCGTCGATAGGGTCAGCAATGGTGAGGAGAAAATTCGACCCATGCATTGTTACCTGGGTACATGCTAGTCTAGCTAATCGGAAAATCGCCTCTGAGCTTAGCGGTTCATACATCACTGTTAAAGCAACAAGGGGTGTCCGCAAGGCGGAGTGCTTTCTCCTTTGTTGTGGTCACTGGTGGTGGATGAGCTTCTAGACAGCTTAGATAGAAGAGGCTTCGAAGTGGTTGGATATGCTGATGACGTTGTCATTATTGTATGAGGCAAATTCGAAAGTGTTATCGTGGAAAGAATGCAAGCTGCCCTAAATCACACTTTTTCCTGGTGTCAAAAGGATCAACTAGGCATAAATCCTACAAAACTTCCATTATCCCTTTCACCAAACGGAGAAAGGTACAACTGAAACCCTTTTCTTGAATCAAACACAATTAGTTTATTCAAGTGAAGTAAAATATCTAGGTGTCATACTCGACGCAAAGCTTAATTGGAACTCTCATCTCCAATCAGTTGTGCAGAAAGGTCTCAATACACTTTGGGTTTGTTCAAAAACCCTTGGTAAAAGATGGGGCCTAAAACCAAGTATGATCATGTGGATATATAAAACCATTGTCCGTCCCAGGACAACTTACGCTTCCCTTGTCTGGTGGCCTAAAACTAATGAGGCTGCTGCAAGGGCTAAGCTCAACAAAATCCAACGCACCGCTTGCATAGCCATCACTGGTGCAGTTCGTAGTACACCCACTTTGGCCCTAGACGCAATGCTTCACCTGCCCCGGTTAGATCAATTCATAAAGCTGGAAGCGGAAAAAGTGCTCTAAGGTTAAAGAGAACAAAAACACTGCTGTCGGGAGACCTTACGGGTCACCTCAGCATATTAAATGAATTTGCCATAAATCCCGCAATAGGAATTTGTAGTGACTGGATGGAAACGGTAGTCAATTATGACTTACCTTACAATGTGTTCATTCCTTCCCGCCAGGAGTGGGAAGGAGGTGGACCAGCGTTCCAACAGGCTCTATAAATTTCTTCACAGATGGTTCGAAAATGAATAATCTGACAGGATCCGGAATATATGGCCCTACAACAAAAATTTCTGTCCACTTAGGACAGTGGCCCTGATATTTCAGGCGGAAATATATGCAATATTAGAATGCGTGTTATTATGCCTGAGGAGAAAGTATAGATTTGCAAAAATATGTATTTTCTCTGACAGCCAAGCGGCACTTAAGTCGCTTAATAACTACACTTGTAACTCAAAGCTAGTGTGGAAATTGAAAAACTTATCCATACGCAATCGAGTCTACCTATATTGGATCCCAGGACATACGGGTCTAGAGGGAAACGAGATTGCTGATGAGCTAGCCAGGAATGGATCTAATGAAAGGTTCATTGGCCCTGAGCCCTTCTGCGGGATCTCAGACGAACTGAACAAATATATGGTCAGTCAAATCACATCAAACTGGAATGCACTTCCCCATACGAGCCAATCCAAAAGGCTCGTAACGATTAACCCCAAGAAAACCCAACAACTATTAGGTCTCAACAAAAGGGATCTCAACATCTACACCGGTCTAATAACTGGACACTGCCCCTGCAGATACCATCTACAAAAGATCGGAGCAATCCAAACCTCAAATTGCCGCTTCTGTGACGAGGAGAGAGAAACATCAGAACACATCCTCTGCTATTGCAGTGCACTCACCCAACGTAGGTTCAAAGTGCTCAGCAAGACCGTTTTAGGGCCTGCTGACATATGGAGCTTATCCCCCAAGGACGTGGTTGGCTTGATAAAGCTAGTCTCGCCAGAATGGGGAGTCACATACTGTAGCTCAGGATCTGTATTCATCAATAATAGATGGTCTTGAGTTCAGTCGATACCGAGGTATCTCAGTGCCAAACATGTTACTGAGATAACTTGCGTGTTTCACAGCAAAAGGGTATATTACGCATTGCAAGAAAAATTTGAAATCCTGTAAAATTCAAAGCGCTTGCAATGAATATTTTCCTGGTTAATGATCAAAGGAAGCTAACGCTAAATTGTTTTGTTTATATTAATATTTATGACATTTCTATATCTAAATCGTCCCTAATCATTCGGTGGAGAATGAACAATTAGAAAACACATAGTCTATGACTAAAAAGATGTTTGGATTTCAGGGGGCGGCAGAGATTATGTCCAAAGGGATTGACAACCCGTACCTTGGCCACTGCGAGTTCTGGGGATTGCCTATAGAATGTGATGGGGTTTGACAATGAGCCATGTTGAACGTCCATGAAAATCTGCATATATAATCAAATATACCCTACCAAGCGAGCGTGCTCAGATCGCACTATCTCAAATCCTGGGGTTAGGTGGGTGACACGATAGACCTGACTCAACGCCCTCTGCGAGATAGAAGGTTTGCGCAGATCTCATAAACCCTATGTAATCTCGCAGATCTCATAAACCCTAATAATCACGGACACATGAAAGTTTGATGACATGAAACTATACGCTAACGTTCTTTAAAATCTGGCATGACATCGATAGGTTTCATTGATGGTTAGCTGCCATAAACGCTAAGCCATTGCAGATTCAATTTTTATGCACTATGACAGTTGAATTATGTATTTGAAATCAAGTCATCGCACACTATGTACGATTTTTTCTATGCGGGGATTTACCTCTGCGCGTTATTTCCGCGGAGCCATCCAAATTTTTCTTTTTCTCCGTAATATCACAATAGTCCTAAAATCTGGACGCAGTGATCTTCACCGACAAACGAGGATACCAATAAAACGTGAATCAATGAAAAATTAAAACCCATTTACCTAAAGTGCTTTCTTATGTGATTTTTTCAACATCCTCCTTAATACACCGAGGGAGGCATCATCACTGCTAGGTGAATTGATTGGAGTTTTTTTAGCGTTTCCTGGCTTTTATAATGAGTAAACTATTCCTTGTCTTTAAATCTGGGTGGTTTTTATTCATGCTTCTTTATTTTTAGCTAAGTTTACAAGGGTGCCCACAACCGAACCACGAAATGAAAATGTCCAAAAATGTCAAATTTTCTAAATTGTCAATATTTTTTTCTAAATCGATGAAATCATATTAATTTCTTTGCTAGTAGTAAGGTTAACCAGGGCCAAAGTTATGGACCAAACACAAAAGGGTGCCCACAACCGAACCTCCTCCCTAATAATGTTGCTCGTGTTTTCGTTAAATTTTTAAGGAATTTGTTAGAGCTAATTCGGTACACTGTATGCAACTATTTCATAACTAAACCGACTCCCGAAGCCAAGTAGTTATAGGGTAAATCACTACTTGGGCCTATGGATCCGTTTCCCGTTTTTCCCGTTTTCCGTTTCCCGCTCACTGCACATAAAACTCATAATTTCTACTGTTTGGAGGCCGCAGGTTTACGAATGATAATTTTTAAAAAGTCTCACATTTATCTCGCCCCACTGAGCCGGAGTGAATCATTCTATTTTTACAAAACGGTATCTTAAAATAAACGCATAGTTGACAATCGTCACAGTGATCGATACGATTATTGCTTAAAGCTGTTAACCACCACACAATAATGCTAAACTCACGCACTTCAAACCTTCCTATTTGTTCGTTTTACTACCCGAATAAAAAATATTATAGAAAAACAATACAGTTTATTGTAACATCACTATACAATACAATAAATTTACAATAGATTTGAATGTAGATGAAATAATAGAAATACATTAGAATGTATTGTTATGAACCATTCATTGAATTGTAAATGAAGTTTTCGCATTAGAACGTACGGGTTGTTAAGTATCGTAACTATACAAAATTTGAGATTTTTTCATATACTTTTTTTTGTCAAACAATAGAGTGTATCGTAAATATATTGTTGAAATATCCAAAGAAAACCGTTCAAATTACATTAGATTGAATTGTATTTTTATATTAAAACAATACGAGATTGAATTTCTTAAGGTAAGGTCCATTAATTACGTAACGCTAAAATTGGACTTTTTCAGCCCCCCCCCCCCCCTATGTCACACTTTTTGTATGGAGCCTCTGAAAATTTTGTATGGATCGTCACGCTTCGCTCAACCCCCTCCCCTATCTAAGCGTTACGTAATTTGTGGACGTTCCCTAATTATGACGGCTCTACCGTTCAACAATGAAATTTTAAGAATAATAATGCATATTTGCGGCAATAGGATAAATATTGTTATATTGCTTATATGCAATTTGATCAAAATTTTCAGAAGCTATCAATGATTAAAATTTATGCACTAAATGTTCTAAAAACAATTGAAAGCATTGTTGCATTACAGAACTATGTTGACGTATTTTATCCACGGTGTTGATACAATATGGACAACCATCAAGAAACAATATATCCTATTGTATACCGTAATTCAATTGTTTACACTGTTGAGCCTATGGTACACTTTTATTCGGGTAGAACTTATAAAAACGTATTAGAAAAGTCCTCGAACCTAACAAAAAATTACCTCAGCCCGTGTTGCCAAGAGGCCGGGAACCTTTTCTAGTATGAAATAATCCTTCATCGTTAAAAGGAGGACTGTATTATACGTTGACGCTTTCATGTTATTTGTAATTCTCTCGATTTCAAAAAGTGAAAAAGTATAATTTTTGGATGTTTGAAAGGAATTTGGATGAGTGAATATATCTTCTCATCCAGTTAAAGACTATTATGAATAATACCATTTGGCATCACGTTGTCGTGGAACGTGCATATTTTTGTTTACGTCGCATTTTCTACCGTCGCTAGAGTGAATGAGAGATTTATATGTTGAAAGATTGAGTGAAAATCGCTTATGCTGGGAATCGAATTGAAGTATGATGGAAAAGCAATTGCAGTGACTGAAATACGTGCTACACCTCATAAGTTTAAATCAAATAAAAGTTTTTTCAAACGATTTTATGCAAGGATACTCCATTTTAGCAGAATTGAACCCCATTGCACGGCCCATAATATTCAGGAAGGTTGCTTTCTGCCATAAATATCAAGTAAATAATGCCGTCGTACGCATGTAAAACCGAGAATGTGGTAAGAAATCCTATATAGAGAATTATTCAATCTCATATAGCAACTAATGACCTAAATAGGAGCGTGGTCGTTGCCTGTTATTGATCTTCAAAATAAGGTTCTTATCGAATTAAGAATGACTCTTCCTGTCAGTCTGTGCCAGAAATATTAATTCATCCTTTTCATGAGTGCAAATCAGCAAGGGCAATTAGAAGTAACGATTTCGTTACAGATTCCAACATATAATAACATCGATTCTAATTTACGACTTTCAATCCGAAAGTTTTTGAATAATAAAAGGTTCACTTCACTGACATCTAAAATAATGCACTATTGATAAACTGAATAATCTGCCACTCATATGCAATCATAACTCGACTAAATATCATAAATTAGAGATAGATGGAAAGAGTTTTTTGAAGCATGGCGTTTGCGTATACAGGTATGGTATTCGAACGATTCCAGTCTTGATATTATACCCAATTATATTTTAAAGAGGTGAATCAGTCAAGGGCTGAAAACTTCTATAATAATGAAGAGAAAACTAATTATAACGACTGCATATTTTAATGATTTTCGATATGTTGGTTGTATTCGTTACAGTTAAGACTCTATGAGTCGATATTGAGGAGACCATCGACTCATGGAATTATCGAAATGTATAAAATCCTTGGGAAGCAGTTTGAAGGGATATCTATAGTAACCTTTTTCATGTGAAATAATTTGCTTTCATGAGTCGATATCGAGTCATGGAGCATCGGCTCGTGAAGGTTTGACTGTATTGACAAAATGAACTTAATTCATGATATGTTCTTAATTCACATTCAAAAAGTAAATCAATTAACAAATACAGAACGATCACGCGATCTGCGAAATATTTTGTTCTGCTTTATATGGGTGAATGAATCAATTAGCAAATGAAATATTAGTTCGCGTCCGATCGTGTTTCGTCTAATAAGCAGAACGATTGCGCGATCATTGAGATATTTGTCTCTGCGTTGTGCGGATAATTAAATTAATTAACAAACAAAAATTTAGTGCGTGTTCTATCGTGTTTGTATTAGCGATCGCGCGATCATCAAAATATTTTGTTCTGCTATGTGCGGTTGATAAGTCGATTAATTAGTGCGCGTTCGATTGTGTTTTTGTTTAAACTTTATCAAACTACACGCTTCACACGGCAAACCGTTTACCAAAACGAACCCTGCTACAATACCTACCCCATGTATCCAACATCCCAGTGATTTCTCGTGGAAGTGCAGATGACTCGTCCCATTTCTTAATTGACTTGCATTCGGACATGGCCGGCGCTGGTATTGCTTGATATTGGGTCACCAGTTCTTATACATTGAGGGTGCTGTTAGTACCAAACATCATCTGTTGGTTCTCTGTGTAATTACAGCTGACCTGGCAATAACGGAGTAGCAACCTTGGGCGGTCAATCATGCTCATGCTCATGCTCATGCTCGAGATGGACTAGTTAGCATGACGCGATAAACCATGACAAGCGATCTTGTGCGTGGCAACTGGCTTCAGGCGCCACTTTTGTATTCAATTTGGACTTCTTCTTCATTTTGTGAGATTGGGTGGTCTTTATTTGCCGGCATCACTTTCACGCTCTCGCTGCAGAGCTGCAGAAAGGTACGTTTCAGCCCCTTTGTTATCAGCGGTGAGGAATTTGAAGAATTTCCCTTGCCTCCAATTGTGATGCGCTTTGACACCTTCTTGGCGACCGGCTCACCGAATCTCCAATTATCGGGTCGGGAGAGAATTACGCCACCTCGAAAACGGGAACGCGCAAACGGAATAAAACAACTAGACCAACAAAAAAACAGCTTAAAGGTTCCCCCAACACACGACCATCGCGACGCGATTCTATCGATTGGCGACTGCGACTCTGTCTCCGTTGGTATGGAAGCGGGAGCGTAAATGGAATATTGCCTGCAGTGACCCAATGATATAATCGCGGCGACTAGTTGTTGCCAATACGGGGATGAAATCGCTAAGCTCGGGGGGGGGGGTCTTAAAAGGGACGAGTAATAGCTTAGTACCGATGACACGGTCATTCGTGCCGCTGTCTCGATCCTACTCGAACTGGTACATATTTCCTGTTGCTTGTTTTTGCTTTCTTGTCGCAGCCTACTGATCTGTTCTTCTTTAATTCGCGACTACGAAGGTAAATTCTTCACGCACATCTGACAGTTCCTTATGGGATTTTACTATGGAGGAACAAGAAGAGGTGATTGGCGGCCATGTTTCACACACAGTCTGACAGATAGCAATGAGATTTTGTCATAAGAGTGAGTTGAGGCATTACCTTCGTATTCGCGAATAAGGAGGAGGGTTCGTAATCCTTACTCAATATCAGAAGCACAGGATGCTCTCTCATGAAAATTTTCAGGCAGAAATCACTTTTCGGGAAATAAAAACAGCCTAGAGAATGATAACCAGTTGTGACGATTCTCAGTGTGACGATTCTCACATAATTTTCCTTAAAATTTTGATAACATACGCCAAAATTGTTTTGAAAATAAAAATGGGTTTCCCACAATTTTAATTAATCATGAAGTAACTTTCAAAAAGAATTTCTAAAATTTCCGGGGTTTTTTTTCTCGGAAATTTCTTCTGAATTTCTCCTTCAGAAATTCTTTCCACTCCAGGAATTTGCTCCACGAATTATTAAGAAACTTTCCCCAGGAATTCCCATCGAAATTCCCGCAGGACTTATTCCGAAAATTTTGATAGAAGATTTTTCCGAAAATCTATTTTAGAATGAAATTTGAAATCCTAACGGAATATTCCAAAGATTTATTATCGGAAATATCAAAAGAATTTCCTGATAAAATATTCGAAGGAACTTTTGAAGTAAATTCTGTATAATTTCTAATAAAACTGCTGATTAGATTCCCGAAGAATTTCTATAGGAATATCCGAAGGTCTCTAAGTGAAACTGTGCACCATGGTCCATTGGAAATAAGGAGGAATGGTCCTTTGGAAATCTAGGGGGTTTGGTGCCAGGCCCTGCAAGCCAGCTAAAAAAAAAAACTCACGTAACGAATAATCAACAAAAGAGTACGGACCGGAACCATCGGCGAAGACCACTGCGACGAAAAGGTACTAGCGATTGGAAACTCGGTTCGTGGAACTGCAAATCTCTCAACTTCATCGGATACTCGCCGATGTGCTCAAGAACCGTGGATTCGGCATCATAGCGCTGCAGGAGGTTTGTTGGAAGGGATTAATGGTGCGAACGTTTAGAGGTAATCATACCATCTACCAGAGCTGCGGCAACACACACGAGCTGGGAACAGCTTTCATAGTGATGGGCGACATGCAAAGGCGCGTGATCGGGTGGTGGCCGATCAACGAGAGAATGTGCAGGTTGAGGATCAAAGGCCGGTTCTTCAACTTCAGCATAATCAACGTCCATAGCCCACACTCCGGCAGCACTGATGATGATAAGGACGCATTCTACGCGCAGCTGGAGCGTGAGTACGATAGCTGCCCAAGCCACGACGTCAAAATCATCATAGGAGATTTGAACGCTCAGGTTGGCCAAGAGGAGGAGTTTACACCGACTATTCAGCGCACACCGGCTGACGAACGAAAACGGCCAACGACTAATTGATTTCGTTGCCTCCAAGAATATGGCCATTCACAGCACCTACTTCCAGCACAGCCTTTCATATCGGTACACTTAGAGATCACCACTGCAGACAGAATCACAAATCGACCACGTTCTGACTGATGGACGGCTCTTCTTCGACATTATCGACGTCAGGACATATCGTGGTGCTAACATCGACTCTGACCACTATCTGGTGATGGTTAAACTGCGCCCAAAACCATCCGTCATCAACAATGTTCGGTACCGACGACCGCCTCGGTACGACCTAGAGCGACTGAAGCAACCTGATGTCGCCACTGCATACGCACAGCATCTCGGAGCAGCGTTGCCGGAAGAGGGTGAGATCGATAGGCCCCCTCTTGAGGACTGCTGGAATACAGTTAACACAGCCATTAACGACGCAGCGGAGAACAACGTCGGGTATATGGGAAGAAGTCGACGGAACGATTGGTTCGACGAAGAGTGCAGACAGATTCTGGAAGAGAAGGACGCAGCGCGGGCGCAGGACCCGGCAGAACGTGGAACGTTATAGACGGAAGCGGAGACAGCAGACCCGCCTTTTTCAGGAGAACAAACGCCGCATGGAAGAAGCGGAGTGCGAGGAGATGGAACAGCTGTGCCGTTCTCAAGAAACACGCAAGTTGTACCAGAAGCTCAACGCATCCCGCAAAGGCTTCGTGCCGCGAGTCGAAATGTGCCGGGATAAGGATGGGAGCATCTTGACGGACGAACGTGAGGTGATCGAAAGGTGGAAGCAGCACTACGAGGAACATTTGAATGGCGGTGAGAGTACAGGCAGTGAAAGTCAAGGCAGCGGAGGAGCTGACTACGTCAGTCCAGCGGACGATGGAAGCCAACCACCTCTACCTTGAGGGAAGTTAAGGATGTCATCCAACAGCTAATGACCAATAAAGCGGCTGGTAAGGATGGTACCGGCGCCTAGCTCAGCACCATGGGCCCGAAAAAGCTGGCCACTTGCCTGCACAAATTAATAGTCAAAATCTGGGAAACTGAACAGCTACCGGAGGAGTGGAAGGAAGGGGTTATATGCCCCATCTACAAGAAAGGCGACAAGCTGGAGTGTGAGAACTTTCGAGCGATCACCATCCTTAATGCCGCCTACAAAGTGATATCCCGGATCATCTTCCGTCGTCTGTCACCATTAGTGAATGAGTTCGTGGGAAGTTATCAAGCCGGCTTCGTTGACGGCCGCTCGACAACGGATCAGATCTTTACTGTACGGCAAATCCTTCAAAAATGCCGTGAATGCCAGGTACCAACGCATCATCTGTTCGTTGATTTCAAGGCGGCATACGACAGTATAGACCGCGTAGAGCTATGGAAAATTATGGACGAGAACAGCTTCCCTGGGAAGCTTACCAGACTGATCAAAGCAACGGTGGATGGTGTGCAAAACTGTGTAAAGATTTCGGGCGAACACTCCAGTTCGTTCGAATCGCGCCGGGGACTAAGACAAGGTGATGGACTTTCGTGCCTGTTGTTCAACATTGCGCTAGAAGGTGTCATGCGGAGAGCCGGGTGTAACAGCCGGGGTAGGTTTTTCAACAGATCCAGTCAATTTATTTGTTTCGCGGATGACATGGACATTGTCGACCGAACATTGGCAAAGGTGGCAGAAATGTACACCCGCCTGAAACGTGAAGCAACAAAAGTTGGAGTGGTGGTGAATGCCTCAAAGACAAAGTACATGCTTGTGGGCGGAACAGAGCGCGACAGGGCCCGCCTGGGAAGCAGTGTTACGATAGACGGGGATACCTTCGAGGTGGTCGAGGAATTCGTCTACCTCGGATCCTTGCTAACGGCTGATAACAATGTCAGTCGTGAAATACGAAGACGCATCTGTAGGGATTGAGATGGGCATGGTAAATGACATAAACCGAATAAAGGGCATATATAAAGAATGTGCACATTCTTTATTAGGCATTAGCATTAGCCCTAGATGGGAAAGTGACAGATAAGAGAGTGGAATATTTGGTAGGAGGTCATGGTGTTGAGTTGATCTGCTTCGCTCAGCAGCTGGAGATTGACGCGCCAAAATTGTAGTAGAAAATCGTACTTACAACCACCTACAAAGTGCGATGGCCCTCTATGGGTTGAAGACCACGAAGACCAACGTACAAATTGATTCTTGGAGCATATGAATGAGGTGAATGAACAACCGTTGGAGGAAACTTCATCTATTCAAACCGGAAATATCTGTTCGTTGCCTGAATATAAGACAATATTCCGTAGAAAATGGTTTTCGATTTCCTTGGCCTTTGAATGGTGCCTTCGGCAAACAAATCTTTGTAATGGTATTTTCACCGAGGGTTTAATTAAATATAAGCTCAATAATACATTTACAATAAAAGAGAAAACCAAGGACAAGTTATAATTGCAAGAGACTAATAAAAAAGCCGGAGAGAAAGGGGGATGTGTAGGGCAAGACAGCCCTGTTGTATACCACTTTATATTATATGCTGTTTATGCCGTCTTGGTGTTGGTGACGAGCAAACAGCCAAGCATCGTTCTCCTCAGTCAGAGTCCAACAGTGATCCGAGTAAGGCGATACCTTCGCCGAGTGCAATAATGCGCAATGGGTGATTTCCTGGTGCAGCAGCAAGCTACACACAAACATGGCATGAGTTTGGGTTTAAACAAATCATAAACTTTCAACTGTCGAATGGCATAAATATTTCGTTTCCAAAACTGTCCTCAGCGTAGCCAAACTCAATTCGAAGTACGTGGCATTAGTTTCATTCGCTTCTGAGAGAAATAATCACAAATTTCGAGCAGTCAAACGGCATACATAAGGGTCTGTTCACAAATTACGTAACGCAAAAATCCTAGGTTTTGACCCTTTCTCTCCCACTCGTAACAAAGAGTAACATTTTTGGTACCCCCTCCCTCCCCCATCTAATGCGTAATTGTTAAAATTTCCAAGGCAGATTTTTTTTCTTCCCTGAAACATGTGGATTTTGGTATTTTTTAACATTGTTAGAATAGGAACGGCACATGGTCAAAAACCAAGAAAATCAACAATGAAGTGGTTGAGCTAAAATACAATTGCTTAGAACGAAAAGCGTTACGTAATTTGTGAACAAACCCTAAGTTCAATTCCTTAATTGTCTACGGATCCCCATGCCCACCACAACCGACTCGAACCATTTTCAGAAAATATATCAAATTTTTTATCCAAACAACACAATGGTTGATGTTTGATGAAAGGAGAGCAAATTGAAAAACAAATTTCAGTCTTTTTAAAAAGACAGGAACATCGTTTTCGACCAGAGGTCGTACAGACTGAACACTTGAACACATGACACACACTTGAGTTGTCAATTGTTAGGCATCATTGTTGGTTTGGCGATCTGCTGGTCACGTTGTTTTTTTCTTTGGAATCCGTGGAGATTTGTGTTGGTTATTTTTTCTTCCTTGTTGCAGCCTAAGCTGTAGTTATGGTAACTACAGATTTGTTTTATTTTTTTTTTCGGAGCAGTCGATTCGGCGCAAACATAGTCCCCGGGCTAGGAAGTACTTGAAGGATCCTAGATGGCTGCATTATTGTGGCCTGGATAGACTTGGACGGTTTTTACTGAATTGATTGCGAAGATGCTGAACATATTGCCATCTTCGAAAATTATTGTTTAATACCAAATTTTCAAAACGACTTATCTGCTTTTGTAAACAAAGATTCAAACACTGATTTGAAGAATCTGATAGCACTCCTAGAAATTCGGACTCCGACCATAGGACACATAGGGGTATTTTACCAATCTAACCGGAATAAAGTTGATTTTAAAAAAATGTGTTTTTGGTAGTGTAAATATGTGTAAAAAATAGCTGAATAGTGTGGGACCTGTATCTGTATATATCTGTGATATTTTTACAGCTACGCTCTTTGAAACGCTTGCTTTTACATAGCATGAAATTAATTATTTCAGTGTTCATTCTGTATAACCTGTGAATTAAGGTTTCCTTATTACCACGGTTATTATTACCACGGATGATGATTTTAGTGGTAATATAGTAGTCCATATTTCATTCATAGAAAAAAAAAAGATTTTGAGATAGTTGTTACTTTTGAATAAAAGAAGACGAAAAACTCACAATTTCATTGGTCTGGCATTTCGTTATTCGGCGATATTCGGTTATATTTCAGTATATATCCGCTAGATATACATCCATATTTTGTAATCCCGAAATAAAATCTTGCGCAAATTTGCGCCATTTTAAAATCGGCGTTTCGAAAGTTTTTATACAATTTGAGATTTTTCTGTGAAGTGCAAGTTATTTCTAGTTGCGATGATCTTACCATCTCTCTTCCTAAGCGTATAGATATCGACTAACTATATGATAGTATATAACAAAATATTATTAATATTTACGAGATTCGAATCAGCCGTATTACGTTTGGGGAACATGGGGTTAAACGACTCATAATTTATAACGACTGGAAGGAATGTAACTGTGACTGTCGATTATTCACAACTTTAATGGTAAATTCATTTTATAAATCCAATACAATGCAAGTTTTTCTGTTATTATTTGGGAAGTTGCTCAGGGGAATGACTCCAAAACAATAATATGAAATAAAGTAAGATTAAATCAAAATTATCATACAAAGTACTGAGACGTTAAGCTCAACATGATTGAACTGAATAAAAAGTACACTGAAGTCGGTTTTCACACGAGGGATACGTTCCATGTAAATCAAAACCACGTGAATTCAAAAAACTGCGAAAACTCTAAAATCCACGTAAAAATGATTTCATCAAGAATCGACTTATCACGGTTTTCATGGGGTTTTGGATCTGAGAAAGAAAGCTCATATGGAAATTCACATAAAAATGTGTAAGTCGCTTTGAAAGCGACCCCATTGTAAACAAAATGATTTCGTTGAAGCAAGTTATCATTACGGAGAACATCAAAACGCTTCTTAGAAGAAATAAATAATAGCTAGTCAACTGGTAAACGAATTACGAAGAATGATGATTCCTTAGCACAAAAGGTGAAATCAGTGCGATGTTTGAATGGTTTAGTGAGGACTAACTCATTCATTATTTTTCCAATCTTAAACATTCACTCACTCACACATTTACATATTCACTCATACTTTTTTCTCATCTACTCATAAACTGATTTTCTTGTTCATTCACTTATATAAACTCTAACTCTTTCACTTTTTCACTCAATCACATTCTCACTCATTCACTCAGTCACTCTTACACGCATATTGGCTCGTTATCTCATTAGCTAACTTCCTTTCCCACTATTACACTTTTACATTTGCTTACTCATCCACTGAATCATTTATTCACCTACCGACCCACTAACTCGCATACTCACTTAGTCACTAACTCACTCACTTTCTCACCTATGGGGTCGTTCAAAATGATGTCACAGGTTTTTAGGGGAGGGGGTCTAAGATTTTGGGACCGTACATGTACAGGGTATCCAAAAAAAGGGTGAAAGAGGGGGGTAGGGGGTCTAGAAATCCTAAAAAGTAGTGGACGTCATATTTGAATTGCCCCTATTGATTAATTCGTCCGTTTTTGTATTATTACTCAAATAATCATTAATTAGTTTTCTCGCTTACTCACTCCCCACTCATTCACTCACCTACTCACTTATTCATTTGCTCACTCACCCAATCAGTCACTCACGGCTTCTCACGCTTACTTTCTCACTAATTGATTAACTAGTCCTTTTATTTCCCCTTGTTCGTTAAATTTTTCTCACTTCCAAGCTTTCCTCATCATCTGATTACTCGCTCACTTATTCACTGACTTAATTACTAACTCACTTACTCTCTTACTAACTTCATTACTTATATACTCACTTACTCACTCACTCATTAACTTGTTCGCTCACTTACTGACCCACTCATTTACTCATTCACTCATTACTTACGATAATCTTCCATTCCCTTGCTCGCTTACTTGCTCACTCACTTATTCACTCACTCACTCACTTGCTCAATCACTCACTCATTCACTCACTCAATTACTCACATACTCACTCACCTACGCACGTGCGAGATCTGCACCCTCATCAACTAGCATTTTGATCGGATTCTTCATACAATCATATATTTGAGCGAAAATACTTCTTGGCAGTGCGGAAGTATTTTTATCCCCTGTTAACTATGATGGCGAATTAAAACGCAAAACCCAGATTAATCCACCTAGCGGTGATGGCGCCTTTCTCGCGCAATAAGGTAATAAATGTAGCCGTTACGCCGTTACCTCGATGATGTACAAGAAAGGCAAAACAGTTACACCTTCTAATGTTATGATAGAAAATTTACACTAGTAGACGACAGATGGCGCTGCCAAAGGTTTCTCGAATTTCCTATGTTCGAATTTTGACTTTCGGACAATTTCATAGTACTATGAAACTGAACGAAGAGCATACTTACGCCTAAATGCGTGCAACACGAGCATCCTTATAGTACGATGAAACTCTTAATGGAAAGCCATGGATAAAATATTCATAGATGCAAGGCATTTTTCATATCACATTATTGTTCTATGTGACAATGTCTCATCACTATTTTAATATTATCTATTTTTTGCAATTTGCAATTATTATGAAATTCAATAGTGATCAACAGCGTTTTAGTCTCTGTCGGATGCAACTTGTTGCAAGAAAATCGGTTAAGAGTTTCTATGTGAAAATTTGGCTAATGTTTTTTTATGGCATTTTGTGCACACACACACGCACACACATACACACACACACACGCACACACGGACAGACAGACATTTGTTCAGCTCATCGAGCTGAGTCGAATGGTATATAACACTATGGGTCTCCGGGACTTCTATCAAAAGTTCGATTTTGAAGTGAAATGATAGCCTTTCGGTACAACTTAGTTGTACGAGAAAGGCAAAAATGTTTACTCATTTCTCATATTTGCAAATTTTATACTAAACTAGCTTTGTAAAGTAATCTATTTAAGATTAAAATTTGTACAGAGAGGATAAGGAGGTTATACTAATTGAGTATAAACTGCACATAAACGAATCTAGGGTCAACTACGAGAAACGCGTGTGGCATATAAATTTATTTCAGAATGTATGAAATTTGTTTGAGAAACAGCTAATAAAACACTTCAATACATCTCCGAATAAAGAAGCAACAAGAAACTGTTTGCAGTTTGAAGATAACTTTGGTAAGAGATTAAAAAGCTTTAGAAGTAAACACTCTCCAGGGAAGAAGTGGTTGGAGAAGAAACGGACGGAAAATGCATAAGATCAGGAAGATAAGTAAGAATGTAAAATTGTTTCCTTGGCTGCCTGCTAAGAAATAGAAGTCTCAGCTAAAAATCATCCACCCATGAGTTATAAAATAGTTAAACAATTCCTCAAAGTGTCCTAAATCATCCATCATGTAGGCACATCCCATAACGGAAGCATCAAATACTTTAGCACATTCGCATTCCATTACACACATTTGCATTCGCCCACGAAGGCACGAGGACACGTGCGTTTGGACATCAACCGTCCATGCAGAAAACAGGCTTCAGTATTTGAAAAATGAATGAAACCTTGAAATGATGTTGATACAAGCCAACCCCCGGTTTTAGGATGCGTTGATGTTCGTCCGGAAAGCGAAACCACCTGACAAGTTAGTTGATTGATGCTCCATTTTGGCTGTCGGTGGTGGCCCACATCTAAACCCTAAAGGTTCCCCATTCGAGCATTGGAATATCTCCTGAATAAGAAGAAGAAAAAAGCACAGGACTATCTTTTGAGGTCGCCACCATGTCCTGGTGGTGATTTTCGAGTGCGGCAAAAATGCAATTAATTTCAATAACCTCGGTTCCACGTCCAGCAGTGGCGTTGTCATTCTTGGTCACCCTCACTCTCGGGGATGAAGTTTGTTCCGACCGAACCGTCATCAACTTGCTTTGGTTGACTGTTGTCCGGCACTCTACTCGTGCCGGTACCTCTTTTCTCCACCGAGCTCCGCACATACACGGTGAAAAATTATGTACGTTCCGTTAAACCGTAATACAAAGTAAGGAACAGCATTTTTCTTTATTTTATCAATGTTTAGAGTGTTTTTTTTTACATTCGTTGACCTTATTTGAGCCGTCTTTAGTTTTTATAAATTTACAATTTTCCAATTATTTTCATATTTGAAATAGGGCGAGTCAAGTACGAGACACTGAAGACGGCCTTACTGTTGAGGTCGAAATACGTATCTGTCAAAGGTACAATAAAGTAGTGGAATTAAATGGAATAGTACAAACTCGTCTTATGACAAGTGAATTCATTCCACTAAAAGCTCAAAATAATTTTCTTACCAATTTCAAAGAAAATACAACTTTATCACGGTGCGTTCATGTCGATCCCAGAAAGAAAGTAACACCAGAACGCGGGTCAACCTCGAAGAACAGATGGCATTTTTTCCCGTCGCGTCGTTGTTGGTCGGCGTCTCCTGGTGGATTAGTTCTTGGCCATGGGGTCCACGGAGGGGGTAAACAAAGAGGAACTTTTACATCCACTCGTTGACGTTGCACTCACCAGGACTGATTTTTTTTTCGGGCCGCCATCGCCACTTTCCGAGAAGAGGATGATTTGCGAACTGGATGGAATGAACGTGTTACTCTCGATTTTTTTTTTCGGTTCACGTTTCCCGGACGGACGTCCATTAAACGTACTACTTTTTTGCACAATGAATCAGAGTCCCTACTGCTGACTGGTCGGGAATGGTCGTAGGAGTAATGGAGAACGAATCACTTGAACTGACCATTTCCATTAGAATTGACTCGAAGAATAATGTTTGGTCTGCTAAGAGGTTTAGGATTTGTGTGAATGGGGTGAAATACGTTATGCGTTTAGCAAATGGTGAATTTATTCCGTTTATGGCCATGCGAGTGAAAGCGGGATTCACATTTCAATCCAGTGCGATGTGTGTGAGTTTAAAAGTCTTTGAATAATCTACTGAGACAAAAATAATTCAATTTAAAATTCTATCAAGGCGATATATTTCACTCATAAGAAATATATTCCAACAACTAGGTTAGAAGGCACAATGATTCATTAAAGTTAGGCAAACGAATAATAAGGTCGGCTAACGCAGAACGATAACCATTCAATAAATCATCGATGCCTATCTGTTCGTCTGGAACTCACAGCATCACAGAAGTAAAAATTGCGATGAAAGAGTCTGACTTCGATTACGGTGCTCGTACACGTAAGGATGGTCTATCAACGTGATGTTTATGCTTGCGTTGATAACAGTCAGCCGGCAGACTCTGGTGTAGTCCTCCGCACGTACGCCCTGAATCGGTGCTTCGGGATATTACATTACCTTTCTCTGCTAATGATTGCCACCTCTTCGTTTTCTTGCAACGGGAAACATGATACAAATTCTTCCACGCAGAATGGGCGCACCGGTCCAGAACAAGACCATTTACATGCTTCTTAGTAACGATCACACTATACCTCGAGACCTCTCGAGAGCACCATCTTCTCCGCAGCTAATTGGCAGCAGTAATTTATTCAAAGTACTCTGGGCATTTACCTCACGTCGTCGCAACCCAAGTCGGAGACGTGATTTTGTTGTGTCTGTCCATGTCCTGGGCCGTCGCTGGCCCTGCTGCTTCTCATATTGTAGCATCCAATCGACACCAATTACCAGGCCCTAACGAATGCGCTCCTTCCCACTCCCATTCAGTCATTCAACAGAATGCTCTCTGCAAGGCTGCGGAAGCCAATATCGATTGGGTGGGCTCCGTTTACAAACTTGCCGTTATATAGACAAACGCAGTCACCGACATCATCAGAACAGCTGGTTTGGGTTAAATTGCTAGAATGAACCTTCTTCGGAGCAAACGATGGTACAATGTCGTCCCGGTTTTGACCACAGAAGTTTCTTTTTGATGGTAAGAAGTGTAAAACGTGGAAACTAAATGTTAGTAATGGAAAACAATATGTTTGACAATTTCTGTTGCCATTTTTAACTTGAATGATATATCGACATGAAACCAACATTCGTTGGTTCTTGCCCTCCAAATGATGTCTGGTCATTTTAGGACATACTTGGGTGACCACGGGATAACTTATTGAAGCAACCTCCGGGAGTCCGGTATAATGGAGTAATATTTGAAAGAATTCCACATCATGTTTGGCTAGATAACTCAAAATCCATACGATTTAGAAAGCCGCCGTCTGCTACAAAGATGTTCGAGTGGTTAACACCATTATGATAGAGGCTTAACTTGCCACTATCATAATATCAAATTTTACCACCCGAACAACTTTGTAGAAGACGGCAGCATTTCAAAACTCACAAATTGCGAGATATCTAACCTAACAATGCGGGCAGCAGGGACTATGTCCAAGGGCTTGACGATCCCTCCCCAGGCCATCTGCGAGTTGTGAGGCTTGCCTAGGATGTGGTGAGGTTTGACAGTGGGCCCTGTTAAATTCTTATAAAAAGCTGCATGAATCCGCAAGTAGGCCCCACCAAAGCGACCGTGTGCCGCTCAAAGCGCACAAGCCCAAGTCCTGGTGTTAGGTGGGACGCTAAACAGCCCTGACACGACGGTCCTCCGACGAGACAGGAGGTTTGCGCAGGCCCAATAAGCCGCCTGGAAAACCAATAATTACGAACAATATAAGAGATAATGCGACTCGATATAATCGGCAAAGACCTAGGCGACGAATAAAGGATCATGATTGGAAGCTTGGAACATGGAACTGCAAGTCACTAGGTTTCGCAGGTTGCGACAGGATGATCTACGACGCAACTTCGACGTCGTGGCGCTACAGGAGATTTCCTGGACAGGACAGAAAGTGTGGAAAAGCGGGCATCGAGCGGCTACCGTCTACCAAAGCTGTGGCACCACCAACGAGCTGGGAGCCGGCTTCATAGTGTTGTGTAAGATGCGCCAACGCGTGATTGGGTGGCAGCCAATCAACGCAAGGATGTGCATGCTGAGGATTAAAGGCCGTTTCTTCAACTTCCACTATCAACGTGCACTGCCCACACGAAGAGAGACCCGACGACGAGAAAGAAGCGTTCTACGCACAGCTGGAGAAGACATACGATGGATGCCCACTGCGGGACGTCAAAATCGTCATCGGTGACATGAACGCACTGGTAGGAAGGGAGGAAATGTATAGACAGGTCATCGGACTGGATAGTCTGCACACCGTATCGAACGACAACGGCCAACGGTGCATAAACTTCGCAGCCTCTCGCGGAATGATAGTCCGAAGCACCTTCTTTCCCCGCAAAAATATCCACAAGCCACATGGAGATCGCCTAACCAAGAAACGGAGAACCAAATCGACCACGTTGTAATCGACGGTAAATACTTCTCCGACATCACGAACGACCGCACTTACCGCAGTGCGAATATTGAATCCGACCACTACCTCGTTGCAGTATGTCTGCGCTCAGAACTCTCGACGGTGTACAACACGCGTCGACGCCGAACATTGGGCGGCTACAACACGGTAGACTAGCCCAAGGATACGCGCAGCAGCTCGAAGTGGCACTCCCAACGGAAAAGCAGCTAGGTGCAGCGACTCTTGAAAAGATGGCTGGAGAGATATTCGATCCGCCATTGGTAGCACCGCAACCGCTGCACTTGGCACGGTGCCCCCGGATCAGAGAAACGACTGGTATGACGGCGAATGTGAGCAGTTAGTGGAAGAGAAGAATGCAGCATGGGCGAGATTGCTGCAACACCGCACGAGGGCGAACGAGGCACGATATAAACAGGCGCGGAACAGACAAAACTCGATTTTCCGGAGGAAAAAGCGCCACCAGGTAGATCGAGACCGTGAAAAAACGGAGCAACTGTACCGCGCTAATAACGAACGAAAGTTCTATGAGAAGTTAAACCGTTCACATAAGGGCCACGTGCCACAGCTCGATATGTGTAAGGACATAAACGGGAACCTTCTTACAAACGAGTGTGAGGTGATCCAAAGGTGGCGGCAGCACTACGAAGAATACCTGAATGGCGATGTGGCAGACGAAGATGGCGGTATGGTGATGGACCTGGGAGAACGCGCACAAGACATAATTTTACCGACTCTGGATCTCCAGAAAATCCAGGAGAAGTTTGGCCGGCTGAAGAACAACAAAGCCCCTAGGGTTGACCAACTATCAGGAGAGTTATTTAAACACGGTGATGAGGCACTGGCTAGAGCGCTGCACTGGATCATTGCCAAGATTTGGGAGGAGGAAGTTTTGCCGCAGGAGTGTACGGAAGGTGTCGTGTGTCCCATCTACAAGAAGAACGAAGCTGGATTGTAGCAACTACCGCGCAATCACATTGCTGAACGCCGCCTACAAGGTACTCTCCCAAATTGTATGCCGTCGACTAGCACCAATTGCAAGGGAGTTCGTGGGGCAGTACCAGGCGGGTTTATGGGCGAACGCTCCACCACGGACCAGGTGTTCGCCATTCGCCAAGTACTGCAGAAATACCGCGAATACAACGTGCCCACACATCATCTATTCATCGACTGTAAAGCCGCGTATGATACAATCGATCGGGACCAGCTATGGCAGCTAATGCACGAACACGGTTTTCCGGATAAACTGACACGGTTGATCAAAGCGACGATGGATCGGGTGATCTGCGTAGTTCGAGTTTCAGGGGCATTCTCGAGTCCCTTCGAAACCCGCAGAGGGTTACGGCAAGGTGATGGTCTTTCGTGTTTGCTATTCAACATCGCTTTGGAAGGGGTAATACGAAGAGCAGGGATTGACACGAGTGGTACAATTTTCAATAAGTCCGTCCAGCTATTTGGTTTCGCCGACGACATAGATATTATGGCATGTAACTTTGAGAAGATGGAGAAAGCCTACATCAGACTGAAGAGGGAAGCCAAGCGGATCGGACTAGTCATCAACACGTCGAAGACGAAGTACATGATAGGAAGAGGTTTAAGAGAAGACAATGTGAGCCACCCACCGCGAGTTGGCATCGGTGGTGACGAAATCGAGGTGGTAGAAGAATTTGTGTACTTGGGCTCACTGGTGACTGCCGAAAATGATACCAGCAGAAAAATTCGGAGACGTATAGTGGCTGGAAATCGTACATACTTTGGACTCCGCAAGACGCTCCGATCGAATAGAGTTCGCCGCCGTACCAAACTGACAATCTACAAAACGCTCATTAGACCGGTAGTCCTCTACGGACACGAGACCTGGACGATGCTCGTGGAGGACCAACGCGCACTTGGAGTTTTCGAAAGGAAAGTGCTGCGTACCATCTATGGTGGGTTGCAGATGGCGGACGGTACGTGGAGGAGGCGAATGAACCACGAGTTGCATCAGCTGTTGGGAGAACCATCCATCGTTCACTCCGCGAAAATCGGACGACTGCGATGGGCCGGGCACGTGGCCAGAATGTCGGACAGTAACCCGGTGAAAATGGTTCTCGACAACGAGCCGACGGGCACAAGAAGGCGAAGTGCGCAGCGGGCAAGGTGGATCGATCAGGTGGAAGATGACTTGCGGACCCTCCGTAGACTGCGTGGTTGGCGACGTGTAGCCATGGACCGAGCCGAATAGAGAAGACTCTTATATACCGCACAGGCCACTTCGGCCTTAGTCTGAATAAATAATAATAATAAATGGGTCTTACCACCGAACAACTTTGTAGTAGACATCAGCTTTCTATACCTCACAGATTGCGAGATATTAGAAGCGTGCGCCAGTCCAAAAATCGGCGGCGGCGGTGTTTGTCAGAATTTTGGTCGGTGGCGGCGGTGTTTTCGGGGTTACACCGAAAGCCATTTTTACCGGCGACGGCAGCGGCGTAGCGATTTTTTTAAACGTTCTCAAAAATTAGTTTTTCATTTTTTCGGGATATTTACAAGACATCAACGAGAGCATCTTTTCTTTACGATTTTCATCAATGGAATTTTTTATTCCCTATTACGAATTTATCACAGGAACCACTTTGAAGCTCTTTGTAATTCCCAAGGAAAATTGTTAAGACTTTCAGTGGAAAATTATTCGAAATTTACTTAAGAAACTTTTCATAGTTTTCAGAGAAATTGTTCCAAATTTTGTTGAGCATTTTGTGATATTTACACTGAAATGAGGAAAACATTTTGGATTTTTATGAAGAATTGTCCGGAGTTTCATTCTAGTTTGCACGTGATTTTTTTTAAATTGCTTTGGAAAATTCTTCGGAATTTTCGCGAGGAATTTTCCGGAATTTCCACTAAAATTCTTCAGAATTTTTGAAAATCAAATTTTCACGGAAAATTTTTCGGAAGGAATTTCTTTGGATTTCTACGGGAAGTTCTTTGTATTGTTCATAAGAAATTCTTCGATTGTTCCTAGGAAAAATATTTAAATAAGGGAAGGGTTGTTTGGTCGAAGACTATTCAGCAGAAAGCAATTTGGCTGAATACCACGTTAAGCCGAAAGTCATTCACCCGAATTGCATTTGGCCGAAATGAACGTTTGAGCGAAACAGCCTTATATCGGAAACGGCTTGGATGACAATTTCATTTGGCCAAAGCGACATACGGCTGAACCGCTAAAGGTTTTTTTTTCTGAAACGCTAAATTTGATGATTTTGACCCCCGCCCTCCCCCTCGTTATACTTTTTGTATGGAAGGTTTAGCTTTTTCGTATGGATCGTAACACGCGGCCTAATTCCCTCCCTTCCCCTAAAGCAGCAGCTCTCAACCTTTTTCTAAAGAAGTACCCCTTCGAAGTTCTGCATTAATTTAGGTATCCCCTCTTCAAAGTAGGCTTCCAAGCCTTTTGATAAAAATAATTCCGAGCCCTATGGAAGGAGGCTTGCCAGCCTCTTGAAGGGATTTTCTGAATCTCTTGAAAGTAGGCTTCCGCACCTCTTGATAAGAGGCTTATGAGCCTCTTGTAGAGAGGATTCCAAGCATCTTGCATGGCAGCTTTCGAGTCACTCAAAAGGAGGCTTCCTTTGCATCTTGAAAGGACGCTTCTGAGCTTTTTGAAAGTATGCTTCCAAGCCTCTTGAAAGAAGAAGAACGAGCTTCTTGGAGGAAGGCTTCCGAGCATCTTGAAATCAGGCTTCCGAACCACTTGAAAGTAGGTTTTCGAGCCTCTTGAAAGTAGGCTTCCGAGCATCTTGAAAAGAGAAAGAAGGCTTGCGACCCTCTTGAAAGGTGGCTTCCGTACCTCTTACAAGTAGGCTTACAAGCCTTTTGAAAAGCCTCTTGAAATAAGCCTTCTGAGATTTTCGAACGAAGGCTTCCGAGCCTCTTAAAACGAGGCTTCCGGGCCCCTTGAAAGGAGGTTTCCAAACATCTTGAAAGGATGCTTCCAAGCCTCTTGATAAAAGGCTTCCAAGTCTTTTGAAAGGAGGTTTCCAAGCCTCTTGAAATGAGGCTTCTGAACATCACGAAATAAGGTTTCTGAAAATCTTGAATGAAGACTTCCGATTCTCTTGAAAGGAGGCTTCCGACCCTCTTGAAAGGAGCCTTCTTTCCTTACATCGAGATCGTGGCAGACATCGACAAAGCAATCAAGTACAAGGAGGAGGTGGAGGAAATTCGAGCTGAAGTAGTAACGGCAATGTCCAATTTCATCAATTTCAACAAACAACCACGTCACCACCATCAGGAATGGATTGCTAAGGATGTTGGAAGAAGCAGGAAATTTCTGAAGGAAAACCCAAACCTGTTAATCACCAAAGCAGACAAGGGCACCAAAACAGTCATCCTATCGGCAGTGGGTATGCGACAAAAATGGAGAAATGCTACAAGACACCAGCACCTACGAGAAAATCTCATTTGATCCGACGGCGCGGGTGTCCCGCACAATAAAATCCATCTTGGATGAATGGAAAGAAAACAAATACATTGAGCCTAAGACCCACAGAAGGCTCAATGTATCAAATTGCAATCCTCCACGCATATACGGTCTTCCGAAAATCCACAAAGAGGAAGACCATTACGCCGCGTGGTGTCAACAATTGGATCTACCACGTACAGGTTGGCACAGTACTTGTCAAACATCCTGGGAAAAGTCGTCGGAAAAACGGATTCCCATGTTATCAACAGCTTCACTTTCGCAACAGAAGTATCAGGAACGCAGATCGATGAGGACGAGGTAATGTTTTCGCTTGACGTCACATCTCTATACACCAACGTACCGGTGGACTACGCAATAGAGTGTATAAACCAACACTGGGGAGAAATTGAAGACCATACACCGATCGACCAACACAGTTTTGTGGCAGCCGTTCAACTAGTATTGGAATCAACGTTTTCGTGTATGGAGGTGTCTTCTACAAACAAACGTTCGGTGTTCCCATGGGTTCTCCACTATCGCCTGTGGTTGCTAATCTTGTAATGGAGCGACTGAAACAAGAGAGCATACGCACGCTGCAGGCTAAGGAAATAGTGATGAAGCTTCACCGTCGCTACGTGGACGATTGTTTCTGTATTGCCAAAACACAACACATAGACACAATCATTAACACGTTCAATGAATTTCATGAGAAATTGAACTTCACGATAGAGAAGGAGAAGGAACACAAACTCAAGTTTCTAGACATGACACTAGACAGGACATCTCAACACATTAAGAAAATTTGGACACCAAAACAGACGAATGGGAGGTATCTGGACTTTCACTCTGACAGCCCATTTCAACATAAACGAAACACCGCGATGGCATTGATAGACCGAGCAATTAAATTAACAAGACACAACACCATCACAACAGTAAGGCAAATTCTTATGAAGAATCATTACCCACAATGGTTCATTAATAAGATGCTTAAACACAGAACCCACCAACATTACAACACTCTACAGCAAAATGACAACAATAGGAAAGAAACGAAATACGTGTCAACGCCATACATACCATGTTTGAGTGAGAAATTGTCAAAAATTCTCAAAAAGCATAACATTACACTAGCATACCAACCAAGAAACAAAACTAAACACACCGTATTCAGCAAATTAAAAGACCCGATTCCAAAAAACAAAACCAAAAATGTAGTGTATGCAATTCCCTGCGGTGCAGGTGACAACAAAGTCTACGTGGGACAAACAGGCCGTATGCTGGAAACACGAATCAATGAACATAGAACCAGCATAAGGAAAAGGGAAGCAAAGACTGGCCTGGCACAACATTATATGACAGAAGGACACAATTTTGATTTTGGAAATACGGAAATTTTAGAACGGATAGAAAACCAGGAGAGCAGGATCATCGCAGAGGCCTTCCACATAACGATGATGGGAAACGATGCAACGGTGAACCTACAACGAGAATGCGGTGGAATTGACTCGGCGTACAACGCACTAGTGTGCAAAATCCGATCGTTACACAAACGAACACGAACGAACTCGGTAGACACGATGACGCACATGGTACAACACATAGAAGGGATTCGGTAGTATTAGACTCAGGGGGGTTAGTTATTGAACCACACTGGTGGCAAGTGAACGTTTTTCAATGTAAGTGGGAGAAAAGAAAATTGTAACCAATTTGAATATTTTAAACTAATTAATAAAATTTGATCCACAGATCTGATGATGGCTGAATGGAGTAAGCCGAAACGTTATCAAAAACGGAAATTTGTGTATTTTTCATCACCGATAAAAATCAACAAACCAGAAAATATACTTTTGTAATGAGGGTTCCAAACATCTTGAAAGGAGGCTTCCAAGCCTCTTGAAAGGAGGCTTCCATGCCTCTTGAAAGGAGGCTTCTGAACTTCTTGAATGAAAGTTGGAAGATGTTCAGATCTTGATAGAAGGCTTCTGGGCATCTTGAAAGAAGGCCTTCGAGCTGCTTGGAAGAAGGCTTCTGAGAAGCGTAGAAGGATGCTTTTAATCCTCTTGCAACGAACCAACCAGGGTCTCCAATTAGCCTTGCATGCAAAGGCGTACGATTGCCAATCCGGAGATGGCAAGTTTTCGTATGGGAAATATACCTTTTAAACGAATGCTTTCGAACATTTAGAGTCTGGATTTTAGTTGAAAAGCATATACTCAAAATATTTTTCAACATTTCATTTAGATCAGGAAGATTGCATTGAAGATTTTTTTTAATTTGCGCGTTAGACGTTTTGTCCGTTTTATCTTTTGTACCGCAGCCCTGTGCTTGTTGAGGATTTGGCTTTGATTTACTAATCACCACGCATGTTATGCACAAGACAAAATTATGATATAATTAATACACAATTATAAAAACTTTATCAATAAGTTTCGAATTGGAACTGTAATACGTCCGCCATTACGCATTTTTGTCCGAGGTACCGCCTAGGGCCAGCGAAGGTACCCCCAGGGGTACATGTACCCCAGGTTGAGAACCGCTGCCCTAGAGCGTCACGTAATTTGTGAAGGGCCCCTAATTTCGCTGAAAAAAAAACGTTTTCGTTTATTCGTTTGTCCAAAATGGACGTTTGGCCGAATAGGTCATGTGGATAAAAATGCTATTTAGCCGAAATGATCGTTTGAGCCATTAGCTCGAAAATGTTTATTGGCACTACGGGTCATACGGCCAAATGTCAATTACTGAACGAGTAATATGGTCAAAAATGTTCACCTGTATGCTCAAATAACATTTTCGGCCAGAAGGACTATTTCGGCCGAACGACATTTTCGGTCGTATGTTCATTGTTCATTTCGGGTAAATGACATTTTCGGCCAGATGGGATTCGACCTAACGATTTACTCGGCCGAATGATATATTCGGCAAAGATCTTTCGGCCTTGTATCATTCGGCCAAACGGCTTTTCCTGTCGTTTGGCCGAAAGCCTTTTGGCAAAAAGTCGTTTGTTTGAATGCTACTTGGTCGAATAACACGTTCAGCCGAAAGTCATCTAGCCAAATTTCATTTGACCGAATTGAACGTTTGTCCGAAACAATTATTAGTTCGAACATGATATGATCGAAAATGTCATTCAGCCGAAAGAAACATTCGGCAGAACTGTGACCGAAAAAGTCGTTTTCTGTAGCAGGTCATTTGGTTGACAATGTACTAATATATGACAATATGGACCAAAATGGCCGAGAAAGTCGTTTGACAGAATAGGGAGTGAGTGCTAGTAATATGGAGTAATGGACCCCCTGAACAAAAACCCGAGAGTTTACGCTTGAATCTACAATTTACTGCAAACTTCCATATGATAAAGTTGATTCACTTATCAGGATAGTAGTTCCATACAATTCTTTTGCACTGGAAGACTGAAATTTAGTTATATTAACTAATTTATGAATGTTAACGCGCTAGAGGTGGTCCATAATAGGCAATAGGAACATGTGGAAATGGAGCATGTAAATCAAATGGGGGGAGGGCATAATACGTTTGTAAAAAACACGATGTTGCGTATTATGGACCCGGGAGTGGCCATAATAGACAACCTGGCTATATAATTTTAAAATACATATTTTAGTAGTTAACATGAATGTTTTACCATGTGTTATGTACGAAACGCGATGCTGATACCTGTTGCTGCATCTAGTGCTGCAGAATGGCATTTCGTCATGAGTTTTACTCTAGCGAAGCGATTGAAGTAAGTTTCCGTCGTTAAGGGGTCCGCTACTAGCACTCACTCCCTAGATCATTTGGCCGAAAATGTCCTTTCTGCAAACCAACTATTTTGGCCAAAGTTTTTGCTATCGACAAGTTTTGCTATCGTCAGGGCTAGTACGCGTATCGGACAAGCATGTGCAAGAGTTCTTCTTGATTCGTGTTCGAAGTATTGTTTCGTCACATCAAGTCGTGTTCAACGACCAAAGTTGACTGAAATTGTCAGTTACTTCCCAGTAGCCGGAATCGGAGGCTCTGTTGTTAAATCCAAGAAAAGAGGGTGGAGTGGAGACTATGAAGCATCACAATTTTTCTGCGTATATACGAATGCGAAAAAAATTCAGTTTCACGCTTAACCAAGACTTACCTACGAGCTACCGATCCAGCCAGTCAACGTTCATAAACTCGCTATCCCCGATTGGTGGACCCGGATTTTCATAAGACGGTGTAACAAGGTTACATAAATCCTTATTCCTATAAGCCAAAACCATACAAAAAAAGAAAAAAATAAACTAAAAAAAGTATAATCGATTTAAAAAAAATATGGACCTCTAATGAAAGCCCCCACTGTAAAATTTAAAATATGCGTACCAAGTCTCTAATGAAATAAAAAAGGATGCCAGATTATCTAACTGAGTTCAATTTTGATAATTGACTTGCGATCGGGATTGAGAGCCACGAAGACAGCCGAAGAAGAAAGCGCGGGTTTCGTAGATATGTAAGTTGAACTCCATGAGGTTCGAGTTGACAGTTCTCTGATATTCTGACCAGTCTCGAAGCAAGAAGTGCGTAATAGGCGAAATTAATTAGTTTGCGGTGGAAGCTATGACCAAAAGTGGAAAACGTTTATTTTTGAAGTTCGTTGTTGAACAGTAAATAGTGCTAGGAGAAACGCACGTAAGATTTCGACAAAAAGGGTAAATGTAAAAATTGGTCTGTTAATTATTGTTCTTTTTTTACGGCAGAGGCCATCTTGTAACTGCGGCCCACGTGGCTTGCGAGAAAGAAAACTAATTATAATTGGAAACTAATAGTGAACCTACTGTGCTAAAATGACAGGTAACATATTGAAACAATTTTGTTACCCTATTAGAAAAGTAATTATAACTTGTTTGAAGATCCCTTGAACCCTAGGGCACAATTGTGCAACCCGTCGAAGTGAAACTCCTTTGAAACTCACTGGTCACCGTTCTCGTCGATGACGCGACATTTTGCACGCCGCCCTAATTTCGATTGTGCAACGCTACATAGCTATGCATAGTGCATATAGCATATGCATAGGCTGTTGATATTTTCACCACAACCCAGTCACGCACCACCGCTTAGTGAAGGCACTCACCACAAAATCCGGTAGAGGGCTACTGGCTATCGAAAAAATTGTGACCAAGAACGACAACGGGGACGATAGACTAAATCGACGAGGGAGTAAATCGTTGCGCAACGGATAAGCCACGTGATCACATGCTACTCACCTGTAAGTGCACTTACCACCGCATCCATCGTTGGACTTCGTAGTAGACCTGTGCGCCGCCGCGCCACGCCGCCGCCGCCGACACTTATTGACGTACGCCGACGCCAGTCAAGGTGTCGGCGGCGCGCCATACGCCGGTTGGCTCCACGCCGCCGAATTTCGTACTTCACGCCGATGTTTGACCAACACAAAAATCACATTATGCAGTGCGTTTGCATCTGCCGAACCAAGGCAACCTATCAAGCATTAATTAAATACCCAGGTAACCATTAAGCACTTGAAGAAGCCTTATATAAACCATATAATAACTTTCCAGTACCTATAAGCTATATATTTGATTGTGCTCATTAGCAGTATTAACTTCAAGCAGTAAAAGAAGCCGTATATCGGTATATAACGCTTCGATGTAATGCTGACCAGCCTTGTTGGTACAACCCGAATAAGGGAACTATCATTACCTATTTAGAGCTACAACCTGAGTGAAATCAATAACAAAAATGTATAGAATTTCATAACCTGTCTCTTTTACTCGCATTTGAATCTGACATTTTTTTTAACCTGTGATGTATGCTGTTTAGTAATAATTATGATAACGATTTGTAAATAGAAAGAGAACTACAGCATATTGCAAGGAATATTCCTGATGAATGATAGATGAGCTATAGATTTAGTTCATATTGATATTTATTATTTGTCACTTAAATAATGCCTTTCATAGGCTTCATAAAAACGAGAAACTTCCATGTAAGTTAATTACAGGTTGATCATGAAAACATTTTCATGCTACCTCGCCCTTGATATATGGAGGCAAATATAATCCTTATGTTTATGTACCCTTCCCAGACATGCTTCTACTCAATGCTGAGGTGGATCAGATGGCAAGTCTTCGGACCACCGAAACCAAATCCATCCACCAAACACAGCAAGCGTTCAAATCTAGAAATAAAAAATAATTAGGAAAAAAATATCGAGTCTCCTATGGGAAGAAAAAAAAAGAACGAATTAAAATTGTAAATAAATTTTTTCGTTTCATTTTTTTTTTCGTTCCATTCTAACTCGTCTAAAAATTTTGACAATTTTGTCATAGGCGTGGAGAAATAGGTAGGGGCAAGCAGTATCCCGGAATAAAAATACAGCTACAAATCAACACCATAATGAATGTTGGATTTGGACTCCCAGTCTGGTATGATTTTTTTAGCTTCCCTGGGCATGGAGTATCATTGTGATAGCCTCATGATATACGAATGCAAAACTGATCTTTTGGCTTCTGGAGCTGGATCACGATTGGACACGTGACCCAACAAATTGAACATTTCATTCATCTTCCTTGTAATTGCTAGAATTGTTTTAAAAAAATTGGTTTCGATTTATTTCGACAAACAATTTCTTGATTTTCTTGAAATAATTTCCATGAATGCCTGGAGGAAGTTCTGAAGAAAATTCTTAGAGCCTCGAAAAATTTCTGAATTTATCTCCGTTGTAATTTCTGGAGGATTTTCTAAAGAAATCTCTGGAGAAAATCATGAAGGAATTCTACGAGGAATGTCCAAAGAAATTGTTTAAGAAATTTAAGTATGTCAGTAGTTCCTTTAGGAGGTCCTTTGGAAATTGCTCTAGAAATTCGTACGGAGATAGGTATCTTAAAATTCGTCCTACAGTTTTGGAAGGAAATGGTGTTGGAAATTCCGAAAGAATTACTAGATTAATTTCCGAGGGAATGGAATGTCTTATGAAATACATGGAAAAATTCCAGTGGAATTGTTAAAATAATTTCCGAAGGAATTTTGTAGAAATTTTCAAAAGTTTGTATGTATGTATGTATGTGGTTATTCACCACTCTGGCTTGAGTCTTGCTCTGCATGCGGCTCCACCCAATAGTACAATCGAATTTAATTACCATTCTGCTTTCAATGCACTTATGTGTGAAGGGCAAGAAACGGAGGTGGCGGACGCGAAGCCCGCAGGATAGAGAGAATCTCCTTTCAGCATTGTAATCCAACTGACTAATAAATAGATTCACAATTCTTTTTGAGCTTTCCGAAAGAATGGCTTCTTTGAAGAAGGGCACGTTGAGTCCATTACAACTGTGCGGAAATGTACCCATCTACATGAGAAAAATTATTAAAAGTATTCCTAAAAGGAATTTCTGAAGGAATTCTTTATGGAATGGTCAGTGTGAATCTTATATGATTTTTTGAAGGAATTTCCAGAAGAATTCCTTAATAAATTTCTTAAGGTCCCAAGAAGTTCCGAAGCAATTCCTAGGGGGAATTTAAAAAAAGCCTGGTTTCATTTGTGGAGAGTTTTTGAAGAAATTCTTGATCGGATTGCTGACGGAGTTTTAGAAGGTATTTTAGGATGAGTTTCCTGATGACTTAACGAATTAATTCCTGAATATTTTTCCTAGGGAATTACTTAAGGTATTTATAAAAAAAATCTGTAGAAATTTTCGAAGGAACTCGTGCAAGAAATTCCCAAAGAATTCTTGAGAATATCCGAATATCTGCAATCTCGATATTTTGGGAGTTTTTCTTGGCATGCAGTCTTGATTCTAAAGCCAAAACTGAGTTTGTTCTACTACATGTCCGGACTTTCGAAGAAATTCCTGGAGAACTATAGGAATTTCTGTGTACATACCAATAGCT
The DNA here is from genome assembly GCF_024139115.2 of Armigeres subalbatus. Lineage (NCBI taxonomy): Eukaryota > Metazoa > Arthropoda > Insecta > Diptera > Culicidae > Armigeres > Armigeres subalbatus. Next base: position 201,875,597 of record NC_085139.1, on the reverse strand, counting down.
ATTTGTTCAGTAAATCCATTAAACATTTCTTCTTAAATTACTTTCAGAATTCTTTCGGATATTCCTTCAGAAATTCATTTATGTTTTTATTCTTTATTAGAGTTGATGTGATACTTACGTGATACTTATATGACTGAAAGAGCCGATAATAGTCAAACAAAATTTATTATAGTGGTTTTCAGCCTGGTTCACCTCTTTGAAATTCATTTAAAAATTCTGTTAGAAAATCTTTTCAGGTTCTCTTTCGGTTATTCCTTCAAGAATTAAGTCGGAAATTCCTCCAGGAGGTCCTTAGGAAATTCCTTCAATAAACTATTCAAAATTCATACAAGAATAATTCCGGAAAGAATTCTTATTTGGAGGAATCTATAAAGGAAGAAAAAACCAAAGATATTTGAGCGTTAAACTTATTTTAAATTAAAAAAAACACTTAAACAAAGGTTCAAAAAAATTAAAGGAATTTACAAAACAAATTTCAGAACATTTCCCTAAAGAATGTCTAAAGGTATTCTCGAAAGAATTCTTAAAGGAATTTTAAAAGAAATTTTCGAAGTGCTACAGGAATGTTTGAATTTTATGCTAAAGGAATTTCCGGAGAAAATACTCGAAGGAATTCCTATAGGAAATACAGAAAGAATTCCTGGAAAAAGTTCTAAATAAATTCCAGAGGAAAATTTCGAAAGAATACCAAAAATATCTTCTTAGAGTTTCCGAAGAAATTTTTAAGGAATTTCTGGAAGAATTTCTATTAGGAATCCCTAAAAGAAATTTTGAAGGAATTAAAAAAAACTAAATCGAATTCCGAAGGCGTTCTCCTAAAGGGATTTCCGGATGTATTCCTCAAACAGTGTCCGTAGGTATTCCGATGGAAATTCATGAAGGAGTTTCCATGGGTATTTTCTAAAGAATTCTTAAAGGAATTTCCGAAGGAAAAAAGTTTTCAAATGAATTTCCGAAGCAATAGCCAAATAAATTTTCAAGGGAATTCTTGGAGTAAGTTCTGAAGGAATTCATAGGGAAATTATAAATTAGTTCACCGAATTCCTTTTTCGAATTTTCTGAGGAATATCTTGAGGAATTTCCAAACGAATTTCTGGATTTATATCTGAAGTACTTTCCACTAAATCTATGTGCTGTAATGCGGCAATATCCTAATGGAAGATGTTATGTAAACTTTTGCTACAAGCTATAGCTATCAGCATGTTCACCCTATCAGTCTATCTGTAGCTAGCAATTGTACAAAAACCTAAAATACAATAAAAGCATGATAGGCCTTACTGCGTGATTTTTTTTTTCTCAGCTTAAAATCATTCACGCCGATTCACGCCGCCGCCGCCGCCGCCGAACATTGCTTACGGCGTGACGCTGCCGACGCCGCCGCCGCCGGTGTAAAAATGGCCTTACGCCGCCGCCGTTCACAAATACATCGGCGCACAGGTCTACTTCGTAGGCCGCCATACCGAAAACCGTGTTGCAAGTAAGATCTGACCAAAATTGTACCTACTAACCCGTAGTACTGTAAGAAGATTGAAATTTGTACACCGCATAATTTGATTTCCTGCCTCTAATGGCAAAATAGTTTACGTGAACGATTAAAAACGGTAAAGAGCTCGAATAAACCAAAATAGTACTTTGCAATAATCTTCTTTGTAATACCGTTGCAATTGTAGACAGTTGGGTGTTAGAGGAAATTTAACTCTTTTTAAGAAATCGGGATTAGTTCGTCAGTAGTATGGGCTCTGGGTAGGGAACCCCAAAGGGAAACCTGCCCACCCTGTGTGTTGTAACTTTTGATAAGGCTATTTCCTTGAGCTGACTGAGTGCGTTAAGGTTTCGTTCGTGGGTTTAGGATCGGAAAAAAGAACTCGCCCTGAGAGGATTCCTGGCCGGGTACGGGACTTCTAAGAGATTTGACACGCTCCTTCGCGGCAGTGTACTCACTGCCTGGCGCTTAAGTGAAGGCTGTTCAGTTGGTTCGAACCAGGCCCATTAGGCAACCTTGCTCGCTGCTGCTTGCAGCTTTCTCCTCATCGCCTTAGGGTGTGGTTCCAACACAATGAGAAGTACATCGTCGGCATAAACTAGAATAAATATCCCTTTGGAAAGATTAGCGAAGATCCCACCATTGATACCAGGAATAGTGTTACCGCAATGACTGAACATTGGGGAACCCTGGTTTCCTCCTTCACGATCTTAGACGTCTGGAGGAGGTTCCCAGAGATCCCCCAAAGTTTAAGCTTCTCCACAATCCCTATTGTACGCCCTGGAAATGTCAAGTGAGGTTAGTTCACCGTGGTGATTAACGCACCTAGCCTCCTCCAAGATCTGGCCTATGGACACGAAATAGGTGCTCGTGCCTCGCCCGCCACGGAAAGCATGCTGCATGTTATCCACAAGCCCGGGGTTTTCCAAAAATTCATTTCATGCCTTGGCACAAACGTTAGTAAGAGTGATCGGACGATAGCTTCCGATTCGGGCATAAGCTGAGCTTTAGGCCTTGTTTGCAACAAACTAAGTCTTCCCACCCAGACTACATCCCTGGATTCAACTTTGCAAGGTTTCTGCAGTGATTATATCATCACCACTATCAGCCCAACAACAATCGATCTGCACCCGAGCAGCACAAATCAGACGTAACTGGTTACAGCAACTTCATTGTGACTGAATCTGGTCATATATGAGTTGCACTAACCTATGTGAAACATGTGTGCTGCTAGGGCAGCTGGTCCACGAATGTTCTACGAATCGCAATCCGTAGGACATCATAACCATCCACGCATGTATTGCATAGGCACCGGCTACAGGATGGATAGGTAATCGGACTGATATCGGCGATAGAGAGTGAGTCCCTCGCTCTTCGTCAACATTTCTCGGTTCTTCACATGCCGAACCTTGACCTCCACACTGAAGGGTGATCGAAAACGAGTCGAATTCTAGTAGCCATCGGGAACACTTGGGCAGCGAGCCTACGCACAATTTTAGCTTGTCTAGTTTTTTAAGTACAAATATATATCGTGTTTAAATAATCGTGAGTCCGGTTTTGCTAAGTGGAAAGAAAAGTGCATGCAAGTCGCCCAAGGCTTAAGAAGAGCTAGTTTCTGTGGATTAAAGGCTGAATTAATAGCCATATTAATAGCCATATTTGGAGACTACAATCTACCTGGCATACGGTGGATAGCGACAATCCCTCCGTATTGTCACATTGACAGCTCTGGTTCCTCTTTATCCCGATCATGTACAATCTTCTTAGATGGCATGTATTCATCTGGTTTTGAACAAATCAATAATGGTAGAAACTACGCTGGCAATACGCTCGATCTTATCCTTGTCAACCAAGCATTAGATGGTCTTTTCATTTTGGAAGACATCGTTGATCCATTGGTACCAGCCGATCCGGCTCATCCGCCTTTTTGTCTGCTTATCAAAGACTGCTTTAATTCTACTGTGATTATGAACCCTGACGACGAATTAGACTTCGCTTCTTTCGATTATAAAAGGGCAAATTACGATGCTTTGAATCAAAGATTGGCAGAAATTGATTGGTCCACTGTATGCCTAAGCACCAACGTGGACGATAGCGTGGAAAATTTCTCCCAAATTCTCCATCACGTGTTCGGCGATTATATACCTTTGCAACGTCCATCTGTGAAACCACCGTGGTCTAACAGTGAACTCAGAAACCTCAAGAGAAAGCGAAATGCGGCTCATCGTACATATCGGACCCTCCAATCAGCGTCAAACAAAAAGACCTATAAAATCTGCAGTTATCGTTACAAATCGTTGAATAACAAGCTCTATCGTCGATACGCAAGAAAAATTGAACGCAATCTGAAGCGCAACCCTAAGCAGTTCTGGAATTTTGTTAATTCCAAGCGAAAGGATACTGGACTACCTTCTGCTATGCATCTGGATCATCGTGCTGCAAGGACATGTGCTGAAAAATGCTCGCTGTTTGCTGAATTCTTCGCTTCGGTTTTCGACAGTCCACTAGCTACCAGTGAATCAACGGCTGCACTGAGTTTCGTCCCGAGTGAGGTTATAGACGCAGATACATTCACTATCACTGCTGAAGACCTGCTGCTTGCACTGTCTAAATTGAAAATGTCATTCCGACCAGGTCCGGATGGAGTGCCTGCCAGTATTCTTAAGAAATGCTCGGCCAATTTGATAGCGCCTCTTCAACACATTCTCAATTTATCGTTGCGACAATCTTGTTTTCCAACTCTATGGAAAAAATCATTCATGTTTCCGGTGCACAAAAAAGATGCTAAAGATGACATAAAAACATTATCGAGGAATCACATCCTTATGCGCGTGCTCGAAGCTAATGGAAATCATCGTCTCGAGCTACACATTCTCCCGCGTGAGGCACTACATCAGCACAAAACAACATGGTTTTCCGGGGCGAAGCGTTACCACCAATCTAGTTGAATTCTCTTCGCTTTGCCTGCGGAATATTGGTCGAGGAAAGCAGATTGATTCCGTGTACACCGATCTGAAAGCTGCTTTTGATCGTGTAAGCCACACGATTCTTTTAGCAAAACTCGAAAATTGGGCTTTTCTTCTCGGCTTGTTTGTTGGTTCAGATCCTATCTGTGTGATAGAAAACTGGCTGTAAAATAGGCTCATCTGTTTCGGATTGGTTCACAAACGGGTCTGGTGTACCACAGGGAAGCAATCTTGGGCCGTTGCTTTTCTCCCTCTTTTCAACGATGTAGTCATGTACATTGGTGAAGGCTACTGCATTTTATATGCTGACGACATGAAAATATATGTTGTAATCGATCAACCGTCGGATTGCATCAAGCTGCAGGAGCTCTTAGATCGGCTTCTCGTCTGGTGTCGAGCCAATCACATGACTTTGAGCGTGCCAAAATGTTCCATCATAAGTTTCCATCGCAAGAAGTGCCCGATCATATACAACTACGTAATCGGTGATGAACCGCTAAACCGTGCTTTTTCTGTTCGAGATCTTGGAGTTGTTCTGGATGCCGAGCTGACGTTCAAAGAACACCAAGAAGAAGTAATCAAGCGAGCTCGTCGTCAACTTGGATTTGTGTCTAAAATCACTAAAGAATTCCGTGACCCATATACGTTGAAGTCATTATACGTTGCGTTGGTCCGTCCTATCCTGGAAACAGCTTCGTTGGTATGGGATCCGTATCAAGCAACAATGATCGAAAGATTTGAATCGGTGCAACGAAAATTCATAAGATTCGCCCTACGTTTTCTGCCCTGGAATGACCCATCGCACCTTCCACCGTATGCAGCCAGATGTCAATTGATTGGCATCGAAACTCTAAGACAGCGTAGGAGAAACGCGAAAGCGATTTTTGTTGTCAAAGTTCTGGTTGGAGAAGCGGATGCCCCAATATTCTGGCGCTAATGGACATCAATGTGCCTGCGTATACATTCCGTTCTAGTGCTTTCTTCCGTTTGCCTCGACGACACCATGACTACGACCTGAATGAACCAATTCGATCAATGATGATCGTATTCAACGAAACGTATTCCAATTTTGACTTCGATTGACAAAGTGATCGTAGAATTTAGGTTTTTAGAGTTAAGATTCATTAAGACAAACATACAATGTCGGATGATCATTATAACAACAATAAACAATAAACAATAAACAATTTCACCTATAATGAGATGATGTCGGACCTGATATACTGCAGCCACCTGGCACGACGCCATGTTACTGTAGCCAACATCTCAGGGTAAATTTCATGATGGTATGTGTTTTGTTTACAAACATCATATTTGATTCTCATTAGGATACAAAACTGTCAGTGGGATACGGTCGCGCAATGTTGGCTGCAAAACAAACCTGTTGTGTGAGATAGGGATGCCACTGGGCTGATATACTGCTCCATCCCAATTGCTATCGAACTTCAACAAGGTTAAAAGGTCAGGTTAGTTCAGGCCTTTTCAGGGCTCTCAACGCTTTTCGACGCTTCTGGACAACGGTTTTGCTATTGCCGATCCACTAATGGAATGTTCGGCGTCCCGGGTTTGGGCTGATTTCAGGGATGCTCCTCTAGCTGCCCGGAGAATGACGTCAGTTAGCTCGATAATTGTGTTCGGCGGCTTCTCGTCCAAGGAATTTTCGATGGTGGCTTGGAAGCAGCTCCAGTCAGCACGCTCATACAACCAGCGGGGTCTCCGAGTTACTTCGGTGGGGGAGCTGTCGATATCTACATGCCACGGGGGACATCGTCCGTTGACCACAGCAGCCGGTTCACAATTGACATCGAGGCGGCTGAGATGTCGATGGCTGACTCTACGTTTCCTCTGTGGAAAGAGGGTGAGCCATCATTCAGATTCATTAGACCGGCTTTAGAGAGGGCGTGAAGACCGTGCTGCCTCTGATGTTCGTGGAGCTACTACCCCAGACGTGGTGGTAGCCGTTCACGTCTCCCAGAACTGGAGACTTCAGCCAGCTCCCTCTGCAGACCAGGCACTTTTCCATTAGGAATTTAGACTGACGAAATAGTGACGGCGAAGGGCCAGTCTAGTCTCACCGCAAAAATTGGGAAGCTGGCGTCTATGTCGCTTTGGGAGTAGGGTGTTCCATCCAAGATTCCGATAGCGACCGATTGGTAGATATTCGATCCAGTCATGGTGATCCACCGGTACTTGGCACCCACAGTCCGGTTCATTGCCGCTGGAGTTGTACGGTGGATTTCCTGTAAAGCGATGGCTATGGGGTTAATTCCATTTACCAGGAGCTCGCTATAATTGTCAAGGAATCCGTTGATGTTCCACTGCAAGGCCAGGGTGGTGATTGCACGGTTTGCTGGGTGGATCCTGAATATGCTGGAGGAAGAGAAATAGCTACTGGGGGTGGTGGGCCTAGAACCCACAACTGTAGGAGGTGTGGGAGGCAACGGGACAAGAGTCTGGGTGGAAGACGGGTGTGGAGGAGAAGTGCTCTCCCCTACAGACCCACAATTGGCAGGTCCTAGGTCAGCGCTGAAAAATGGGAAACTGGGAGTTTCCCAGAGGGTCCAGAAAGAATGCTGGAATGTTTTCCGTACCTAAACTTATGGACATTATAAAGTGAGTGATATAGACGCGGGTCCTAGGGGAGGAAAGAACCCTAATGTCGGGTCCGAAATTGGATCTTGTGTATATGCAGGGTCCGGGCGTCGGGGGTTGTCCGCCAGTTTCGGTTGGGGTGTAGCTTCCGTACTGACAGAGCCTTGGCTACCCGGAAACTGTGATGTTGTTTGGGAAACATTGGGGCACTTCAGGGTATTTATTGCGATGGGTGTTGTTGGGTTCCTGTTTTGTACTTTGAACAACAAGTGTGCGTTTGGGAAGATCAGCCAGCACATTTCTCGTGTAGTTGTTGGTGTTGAGTGTTCTATCGAAAAGGATAGATAATAAGATTTGAATCTAGGAATAAACTAATTAGGAAAGGTAGACTGAGTAAACCACTTACATCATACTCTTCTTGCCAGTACCGTGCGTCGGTCCACGTTTGGGTTACGATACAGCAGCATTTGATTTTTCGCTGTCGTCGAAATCCCGGCCACGCTTCGGTGTTTCTTGGGATGGGCTTGTGTCAATGGTGTCAGAGAAGTCCATAAAAATGTCGTCGCTGTCGATATCCATTGCCAAATTTTGAGGGAAGGGTCTTTAGGCCGAAACCCATTCGGCCGAATGCCACTAGGCCAAACAAACCATCAGGACGAAAGGGTCGTTTGGTCGAAAGGGTAATTTGGCCGAAAGGTTAATTTGGCCGAAAGGGTCGTTTGGCAGAATGAGTTATTTGGCCACAGAACTCGTTCGACATCTACTGTCTACTCCAAACTGTCCTTGAGTATAGATCTAAATATTAAAGATTATTGATATCCCCACAAGTTTTATAGGTTAAGCCCGCAGTCCACTGTTTGTCACCCACGAGCGGATAAGAGATGCCACCGGATCTAGCGACGTCAACAGTTTGTGGGAAAATATCCACGAAGCTGTGACTACAACAGCGCAGGAAGTGTTAGGCACTGCACAGCGACACCAACGAAATGGTTGGTTTGATGAGGAGTGCCAGCGAGTGACGGACGAGAAAAATTTTGCCAGGAATGCTAGTGGCTCGTACTCGTTCCAACAGAGAGCGGTACAGTGTAGCAAGGGCAGAAGAGAAACGAATCTACCGCAGAAAAAAGGCAACACGAAGAGAGTGTGATAGCTGAAGCGCAGGAGAACATGGATAGAAACGATATGCGGATGTTTTACGCAACTGTCAATGGCGCGCGGCATAAGACTGCGCCAGTGCCCGCCATGTGCAATGACCGAGAGGGGAATTTGCTGACAGACAAGACTATGGTGGCAGCCAGGTGGAAGTAGCACTTCGAAGATTTGATGAACGGTGAACATGAAGGTGTGTTAAGGAGCAGGATGGACATAGTCGGCGACGGTCAAGGTGTAGAGCCACCAACGCTGAACGAGGTTAAGGACGGTAAAGCTGCTGGGAAGGACGATATCCCGCTTGAGCTTCTCAAACACGGAAGTGAGCAGCTGCATCAATCAATCCACCACATTATTCAGCAAATATGGAAGGATGAAGAACTGCCTGCCGGCTGATTGGATGGCCTCATATGTCAAATCTATAAGAAAGGGCACAGACTAGAATGTGCCAATTACAGAGGGGTCACCCTTCTGAACTCGGCGTACAAAATCCTGTCGCGTATCTTGTTTAACAGACTGAGACCGCTTGAGCGAACATCAGCAGTTTTTCGTGAGGGCCGTTCAACGACGGATCAGATGTTTAGCCTGCGGATGATCCTTGATAAATTCTGGGAGTACAACTTGCAGACTCACCATCTGTTCATTGATTTCAAAGCATCGTCCGGATTAGTGAAAAGATATGAGATGTGGCAGATAAGGTCCGAACATGGTTTTCCGCCGAAACTGATTAGACTGATACGTGCAACGCTGGATGGCTCGAAATCAATTATTCGGATTGCAGACGAAGTGTCAACCTCGTTTGTGACCTTAGACGGATTGAAGCAGGGTGATGAACTTTCGAATTTATTGTTCAACATTGCACTCGAAGGCGTTATTAGGAGATCTGGCGTGCAGAGGAACGGCACTATCATCATACGGTCGCATCGACCTCATTGGAATCGATTACAGAGCAGTATTGGAGGCTTTTGTTCTACTGAAGAGAGATACGGCGAGGATAGACTTAACCATTATTTCTAGAAAAATATATTAAGCTCTTTTAGTGGAATGTATTAAACCGTCTAAGACGAATTAAGTACTGTCCATTTAATTCCACCAGTTAATTTTCGTTATCTTTGCAGATACGTATTTCGACCACAACTGTGTGGTCGTCTTCAGTGTCTTGTACTTGACTCGACCAAGTCTTTTACGGATTACGTAACCAGCTTAGGTCCCGCAACATGCAAACGGAAACGAAATTTGCTCTATACAAAACTCTGATTTTACCAGTGGCCCTTTATGGACAAGAAGCATGGACATTAAAAGAGGCGGACAGGAGAGCTTTCGGGGTTTTCGAGCAAAAAGTGCTGCGCACAATACTCGGAGGGAGCTAGACAATGATGTGTGGCGCAGACGCATGAATCATGAGCTGTATCAAGTGTACAAAGAAGAAAATATTGTGAATCGTATAAAATACGGCAGACTTCAGTGGGCTGGTCACTTAGTGCAAATGTCGGAAGAAAGAATAGCGAAAACAATATCCAACAGAGAACCAGATAGGGACCGGCGACTTCGTGGAAGGCCACGGACACGCTAGCTGCACGCGTTGGAATCGGACCTGGGGACCCTGAACGTTCGGGGAAACTGGAGGAACATCGCCCAAGACCGACGATTATGGAGCTCTACAATACGCCAGGCATAGGTGTATTGAAGCTATAGCCAACCAAGTACCAGGTTGGTAATTCATACTCATCATATTTAACGTTGCCTAATCCGGAAAGGAACTGTTCAAGCAAATTCATCCTACCAGAACCCATCATCGGTGATTGTTATGCTTGTTGACCTCTCTGTAGGCTGCCTTCCATAATCGTCGTTCCTCTTCGACTTGTCAGTAAATAGGCAAAGGCAGGCAGTAAGACCCATCCTCAGATATGCTTTGTTAATGGTGAAAACCGAAGGAAACGTATCAGTGGCACTTAATGGTGCTAATGAAATAATTAAACAAATATGGACTATCATAGCCCTGTTTGACTACCAGGCGGGTTGAGGGCTGCAAAACAAGGAGCTCCGAGCAAGTGTTGAAATGATAATCAACGTGCGCTCCGGATGAGCAGGTTTGCTAATAATTCGAACAGATGGCTGCTGTGCGGAGCAATGTCTTCACTCTTTAATTATTGAGGGGGGGTGTTGATGGCCGTTGCTCCCCAACCGGAATTAATCTGCCGGGTGCTGTAAGGAATAACGACTGTCTTGATCTTTGCACGGCACGAATGTGATGAACTTTCCAATTTATCATCTCATCTCTACAAGTGGAGCGCAGACCGACCTTTGGGTTCAAAATTGAAGTAGCAACTGAAAGGATTAAACAACTGCCATCAGGTCAATTATCTGTCCCTGCTGCTCCCGAAGGGGCGATTCAATTGAAAGTGGTCCCACATCTCCGCTGCAGAAGATTGCCATCTCTTCGAGTGTCCTTTCAACACATTTGGAGCATTCGTGGCGAACAACGGCTAGGGGTGAGATGGCGGTTCTATCGTGTGCTGCCGGGACAGGGTCTCCGTCTTCGAATCCATCTCTCGGAACGGACATTCGAGAACATTGTTTATACCCCAATGCATTTCCCTTAGATGAGGATGCCAAGTGATACGATTCATTCTCATTCATCGCCGTAAATTTGCTGTTCATCCCTAAGGTGATGTAAATATCTACAAGTTTTCTACCATAAGGAATATGAGCTGCAACATCTGATTTAGAAATAACCATAAAATTTCTAATGTTTTACAACCCAGTAACTTTCTCCGTCCAATGCACTTGTCTGCCCTTAAATTGTTTCAAAATCAACGAGGAATAGTCAGATAGGAAAAATCATCACACAGGATTTACAGAGGAATCACATGTCCGTCATAGGCATTACATCAAATCAATTCGTCGAAGTGAATCGAATGATATACGAAACTTAACTCTCGGATGGCACTAAAAAGTTTGTGTTCGCAGTCAAAGTATAGCATTTCAGTACCACTCTTATTGTGCGGAATGCCATTCCTCGAACGGGTGATGAACGGCAAAAAAGTATTTTTAGCACCTAGATGGGAAAGCATTTGATTCCAATCAAATCCGCCCAACACAGCCAACGCCGCCCGATGTTGAGTGCGTCAACAAAGCCATCATCTTCTCCAGTAGCAGCGGCGTGATGACAATTTTTCCGAGACTTTGTCGAGCGACGGCGGGACCCACAACAACGGGTTGACGACGATGTCGTCAACAACTACTAAACTTTTCGCTCCGATTCGCACCCAAGTCTGACAAAAGCTTCTCGTCTGTCGCCTCGTCGGTTGTATTTCGTCGCACATCGCCTGTCAACACCGAGCTGGTAAGTATGGGACATTTTATTGTGCACTGTAAGCTAGTGGAGGCAACATGACAAACAGTTTTACACACCGCTTTTCATGTTAGGGGATTTACGCGCAGTACCTACCTCAATCAGAAGCGAAGATTTTGCACGGAGTTGCCGCTTCTCGGAACCTACCTTCCACCTCTGAGGAGGGTACGGAACAAATGGATTCTGAAGGACCAGCATCAACAGCAACAAAAGAGTGCGGGACAAATTGGATTTTCCGATCCGACTGCATTTCGTTTGAAGAGGTTCACTTTGTTTGACACAGTGAAGAAAGAACCGTCCGTAGAAAAGTGACAGGTGTTTACCCGGGGTATTGTGTGGAGCTTTCCGTGTGCAGCTGCTTTTATGTGGCTTATCCTGGGCCCCTCCCGATAAATATGTGACACTGTGGGGTCACAGTCTGTACAGTGAGTTTGATTGAATAGCGCTCATAGGCTTTAGTAAGTATGAATAGACTGTGACAGTTGTTTACGAAAATCGTCGCTTTGAAAAGTGTGATATGGATTACTTATTGCTCACCACCTGTTACCAAGCGAATAAGGAATTTATTTCGAAGAATTTTGTTCGTGTGGAATGATGAAAATTTTCCCCAGAAATTCTAGGGATTTTTTTATTGCTTTATTAAAGAGATTATTCAATTATAATTTAGTTCATCACAAAATTCAGAAAGAATTTTACTCGGACATTCTGAAGAAGCCACGTGATGCCACGTGCACGGGGATCCGGTTATAAAATGGAGTACTCAGGAATCCAGACTGCATGCCTGATTGGTAACGCTTCAACAAAGAATGCACAGCTTTTACTTTTATTATCAGACTAAGGCCGGAGTGGCCTGTGCTGCACATAAAAGACTTCTCCATTCAGCTCGATCCATGGCTGTACTTCGCCAACCACGCAGTGTGCGGAGGGTCCGCAAATCGTCCTCCACCTGATCGATCCACCTTGCCCGCTGTGCACCTCGCCTTCTTGTTCCCATCGGATCATTGTCGAGAACCATTTTCACCGGATTACTGTCCAACATTCTGGCTACGTGCCCGGCCCACCGCAGTTCTGATTTTCGCGGTGCGAACGATGGATGGTTCTCCCAACAGCTGATGCAACTCGTGGTTCATTCGCCTCCTCCACGTACCGTCCGCCATCTGCACTCCACCATAGATGGTACGCAACACTTTCCTTTCAAAAACTCCCAGTGCGCGTTGGTCCTCCACGAGCATCGTCCCGATCTCGTGTCTGTAGAGAACTACCGGTCTTATAAGCGTTTTGTGGATAGTCGGTTTGGTACGGCGGCGAACTCTATTCGATCGGAGCGTCTTGCGGAGTCCAAAGTACGTACGATTTCCAGCCACTATGCGCCTCCGAATTTCTCTACTGGTATCGTTATCGGCAGTCACCAGTAAGCCCAAGTACACGAATTCTTCAACCACCTCGATTTCGTCACCACCGATAGAAACTCGTGGTGGGTGGCTTACATTGACCTCTCTTGAGCCTTTTCCTATCATGTACTTCGTCTTCGACGTGTTGATGACTAGTCCAATCCGTTTAGCTTCGCTTTTCAGTCTGATGTAGACTTCTTCTCAAAGTTATGTGCCATGATATCTATGTCGTCGGCGAAACAAAATAACTGGGCGGACTTCGTGAAAATCGTTCATTCGTGTCAATCCCTGCCCTTCGTATTACTCCCTCCAAAGCGATGTTGAATAGCAGACCCGAAAGACCATCACCGTGCCGTAACCCTCTACGCGTTTCGAAGGGACTCAAGAATGCCCCTGAAACTCGAACTATGCACATCACCCGATCCATCGTCGCCTTGATCAACCGTATTAGTTTATCCGGAAATCCGTTTTCGTGCATTAGCTGCCATAGCTGGTCCCGATCGATTGTATCATATGCGGCTTTGAAGTCGATAAATAGATGATGTGTGGGCACGTTGTATTCGCGGCATTTCTGCAATACCTGACGTATGGCGAACACCTGGTCTGTGGTAGAGCGTTCACCCATAAATCCCGCCTGGTACTGCCCCACGAGCTCTCTTGCAATTGGTGTTAGTCGGCGGCATAAAATTTGGGAGAGTACCTTGTAGGCGGCGTTCAGCAATGTGATTGCGCGGTAGTTGCTACAATCCAGCTTATCGCCCTTTTTGTAGATGGGACACACGACACCTTCCATCCACTCTATCTCTATCTCTAGAGAACTATTTTCAAGGAATAACGATTTGTCGCACAGGGCGCTGCCATCAATTCATCTCAGCATTGATCTGCACAACTACTGCCACGTCCAGCAAGCTGAATCGGCCAAAAATGAGTACAAAAGCCTGAAAATAGTGTTTCAAGACTGCGAAAGACAGTGAAAGAAAGAAAGTTCGCAGCTGCAATAACTTCCAGCGGCTGGACAAATTTAGCGATGGTACGCCGGTGGAAATCATTGAACACCTCGTGCTGAATTCCGCTAGATGTGTTGTATCGTAGGCGGACGCAATTTCGCTGCCAGACGACTAAATTCTGGAGCAGTTGAAGCCGCAAGGAGTAGAGAAAATCCACCGCATACAAAGAAGGAGCCCGGAAGGAAGAATCGTAAATACTCCCACCATCATCCTGACCCTGGCTGGGACTGTGGTCCCGGACCATTTCGATTTTGGTTGGTCTAGGGTTTGCACGAGGAACTACTATCCCAACCTGATGAGGTGCTACCGGTGTTGGGAGTTTGTTCACACTAGCAAGCGGTGCCCTAGCTCCAACCAGCTCTGCGGTTACTGTGGGAACCATCACCAAGCTGAAAATGCCATGAACGTGGACGTAGAATCGAACACCCCAGCAACCCGCCCACAATGTCCGGACCAGTCATATTGCAAATTTTGCAAATGCAATGCCCATCCAGCCTCCAGCAGGAAATGCCCGGCGTACGTGAAGGAGACCGAAATTCGGCGTATTCGGGTAGACCAAGGCATCCCATACGCTCAAGCCCGAAGCTAATTCAAGCTTCGATCTGGTGCCAGCCAGGGAGGCTCGTACCGCAAAGCAGTATAAACCAGCAAAGACCAGGAGATCTAGGAACTGATGATGACCATTGCAAGACTAGAGGAGGAGAATCGCCGAAAAAGGACCAAAACTGCAAAGCCTCTAGGTCCCTCCGGAGTCGGAAATAGGCTTGATTCCGTGCGGTAGCATGGAACAATCGAGGAACTGGTTCAAAAGATCGTCCTCCTTACCGATTCAGTGCAAAAGCTGCATGACAACTGCAAAATCACAGCACTTCTCCTTCACCTCCGTCTTCCACTCAGACTACTTTTGCTCCTCTGGCACTCACACCTCCTACGACGGATTCCTTAACAATTATAGCGACCTGGAGCTTCTGGTAAATGGAATCAATTCCATAGCTTTACTGGAAATCCACCGTACGACTCCAGCGGCAATAAATCGGACTCTATGTGCCAAGTATCGGTGGATCACAATGACCGGATCGAACATTAACCAATCGGTTGCTATCGAAATCTTGGATGGAACACCCTACTCCCAAATCGACAAAGATGCCAGCTTCCTAATCGTTGCGGTGATACTAGACTGGCCCTTCACCATCACTATTGCGTCGGTCTACCTTCCTAATGGAAAAGTTTCTGGTCTGCAAAGGGAGCTGGCTGAAGTCTGCAAGGAACTGCCATCGCTGGTAATAGTTCTTGGAGACGTTAACGGCTACCACCGCGCCTGGGGTAGAAGCTCAACGAACATCAGTGGCAGCACGGTTTTCAACGCCATCCTTAAAGCTAGTCTAATGATTGGTGAATGTTTGCTTACCCACTTTCCACAGAGAAAACGTGAAGTCAGCTATCGACATCTCAGCCGCCTCGATGTCAATTGTGAACCGGCTGCTGTAGTCAACGGACGGTGACCCCCAACGCAGCGACCACATGCCGATATCGATGGCCCTTGGCAGCTCCCCAACCGAAGTAACTAGGAGACCCCGCTGATTGTATGAACGTGGCTTCCAAGCCACCATCGAAAATTCCTTGGACGAGAAGCCGCCGAACACAATTATCGAGCTAACTGACGTCATTCTCCGGGCAGCTGAAGAAAGCATCCCTAAAACCAGCCCAAACCCGGGACGCCGAGCACTTCATTGGTGGAGCGGCGATACCAAAACCGTTGTCCAGAAGCGTCGAAAAGCGTTGAGAGCCCTGGAAAGGGCTAAAGCTCGGCTTACCCCCAAATAGCCCGAAATTGGCAGTTCTTCGGTCGATATACCAGGAATGCAGGAACGAGTGCCGCCATACCGTGCGTGTGGCAAAACAAAAATCGTGGACCACCTTTCTGGACGATATCTCCAGCGAACAAACGACAAGCGAACTGTGGAGACGCATCGGTGCCATACAGGGCAAAAGACGCTCGAAGGGAATCACCCTGTCCATCAATGGCGTACTCCAACGGGACACGGCCTTGGTGGCCGATGCCCTGGTCGATCATTTTAAGGACCAGTTGTCCTACGGAAAGTATCCCAACCTCTTCCGCAAGAAGCACCCTCATCCTGGCTCTGTAATATCTGCTTTCCAGGTCCCTCCTGATCTCTGGGAACCCTCTCCAATTAATTAAAAACTTTTTGTCCGATCGCTCCTTCCGAGTGCAACTCGGAGCGCAGACGTCTTAGATCGTGAAGTATGGAACCGGGGTCCCCCAAGATTCGGTCATTACGGTAACACTATTCCTGGTAGCAATGGAGTAGGTCTTCGCTAATCATCCCAAAGGAATATTTGTCCTAGTTTATGCCGACGATGTACTTCTCATTACGTCCGGACCATACCTCTAAGTGGTGAAGAGAAAGCCGGACGACTCTGCGTGTGCTGAAGCGGAAGTCCTACCCTTTAGATATAAGGCTACTGCAGCGCTGGGCTCAAAAGCAATAGGATATCTGGAGAAAACACGAGCCAGCAAAAGATGTAACCTCCTCGAGCGAGCTAATGAAGCTTTACACAAAATATGTGGAAAATGCTCCCCCAAGATCGTGTAGGGCCGAACAGCTGGCGGAGCAATATACCCCAAGTCGACAAGCACCTCAAAAGAAATCTCAAAAAGGGCCCAAACAAGGCAGAAGCCGTGGTCCTCTTCAAGTGATAAATACTCCTCATCTAGCATCCGTTACACAGATGGATCCTTTTACAAGGTGAACCGGCCCAAGGCCGAAAACCCCACTAATAAAGATAATAATAATAATAACAGATGGCTCCAAGGCCGAAGGATTGGTAGGCATTGGCGTTATAACCGAAGTGAGTCCACCACTATCATTCCGCCTCCGACTCCCTATTCTCCGCCGAAGCAGCGGCAATATTCCGGGCCGTTACTGAACCAAAAGCTGGACATATATTGATAGCTATCGATTCCGCCAGTGTGCTAGCCGCAATATCATCACCATTTAATCACCTTTCATACATACAAGCCATACATTCAACTTTGGATAGCAATACCACCTTATGTGGGTCCCCGGCCACAGTGGAGTGTGGGGAAACGAAGATGTTCGAAAATTGGCAGAAAAAGTTCGTTCATTAGCCGAGATGTGACACGGCCAGCCCCAGTGAATGCCCGCAGCCTGGGCCTCGGAATGGCGAACGCAAAGATCATTTTGCCGCATGATGAAAATTCCACGCTCACGGTAGAAGATTTGCTTAACCGGTAGTCCGCTCGCGCCTACGGACGGGACACACCAACAGTAAATCACATGCTAAACTCCTGCCCTCTTTTCCATGTTGTTCGTAGAAACAACAATATCGCTAACGCCCAAACTGCCCTCCGGAATAACCGAGTTGACGAGAGGAACGTCATCAATTTTCTGGAAGACAGCTACTTTTACGACCGAATATGACGACCTGTCAACAATACAACGGACCCCCTAGATTTGCTGCTACACCCACGACCTAACCACGACCTTTTGTTCCAAAACGAGACGAGCCAGCCTAGGGCTGAAAGTCTCTATAATAAAGGAAAACAAATTCTTCTATTATCTTCTATGTCACTGAAATTATGGACGTCTTGTGGGTGTTGTTCGTGTGACTTTTACCGCATATCCTACCCTGTACTCAGCGAATTAAGTAAATTCAGTGCTAAGCGTTTTGAGCTAAGTCGGTCACAACCGTCGTAGCTGACATTAACGTCATCTTCAGATACCGACCCAAAGCTATCCGAAGAAGCCGAATCAAGAACTGTTACTACAGTAGTGAACGTTAAAAAAGTGACAAAATCGGCCATTGCGACCAATAGTAAAGTGGTGAAAGTCGAAGATCGTGCAGCATCCGAAGAGTGTTCCCGTGTAGTTCCACCTTCCCGGTGCCGTTGTGGGCCCGGCGGACCATCGACTCCAAGCCCGTAGATCATGGTGAAACAAAAGCTCTGCAGTGTGTCCCTGTGGATTCCCCGTCACGCCGTGAGATAGATTTCTGAAGCTAAAGCAGACCGGAAACCGAAGCCCGGAGCATGCAGTGAAATACGCGAATCCGCCCGCCCGCCGTTAGAAGCGCCGTTTCAACGTAGCTCGATCCCGTTCCAAACGCCAACTAGTTTGGGGAAGCTTGCTGACGCTTAGGGTGGAGAGTCGTCGAGGAGAGAATGCATCCCAAACATGTGAATTAGAGGTGTGCTTTACAATTTTTTGTATTGGAAGTGAATTCATGGAAAAAACGTAATTAAATTAATGGATTAAGAATTAAGAATCTTGGCTTTTGATTCATAATTGCTGAGCCCTGGTTATTCAGTCTATTCTTTCACTATCTATTTTCAATTTTCTTTCACTATCTCATCTTTCCACCTTGTGAAGCTTTTAAGGGAAGTTCTTCCTCTTCCTCACTATACTAATTCTTTCTGGAGCAATTTTCAAACGACCCTGAATTTCGGTACTCGAAGGGCCAAAAAGTGTCCCAAAGAAAAGTTTAGTCTCACATAACTCGAGATCTTCCATTACTCGATGAAATTCAAAGTCTCCTTGAATCTAGCATACTACCCAACAAACATTCACTAGTTTAACTAACATCAGTGTGATGATTCAATTCAGCACTGTGTTGAATTATGTCAGTACTATTTCTTATCACAACTTCTGTTCAGGCTTTGTTCACACAATTTTGGAGAAGTTATACAGCTACAACATCGCATTTGGAAAACAATTTTATTACCTGATTTGTTAAACCTTCAATAAGCACTTTACTTAGCCTTAATTCAGCTACATGTAAATTTTTCGAAAATAATAACGCATTGAGGGTAACACATCATCAAGCTTCCCATTGAACGCATGTTGAAGAAACTGCCATTTTTATATAATCATTTTAAAATTTTCCTAAATCGGGTCTCGAACTGCTGACATTTGATCATCCGCCGGTAACGTTGTCATCCGCGCCATCCTTGATTTGTAAGTTAAGGCTTGCTCAATGCATAACATAAATAATCGCAAGGCTGAATATGAATCATTATTGGACTCTTATTCAACACGTCAATCTGTCAAACTACAGTTTGTTGATAACTGTACAAGATTTTTATTTCAACCATTGTTCAACCAGTCATAACCATTGAACACTGGGAAAAATATATGAAAATAATGTCAAAACGATAAATTTAAATCCGTCCCCAATGATATTCATGGAGTTTATGAAAATTTAATGAATTTATTTTCGACCTTGCTCGGAATATCAGAATACCCGGTTGCGATATGATTGTGCCATCAATACCACACATGCAGCGAATAAATAACTTCACATATCGAAATTTATTTACATATAAAAATAACTAATACATATGAAATCTGTAACAGACATGCAATATGGTCTATTTTATATGAATTTGTTTGTGTTCGTTTCCGCACAACTTTAAAACAACGGCATGAATTTTCTTCATTGCTCCAGCAATTTTGTTCATTATAATAATTATGAATTGCCCCACGAATATAATAAGCCTGATTGTTCTTGACAATGAATCCAACAATGTCTTGAAAATAAATCATTATTTTCCTATCCAAATATCATCAATTCTAGCCATCGCGATTTTCTTTCAAACGGAAAAATCATAACCTGTTATAATGTTTTCTTCCACTGTGCGATAGATCCGATAAAGGTGAAATCCAATGGTTAAGAAGGACAAAGGTTAAGAAGAATGTCCAATGCTTGCTTATTAATCTACTATTCAAACTCAATTCAACCACCCTTTTAGAGCATTACATCACAGTCGAACAGATAATTTTGAAAATCTTTAGTTCAGCACATTGATAAACTTTCCCAATGTGCTGAAATGTGATAAAACTAAAACGTTAGTTCGACCTCAAATAAAGGTGGTAAACAAATAAATAGGCCAAGTCGAATATTAGTGGAATCAAATGCTGGAATGAAATCTGTCTAGCGAATTATTCAGGATTCATTTTATTCAGCTATGAAGATCACAAATAAACAATAATTCAACATAGATGCTTATTTGTAGCTTGTCGTTGTTTGTTGGGTAGGCACCAGGGAATCAATATTCGAGCAACGCCTAACAATAAACTCTTTGTCATCAACAGAGTTTGTTACTGACAAACGCACTTTGCAACAAGCCTTTGTCAGAACCCGAACACAATATGACAAGAATCATTTCCATTGCATGCTCTGATATTTCCGAAAATACGATGCTATTTTCGTAATCAGAGTTAGATTCTCGAATATTTCCATAATAGCAGAAACTACGATAGCATAAAACCGAAATTTGCTGTAAAAATAATGAAAAATAACGGTATGAAAAGTTTGCAACAAAATTGTCTTCTTTTTTGTTTCTGACAAAAAAAATCGGATCTTTGTCATTATTATCTCCGACAAAACAAAGCTTTGTCGTTGATTAATCAATCATTAATTAATCAAAGAATTCTCTTTTGTCGCTTGTTTCGCAAGCGCATCCAAGAAAAAATGATTCCCTGGTAGGCACCAATAAGATGTGAGAGGTAGGAAGTGAATTGAGAGATGGGAAAAAGTAGCAAGTGAAGACAAGTGAGAATTGAGAAATGATAAGTGAAGGGTGAGTAGTGAGAAGTGAGAAGTATCAAGTGAGAAGTGAGTGGTGAGAAGTGCAAAGTGAGAATTGAGAAGAGAGTAGGGAAAAGTGAGAAATGAGAAGTCATTTTTCTTCTTCTTTTTTCTTTCTTCCTTCTTTCTACTTCCTTCCTCTTTCGTCTTCCTTTATTTTTATTTATTTCTTCTGCCTGCTTCCTTCTTCTTTCTTTCATTTTCTAACATCCTTCATTATTATTCTTTTTACCCTTTTTCTTCATCCATATTCTTTCTCTTTTACTCTTCCTTCTTACTCATACTTTCTATTTCCTTCTTTTTTTCTTGTTCTGTTTTCCATTTTCACATCACACTTCTCACCACTCACTTCTTAATACTTACTTCTCACTTGTTATAGCGCGCATCTTATAACTCAGTACTGACTTCCATTCATAGGTACTCACTTCTCACTACTCACTCAGAACGTCTCACTTCTCAGTTTACTTTTAACTATTGACTTCGAACACCTCACATTCGGCCAAATGGCGTTCCGCCTAAATAAATGTGTTCCTTATCTCGATACCTCCCTAACTCGAGACAACTTCAATGTCAAATGGAAATGGAATGGAAAAACTCCGCCTCATTCCTATAACGGGGTGTCCTACGAAAAGCTGAAACACGAAGGGCTAAACTAGCTGAAGGCTGAAATCACGATAGGCTGAAAATCTCACACGGCTGAAAGTCTCACATGGCCGAAAGTCTCACAAAACTGAAACTCTAATAAGACTGAAAGTATCAGAAGGCTGAAATGTATCGATAGTCTGGAAAGATATTGGTGGGATGTAATGAATCCCAACCGTACGATGGTGTACAAATTGAGTTGGTTAGTAGTGACTAAAGAATAAATAATAAAAAATAAAGGACAATAAGGAAAGAAATAAAGAATAAATAACAAAGAATAAAGAATTGAAAACTCAGAATAATCCACCTAGCGGTGATGGTGCCTTTCTCTTGTATTATAAAATGTAACGAGAGAAGCGCATAAGAGAGGTCAAAATATTACTTTAGGGAGATAAATTCAGTTATTTCCATAAATTCACATTTATTTGAATGCATTGCAGCAATTTCCGAAAAAAAAAATGATTTTGATCAATAGTGAAAATTAGGAATGATGTTGCGTAGAATGTAACCTGCTGCAAGTAAATCGGATAAGGCGAAGTACAAAAAAGTGTGTCTTATATTTTTTTTTATACAGACACATACAGACATCACCTAAGTTCGTCGAGCTGAGTCGATTGGTATTGAACACGATGGGTCTCCGAGTCTCTATCAAAAGTTCGGTTTTGGAGTGATCATATAGCCTTCACGTATACTTAGTATACAAGAAAGGTAAAAATAAAGAAGAAAGAAAGAAGAAGGAGATAAACAGAAGGAAGAATAAAGACAGGTGATGAAGGAAGAGCCACCATATTGCACATCTTGAAGTAATTCGGATTTTTGTCCATTATAAGCTACACAATTTATATTTTTACAACTGCTTGAAACTTCTCCAAGCCATTTGGACTGACTTGGTTTCGATTGTATTACGATTCACATAGACATTCATTCGCATTCGATTAAGATATTCATTCATTCATTCTATATGCAAGGAGTATAAGTCATTACGAGTTTTTATTCACACAATAGCGATTGATTTTCACTACGGTAAAAATTATCGTATACGATGCATTCATTACAACATCCTTCGACAATAGTCTGACAGAGTTCGATATACAATGCGATTCGGATTTTTGATGGACGTAAATGCGACTTTATTTGCAGTTTGTTATACGATATGTGGTTTACTGGGTGAAGCATTTGGGTTTTGGTATTTTTTGAACACTGTTAAAATAGGGACTGCGCATGATTAAAAACCAAGGATATCAAGAATGCAGCTAGTAGAAACGAAAATTGACCATGGCCATTTAAATAGTTCGGCGGAACTGTTCTGTCGAGAAATATAATATTCGCTTGATATTTTAACGCATATCAGTCTCGCTATGTGCTTGATTTCGATAATGACTAATATACGATAACGATATAATTTTTAAACTGAACTGGCTGACCAATTGTGTAAGCAATATGCAATTCTTTACAATGAAAGAAAACCCTCTAGCTTGGTTTGTTGAATCTTATCATAGAATACGGGAGACAAAAATGCCTCTAGATTTGGCAACAACTTTTCGAACAAAACTAGCTGTCTTTCAGAATAAAAAAAAATACAAATGTCAGTCATACCCCAATCAGTGATTTAAAAAAAAACAAATAAATTTTTTTCGCGCTGTATGTAACATTCGGTAGTACCCACCCCCTCCTCCACCTTTTAATGTAACAAAGTATAACGCAAACTGAACCTCCCCCTCCCCCCAAAAGCGTGACGTAATTTGTGAACAGACCCTTACCATCTAACCAAATATCCCTTTCCCGTGGCACTCACGGAAATGCAGAGGATTCCATGGTCTCTTGTAGCAATGAGTGTTGAGCTAATTTTCCTCCCCTAATCCTAATTCTATGAGGACGTGTCCGGCATCGTTATTGGTCTAGAATTATTTAAACTCCAAAGCATGTACAGTGAGAATTGTTTTCTAATCCCAAGAAAACTATTTATTTGGTGAGCTGTGCAAATTTGTTGTTTCTCGGCCAATCACGACTAGCAACTACGATGTGTACAGTCAATCAAGCTAAGCTAAGCTTAATTTTAAGAAATTCACTAAAAATCTTTTACAAACCTTGGTAATACATCACGATCAGTTTTATTATCATTCTCCTTTAAGAACATACCTCAAAAAACTTTTAACCGAAGGTTTACACGAATTAATGAAAAAAAAAAATTTAACGTTGATTTCAAGTAAAAAAAGGACAACGATATCTAAAAATTTTTTAGACAAGATGTGTCTTTAAAGCATCATTTAAAGTCCAAAGTGTCAAAAGAAACTACTTTGTAGAAGGAAGATTTGCACTAAGTCGTGTCTATCAAAAGATAGCACTTACCTCGATAAGTTCCCAAGTAACACCAAGCATTACAATATTGCACATATATCAATCACAAATCGGCATGCTAAATGCTAATTGCATTAGATCTGTTTTAACGATGTGTTGTTGCATTTATTCATCAACTATCAGACAACGATACTCCAAATCAGCAGTACGAATGCAACGATGCATTACTGATGCTTTATTTCAACATGTCAAAGTAATGAACCATTATTTCGGTCTTATAATTGCCCTTTTCCACTTTAAGCCAACTTTTAGGGCTGTGTTTTTTACAAGCATATATAGCTTCATGGTTACTTGGGTTGTAACTGATCTAGATAAAAATAAAAGTAATCAAAATGAAGCTTAGAAACATCCGTGACTGTGTGCTTAAGACACCAAATCCCTAGAACGTATACAGAGAGTTCTAGAGGTTTTGTCCAACGAAAACAGCGGTCTGCCCCAGTGTGCGTCGCCCTGATCAACCGTATCAGTTTATCCGGAAATCCGTGTTCGTGTATTATTTACCAAAGCTGGTCTCGATCGATTGTGTCGTATGTGACTTTGAAGTCGATGAATAGATGATGTGATTGCGCGGTAGTTATAATGCACAAATACGACACCTTCCATCTACTCCTGCGGCAAAACCTCATCCTTCCAAATCTTGGTAATCACCCAGCTCTCCTGATAGTTTGTCAACCCCAGGGCTTTCACTTAAGGTCACTCCTGACAGAATCCAAGTTTCAAAGTGCTCGCGTTTTCGGGGGCACACCACTCGATACGGAGGCGGCGGACAACTGTCATTTTTGTTGATTCAGCTTTGCTGCGTCGCAGCAAGCGTTTGCAGCATTCGTGGAAAAATAAAAATGACAGTTGTGCGTTCCGTATAGAGTGGTGTGCCCCCGAAAACAATAAGTATTAAAAAAAATCGCAAATATAAATATTGCAAAACAACTTGGTAGTTTTCCAAATATTTAAGAACATACCTTTTTATTTTATCTGGCCAATTAAAAGGATCAACAATTTGTACCTAGACGATTCATAAAATCGAAAAAATGCAAATTTGTAACATGCCATCATGGGCAGTATACAAGTTCAATAAACTTGTTTTCATGGCTTGTTATGATTCGAAGAAGTTTTGCCTTTCTTTTATCGTTGTTCGTTATCCATAAGGAGCAATTTCCACAAACCCTGTTGACATTACATTCCCCACTGGGGCATTGCCGCCTCGTAGCTTAGTGTTCATTAAGCTCATGAAGCTAACACAATGATGCATTTATGCCCTGAGAAGACGAGAAAATTTCCTAGACTTGACTGGGAATCGAATAATTTGAGTTAAGAAAATTATTTTGGGCGAATATCTTCTTTTAGTCAAGTCGAGTCAAGTACGAGACACTGAAGACGGCCTTACTGTTGAGGTCGAAATACGTATCTGTATTTACAATCAAGTGGTGGAATTGAATGGGATAGTACTAACTCGTCTTATAACAAACGAATAATTTAAGAATATTTTTGTCAAAATTGTGTTCATTTGAAACAAACTAAGCTGAAAAAATAAAGACAAATAGTTCGAAACGATTTCATTAAATTTAATATTGCAATACCTCCAAAGGCATTTCCTGGCACAAGTTTTCAAAAACATCGCTCAAAATAAAAAATCCCCTCTTCGCTAATGGGAATGTTTGACAAGCATAATTGCTTGACTAATGCAAAAGCCGCATCCTCCTCCCTAGATGAATGCCACCATACCACACAGCAATTTGCGCTCAAATTTCAAAACCGTTGGTCATCGCTATTACCATGCAAAATCTCGCCGCTTTTCGATAGCAACGTCTCGATCCGATGGATGCTGAAAATTTGTACGTCCTATCTGGAATGCTCCCGACTCCGATAGATGCGAAGGTTGCTCTGCTCGTTGGTCCTGCTTCCGAAGCCGGGACATAAATTTTCATTTTCGGGATTTTCCTCAAGTCAAGGGGAAAAGGAGAAGCTTTAAATGAGTGAGAAAAAAGCGCCATCCAGCAACGCGAACCGTGGCGGTCATAAATTCTTCTTCATCAGTGCACTCGAGGGTGAGTCGCCGCGGGTTCGGTTCCAAGTTGGAACTTCTAACGAGTAGAGGTCAAAGTCTAACGATTACTGACGGTGATTTCTGTTTTCGGGAGTTTTGCCGTGATTCCACACTTTTCCTCGGTTGATTTTGTCTGTTGACTTCAAAGTTAGGAGCTCCTCATTCATGACTTTCGGTTTCATTAATTTCTGCCCTTCGGGTTAGAAAGAAGGATGGTTTAAAAAAAAGTATCTTACAGATAGGGTGTTTCGGCAGATTAAATTCCAGACAGAAGTTAAAGTGTAGACTTGTTGAATGTTTAGAGTTATACAGCATTCGATACACCTACGACTCAGCTGCACAATCAGCCATGGCTTATTCCGAAGAATAAATCATGGATGAATTGCTATTCAAGGCGTGATTTATTTGGGTACACCCTACTTTCCACCCAATTGTCATAATGCCCCATGGACCACCGAGAAGCCTATTTGTTGGTTCGCCTATAAATCAATGTTTATATTGGAGACGAGCTTACCTAATAAATCTAGAATTCTGCTACGTTTACAGTGGACCCCTGATGAAGCCACCCCGCCCGGCAGCCAACCTTCGAAGGAGGACATTCTGCGCCTGGTTTTCGTTTTCTGCCTGTCAGACAACCGCAATCGCAATGGGAATATCCTTTGCCTTCGGGTGTGGTGGGGGTTTACGAAAAATAAGGCCCGATACGCTTCAACGAGTTAGAAGATGAGACCCTGCGTCTTCCTTGTCCCGTGTCCCGCACCACGAGTGCGATAAGGTGATTGTCTTACCTGCGAAGAAAGGAAGAAATGGAGAAAAACGGTTCAAAATTAGGAATTAGTACGTTCGAGCGGAAGAAAACAATCGCTGCTCGGTAAGAAGCTAGGAAGCTTCCGAAGTATAAAGCAATTGCGGAACAACAGTGTGATTTAAATTTTAAATTGGGCGGGGTGAGTCGCGCGAAAATGATGCCGGTGAGTGCGTGGGAGCGAAATTGAAATCAAACAACAACAGGTTTTAGTCGCTCACCGAAGCGCTGTTTTTGGTGCTGTTAGCGCTGCTTGTTATATCGGTGTGAGTAAATTGATAGAATTTTGAAGAACATTCGCTTCCGTCTTCGAGGGTAACAATGGGTCATCGCTCTCACCGGTAGTCAGGAGGTCGGATAAAAAAATCATTCTAAAAGGTCTCTTATATTTAAATTTTTGTTGCCCTCAGGCATTCAATTTATTATACAAGCAATGTAAGTCGTTGAAACAGTGACCTATTCTCACCCCCATTTGAACCAACGTCACCCCCGACGACGGTACTACAAAACTTTAGATGAGAATTATCTTCTAACAAATTGCAAACGCTATCCCGATGTCTTAGGAACATGTTTGTCGTGTAAAACCTGTAATTATGTATTAACCCATAATAATTGTGCATAATTGTTCAACAGAAAATTCAAATTATTGGTCCTAAAGAGTTTAATCTTCATCTATCATATAACTGACTGTTCATCGAATCAAAAGCATAAGCTCACTCAACACTGTCGACTGTATCCAGACACTTTTATTGTATACAATCTTGGCATATACAATTCTGGAAATATACAACGAATGAAAGCTTTTATTGCAGATAATCTAATATTCATTTCATTACAAGATTGTAAGGATTAAATACAACGATTGTATAAAAGTCAGTTAAAAATCAATGTTTATTATATGCACTTTGCAAGTAAGGTTGCGTCGTATTTCCATTGCCACCATATGTAGCTCGTTGCAAGCTTAATTATATTCAAACACTGAAAGTGACTTTGCCATGGTCTTTTATAAACAATATTGTCTCCCATAGAATTGAGTAATTGACTCCCCACAACTAAATTATCAAAACTGAACATTTATGAACCGTCACGACAACTGCGGCATCGATAAATATTCTCCGTAAACTGTCATCGAACAAACTATGCTCAATATGGACCTCTGATCAGATGATGCTCATCTTATATATAAAAATGAAATGGTCTGTGTTCGTATCCGCATAACTCGAAAACGGCTGGATGGATTTTTTTCATTTCTTCAGCAGAAACATTCGTTATAGTTTCCGACGGGTTTATATGATATTTCCTAATGGGAAAATTACGAGTAAGGTTGAGCAAACCGTGAATAACTAAAATTGTGATTCCTATGCGAACTTTGCATGGGCAGTTCGAAATGCACATTCTCGCCTACTATGCAGGACAACGTCTGCCGGGTCAACTAGTTTTCAATAAATATTGTGACAATATTGACCTAACGATGTCAAAAATGCAGCTTAAACACTTCTCTACACGTATTATAAGTTAAAGGCACTGTATTACAATATTTCTAACCAAGAATATTATTTCACAAAGAACTATTGTTAACTATTATCAGTTAAGGCTTCTCATGTAATAACTAGGTCTACAAAATTGATAGACAACACAATAAAAAAATAAATACGGTGAACTCTCCCTTACTCGATATTGAAGGGACCATCGAGTTAGGAAGGTATCGAGATAGAAAAATTTTAATTTATTTTTTTTTTCAAAATATCAAACATTTTTCTTAGCATGTACAAATATGGATCAGTGTCATTTGGCCGAATGCCATTTGGACTGTTTTGCCGAATAGTTACCAATTACAATGATATGGAAATGCTAATATCATCCTCCAAACTTGGACGTACATGTTCATGATAGCATTAGAGGCGAAAGTATAGAATTGATAGTTCCGTTAGGATACGGCAGGCATGAAGAATGTTTATAGAAGTTTATAGAAGTCGATTTGAAAGCGAGCGGAGGGCAATATTTGTGATGGCACATATCACACGACCTTCCTTCTGCCAAGCTCCCGTATGAAGGGGAGGGAAGAATATCAGTGTGGAAGCTGATATATCTCCACTGGCAAAAGGAAGGTGGTTTGACTTGCTCATATGCCATCAATTTAGTGTACTACCCTTGGTGGGGGCATCCATCAATTCAGCTGTTAACTTCGCGTTGGGGATAATTCCTGATCAGCCCGTGAACCATTATTTCATCTTCTCGGATAGTCTTAGATCTATCGAGGCACTCTGGTCGATGGCACCTGTTAAGCACGCATCTTACTTTCTTACAAGCATAAGAGATCAGATGCGTGATTTGGTCGAAAGATCATTCAAGATTACTTTGTATGGGTCCCATTCCATTGCCTATGGTTGCGCCAGTCTAAAGCATACAGCGAAATGAGTGACCAAACACATGTTCCACACAGTCGCAAGTGTATTTGTCTTTCTTCCTCACACTGTTAATCTTGGCCCATTTCATGTTTTCGTAGATATGATCGGTCGCTTGATTGTTATGGTTTTATATACCTAGTTCCTATCGCTACTCGATCAGCAATCAGCTGGTCAGATACACAGCTGAGTATAGGGCACAAAGTTAGTTGGAAATAAATAGTCGCGCCGTACGGATGCTATCCGTGATTCAATTCCACAATAAAGTTGTAGTTTTCTGTTCGCGTAATAAAGTGTATCAATCAAGTCCGTCGCGAGTCTAATTGATTTCTACGGTGTCCGAAAAGGTTGAATAGAAGAGTGAATCGCGCGAACATTTGGTCCTTTGATCCGGATAAGCATTCCCGGCAAAAGTTTTCGGACATTTTACGTGTGGCGGACAATTAGCGAAAAGTGTTTGTTCACGAACAATCCCCGCGAACCGTGATGGACGATTGACACTATTGTGACGGTGACATAAAAGCGAACGGTGAATAGTTTCACCATTTTCGATGCGAGCCTGCGCCATCGAGTGGAAATACAGTGCCAGAACCAGGACATTCTGTAGCAAAGTGGATTGCTAAGCTGGAAGATCGCGTCGATTGGTGATCCAGGGACGGAACGAATGCTGTGTTTTTGATGTCCTTTGAAAGTGGAGACGGAGCAAATCAGGACCAGGACAGACGTTTAAGTGACGGAGCAAGGAAAAAAAAGGGAGTAGAGTGCATGTGTGGTGGCGTTATTTGCATGAGTAAACACTGTGGCTGTAAGGCAAATAAATTGATTGATTGCATGTGAGTCCATCTTTTTTTCGAGCAGTAGCCCCGTTATCCGCCCATTAAAGTTTGTTTGGTCTCGGTTTTCGCTGGTTTTCATGATATCGTTGGTTCCAAGGTTGATTCCCTGTCAACTGCTGCTGTCAACTAGGGTGGCATGTTCTGTCAATCCGTGGTCGCGTTGGGTGGTTCGTCGAGTCGATCGTTGTGCAAAGTGAGACAAAGAAGTGCTGTGTTGTGAACTTGGCTTCGCCTGTGCAGTGGAGTGCATTTTATATGAGAGCAGTGTTTCCCAACCATTGTTTCAAGTGCCAGTGAAGTGTAAAATGCCAGATCTCCGAACATTGAGTAAAAAGGAGCATCAGCTCCGGAAGTCGCTTGAAGGGATTCAGCAGTTCGTCGCTAGTTATCAAGCAAGCAGAGATGCGCGACAGGTCTGTGTACGTCTGGAGGCATTAGAGAGGGTATATGGCCAGTTCGTCGATATTCGTATGGAGATTGAGCTGCTTTTAGAAGACGCAGTTGAGAAGGGCAATCCCCAAGAAGAAGAAGCGTTGACGGTAGCGAACGATAAAGTGAGGCAGGAATTCGAAGACAGCTTTTATTCCCTAAAGGCAGACCTAGTGGCCTTCAAAACGGTGGGCTCCAATGTATCGGTGGGTTCTACAAGTCAGCAGCCGGCATCCCAGTTTGCAAAAAGTGAAACTCCCGGAGATCAAGCTGCCATCGTTTAGTGGGAAGATTCACGACTGGGTGCCATACCGTGACAGTTTCCGTAGCCTGATCCACGATAATCCCTCCTTTCGGATGTCGATCGGTTCACCTATCTCCGGTCTTCTTTAGTTGGCGACGCTTTTCAGGAAGTGAGTTCCATTGAATTGTCTGCGGCCAATTATGAGGTAGCATGGAAATCGCTCGAGAGTCGCTACGAGAACAAGAAGCTGATTGTCAAGGCGCATCTCGATGCGCTCTTCGCCGTGGAGAGTCTCAAGAAGGAAAGCTATGGAGGACTCAACCAACTAATAGGTGACTTCGAGAAGGCAGATGCTTGAGAAGATCGGAGAGAAGCCGTCGGATTGGAGCACCATTCTGGCTTACATGGTGTGTACCAGATTGGACTTGGCGACTTTACGGCAGTGGGAAACCCACCACAACAGCAAGGAAGTGGCGAAGTACAAAGACTTGATGGACTTCCTGAAGAGCCACTGTTCCGTATTGCAATCTGTGGTGCCAGTCGATACCGTCAGTTCCAACAAGCAACGGTCGTCACGTCCTGCAATTTGCAATACAATGGTTAAATCGACGGTGAAATGCTGGTTTTGCAACGAACCGCGCCATTCCGTGTTCCAGTGTGTCAGATTCCAGCGTATGAGTGTGTCGGACAGAATTGAGGCTGCCAACAGAAACAAACTCTTTGATTGATTTTCATTGGCTTTTATCGGTGAGATCGAACTACCTAAGCTCAAAGTGGAAGGGAGCATGTTTGCAAAGCACGATGAAGCACAGAATTGAAAGTTATCGCAAGCGAGCGACAAGTATAGAAGTTGAAACGTAAGCAGAGGGCCATTGAAGAACAACACGAAATTGGAATCGCTGTTATTTTACCTAACGTCCACCCAGGAACGGCATGGCTGATAGCGTGTGAACTATCTTACCAAGACAGGCTTTCGTGTTGTTCTTCAATGGCCCTCTTCTTACTTTTCAACTTCTATTCGATTTTCATATTTGTCGCTCGCTAGCGATAACTATCGATTCTGTGCTTCATCGTGCTTTGTGAAAATTCTCCTTCCACTTTGAGCTTAGGTAGTTCGTCTCACCGATAAAATAATGAAAATCAATCAATAAGTTTCTCGCGGTGATGAAACCTCATAAACAAAGAAACAAACTCTGTCGGAATTGTTTATATCCGGGCCATTTTGCCAGAACGTGCGAGAAGGGAACGTGTCGTCAGTGTCGTCAGAAGCATCACACACTGCTGCACACTGAACAGTCTAGATCCTCCGATCCACCCACGCAGTCAAGACCTCCGACAGTCAACCAACAACACAGACAGCCACAACAGCGATTTACACCACCGAACCAACATACTCGGACTGCTAACACTGCCAATACACAAGACTCACACACACAGCCAGCCACAGAACACGCCACCACAAGCCAAACACATGTAGCCCTCCCCATAACACCGACACAAAACATAGTTTTATCCACCGCCTTGGTCAGCATTAGAGACCGCTATGGCAGATCCGTGCTGGCACGAGCGCTGCTGGATTCGTGTTCGCAGCACTGTCTAATCGACATCAAGTTTCGCTAGCAAACTCAAGCTAGACGAAACGCCAGTCTATTTGGCGATTCAAGGCATTGGATCGACTCAAATTGCTTCCACCAGGCTGGTTACCGCCGTAGTTAGTCCAAGATCGGTAAATATTTCATCGTTTGCCGAAGAAATGCAGTTCCATGTGCTGCCGAAGCTCACCGTGTCACTGCCTACGGCAAGCTTCTCTGTTACAACGTGGAATCTCCCAGATTCGGCGCTTCTTGCGGATCCCAGGTTCTTCGAGACAGGACCGATCGATCTTATAATCGGAGCTGAATATTACATGGAACTGCTGAAGGAGGAAAGACGGAAAGCTACGGATGATGGTCCGACGGTGCAAGACACCGTATTTGGATGGATTATTTCCGGTCGTGTTCCTGAAGTTCCTGTTAGTGCATCGTACTCGGTAGTTCACGTGTGTTCAACGGCGGAGATACAAGAACAGCTTTCAAGGTTCTGGGAAGTGGAAACTTGTCATTCAGCCACTACATTTTCGGTCGAAGAGTCTGCTTGTGAAGAAATATTCGACAGAACAACGTTCAGGAACGAAGAAGGCAGGTACGTAGTTACGCTGCCTAAGAAAGAAGGAGTGATCCAGCAATTAGGCGGGTCAAGATCCACAGCAATCAAGCGCTTTATGGGGATGGAGCGGCGGTTCGCAATGAATCCGGAGTTGAAAGTGCACTACGCTGAGTTCATGAGCGAATATTTAGCAATGGGCCACATGCGAGAGCTTTCCGAAGAAGAAACGAGTGCATCATCGTATTACTTGCCTCATCATGCTGTCATTAAGCCGGACAGCACAACGACAAAGTTGCGAGTCGTTTTCGATGCGTCATGCCCGACATCCAGCGGAATTTCTCTGAACAATGCTCTGATGGTGGGACCCGTTGTTCAGGACACGATAGTGGACATTGCACTCCGCTTCCGAACTCACCGGTTCGCTCTAGTAGGAGACGTAGCAAAAATGTATCGTATGATATTGTTAAATCCAGCCGATCAGCAGTTGCAGAGGATAGTTTGGAGAGATAGCGCAGCGGAACCGCTTCGGACATTCGCTCTCGTCACGGTTACGTACGGTACGGCATCAGCTCCGTATCTAGCCACAAAGTGTCTGCAGCGCTTGTCGAATGAAGGCCAAGAGGCATACCCCAGTGCTGCCAAGATCCTCAGGAAGGATTTCTACGTAGATGACATGCTGTCTGGTGTAGACGACATAGAAGGTGAGAAAGATCTCATCGGTCAGATGATAGGACTGCTGCAATCTGCGGGATTCTCTCTGCGAAAATGGAATTCTAACAGCAAAGAATTGCTGTCAGCGGTGCCGGAGGAATTGAGAGACGAGCGATCGATTTTGGAATTGGATTCATCGACCGCTGCTGTGAAAACGCTAGGTTTGACTTGGGAGCCCAGCACCGACTGCTTCCGGTTTAGTTCGCCAGAATGGGATGAGTCTGCAGAAATTACCAAAAGGAGCGCCCTGTCGGATGCATCCCGACTATTCGACCCGCTGGGTCTAGTAGGCCCGGTCATCGTTCAAGCAAAGATTTTCCTGCAGGAGCTCTGGAAACACGATTGCGAGTGGGACGATCCTTTGAACGCACGATTACAAGAGCAGTGGCGTGAGTACCGGCGGAATTTGGTAGGTCTTGCAGAGATCACTGTTCCTCGATGGATAGGAACTAGTTGCAGCAACAAATTTATTGAGATCCACGGCTTCTGCGACGCTTCAATCAAAGCTTACGGTGCCTGCATATACATCCGCACTGTAACAGCAGACGGAAGAGTACACGTGCATCTGCTGACCTCCAAATCTCGAGTAGCTCCGCTCGAGAATTTAAAGAAAAACAAAAAGTTGCTGTCCATTCCCCGTCTAGAACTGTCGTCGGCACTGCTCCTGGCACATCTGTACGAAAAGGTTGCCAAAATATCAACATTGTCGCCAAGTGTTTCTTCTGGGCTGATTCAACAATTGTCGTGTGCTGGTTGTCATCGTCACCCTCAAGATGGAAGCAGTTTGTGGCGAATCGCGTCTCCGAAATCCAGCATATTACAAAGGGTAGTGACTGGAATCACGTTGCTGGAGAAGACAATCCTGCAGACATTATTTCTCGTGGCATGTCGCCGACACAACTGCAGTACGAATCGCGCTGGTTCCACGGACCGAATTGGCTGATGTTGGATCAGAAATACTGGCCCGATTCCAAGCAGATCAACGAAAGTGGCATCAACAAGGTAGATTTGGAAGAAAAGGCTGTCGTCGCTGTACTTCCAGCAGTTTTACCCAGCGAGATATTTGGTCTTCGATCGTCGCTAGCAGATCTGGTACGGCTGACAGTCTACATCCTTCGATTCAAATGGAATTCTTCACCAGAAAATCGGTTGGACAAGAAAGTCGGCTACATCACTTTCCAGGAGTACAACGAAGCGCTCAAAGACTGATAAAGCAATACCAGCGAGAAAGTTTCTCTCAGGAATTGGCGGACATCGCTAAGTATGATCAGGTGCAAGACTCTTCGAGAATAGCTGGACTAAACCCACAACTTGTCGACGGTATATTGTGCGTTGGCGGCCGGTTGAATAATGCAGCCGTACCTGATAGTCGGAAACATCCGTACATCCTCGATCACCGTCATCCCCTCACAAAACTCATCGTTGTTTATTACCATCGGAAGTACTTGCATTCTGGTCAGCAACAGATGGTATCGGCTGTTCGAGAGCAATTCTGGCCCACGAGCGCCAGAAGCCTCGCAAGGAAAGTGGTCCACTAATGTGTCCAGTGTTTTCGTGCGAAGCCTTAAATTCAGGATCAATTGATTACTGATTTACCTCCGGAGCGAATGCGGCCATGTTACCCCTTTCAGAAGGAGTCGACTACTGTGGTCCATTCTACGTGTTCTATCCACAACGTCGAGCACGACCAATCAAGTGCTTCGTGGCAGTGTATGTGCCTAGTTACAAAAGCAGTACACTTGGAACTAGCGGCAGATTTGACGACACAAGCCTTTCTTGGGACATTGCAACGATTTTCGGCACGTCGCGGCAAGCCGTCGCTTATAATGTGCGACAATGCTACAAACTTCGTTGGCGCCAGGCGGAAGGTGGATGAGCTTGCCCAGCTGTTCGCTAGCCAACAATTTTCGGATGCGGTACTACGCCAAGCAGCAAAAGAACGAATCGAGTTCCGGTTCATTCCAGCCCGGCCACCAAATTTCGGAGGGCTGTGGGAATCAGCGGTGAAGTCATTTAAGAATCTTTTCAAGCGGACTATTGGCACACGTGCCTTGGAATACGAAGAGATGCAAACGGTTCTGACTCAAACAGAAGCAATCCTGAACTCCAGGCCGTTGACTCCGATCAGCAACGATCCAGACGATTTTGAGGCTCTCACACCAGGACATTTCCTGATTCAGCGGCCACTAGCGGCCATTCCGGAGCCCGATCTTGGTGGCATTCCGGACAACAGGCTTTCGGCTTGGGAAAAAGTGCGAGATTTTACCCAACTATTGTGGAGAAAATGGTCCAAACAATATCTGTCCAATCTCCACAATCGGACAAAATGGACGCGGCAGAGGGACAATATCACAGTTGGTACTATGGTTGTCCTCAAGGAGGAAAATTTGCCACCGTTGAAGTGGCAATTGGCACGGGTGACAGATATTCACCCAGGCTCCGACGGGAACATAAGAGTTGTAACCGTTCGGACAAAAGATGGCAGTTACCAGCGAGCGATATCCAAGATCTGTGTGCTGCCAATCAGAAACGACAATTCGTCATCCGACGGGAGAACTAGGACTCCTCAACGGCTGGGGCTGAAAAGCCCCCGCACGTCCAGTAAATTATGTATTCGTTTAATATTCAAAAAGTGACCATCTCATTTTCCTCAGACATGCCTCCTGAATTTGGCTTGGCCAAATATTTGACACTCAAACGAATTGAGTTGTGTTACGTCCAATAATGTCCATAAACTGAGGTAATATGTGTCGTTGTCGTTGGTGGAAGTTGCATGTGAATCCAGTTCCGTCAGTCAGTCTAGCTATTTGGTTGTGTTTGGTCTTGTCCAGCGATTAAAATCCAAAAACACCTTTGGTATTTTGAGGTACATTTCGATGCAATCAACAGAGGTAGAAGTGCTCAATTCTGCCTCCTTGAACTCGTACTATGGTTATCCTCGTCAAACAAACACATCAATACATTCCGATTCTTCAAAATTCAACAAGAGAGGAGGATCGTCGGCGCCGCTCGGGCGTCCAACGGAGGCCCTAGGGCCTCCGTCCAGGCAAGTCATTTTCATTTTCAGTATTATAGACTAAAAAGCACCCTCTCATTTTATTAAGAGACCATCAGCACAACGGCACGGACCGCCTCGATACCACCAAGCATAACCCAAGTCGATATACACATCTGCTGTGCTTCAAATCATGTCACGGCCCATAAGTGCCATTCGAAGAGATCAGCTCATCAGTCATCGTCCTGTTTAAATGGAAAATCGTCGAGAGTCAAGTCCCCGTTTATTCGTTGAAGTCGTCGTTCGACTCGTAAACGTCTCTGTCAACGGAACCAGAGTCAAGAAGTCAGGTAGAAGGCGGCCTAATCAAGTCATCAAGTCCTGAAAAGCATCGACCATATCAGTATTATTCAGCTCTACACTACACGTCCAGAATTAAACTTACCAACCCACCTTTGGAGGCCTGGCAGACAACTAATCACAAAAAGAAACAAATCAGGCACCACAAATTGTCTGCCAGTCATCCCCGAAGAAACAGTAGAAGGTTCAATCTCCGTTTATTCGAAGGCTGTTCAAGCTGGCATCCGCCGTAAATCGTCACCGTCATCCATCGAGTCAATTTTTAAATCGTTTTCTTGGTTCATCGGATCCACTGTCAAGAAGAAGTTGTTGTGAGTCAACCACAAAGCAACTACCAAGGTCAACGTCAAGTCATCAGAGCAGCATCAACAAGTCATCAATCGGAAACATCATTGTTAATTTGCATGGAAATCTGGAAGAGCAACGTCAAGTCAACATCAATGAATTCTACAGTCCACTAGGCATTACTCAACCTTATCATCAAATCACGAGGCCTGGCAGACAGCTTTTATCCAACGGAACAAATTCAGGCATTGTTATTTGTCTGCCAGGTAAGTTGTTCCAGTTTTACCAAAATTTCTACACGATACTACATCTAATCTTCACTTTGTCGAGGAAAACGAACAACAATGAACTGCACGTCTGAATCATCGAGCGATCAGCATCAGTCGGTGAATACTACATATACCACATCTAATGAAATGGAATCATCATCGCCGTCATCGTTGTGCCGAAGCTCCGGCACCTGGATCAACAATTACAGCATCAGTGTTAGTATATAGATAGTTTGTAAGAAGTATATTGAACATCTGTTTACCGTATTTGTTGAAAACACACACTGGTTAGAGCAGGAGGTTTTGAAACTAGGGATTTCAAGGCGGCCGGTCATGGTTGCGCCAGTCTAAAGCATACAGCGAAATGAGTGACCAAACACATGTTCCACACAGTCGCAAGTGTATTTGTCTTTCTTCCTCACACTGTTAATCTTGGCCCATTTCATGTTTTCGTAGATATGATCGGTCGCTTGATTGTTATGGTTTTATATACCTAGTTCCTATCGCTACTCGATCAGCAATCAGCTGGTCAGATACACAGCTGAGTATAGGGCACAAAGTTAGTTGGAAATAAATAGTCGCGCCGTACGGATGCTATCCGTGATTCAATTCCACAATAAAGTTGTAGTTTTCTGTTCGCGTAATAAAGTGTATCAATCAAGTCCGTCGCGAGTCTAATTGATTTCTACGGTGTCCGAAAAGGTTGAATAGAAGAGTGAATCGCGCGAACAGCCTAATCTATGGCAATGAGAAAGTGGACTCGCTAGCAAAGGTGGGCGCATGATAGACAAATTTCATTAGCATTAGCATTGTTACGGTGTAATTCGTAGATTAGAAACTAGTGATACTCATGTTTTACTTTTGAGATCCTCATCTAGAATGCTATCAGAAATCAAAAAGGAGAGTGGTCCTTGATTCCAGTCTTAGAAAAAAAATAACAAAAGTATGAGGATTACTACTCCTGGCCACGCCCATCTTTACCGTAACTAGAAAGAGGAAGGAAGTGTTGATGTGGTACTTAGTTAATGAGAGGCCACCGACTTAGCGACTCCCTCATAATTACCACGGAGCTGGATAATGAGGAAGGTATTCGTTGGGTCAGGATTTACCTGTAGTTGGCAATGTAACCGTGGTAGATCCTACCCCGTAACACACCACGTAAATGTGTCTACCCAGCTTTACGGGTCTGGGCGCATGATAGACAAATCTTGAACATCAAGTTTTTCCGGGAGCGGGCCATTTGGCATAAAGTCATTTGGCATAATGCCATTTGGCAAAAGGTCATTTGGCATCAAGAAGAAGAAGAAGCCATTTGGCATAACGGTCATTTGGCATAACGGTCATTTGGCATAACGGACATTTGGTATAATTGTAACCAACGTCAAAAGTGAGGGTCTTTTGGCATAACGGATATTTGCCATAATTTTTCTTTGGGTTCGCGAAATGGTGACTAAGTGGTGTGGGAAACACCCCGGAATAGTAAATATAACACCCGTCGATAACAATATTAAAAAGACATTATCCTCTCGTGGAAAGAATGCATTTGCAATGCAATGCACAAGTAGGCGCATGCCTGCATTAGAGAAGTGGTGGATGTAATCCTCTCTTTAAAAGTAGGCGTGAGGTCGTATTACGGCAATGAAAGATGTGATCCCTTCCTTAAAAGTAGGCGCATGCCCGGATTAAGGCCATGGTAGATGTGACTCCTTTTTTATAAGTAGGCGCTTGTCGGGAATAAATCAATGGTAGATGTGATCTCTTCCCCGAAAAGCACAATTCAGATTGATTTGGTTGCAATAACTCATATGTGACTTGATTGGTTTTAGTAACTCGTCTTCGACAAGTGTGTTGCTTGCATTTTTAAAGTTAGGCGCTTATGCCCGGATTAAGACAATGATGGATTTGATCCGGTCTTAACGCACATGCCCGGATTGAAGCAATGGTAGATGTAATCCCTACTTTAAAAGTAGGCATGTGACCGGAGTAAGTCAATGAAGGATGTGATTCCTCTCTCGAAAGAAATTCTGCCGTTTTGTTATTTCGTTCTTCCGGAAAATGTCTACCATCAGTCTAAATTAATCAGAAAACAGCCTCGACCTACTTTATCTACGCTAAACATTACATGAAATATCCCTTTCTCTTTCGCTTTCACAGTTCGAAATTATGCCAAATGTCCGTTATGCCAAATGGCCTTGATGGCAAATGACCCAGACCCAGTTTTTCCCATTACTTCGTCATAGTACTCTTCAAAATTGGCAAATGATTTATCCTCTCAATGAACTTGGACGGT
Organism: Armigeres subalbatus; assembly: GCF_024139115.2. NCBI lineage: Eukaryota > Metazoa > Arthropoda > Insecta > Diptera > Culicidae > Armigeres > Armigeres subalbatus. The sequence continues at coordinate 201,836,206 of NC_085139.1, read as the reverse complement.
TGCTGTTTTCCTTAGATCCTAAAGTTTCTGCACGAGCGTGGCTCTGAGGTGAGGACTTGAACCCAGGCTTTATTCGCACGATTGCGAGGCTTATAACCAATAACTATTCACTAAACGCACATCTCTATAGAATAAACCTGGTCTATAGCAACCTATGTGGTTGTGGAGCCGGTTACGATGACATCGATCACAAAGTTTGGTATTGCTCGACGCCTCCAGAGAGCCACTATTAGAAACCCTTGTGGCCCGAGGTAAACAACCCTAAAAGGAATAATGAAGTGTTTTGGGGGATCGCGATGTAGTTTATATGTAGGGCATCTATGCCTTTCTTTGCTCGTCCGACATAATAGTCTAATACCCCAGTTTTTTTTCTTTCTCGTTTTTGTCTGATTGTTCTGTGTAACACAAAGCTATGGCCATCCGGAAGATGCTTTCTGACGAGCACAACTCGAGCACGACGCTAAGCTATACCGTTCCCGGCTAGAAGGTCATATCAAAATTATATCAACATATGTGGTTATGTTATACTAAATTTTTATACAAAATTTGTTAGAAATATGAGCAGGATTTTGTTAAAATATGTAAATTTCTATTAAAAATTACACTACTGGAAACAAAAAAAAATATCGAATTTTGTTACAGATTTATCATAAAAATAAAATATTTTGTTAAAAATTCATAACAGAATCAGATATGAAATACATTTTTTCTGTACAGTTGGAAATTTTTACAGGTCGTGATAGGACTCCAGATTGTGTTCAACAATCAGATTTTTTTGTTTTTATCTGAACAAGAATATTTTTCAATAACATGAAACTCACAGCATTGGGCAACCTCTTCAAATTATATCAGCGTTGTGATATCTATGTCTGGGAGACTTTGCTACATCTATTTTAATTGCCTACTGTTGGGAAATACGGGGTTAATCATTTTTAAAAACATATTATGATAAAATCCTGTTACAATATTTGAAAGATAATTGCTACTAAGAACAAAATTGTATCAAAATAAGTTATAAATATCACAATCTGATAAAATTGCGTTCAGTTTCTGTTATACTCTTCTAGTCGGGTTAATGACGTCAAACACCCAGATGATATCGATTGTAAATATCATAAAGTCTCGGCTCTGTTAAGTGTTATACACGCCTGAGCCTGTTAAATAAACGTAATAGATAAAAAGATGTGATAGTTGTGAAAGGAGCAGTGGGGAAATCAGTAGCAAGGGATGAGAAGTTAGAGATATTATAAAGAGGATAGAATAGGATAGACAGAAAAAGAAAGAATAAGTCAAGTACAAGACACTGAAAACGGCCTTACTGTTGAGGTCGAAATACGTATCTGTCAAGATACAATTAAGTGGTGGAATTCAATAGGATTGTATAAACTCGTCTTATGACAAGTGAAGAAATTCCACTAAAAAGCTCAAAATAATTTTCTTATCGAAAGAATAAGGTTGAAGGTAAAATGAAGAGGGAAGAAGCAATACAGAAGAATAAAGTCGGGATAAGGAAGGAGAGAGAAGAAAGAAGGGAAAAGAAAGAAAAAAGGTATAAGGAAAAATAAGGAATATGAATAAAGGTAGAAGGAAAGAGAAACAATAAGGTTGAAGCACTGTGGTTGAAGTAAGAAAAATGAAGAAAAAAGATAGAGTGAAGGAGGGAGAAGGAAGTTGAAAAGAATAAGAATTAATTTAACAATTTTTAATTCTCACATATCACCAGTCACTTGTCGCACCTCTTATTTCTCACTTCTCACTCCTTGGTCCTCATTTCTCAGTTTCCACTTCACTCTTCTCATTTATAATTTTCTACTTCTTACTTCTCACTTCTCATTATCAAATTCTCAGTTTTTTTTCTTTTCTCACTTCTCACTATTCACTTTGCCCTTCTCACTTCCAATATCTTACACCTCACGTTCACTTCTCACTTCTTACTTCAAATTATTTACTTCTAACTTCTCACTTTTCACTTCTGACTTCACACTTCTTACATTTCACTTTTCACATCTCACTTTTCCCTTCGCACTTCTCACTTGGAATTTCTCACTTCTAACTTCTTACTTCTCACTTCTCATTTTCCACTTCTCTCTTTTCGCTTCTGACTTCTAACCTCGCAGTTGTCACTTCTCACTACTCCCTCCGCACTTCTCACTATTCCGTTCACCCTTCTCACTATTCCGTTCGCACTTCTCACTATTCCGTTCGCACTTCTCACTTTTTACTTTGCACTTCTCCCTTCTCACTTTTCACTTCTCACTTCTTACTTCTTACATCTCACATCTCACTTCTCATATTTCATTTCTCACTTCAAATTGTTCACTTCTAACTTTTCACTTTTCACTTTTTACACCAAATTGTTCAGCTCTAATTCTTCACTTTTCAAACGAGAATCGACCAAACAGCATTCATCCAAAATGCCCGACATCATATGTATCGTACATGTGAACGATGTGCAAGGATTCTGACATCATTGTGTAAACGAGGTGAAAATGCATTGGAAAATTTCCTCGACTTAGATAATATCGAGTAAGGGAGGTATCGACTTACGGAGGGAACGCAGTATGCAAGATTCAAGAGACTTTGAATTTCATTGATTAAGGGAAAATATCGAGTTACAGACCATCGAGTTTCTCCCCTTTCCAATCGTAGGAAATTATATACGCCATATTAACATATAGTTTCTGTAAGGTCCTTATGAAGGCATAATTCACGATCGAAGTATGCTACGCTTGTGGATAGACATAAAAATGTAATTTCTCTGGAATAAAATCTAATTCTAATTTATTTGTAAATATTAAAATAAAGTTAAGTTTGTCAAAGACAGGTTTGATATTAGTAACATTCATTTCATTTAATTTATTCATTTATTTAGTTAACCATGTTTCATGTCCGTAGAGGACAACCGGTCTTATAAGCGTCTTGTACATGACACATTTGGTGCGGTGGCGAATCTTTTTCGACCGCAGTTTCTTCTGGAGCCCGTAGTAGGCCCGACTTTCACAGATGATGCGCCTTCGTATTTCACGACTAACGTTGTTGTCAGCCGTTAGCAAGGATCCGAGGTAGACGAATTCCTCGACCACCTCGAAGGTATCCCCGTCTATCGTAACACTGCTTCCCAGGCGGGCCCTGTCGCGCTTGGTTCCGCCCACAAGCATGTATGTACTTTGTCTTTGACGCGTTCACCGCCAGTCCAACTTTTGTTACTTCACGTTTCAGGCGGGTGTACAGTTCTGCCACCGTTGCAAATGTTCGGTCGACAATGTCCATGTCATCCGCGAAACAAATAAATTGGCTGGATCTGTTGAAAATCGTACCCCGGCTGTTACACCCGGCTCTCCGCATGACACCTTCTAGCGCAATGTTGAACAACAGGCACGAAAGTCCATCACCTTGTCTTAGTCCCGGCGCGATTCGAACGAACTGGAGTGTTCGCCCGAAATCTTCACACAGTTTTGCACACCATCCACCGTTGCTTTGATCAGTCTGGTAAGCTTCCCAGGGAATTAGTAACATTAGGCAGTTTATAAAGTGGAAGTGTTTTAGTGGAAAGGAAAAGTTATTGCAAGAGTGCCCGAACACTAAATGAATTGTGGTTTTTTGGATGGACGAAATTAGTAAAATTGTGATCAAGTAAAACAGGTACAAGAAATAGTGGATTGCAGAATCAAAAATCGCGTAAGTAAGACCTGGAAACTCCGGTGCTGCTGTTCAATAAATTCGTGTCGCTGATACGACCGATTGCTGACGTTGACAACATACAATGTACATTCAAAGTTAATTGCCTATATGCCGGGTATTAAGCCACCCGGAGTGGAAATTAATTACTATGTCTGAAACTTGATTATGCATATGTACAACATGTGATAGATTTAGTTCGGAAAAGGTATTGGAGGGTAACCGCCCCTTCGGTGGGGTTTGATCCCACGACCCCAGTTCGCATGACAGGTGCTTTCCCTACTAAGCTACGAAGGACCTCCATCGTCCACCGCAGCTTAGCGGGTACTGATGAAACCAAATTCCCAGCACCAGGTACCAGCCGATCTCTCGCAATACATTTTCAGAACTAACTCTCTCAAATGTATTTTTGTACACATGTCAACCAAGTAGGATGAGTAGGGTAAATGATATATTTTGGACATGTACATATTTTGGACAAGCCTGAGCTTCTTCGATCAATTTTAGATAATGTGTAGGAAAATTATTATCGAAAGTATGATTATTGCATACTTTTACCTCAACTCTAGCGGCTCCTGATGAGAATTCACAAATCAACTATTATTTATCTTTAAAATTATCTAAAATGTAAAGCTTTCTACCAAACTGCCTGCTGGACGCCAGTATGCAGGAGAACATGCATTATAGGACTCTTCGTAACATGCACCTGAAACACGTTTAAATTGGTTCAAACGGCAATCTTGAGGTCCTGCGGCCAAAGTTTAATTGTAATTGAGATACTAACATATTCCAATCGCTTAACATGAACTTGAGACGGATGAAAAAGGAGTGACCAAAATGAAGTTATGTTTTTATGCATCAGATATTTATTGGTCACCCCATGTACAGTACATGGATGAACCATTAATTGCCAACTTTCAGGCTGTTTTCAATGATATCGATAAGATTGCGAAACAATGTTAATTTCTGGTTTAATTAATGGTTTAATGTCAGTTAAGCAAATAAATGCATTTAAATGAATGTGGATACGTGTAGGTAGATCATACCATTGAGATCTGTAGGTGGCCATTTTGAATTAGGAGAAAATGACTGTCCAAAATATATGCATTTTCCATGTCGAAATTATATATTTGATGTCCAAAAAGAAAATATTTCAGTTCGCAGTATATCACAGTTTACGCCTAGTAAACGTAATTTACTCAAAAATTGGGCAATGGAGACACAAGACTTATCATAGGTTATGTATTTGGATGAACCTAGTGGTTTTCAATTGTTTTATACTATTCAATCTCGATATATTTTCTAATGAATGTCCTGCGCTTGTCCAAGATACATCATTTACCCTATTTAGTAATGTCCGGCTCCTACACACTTGCTTCATCAGTAACGGCGCTCAATGAAGTAGGGTTGTGTGAGGTTGTGCCAGTTTGGTCGTCAGATCCCGACTCTCAATACCTTCTCCGAACTAAATCTATCACATGTTGTACATATGCATAATCAAGTTTCAGACATAGTAATTAATTTCCACTCCGGGTGGCTTAATACCCGGCATATAGGCAATTAACTTTGAATGTACTGATCTCGAGTGGCGATCTCTCTTCGCTTGTGTGGTCGTGTCGGGATCTGACGACCAAACTGGCACAACCTCACACAACCCTACTTCATTGAGCGCCGTTGCTGATGAAGCAAGTGTGTAGGAGCCGGACAATACTAAATACTCATCCTACTTGGTTGACATGTGTACAAAAATACATTTGAGAGAGTTAGTTCTGAAAATGTATTGCGAGAGATCGGCTGGTACCTGGTGCTGGGAATTTGGTTTCATCAGTACCCGCTAAGCTGCGGTGGACGATGGAGGTCCTTCGTAGCTTAGTAGGGAAAGCACCTGTCATGCGAACTGGGGTCGTGGGATCAAACCCCACCGAAGGGGCGGTTACCCTCCAATACCTTTTCCGAACTAAATCTATCACATGTTGTACATATGCATAATCAAGTTTCAGACATAGTAACATACAATGGTTCGAGAAGTTGATTACCGATGTCTAAAGCTTGAACGAATATATCTCCATTGCTTCCGGGACGTCCCATTTGCATGGGATTCGTGACAAGTTTCCGGATAGTAACGGAAATGGAATAATTTGGTGAGATTGTTTCAATATGTTTTTTTTATAAATTCTATTTATGACACAAAATACGCGCTGGATTATCCATTATCCAATTGAGCATAAACAAGCATAGTAGTATAAACAAGCGGTTCTTATTGTGAGTGAAGGTGACCTCGGACTGGTCATGAAATACCAGGCAGTCTGAAATGGGTCACTGGATCTGCAGTAGAGCTAGCACCATCTAACTCCCGGATTAAATTTGACTGCAATATAAACAGACAGCTTTTTTCCATAACATCACTGCCAGCCAGTGGCGGTTAGATTGGACACACACAAACAGGGCCGGTTGGCCGATAACTAGGCTGACCATACGTACCGTATTTAACACGCCGAATACCGTGATCAGAAAATTATGGGAACTAAATTTTCAAACAGCTGGTTCTCAGCCGTTTTTTGACCGATTTTCACAATTCTTTTACGGATGTTTGTTTCTAGGAATGCTTATTTTTTCTCAAGAGGGGCGTGAGGATGGGAACAACACTTACAGGTTCCAAAAATATTTTACAACACTGTTCTAGCATTGACTATACTATGTGTGAACAATATGTTTCTTCTGGACATCCCTCGCGACTCCAAAATGACCTCTATAACTGATGAAAGATGATATGCAAATTTTGCCGAAGAAAACTACGAAAACCCGTGCCAATGGAAACCCGTCATGTCCATGTCAGTTCGTAAAGGCCATATGTACGATATTCCACTCAGTTCTGCCTAAACCAGATGTTCTAGGTTCTCCAAACTGTTCTGGAGTTTGGATCATTTGGTCTACCAGGTCAACTGCGCTCGATAGCTATCCGAAATCGACCAGTCATGTCCATTCAAGTCCGTAGAGCCCAAGCGTATAATTCGCAAATCAGATATACCCACACCAGATATTCTAGGCTCTCCAAATCATTCTGGAGTTTGGATAAATTGGTCTTCCAGGTCAACTGCGCTCGATAGCTTTCTGATATAGACGAGTCATGCCCATACAAGTATTCAGAGCCCAGTAGTAAGATTTGCAGCTCAGATATACCCAAACAACGGGCAGCAGGGTCTATGTCCAAGGGCTCGACGATTCCTCCCCAGGCCATCTGCGAGTTGTGGGGCTTGCCTAGGATGTGGTGGGGTTTGACAGTGGGCCTTGTTAAATTCCTATAAAAAGCTGCATGTATCCGCAAGTAAGCCCCACCAAAGCGACCGTGTGCCGCTCAAAGCGCACAAGCCCAAGTCCTGGTGTCAGGTGGGACACAAAACAGACCTGACACGATGGCTTTCCGACGAGACAGGAGGATTGCGCAGGCTCAATTAACCGCCTGGAAAACCAATAATTACGAGCAATAAAAGAGATAATTCGATATTATCGCAAAAACCTAGGCAACGAATAAAGGATCACGATTGGAAGCTTGGAACATGGAACTGCAAGTCGCTATGTTTCACAAGTTGCGACATGATGGTCTACGATGAATTACATCCCCGCAAGTTCGACGTCGTGGCGCTGCAGGAGATTTGCTGGACAGGACAGAAAGTGTGGAAAAGCGGGCTCGATGCGTCAACCTTCCACCAAAGCTGTGGCACCACCAACGAGCTGGGAACCGGCTTCATAGTGCTGGGTAAGATGCGCCAACGTGTGATTAGATGGCAGCCAATCAACGCAAGGATGTGCAAGCTGACGATAAAAGGCCGTTTCTTCAACTATAGCATCATCAACATGCACAGCTGGAGCAGACATACGTTGGGTGCCCACTGCGGGACGTCAAAATCGTCATCGGCGACATGAACGCACAGGTAGGAAGGGAGGAAATGTATAGACCGGTCATCGGACCGAATAGTCTGCACACCGTATCGAATGACAACGGCTAACGATGCATAAACTTCGCAGCCTCCCGCGGAATGGTAGTCCAAAGCACCTTCTTTCCCCGTAAAAATATCCACAAGGCCACACGGAAATCACCTTACCAAGAAATGGAAAACCAAATCGACCACGTTCTAATCTACGGTAAGTTCTTCCCCGACATCACGAACGTCCGCAATTACCGCAGTGCGAATATTGAATCCGACCACTGTATGTTGCAGTATGCCAGCGCAGCAAGTGTACAACACGCGTCGAAGTCGAACGCCGCGGCTAAACATTGGGTGGGTGCAATACGGTAGACTAGCCCAAGAATACGCGCAGCAGCTGGAAGTGGCACTTCCAACGAAAGATCATCTAGGCACAGCGTCTTTTGAAGATGGCTGGAGAGATATTTGATACGCCATTGGTAGCACAGCAACCGCTGCACTTGGCACGGTGCCTCCGGTATGAAGGCGAATGTGAGCAGTTAGTTGAGGAGGGCGAGATTGCTACAACACCGTATGAGGGCGAGCGACGCACGATACAAACGGGCGGGGAACAGACAAAACTCGATTTTGCGGAGTAAAAAGCGCCAGCAGGAAGATCGAGACCGTGAAGAGACGGAGCAACTGTTCCGCGCTGATAAAGCACGAATGTTCTATAAGAAGTTGAACCTTTCACGTAAGAGCCACGTGCCATAGCCTTACATGCGTAAGGACATAAACGAAAATCTTCTTAAGAACGAGCGTGAGGTGATCCAGAGGTGGCAACAGCACTACGAAGAACACCTGAATAGCAATGTGGCAGCCGAAGATGGCGGTATGGTGGTGGACCTGGGAGAACGCGCGCAGGACATAATTCTACCGGCTCCGGATCTCCAAGAAATCCAGCAGGAGATTGGCCGGCTGAAGAACAACAAAGCCCCTGGGGTTGACCAACTACCAGGAGAGCTATTTAAACACGGTGGTGAGGCACTGGCTAGAGCGCTGCACTGGGTTATTACCAAGATTTGGAAGGAGAAAGTTTTGCCGCAGGAGTGGATGGAAGGTGTCGTCCCATCTACAAAAAGGGCGACAAGCTGAATTGTAGCAACTACCGCGCAATCACATTGCTGAACGCCGCCTACAAGGTACTCTCCCAAATTTAATGCCGACTAGCACCAATTGCAAGGGAGTTCGTGGGTCTGTACCAGACGGGTTTTATGAGCAAACGCTCCACCACGGACCAGGTGTTCGCCATTCGCCAAGTACTGCAGAAATGACGCGAATACAACGTGCCCACATATCATCCATTCCTCGACTTCAAAGCCGCATATGATACAATCGATCGGGACCAGCTATGGCAGCTAATGCACGAACACGGATTTCCGGATAAACTGACACGATTGATCAAAGCGACGATGGATCAGGTGATGTGCGTAGTCCCTTCGAAACGCGCCGAGGGTTACGGCAAGGTCTTTCGTGTCTGATTTTGAACATCGCTCTGGAAGAGGTAATACGAAGAGCAGGGACGAGTGGTACAATTTTAAATAGTCCGTCCAGCTATTTGGCTTCGCCGACGACATTGATATTATGGCACGTAATTTTGACAAGATGGAAGAAGCCTACATCAGACTGAAGAGGGAAGCTAAGCGGATCGGACTAGTCAGCAATAAGTCGAAGGCGAAGTAAATGAGGGAAAAGGTTCAAGAGAAGACAATGTGCGCGACAAACTGCGAGTTTGCATCGGTGGTGACGAAATCGAGGTGGTAGAAGAATTTGTATACTTGGACTAACTGGTGACTGCCGAAAATGATACCAGCAGAGAAATTCGGAGACGCATCATGGCTGGAAATCGTAGGTACTTTAGTCTCCGCAAGACGCTCGATCGAATAGAATTCGCCACCGTACCAAACTGACTATCTACAAAACACATTAGATCGTTAGTCCTCTACGGACACGAGATCTGGACGATGCTCGTGGAGGACCAACGTGCACTTGGAGTTTTTGAAAGGAAAGTGCTGCTTACCATATATGGTGGGGTGCAGATGGCGGACGGTACGTGGAGGAAACGAATGAAACAAGAGTTGCATCAGTAGGGAGAATCATCCATCGTTCACACCGCGAAAATCGGACGACTGCGGTGGGCCGGGCACGCAGCCAGAATGTCGGACAATAACCCGGTGAAAATGGTTCTCGACAACGGTCCGACGGGCACAAGAAGGCGAGGTTGAATAATCAAGTTGGAGCAGGCGCTACTGGCCCAGGGATAAATAGAAGGAAGATCAAGCTATTCAAAAATGCTTTAATTTATGCATATTTATATAATATCTGAAAGTCAAGCAGCATTGAATGCTTTGAAATCAGCAACGTGCACATTTAAACTCGTTTATGTATGTGTTGAGTCACTGCAAACCTTGGGTTGTCGTAACAAAGTGAACTTATATTGGGCTGCTGATCACGAAGCCGATATGCTGACATGACTTGGTTCATCTCGACAATTTACAGGTCCCGAACCTTTTAGTGGTGTAACTGAGTGTTCCCTTAGATCTGAAATCTTGGGAACATTCTAAAATAGAGGACATTTGCAACAGCATCTTAATTGCGAGGCAGTCTAATACTATGTTCGCACTACGGCCTGAATAACATGTTATTCAAATGATTGACAAAAGAACAGGTGGCTGATAGAACCCTCTGAGGTTTGGAGAACAAGCTCCTTTATGGTAGTATGTACCGATTTATTTTTGTTTTGCGGAAAATTTATAATTGTTTACGGACATTTTATATTTGTTTGTTGCTAAGAAATCAGGGTATATTATTGGGAATTTTCTATGTTTTTTATGGGAAATTTTCAATTCTTTATGTAAATTGTGTTTTGTTGCCTCATAAAGCAAGGGACTCAACTTTTTTTCAACTTTGTTACCAAATAATTTCGGAATTTTCCCAATCAAACAAAAAACCCCAGTAACCAGTGGATTTCAAAGGTCGGGAACAACAAATGCAACACATGAGCATTGCTAATGTAAATTTATTATCGACTAGGGCAAAGATACAATAGTGGAGGAGCTAAGCACCTTCCAATGTTATTTTATCGATTGCACCAAATTTATACTTCATTTTACTTATATTAGGTGTATCCGGAAGCTCTTTAATTTTTCCTTGCACGAAGAGTGTTCAAGTTACAACAGAACCCAGTTTTGCTTCCTAAAAAAACGTTGCTCCAATAATTGGTGCTTTGTTCCAATAGTTGCGGTATTTCATAATTCATAGTTGCGAATCTTATTGGTTTCATACGGGATTCGCAACTATTGGAACACTACCGCAACTATTGATGCAAAGGTAAAACAAAAATAAGGTTTTTAGTAATACTTTACCGATATTTGGGGAATTTGCAAGCCGTTTTCCTTTCTTTCGTGTTGTGACATGTCAACTAATTGACTGACCCGTATTGTTGCTGCGTTAAATTGGTATTTTCTCTAAAACTATAGTACCGCAACTATAGGAACACCTACAACTATCGGATCATTTACCCTAGTGGTATGGACGAGAGCAGCTTTCCAGGGGAGCTTACCAGACTGATCAAAGCAACGGTGGATGGTGTGCAAAACTGTGTGAAGATTTCAGGTGAACACTCCAGTTCGTTCGAATCGCGCCGGGGACTAAGCTAAGACTTTAGTGCCTGTTGTTCAACATTGCGCTAGAAGGTGTTATGCGGAGAGCCGGGTGTAACAGCCGGGGAACGATTTTCAACAGATCCAGTCAATTTATTTGCTTCGCGGATGATATGGACATTGTCGGCCGAACATTTGCAAAGGTGGCAGAACTGTATACCCGCCTGAAACGTGAAGCAACAAAAGTTGGACTGGTGGTGAATGCGTCAAAGACAAAGTACATGCTTGTGGGCGGAACCGAGCGCGACAGGGCTCGCCTGGGAAGCAGTGTTACGATAGACAGGGATACCTTCGAGGTGGTCGAGGAATTCGTCTACCTTGGATCCTTGCTAACGGCTGACAACAACGTTAGTCGTGAAATACGAAGGCGCATCATCTGAGGAAGTCGGGCCTACTACGGGCTCCAGAAGAAACTGCGATGAAAAAAGATTCGCCACCGTACCGAATGTGTCATTTTTTTTTATTATCAGACTAACGCCGGAGTGGCCTGTGCTGCACATAAAAGTCTTCTCCATTCAGCTCGGTCCATGGCTGCACTTCGCCAATGTGTGTGTCATGTACAAGACGCTTATAAGACCGGTTGTCATCTACGGACATGAAACATGGACAATGCTCGAGGAGGACTTGCAAGCACTAGGAGTATTCGAGAGACGGGTGTTTTTGCGGTGGGCAAGAAGACGGTGTATGGCGGCGAAGAATGAACTACGAGCTCGCCCAACTCTACGGCGAACCCAGTATCCAGAAGGTAGCTAAACCCGGAAGGGTACGATGAGCAGGACATATTGCAAGAATGCCGGACAGCAACTCTGCAAAGGTGGCGTTCGCTTCCGATCCGGCAGGTACGAGACGGCGTGCAGCGCAGCGAGCGAGGTGGACAGACCAGGTGCAAAACGACTTGGCGAGCGTGGGGCGTATTCGAGGATGGAGAGATGCAGCCTCGAACCGTGTATTGTGGCGTCAAATTGTTGATACAGTGTTATCTGTTCAAATGTAGACTAAATAAATTAATAGTATTATGGATTGGTTGAGTGTATTTCATACACTCCTTTTATTCTGAATGGTCTATTGTTGCTTTGCTCGTAACTGGGTCAACTAGCGCCACGGCTTCCTTCTTCAATAATAGTGCACAGATAGATTTCATATCATATGCGAATTAAAAATAACTGAGCAAATATACATCAGCATAGAGCTTAAAAAGAGTGACCTAAACTGCAATGCAGCACATGATGACATATCATTTCGGCCATCAGTCCTCGGGTCCATTCGGTCAAATATTCCTCCTATGCTTCACTAGCATCATAAACCTAACCTACATTGAACAGACCTTCCGCTATCGCCCGCCATTGTCGTACCATCATCATTCCATCACGGCGTTCTGAGCTCTGTAGAGGCAACCTGAGTAGCATCAACCTTTTCCTCCGGGTTCCTCCCCATCTCGGACGGATGCCAGCCCCGTTCTCACCGCACTATTTATGAATATTTCCATTTTAGAGGTTTCCATGATTTATTGTTGTCTCTCGGGCTTGATTGGTTTCTCTTCCACTTTGTTCGCATTGAAAACCACCTTCACCGTGTGCTCCTTCCGCCTGGGCCATGCACTTCGCCCCATTGCGACAACAACGTAGAGGACTGTGAATGCTTTATGACACACAAAACCAAAGAGCCCAAATGGTAAACGCAGCGCAGACGAGCAGAGTTCGTCCCCGTCGTCCGTAGTACGGCGATCCGAGTGGGTGCATTCACATGCTTTGCATATACCGAACAATCCCTCTGCATGTGCATAGGTTTGTTGCGGGTCACCGCATCACCTCGGGTCCCTCGACTACTGCTGGAGCTGCTACACTGTCGTAGGATTTACAACGTAATTTTCGTTCTCATTCACCGGCAGGCAGGTAGGTATGGGAAGCAGCTGACGAAGATATGGGGAACGACACTACCCCCAGTCAGTCAACCGTTCGAATGGCTGGTCCACAATCCGAGGTTCGTTGGTTCGTTTACAATCTGCGGAGACGGGGCAGCAGCAGCAGAGGTAGAGCTATTTGACTATGATTGTAATTCCGTATTGATTTCGGAAGGGATTGTCTATCAACCACATAGACGCAGAGGAGGGCGTTACCAGCGAGTGGTAATCGTGTCAGTGAGAACTCCAGCACACGGTGCATTGAGTGATGATGAAAACGATGGTTTGGGGCAAAACTGACACAAGTTAAGGTACAATCTACAGTTTAGTTTGACAAAGATCCATTTGAAATTCGCAATGTCTGAATTGTCGACCCCACTTTGAATTATTCTCCCGAATTTCCACTAGAAATGCTCCTAAATTCTCATGGAAAACTTTTCTGGATTTCGACACAAAATTTATTTTTGAACATAAATAATAAATGACTAAGATGTTGCTTATACATTCTACATCATTGAACCGGTTGAACTGTATTCTTTGTCAAACATTTTAAATAACTTTATCATATATAAACATTGTTGGCAATGATCATCATCGTATTCGATTCCCTTTTTTCCTCATAGAACATTGTTGAAACCGATAAATTACAAGTCCCAGCTGAAAGGCCTTACAAATCGATGCTAATTTACGACAATGTTTGCTTCCTCGTTTTGTTATCGAAAACGAAAAGTGAACCTCTATCTCCTTCACCGCCCACGTTACAAACGGACTGGCGCGCCACTGAATTCCCCAGCCAGCAGCGTCTTTCTCTCACCCGAGAAGCCCTTGCCAAAAACTCACTTTCCTACTTTATGTTCGGTCATGCCTTCCACAACATCATCGCCATCGTAGAACGAAGAGGCGGGCACGTACATGTTCCTCGGCTGGTAATAGATTTCCCCGTTCCCATTCCGTCGCCCGGCTCGGATGCAGGAAGCTTTCTGATCTGCCGCGCTTCCGCGCAAGGGCAACCAGTTCCCAAAATCGGAAGCGACAAACGTGCGAGACGATAGTAAACTGGCCACGAAATATGTGATAATTATGAGATTAAATTGAATCTCGGCACTAGGATTCGACCCGGGTCGTCGGCGTCGTAGCTTTTCAGTGAAATAATGGCGGTGCGATGGAGCGGCGGCAATGAAGAGATGTGGCGTTGGGGAAACTACTCAGAACAACGTTTAAAATTTGTGGCAGTGTACGCTTGCCAGCCGCCGAATCTATAAGTGGGTAAACGTTGAGGACGTCGTCCGTTGACCGAGTATGGAGTATCGCAGTAGGAAGCGTACATTGGCATCACTAGAAGGGGTTCACGTCGATGTTATTTTGGTTTTAACTACTTCTTGATTATATTCGTTGGAGAAATAGGAACAATTTTCTTACAAAGTCGTTTAGCAAAGTCTTTTTCTTCTGAGATTGAAGTATTTCTTGATGTTTGGAAATAAATTTTAGTCGCCCTAAAAATCTGTCGGAATTACACTAACGGACACAAAGTATAACACGACAGGACACTCCATAAGGCGTTCTGAATATCCTCCACAGATACACGGAAACCCTAACTACGCTAATGCGTGCGCCAAAAGCAAGCAGCCCGGAACCAGGCTGCGACTGGCAGCGAGAAAAAGAAACTGGCTGAAATGTTTATGGCTTTCATAAATTTTTCCGCATGCGTGTGTGTAGTTAGGTATTTATATGTTTTCAGTATACGTATTTATTTTTTTGAGAAAGGGAAAACTATTTACTGCTTCTGGCTGCTGTTCGGTTCTGGTAAGCGAATGGTACTTTGTTTGTACGAGAGCAGTGGAAAAGTCATCGCTATATTTGTTACTTTCGCGCCGGTGGCCAAGAATTGGAGCGCGAAATTGCCATTTTTCTCTAAAGTTTTAAAGATGATAAATAATGCATGCTTCGCGTTTGCTCATCACATTGGTGGGGAAAACAAGTGAAATTGATTCATTTATGGAGAAACATTGGACAGCCCAACAAATTACCGATTTATTTTTAGATCAAGGATCACCAACATCTCAGGGTTCTAATATCAGAACAACAACTTCGCATAGATAATGGTTGACAGCAAAAGCTGATTGGGCAATCGAAACAACATTGTTTCCTGACTTTGCATTGATTGAGTTGGTACGCCTCCGATGTCTATTTTCCGTGGAAAAGTGTCTGACTTGTACCCAGTAGCAAAACGTGAAGCTTTATTTATTGGCTTCATTTTTGGATTGATGAGCTGCCATGAAGAACGCCCTTGCCGTTACCAGTGGGAAACAAGAAACAGCCGATAACTGATGACACCTGGAAGAAGATAGAGGAGGTAATGCCACGTGGAATATGAATTTCTAGGAACGTGTCGACGATGTTCAGTTATTCTCAAAGTGTATTTACACGTGGAATGAAACCGAATCGTGCAGTAAAGCCTATTATTGTTGACTAATGCGGTGGATCTATCACAACCTAAACGCAGTAGGAAAACAACAGTCCGTAAACAAATCGAGTCATTTGGCCGAATAGGACATTTGGCCGAATATGTCATTAGGCCGAAAATGTTGTTTTGCCATATAGTTCATTTGGCCTCTAACTTCTCAATAATCATGTCTCACTTCTCACTGCGAAAAGTGAGAAATGAGTAGTTTAAAGTGGTGATCGAGAAGAGAGGTGTCGCCAATTTAACTTTTTATAGTGAGAAGTGACAAGTGAGAAATGAGAAGTGGGAGACTATCTGGCCGACGAAGGAGAGAGAGCCGCTGCAACCGGGGACATTCGCCTCCTCTACGATATCTCACGATGCAGCGGGGCGACGATGAATCCAACGATGCCTGTGAAGGACGCGAATGGTCAGTTACAATTGACCGACCCAACTGACCAGCTGAAACGCTGGTTCAAGCACTTCGAACAACTTTTTCAAGTGCCAGCCAGGCCACCACCACCTCGGCATGATCTGCCTAGGATCCGACGTATAACACGCGTCAATACCGAAGCTCCATCACTGCTAGAGATTCAAACAGCCATCCAAAGCATGAAATCGAATAAAGCTCCAGGGGTCGACCGCATATCAACCGAAATGCTCAAAGCTGACCCCATGACATCCGCTGAATTACTGCATCGTTTATTCCGTAATATCTGGGACACCGCAACTTTCCCGGTCAACTGGGTGCAAGGTATCGTAGTGAAGGTGCCCAAAAGAGTGTCCTCACTGTATGCGATGACTGGCGAGGCATTATGTTGCTGTGTACCGTTCTCAAAGTTCTATGCAAAATTATCTTAGCCCGGATTCAGGAGAAGATCGATGCGACTCTCCGGCGGCAGCAGTTCGGATTCCGTGCCAGAAGATCCTGTGTGGACCATATTGTCATCAAGATTGAATTATTAGATTGATTAAATTGATAATGAATTCCAAGAGTCTCTTCACTCGATATTCATTGACTACGAAAAAGCTTTCGACCGTCTCAATCACGAGAATATGTGGGGTGCCCTGAGACGCGAGGGGTTCCTGAGAAAATCATCGGCTTCATCGAGGCACAGTACGAGGCCTTCTCGTGTAGAGTGCTGCACAATGGGGTCTTCTCCGACTCTATCCGGGTCGCAGCTGGTGTGAGGCAAGGATGTATTCTACCACCGTTACTGTTCCTCATCAGATTCTGGTAGATGCGATTGACCGTGAACCAAACCGCGGGCTGTTATGGCAGCCTATAAACATGCAGCGCCTAAACGACTTCGAATTGACTGATGACGTTGTACTCCTCGCGCAACGGCGCTCTGATATGCAGAGCAAGCTGAACGACCTTGCCGAGCGCTCTTCTTCGGCAGGTTTAGTCATCAACGTCAGCAAAACCAAATCGTTGCATGTAAACACGGTGACTCCTTCCAGTTTCACAGTAGCCGGGCAACCAGTGGAGAATGTTGAAAGCTTCCAATATCTTGGTAGCCAAATGGCGTCAGACGGCGGTACCAATATCGACATAGGCGCACGGATCAAGAAAGCAAGGGCTGCCTTTGCGAGTTTAAGAAATATCTGGAAAAACAGGCAGATGAGTGAACGCAACAAAATACGAATTTTCGACTCTATCGTGAAATCTGTGCTGTTATACGCTAGCGAAACATGGTGTGTATCAGTGGAGAACAATAAACGGCTGCAGATGTTCATCAAAAAATGCCTGTGGTCTATAATTCGGGTCGGGTGGCCTCACAACTGGATCTCAAACAACGAGCTCCATCGTCGTTGTCACCAGAGGCCGATAGCAACAGAAATTCGGGATCGAAAGTGGGGCTGGGTCGGCCACATTCTACGTAGGGGCGGAAACGAAATCTGTAAACAAGCATTAGACTGGAACCCAGCGGGACATCGCAGCACAAGCAGAATCATAGGCTCTTGGCGGTGAAGCCTCAATAAAGAAATAAAAGAAGTCGACCGAAATCTAACCTGGCAACAGGTTAAAGCGATAGCTGGGCAACGCTCATGATGGCGATCTTTCAAATCGGCCCTTTGCACCACCGGACGTGTACAGGATTCATAACTAACTTATTTTATATAGATGAAGCCAGTGGCTAAAGCTCAGTTGTGTCTGATGAGGCTTATTGATTTTTGTTCAAATTTTTTAAGTGTACTTCTAAAAAAAACATATTGTATTTCAATATTAGACCCAGTTTGTACCAAGACTTTAAAAAAAGGTAAAATTGCTAGAGCTCCCGCTCACAAATAATATTCTTTTTTCCTGAAGATATGGAAGAGAGAAATATGTGCTCAAACATGATAAGTAAATAAAAGGTAAGCACTTTCTTGCAGTGTTGCGAAACTCTTACTCGTGAGTAAAAAAATACTCACTCTTTACTCATTTTGTGAGTAGTACACAGGCCGTGAGCTACTCACTAAATACTCATACTCACGCTGTGAGAAGGATACCAAACTCACAGCGAGTATTATTCACGCAGTGAGTAACTCGCAGGTGAGTTTGGATACCAATACTCACATGTGAGTGAGCATAATTGCTCGTCAAAGTATTGTGAGTAAAATTGGTAACACGCATTTTTGATTTTTTTTTTAACAATCTTACACAAAATGAACTATGTTTTACCCAATGATGGAAGTGGAATCAAATTAAAGAGCCCCGCACATAGCATACGTTTGCGTTGCGTTTGACAGTTTTCCCATGAGAAATGTGTCAAACGCAACGCAAACGTATCCTATGTGCGGGGTCTTAACTAGCTGCATAATAAATTCTGGAAGTAGGTACAACCCAAGTAGCACACTTGTCACATATCAGTTACTGTGACTCATATGCGACCAAATCTAGTCACATTGGCGTTGCTGCAACAAAATCGATCTGAACTGTGCTACGGGGGAAAGGGTTAGTGCGATTACCGTTAAGATAGTTGTGCGGTAGTTTTGAGCTGGGTGGTGCGAATAGAATCGATTTGGTTGTCAAACTGAAGCCAAAAACTTCTATTGTGCCGGAGCCAAATATTGAAGATTGTGGTTATGTTCGTTTCTGATATAACTAGTTTTATTTGTGGACGCAGTAGCGCCCGTGGCAAGTGTTTTTTTTTTCAATCAAAATTTTCAACGTCTGTTGTCTGTGATTTTTTCATCAAATGCTGTGTCTGGTTGTCTAAGGTTGTCACTGGTTTTGTTTTCTGCATCTGATAGTAAAAAAGAATTGAAGTGTCAAATATTTTATTTTTTGTAAGAATTTCCCCCGCGTGCTGCGTCTGTTTGGCTAGTCAACGGACAGACAAACAGGGCTATTATATATATGATATTGAGAAGTATATTTGGGGCAGAAATAAAAATAAACTTTATTTGAGTTTCGGATTCTTTGTAACAAAATTTTCACATTATATTTCGAATGGAAAATTAGTAGGAATGTAACTAAAAAGCACTCGTTACGAAGTTTTACGAGCTTCAGCGGGAAATGTTTGACAGCCAAGTAACTGCAAAATAATGTTGTTTATGGGAATGATTTCAAAATATTCCTCTACTCTCTTGAGTGCAGAAAAGCGGCTCTATCCGCAGCACCATGCGGTGAAAATATATTTATCTTTTGAATCTTTTACATGGGGAAAATACTGCTTACTTACGGAAAGAATATTAATCATATATTTTGTTTCACAAACCACATCTCTTCAATATTCCTATCTCGCTTTCTAATATCATATCCTATGCTCCATTGTTAGCATGTACCTCTTCATATTCTTTCTTCTGCTATTTTCTTATTCAACTGAATATAAATTTGTTCATTACATTTTCCTAAAAAAGGGACACGTGATCCAACAGCGTCAGATCCTCAAACAACTTCCATAAATCCACCTAGAAGCAGTCGTACCAATTGTCTCGGAATCTTTCCTTGTACAGGGCAGCATATATCAAGTATGTCGCAAATGAAAACCCGACTTGAACTCGACAGATCGCCAGATTTTTTGAGCTGGAAAGTGAGGCATGATTTCCGGAATAGTATTTTGGAGATTAGAAAACAGGACAAATTACTTACCCGTAGTAAATAAATAAGTCGGAGAGATTCTTAACTTTTTATAACTTCTGTCATTTTCAAGACAGTGTTTTGCCGAAAAATCAGGAAAAGTTATGAATAGGTCTTTTCACGAGACGTTTAAAAACAGCTGATTTTACTGTCAATTGACAGTTCTACCATGAAAGTGACAGCTTCGGGGTTGTGAGCCTGTTCAGCGATTGTAAACATGTGCAGCCTTGGCAGTGTCACACAAAAAGGCCTATGAAAGAGACAGCTTCGGGTTTGCGCGGCCTGTTCAGCCTGTCTCGTCGGCAGTGTCATATAAAAAGGCCTATTCAAAGCAGAGGGGCGAAGAATAAAAAGTGAAGCGAGAAACCAAAATAATCTCAGCAAAATAATAATCCAAAAGTCGTGAAAGCGGTTTCCATTCTGGTGATCAATCTATAGAATAATAATTTCGAACAAATTCAAGGATCCCGGATCAGTTTCACAATTTTATTTATGATAGTGCAATCCTGCTAGTACTCACCAGCGTTTACAGTGATTTTGATTTAGCCCCTTGTGGGCGGATTGAGTCATCACCATACAGCAGACAAAGACAGAACCGTTTCGACAAAGCACAACAATCTGCACTTTTGGGATTAGGACCAGTGCCACCCGAAATCGTTTAAACGAACAACTGGTACTAACAGCAGAATCGCAGGATGAATAGGTCACGGTAGTGAAAAACGCAAGTATCGAGTGATAGTGATGAAGACGGTTTCACTGAATTCGACAAAGAAAGCATCCGTTGTGAGAATGGATGTTTGGGCTCGCCCAAATTCGATCGCATTCGATTACCGCCTTTCTGATCCGGAACGTTAATCAAGGGTTTGTAGCAGTACCCTCTCGAAGCCATTGCCACCAAACCCACCGGTGTGGAGGGAAATTCTGCTGTTGCGCCAGGAGGGACTTGCGGTAAACGTTATGTAAAATAAATTTACATTTCTCAGGTACTTATTCAAAACGGTCTATGTGATTTTTTAAACAAAGATTCTTACGTTGATTGGTCCAATCGGACGGTACGCCCACGCAAACCAACACTACCAACAGGTAGCCGAAGCCTCCTTACGTGGAAATGTTATCAGATTGGAGAAATCAACGTTTGATTCATTATTTACAAAATCACATACGTCCCATTTGCCTCAAAATTGATCCTGTGCATCCAGTAGGGATATAGCAAGTAGGTTAACGATCTACATCATGCGCAATATTTATTACAGTACAAAATCAAAAGAAAATTGGTACAATTATTTTGCGTTGAAGAAAAAGTTACTCGTGAGTGAGTAAATAATTTCTTCATACTCACTTTCGAGTATGAGTATTACAGTTCAAACTCACATGTGAGTATACTCACAGTGAGTTTGAACTGGAATACTCATATTCGCGAGTGAGTGAGCAGGTTTCAAGCGATGCTCACTCATTTCTCAACACTGTTTTCTTGTGTCAATTTAATTTGCTTTAATTGTTTATCAAGCATTTATTTCCACATTATCGATTAACGTTAAGATGCAAGTAGTTTAATCAATCATGTACTATACGGATACTGTACCGATTTTTGGCTGTATCGCCATTTATTAGACAATTTTTGGAAATATTGGAGATGTTTTAGCTCTCATAAGGATATACTGATTATTTTACCAAATTCACTTCTGAAACTCATCGATTTTGTTTGAAAACAATGTTTTTAAAAAGTTGGCCAAATTGGGCACTGGATTATCCGCAACCGGTACGCTCACCCTACAAATAGAAATAATAAATAGATCCACAATAAGGTCGATGGAATGGATATATGTTGAGAAAGAGAAATATTCATCGAAAACGTAGAAATTATCTACCTGGATATAGCGAAAGCCTATGACACAACCTGGAGAACCGGCATACTTCGTACCTTGAGAAATTGGAAAATTTCAGGCAGAATGATGAATGTGCTAACTAGTTTCCTGTGTGATAGGTATTTTGTAGTAGCTGCTAATGGCTGTCACTCCAACCTTAGAAAAGTGGAGAACGGAGCACCACAAGGATCCACCCTATCAGTGACGCTATTTCTAGTGGCTATCAAACAGTATTCTGCAAGATTCCAGACGGTGTTAACATCATTTTGTACGCCGACGACGTAATCCTTATTCAAGGGCTAGCAACACAGAACAGTGCGTAACATTCCACGACAAGCAGTCTCCGCTGTACACGATTGGGCCGCCAACGTCGGATTCTCCATTCGCGAAGTCGAAGCAAAATTCTTCACACAAACAATGACAGTTTTTTATGGGTTTTTACAGTAGAGCAACAGAGAGGAGGAGATGGCGGCCATGTTTCACTCAAACTCTGACAGAAGCAATGGGATTTCCCATTAGAGGGAGGAGCAGAATTTGCTTCGACTTCGCGAATTGTACCTTCCAAATCAAAGCTACTTCATGTATGTGACGTGCACCATCGAAAACGAGGTCGAGCCATCAGGCTCAACAACACTCCTATTAATAGAATAATAAAATAAAAATTCTTGGAGTAATATTGGACTTAAAGCTCAATTTTTTGCAACTTTTTATGGACTTCAAGAAAATTTGTAGTGGCAGAATTCGTATTCTATTAATTTTGGGCTTTCGGTTGAAAAAAAGCAGCCGAGATATACTTTTGAAAGTAGGATCTGCTTGGGGTAATCCCGAAATTATTTTTTTGCATGGGACTCACCAGCATCAGCATAGATATGGAACATAGATAAATATGGAACGAATATTAGGTCCAACATACAATGACGTAGTGCGCTGAGCATCCGGTGCATGTCACAATTCATACTCCCAGAGGTTAGTCACATCTCGAGGACACGTGACAGAGATTGGTACGCAAAAGCACCACACGTGGACTATCAGTTGCGGAAAAAAATACGAGCAGGTACCAACAAAAGAGTTGTACTTCCACATTTCCAATAACTGGTCACTAACAAGAACGATTCCTACGAACACATCTATACCGATGCTTCGAAAGATGGGAACTATTGTGGGGCCTGAGTGGTCATGGCTGATGAGAACGTGAGCCACTGCCTACCAAGCACGTGTAGCGTATTTTCTGCTGAAGCTTATGCTATTAATATCGCCATATCAAATTTTGAAGAAATTCGAAATGCAATCATATTCTCCGATTCTGCAAGCTATCTGGACGCGCTACAAAGTGGTAGATCCAGACATCCATGGATTCGGCGGGCAGCGTAGTTCGCCTCCGCGCGGTGCTCGCTGGAAACGATAGCGTATCAACGGCAGTTGAAGGGCTAGGCGGCTAAATGAACTACAAACGAGAGAGCGCGGTAGCGCATTGAGGCTGATGCCAGTAAGGTCTCAATTATGGTTCTGGCAAGCACGTCATGGCTATGTGTATGGTATATTGTGATATTGTGAAGCGAGGGCTGGCAGTCTGACATTCTACTCCCTTAGTAGGGCTGGGTGACACCGACTCGAAACGGCGAGTGGGCTAATGGCAAGGCTGTCTTCCGTCCCATAAAACCGTGGTGGGCCTTGTAGCACGCTGCCCAATCCTGCCATCCAGTTTTGCCTACTGGGTGGGAGTAGGCTCAGATGCCCTTTCCTGACTTGCGCTGATCTGGCTCTGAACACGCAAGTGTCAACCCTCGCATGGCCTCCCTGCTTGCCACAAGGCAGGCATAGATAACCATGGGATCACTAAAGGCGACTACTCCAGTAGGATTCGGCGGCAGCCGCAAGGGGGACCCATAAGCAATGAGTATTGAACGAAATCAATCTTTGGAGTTGGAGGTGACGGACCCTTGCCAAAAGGGGTCTAGTGAGGTCCCCTATTAAAGAGGGGGCGAGTGGAGTGACGGCTGCTGCTATTGGCAGTACCGAAGAGTCTCCAGTGGTGGTGGGGAGTAGCTTTGCCTGCACGCCTGACGAGCCACTACCAGGGATCAGACATCATGCACGCGTACAAAACAGGATGAGATTGAGCAACGACTGCTACGCGCACATAAAATTTAGCGCGCGCGAGTTTCACGAAGCTTGTGTACCTCACATTAACATTGGTGAGTCGCATTGAGACATCTCAATGCGATCAGCTCATGCGCTGTTTGCCATGGCAAACCTTTGCAAACAACAGCGGAGATGCGTAAAACAGCTTGGGCGGGAAATTTTCATTCAATAATATCGTCGCCTAAGTAACGCCAGCTATGCATTTCTAGCGCATGAGATGAGTCTCATGAGACGCACTCAGTTATTTTATGCGCGCGCTAGCTTCTCTCGTCGCACTGAATCGGTGCTACGTGAGTTTTTGTAGCTTATGGCACACTGTCTCATCCATGTATACACGAGAATTAAGAGACTCTGCCAGAGATACGGGTGCACAGTGTTGCTTTTTGTCGATTTCGTGCGCTTTTTAATAGCATCGTTTCTGTTGATTTTTTCGCTTTAGTTTGTTTGGAGGAAACGTTAGATATCATAAACGGCTTTTTTGAGAGAATCTGTGAAATGATTAATGCACCTAAAAGTGAGATAAAAATTTTGCTTTTTCACCTAAACCGTATTTGCGCCTAGTGTCTTCGAGAAAGTTGTAGCGGATGGTATTTTAGGCCACTTTGCCAAAAATCATGTATCTGTGACTTATACTTTTACTAGATATGTGATATTTACCGTGGAAGGCCCTAAAATCAGTTTTTGAGCATAACTTTTTTATATGTTTCAGGCACTTTTACACCCTTCTACAAAGTTGTTTGGCTAATAAAAATACACGTTTTTGTAGAACATTGCGAAGCTCTATCTCTTAAAATTGATAAGTTATTTGAGAAAATATGTTTTTTCTAGGGGTATTTGAGAATCGTATAACTTGGTCCGGCGCAAAATGGCGCAGACAACTTTTAGTTCTCTGAAGCTGCTGTATGTTGACTCTTGCCTAGCGATTGAAGCTTGTGTTTACACGAAATTACAAACGAGTTATATAGATTTTAAATTTTCTTGTTTTTGGCCTTACTCGTACACTAAGATTATGTATAGGCTATAGGATCGCACTAAAAACCAATATTTGATGGTGGCCCATAATCCCATAGTTTTATATAGAAATTCGATAAACTGAGCTGATGTATGTATGTGTGTATGAGTGTATGTGTGTATGTGTAGACATTTAAAAGACACCTTTTTTGCCTTTCTCGTACACTAAGTGCAAAACTAAAAGACTTTTTTATTAAGACTAGATATACACATAGTGTCTTCGGGAAAGCTGTAGCGGATAGTATTTTGAGCCATATTGCCATATTGACGTATTTTCTGCATTTTGCCTTTCTTGTACACTAAATATTCTTTAAGCATACTTTTTATAGTAGAATGAAAGGCCCATTTATGTATCAATCAGCCCAGCCCTGTTAGACGCAACTTAGGTTTTTTTTAAATAAAAAACGTTTTCAAATAATAAACATTGCGAAGTTTCTTTAAAAAATCTGTGATTTGTAGAGGAAGTTTGAAATCGATATAACACACGTGTAATTTCGTGTAAACATAAGTTTCAATCACTAGAGAAAAGTAGAAGAACAGTAGTTTCTGAATCCTAAAAAGTTTTGTGGGCCATTTTGCGCCGGAACAGGCTATTTGATTTCTGAACACCCCTAGAAAAAACACCTTTTTCATTATAACTTTTAAGCTTTAAGAGATAGCGCTTCGCAATGTTCCACAAAAACGTGTAGTTTTGTTTGACAAATAACTTTGTAGAAGGTTGGAAAAGTCTTGGAAAAATAGAAAAAAAAGTTATGATAAAAAATGTGATTTTAGGGATCTTCCATTGAAAAAGTCACATATTTTTTAAAGTATAATAGTTAGACATGGGGTGTCTTTCGCAATATGGCTCAAAATACTATCCGCTACAGCTTTCCTGAAGACACTATGTGTATATCTAGTCTTAATAAAAAGTCTTTTAGTTTTGCACTTAGTGTACGAGAAAGGCAAAAAAAGGTGTCTTTTAAATGTCTACACATACACACATACACTCATACACACATACAGACATCAGCTCAGTTTATCGAATTTTTATATAAAACTATGGGCTTATGGGCCACCATCAAATATTGGTTTTAGTGCGATCCTATAGCCTATACATAATCTTAGTGTACGAGTAAGGCCAAAACAAGAAAATTTAAAATCTATATTACTCGTTTGTAATTTCGTGTAAACACAAGCTTCAATCGCTAGGCAAGAGTCAACATACAGCAGTTTCAGAGTACTCAAAAAGATGTCTGCGCCATTTTGCGTCGAAATAAGTTATACGATTCTCAAATACCCTAGAAAAACATATTTTCTCAAATAACTTATCAATTTTAAGAGATAGAGCTTCGCAATGTTCTACAAAACGTGTATTTTATTAGCCAAACAACTTTGTAGAAGGGTGTAAAAGTGCCTGAAACATATAAAAAAGTTATGCTCAAAAACTGATTTTAGGGCCTTCCACGGTAAATGTCACATATCTAGTAAAGTATAAGTCACAGATACATGATTTTTGGCAAAGTGGCCTAAAATACCATCCGCTACAACTTTCTCGAAGACACTAGGCGCATATACGGTTTAGGTGAAAAAGTAAAATTTTATCTCACTTTTAGGTGGATTGATCATCTCACAGATTTTCTCAAAAAAAGCCCTTTATGATATCTAACGTTTCCTCCAAACAAACTACAGCGAAAAAATCAACAGAAAAGATGCTTTTAAAAAAGCGCTCGAAATCGCCAAAAAGCAATACTGTGGGTGGTGGCCGAGCAACACGATGAGATCATCGAGTTCATAAGCGGCAAGCAGAACACCAACAAGGAGCTTAAGCAGAGCCTGTTGGTGCTTCGGCAAGCTGTTCGTGTCGCCAGACAAGAACAGGACGCCTATATCAGGCGTGTAGCAGCAGCAGAGAAGGTAGCCAAAGGTAACCAGACCAAGGCCCTCTCCTCCCCTAGCGGTGTTACTGCGGCGAAAGAGGCGACCACCCTTACGGCCAGTGAGGGTAAGAAAACGCCAAGCTCGAAGTGACCCAAACGCGCTACCATTAAGGCAAAGCGTCGCCTGGATGGTGCACCGGAGCCTGAAGGGCGTGTGCCCAAGAAGGTGAAAGGCACTAGACAGGCACAAGTTGCTGAGCCACAAGCTGGCCCCAGCCAGCCATCGGTATCCGCCGAAGGGGATGCAAATCCTTGGCAGCTGGTCAGTAGGGTGCGGAAGTCAAACACCCCTCGACCTGCGAAGAAGGTGAGAGACAGAGGCGAGGCCTTGTTGGTGAAAACCGACAAGGACAAATACGCCGATGTCCTGAAATCGCTGCGAGCGGCCGATAGCCTATCGGCCCTGGGCCAGGATGTGCGCAGCGTCAGACGTACCAAGAACGGTGAAATGATCTTGGTACTGAAGCGTGGCGCGCAATCCAGCGGGGTAGCTTACAAAAAGCTTGCCCAGGAGGTCTTGGGTGACGGCGCTCAGGTCAGGTCGTTGGGTGCGGAAGTGATCCAGTGTAAGCAACTGGACGAGGTCACGACCGCGGAAGACGTCGTCTCTGCCGTCAAAGAGCAGTGCGACACAGAGGTTGAGCGGTCCTCTGTACGTCTAAGAGGGGGATTCTTTGGTACGCAGGTAGCCTATCTCAGACTACCGGTGGCTGACGCCAAAAAGGTCACTGAGAAAGGGAAGCTGAAGATCGGCTGGTCAGTATGCCCAGTAAGCGTGCTCCAGCCACCTTCAGTGGACAGGTGCTATCGGTGCCTTGAGTCCGGGCACAAGTCTTATGACTGCAAGGGCCCAGACCGAAGCAAGATGTGCTGTCTGCGGCGAGGAGGGACACAAGGCGCAGGAATGTGACAAGGCACCTAGGTGCCTCATCTGCGCCAGCAAGAAGCAGGCCCGGAACCATGCTATGGGCGGGTCTGCGTGTCCCTTTGGAAAAAGCCGTGCAAGTAACACAGCTGAATCTGAACCACTGTGCACCTGCTAAGCAACTGCTGTGGCAGGCGGTCACGGAGTCGAGGACCGATGTCGCCCTCCTGTCCGACCCATACAACGTCCCTGCCGACAATGGCAACTGGGTGTCGAACGGGTCTAGGTCGGCGGCAATCTGCACAACGGGAAGGTACCCGGTTCAAGAGGTTGTACACTCCTCCGCGGAGGGTGTCGCGATAGCCAAGATCAACGGGGTGTTCTATTGTAGCTGCTACGCCCCACCAAGGTGACCAACGGAACAGTTCAACCAGATGATCGACAGGCTATCGGCCGACCTAGTAGGTCGAAGCTCGTTCGTTATAGCGGGAGATTTTAATGCTTGGGCAGTGGAATGGGGCAGCCGCTGCATCAATCAGAGTGGACAAGCATTACTCGAGGCACTTGCAAAACTCGACCCAGTGCTTGTCAATGACGGAGCCAGTAGCACATTCCTTAGGAATGGGGCCGAAATCATGGATAGATGAAACGTTTGTCAGCCTCGGTCTGGTCTCTGGCCTGGACTGGAGGGTAGAGGAGGGCTACACCCATAGTGATCACCTAGCAATTCGCTTCAAGATCAACCATGGGGTGCAGCATCAGAAGGCGGGTGATCCCTGCCAGGTCCGTGGGTGGAAGTCCAATCACTTCGACAGCGAAGTTTTCACCGCGGCCCTGGGACTGGAGGCCAACAACACCGACAGTCTAAGCGGGGATACGCTGGTAGCTGTCCTATCACGCTCGTGCGATGCTACTATGCCGAGGAAAGCCCTGCCAAAAAAAATGGCAGACGCCCGGCATTCTGGTGGAGTGCCGAAATTGCAGCCCGACGATCAGCCTGCCTCAAGGCTAGACGTAGGACGCAACGAGCCCGCACCGAGGAGGAAAGAGCGGTCCGCCGTGAAGTGTTTCGAGCTGCGAGACCTTAACGAGGCCCTTACAAAGGCCATCAAGAGCAGCAAGAGAGCGTGCTTCGACAACCTGTGCGAGGGTGCCAACGCGAATCCGTGGGGTGACGCCTATAGGATCGTGATAGCCAAAGCCAAAGGGGGCTCTTTTTTTTTACAAGGGAGAATGCATTCATACACTAACCAAGTACACGTGCATTGTTGCCAAACTACCACACGGAAGTGTACTGGAGTGTCGGACTCGACCATACCGGTAATACCGACTAAACTCCCTTGGGCTCCACCATCGTTTCCCCCAGGACCTACCTCCCAGTACCACTTCTGGGGGATGGCAGTACTAAACGTACTCGCTCATTCTCGCTCACACAAGCACCCGTCCCATGCGAGTCTGACTTGGGTGCTCGCTCTATCGCACCCTCAAACACACCCTACATACTCTGTTGCACACGCTCATGCACTCCATGCTTGCACACACGCTAACGCTCCTATGAGTCTGACTTGTGTGCTCACCTCTATCATGCCGTGCGGGTCTAACTTTTGTGCCCACCCTTCTCATGCCATGTGGGACTGACTTGTATGCCCACCTTTATCATACCATGTGAGACTGCTCACCTCTTTCATTCAGTTCGCGCTGACACCCCCCTAACGGTCACCGGACCGGTTGGCGTGGATTATCGAAGTACTCTTCCCGTCCCAAGCCACAAGTCCCTGGCCTCCTCCTGCGCTGCAAGGCGCGAGGAGTGTGGCCGGTGGCTCCGGTGACGAACGAAGAGTTACTCACAGTGGCTAATACCCTTGCGTTGATTAAAGCTCCAGGGCCTAATGCCTAAATGAGTTCCAAACAGTGCACTCAAGGCAGCGATCATAGCGAACCCGAACATGTTCAGGCTAGCTATGCAGAGATGCCTGGATGAGTGTCGTTTCCCTGAGAGATTGAAAAGGTAGAAGTTGGTATTGCTGCCGAAAGCCGGGAAGCCTCCGGGCGACCCATCGGCGTACAGACCAGACTTGATCGACACGACGGGTAAACTGCTCGAGAGGATCATCCTCAACAGGCTCACCCCGTACGCAGAGGGTACGGATGGCCTGTCGAGTAACCAGTTTGGTTTTCGGAAGGGTAAGTCCACGGTGGACGCTATCAACTCAGTGCTAAAGACTGCAGAGGTAGCGATCCAACGGAAAAGGCGAGGAATTCGATACTGTGCGTTGGTGACACTGGACGTGAAGAACGCATTCAATAGCGCAAGCTGGGATGCCATCGCGCTCTCGTTACACCGGCTTAGCCTGCCGGTGGGACTGTACCGGATCTTGGAAAGCTACTTCCAGAACCGTGTGCTGCTATACGAGACCGATGCCGGTCAGAAAAGTGTTCCCATTACCGCAGGAGTCCCGCAAGGGTCAATCCTGGGCCCGGTACTATGGAACCTGATGTATGACGGGGTTCTGAAGCTAAAGTTCCCTCCTGGTGTAAAGATCGTCGGCTTTGCTGACGATGTAACCCTAGAGGTCTACGGGGAGTCAATCCCCGAAGTAGAACTAACCGCAGAACACGCGATCAGCACTGTGGCGGACTGGATGAGTGCGAGAGGCCTTGAGCTCGCTCAACATAAGACGGAGGTGGTTATCGTCAGTAGTCGTAAGTTGGCACAACATGCAGTTGTTCACGTGAGAGACATCACGATCACTTCAAAGCGGAGTCTGAAGATTCTTGGGGTCATCATAGACGACAAGCTTACCTTCGGTAGCCATGTCGAATATGCGTGCAAGAAGGCTTCGACTGTTATGGCGGCATTATCGAGGATGATGTCCAACAGCTCCAAGGTGTGCGCCAGTAGACATAGGCTACTGGCAAGCGTTGCCGCATCTATCCTTAGGTACGGCGGGCCGTCCTGGGCAAAAGCACTGGGGGTAACTAGTTACCTGCAGAAACTGGAGAGCACCTACCGCTTGATGTGTCTCAGGGTGATATCGGCCTACCGCACGGTATCGCGCGACGCATCCTGCGTGATAGCGAGTATGATGCCAGTCGGGCTGGTCATCCGGGAGGACGAGGAGTGTTTTGACCTACGTGGCACCAGAGGAGCCCGCGAGCGTACCAGGGTGACTTCGGTTGCCAGATGGCAGCGCGAGTGGGATAACTCCTCGAAAGGTAGGTGGACCCACCGGCTGATTCCTAACATATCAAGCTGGGTGGAGAGACCCCATGGGGAGGTTCACTTCCATCTGACACAATTCCTGTCAGGCCATGGCTGTTTCCGACAGTACCACCACAGGTTTGGGCACGCGGAGGTCCCCGTCTGCCCTGACTGTCCAGGTGTTGACGAAACTGCAGAGCACATACTGTTCGTATGTCCTCGTTTCGACGTCGAAAGAAGAGCAATGCTAGACGTTTGCGGCCGGGACACATCTCCGGATAACCAAATCCAGAGGATGTGTCAAGCGGTGGAGAAGTGGAACGCAGTCTCGACTGCAAACACTCAGATTGCCTGCAGCTTGCAGAGAATCTGACGCGCCGAGCAGCAATCGACAAGCAGTAATAACTTGTGATTGATTAGTTAGAGCGAAAAGTGCCGAACGCGAAGAAGTGTGTGAATGCTCTGCCCATGCAGAGGTAATGGCGCAGCGGGTGGCAACCGAGATCGTCACCTCGAAGCATGGCAGAAGGGTGAATGAATAGGTGTATGTATGGACTGCACACGCCGCGCTGGGAGTAGCGCAGGAATGTTGGTTCCTATGACTACTGATACCCCGCGGCGTGGCAGAGGAGTGTGGGTGAGCATCCAAGTCAGTCTCACATGGTACGAAAGGAATGAGTTGAGTTGAGTTGAGCTAGTCTCATATGGTATGAGCGAGGTGAGTCAGACTCACATGGTATGTCAGAAGTGGGAACCTAAGTGAAATGTCCCACAAGGGATGCCAGAGCGAGTGTTAGGTCGAATGACTAGAGTAGTATGTGTCAGCGCGAACTGAATGAAAGAGGTGAACAGTCTCACATGGTATGATAAAGGTGGGCATACAAGTCAGACCCACACGGCATGAGAACGGTGGGCGCACAAGTCAGACCCACACGGCATGATAGAGGTGCAACAGAGTATGTAGGGTGTGTTAGAGGGTGCGATAGAGTGAGCACCCAAGTAAGACTCGCATGGGACGGGTGTCTGTGTGAGCGAGAATGAGCGAGTACGCTAAGTACTGCCATCCCCCAGAAGTAGTACTGGGAGGTAGTTCCTGGGGGAAACGATGGCGGAGCCCAAGGGAGTTTAGTCGATATTACCGGAACGGTCGAGTCCGACACTCCAGCAAACTTCCGTAAGGTAGTTTGGCATCTACAATGCACGTGTGCTGGGTTAGTGTGTAAATGCATCCTCCTTTGTAAAAAAAAAGCCTAAATGTAAAATAACAAGTCCATTTTTGGGCTTGTATTGCTATGATTATGTATCGTATTTAAACGAGCCCAAAGATCAATAGATTAAGTGAAAACTCGTGATTTAAGCGAAAACTCGTTTTACCTCATATTCTTTCTATGTGTCCCTAATAAGTGCCGTAAAAAGAGGGTTGAGTGTATAACTGATATGTAAAACTATTGGTGAACACTTCAAAAACACATTTTTTGGTTGGAAAAAAATTTAGAGGTTTTCTTAGGGGGCTTATATTGAACATGTTTTTCCCTACCTGGTATGCTTACGTCACCATTCGTAATTCCAATGATTAGATGCTAGTTTTCATCGCTGCCTACATTGAAATTTTAAATATAATAAGTGTGTCTGTTCTTCTCTATATTGATTGGCTGTTGTGAATCAGCGCAAAACTGTCATGCATTTCAACTTCCTGAGTTGGAATAATACTTTCACCATACCTACAAATTATGCATGGAGCTGTTTTCTACTTCGCGTACCAATTACTTTTTCAAGGCAGTATTCAATTTCAAAGAATATCCCTTGAGATGCCTACCCAGCAAACACAAGATCGTATATCATACCGAATAAGTGTACAAAGTGGAGAAAAATCAAATGGTTGCGTGGGGCTTAATTTTCTTTGTTTAATGATGGAAATTTCTGCCCCTGAGTCTACTATAAATGTACATTTGGACGATTGGACATACAGTGTCACAAAATTGGCGTCACTGGTGTTGATTGGGTATACTAATTTTGTGGGGTCATGAACTGACCAGGTGCCCTAAAACGCGTTATTTTGCATCGAGCCACCTGGTTGCATAACCGGGCCTCCCGGTGGCATCGTCAACATTCCTTGTTGTTGGTTTCCTACCACTGCCATCGGAGTATTGAATGGCATTGGCACTTGCATTGCTTGCTCCTGCGCGCTCGCTGTGAAAATGTTTCTCGTATTGAAATTTGATCTTCCGCGCTGGAAACGGTTATTATTATACCCGTAATACCGTCGTTGTGGCGGTTGATTGAATTGTGATTGATTAAATTGTGAGCGGTGTTGTTGCGGCCGACCGCCTCTGAAACGGTTGTTCGAATAATTTCTAGGGTAGTAATTTGAATCTCTATTGCTGGAACTTTGGTTTCTGTAGTTTCCGCGGTAGTTCCTAGAGTGTTGTCCTTGATTACTATGTGTATTGGCATCGCGTGTGTTGAACGAGAGTACCTGAGCATGTTGGTTGTTATTGTTTGAATTTTCCAACATTTTTTGTGTCGCATCTTTTATGTCATTGAAAGTCCCTGCTTTCAATATAATTTTATTCTCCTGGGAGTTGGTACCATTAATTAGGGTTTCAACGCCCGTTTTTGTTGCCATGCTGTTTGCTAATTGCACGGGAATACCCTGCTCGATGTAGACCGCCTTCAGTTTGTTTGTCAGCGTGTCTACTTCGTCGCAAAAATTTTCTACAGATCCTTTCTGCTTAACCGCTCTCAGTTTTGCCACCACATTGTCTGGTGTGATTTTGCTAGCGCATCGTTGTTTGACGTTTTGCGCTAGTTCGTCAATTGTGTTGAGGTTTTCTGGTAATCCCAGCCTGGCTTTGCCAGTAAGACGTGTTTTCAAGAATTTTATGGCCCTGGGTACCATATTGTTTGCTGTTATCTCCTCTAACAAGCTAGTGGCATCCAAAATGCGTCCAGCCCTCGGCAGAGCTGTCGTACGGCTGCACGAGTGCTGTAGCAGTTTTGATGTCAAAAGTTTCGTTAGGTGTCTCGGAAGGCATGATTGAAATGGTGGTAGGGTTCTGCTTGCTAATTGGGGTTGGATTAGACGTGATGGAAACGGTGGGGAATTTTCCCACGTTCTGAAGTTTCCACTTAACCTTTACAAAAATTATCGAGTTTGCTACAGACTTTAGAGTAGGTTTGGACGGAGTGGAAATTTGCGTATTTTTCAAAATTTGTGTATTTTCTAAGATTTTAGTACATTCCATGTATCGAGCCTTTAACGCTTGGTAAATTTTCACTTCGTCGTTCCACTGTGTATCCGAAAACAACGCCTGTTTTTGTTTAAGACCGATTTATATTCATTTAAAAAATCTTTGAGTATTTCGCCCTTTTCTAGTATTCCCTGTAGAGACCGAGGACGTTTTATATTCTTCAACAAATTTGTATGTTCCTTCTAACGTACTCATCGATCGTTCTCAGTCTATTCATTTAGTTTCAAATAAAAGGATTTTACATTTATAACAAATTTTTAATTGTCGTTGAAAGAATTTTAGTATTGTTTTTCCACATCACACTAGTCCATCATTGCTTATCATATGAATTATAAATAAATTCTAGCACTTTTTTTTTCATACCTGTATGTTTTTCACTACTTCGTATAACGGTATTACTGCTACCACGGTTGCTGGCACCGGCAGTCTTCAGGGTGGTCAGGTTTGGGCGTTCGCCCCTGACTATGTGTTATGTCTCCGCACTCGTTGTAGCGTCTCGTATGGTGGTCGGGCTTCGACCGTTCGCGCCTTGTTGTGATGATTGGATGTTGCTAACTACGGCTGACTTATTGCATTTCACTATCCTTCACCGCGTTGGCTTGCGCTGTCGCTATGATTATTTTGATCAGTTTTGCTTGTTCACTTTTCTTCTTTTGTTGTTTGTGTTTGTATAGCGCAATGATGATTGTAAGCACTATCACCGCTATCGCTAACGTGGCGATTATTGCTAAGTACATAACGTTTTCCTTGATGTTAAATTGTTCCATTGGCACTTGTAAGTATTCCTCACTTTCGGTAGTTTCCACTAAATGAGTGGACGTACTGCCCTCTGTTGTCGTCGTCACTATTATGGGCCAACAGCCCCTTACGCCGCACGCGAGTTTTATCATTAGTTCGTTTTTCTGCACTTTTGTTCTCACTGTGTGCGTATGTTATTTAATTGGATCTCCGCCTGGGCGGCTTGTCGGATTTTCGCACTTGTGAACTTATTGTGGGCGCGTATACACATGTAAGCGACCAGTACGCCTAACATAATAACAAACGTGCCCGCTATCACTCGCACTTCGATGGTGTTCTCATTATGGTTGATTATCGTGTCACCGAACCACATTTTCAGGCTTTGATTTCACTAATTTTCCGCTGATAACTATAGGTTGCCGATTATAAGTCCGGATCGCACTGAGCTACTTAGACACTTTGTACAAACAGCAAAGGCTAGATCGCCGATTAGAGTCACGGTTCGCCATTAGGTGTGCTCCTGCACGGGTGGTGATAACTTGAACAGATTCACAACACATCGGACAGCATGTCCGTCTGGATTTGACTTGAGTAAGAATGAATGTCGTTTCTTTATTGTATCTTTCTTAAATACTAGTTTACAATTGTCTTCTTGCGTTCAGGTACGTGACCCAAACACGTGAGTAGGTAAAATAATAATATAACGGTGTGGTGTCTGACATTGGAAGTGTGCTTAAGGTTAAGGCGTTTATTGTTGATGTTTATAATGTGATGTTTTGGGCAAAACCCGTTAGTGGGTTTGTTTTAGGTAAAACCGTAAAGAGTACTTTTCGTAGACAAATGACAATGACAAGATAATGGTAGCTAATTAGGTATTCGATAATTTATGCTAATGGGTTTATCCTTATTGCTGATTGTTGGATTTTCCTGACATGATATGCTAGTATGCTACAGGAGGCCATATACGTACACTTTGCATGCAGTCAAATGGAGGAATGTGCCTATATCGCCTCCACCTTGTACACTTATTCGCTAGCATATGCGACTTTGTGTTGGCTGGGTAACAAATAAACGAATAAAAAAAGGTCACTTGAGATGCTTTTCTCCGCAATTATTCAAAAACATTTCAAAGCCGAAACCCCTTTCGATGGTTACTCACATAGGGACGCTATTATGGCTGCATCTAATTGGTTCCCCACAAATTGGCAACATACCGGTTTTGCAGCAATCAATGTTTTTCTGTGTAAATGCAAACAATGACCCAGGCTGTTTTCGATGATAGCAGCATCTGAATAGGAGAACCGAGTGAATGTGCCAAGACTCACTAGATGTCCCATATTGGAAAATGCGTCAGCAAGTCATTAAAAATCAATCCGATTTTCTGTTACAATAAGAACCATCTATGATTGGTTGCAGTCGACAATCGATTGTTCAGTGCCGTCGTATTTTCTTGTTAGATTTGATGTGCTATTAATAGGCCTATTTAGGAATAAAAACAATGCATACATCTTTGAGATTTTGTAATAAAATGATTTGCAGGGCAGTGTATTAGCAGCTTTCTGTAGGGCCATAAATTCATAGAGCTACGAAAGCTGAACTATCAGAAGCATTGACGTTGTAAAAGTTGAAGTCGTTATTATAGTAATTGTTTGAAAGTCCTAAAAAAACAAATTATTTTACTACTTCATTTTTAATTCTTTACCAATTTATGAAACGATTTGGTATTCCGTACTATATGCAAATCAAATATGCAAATCACTTTAATATGTACATTCATGGAAAGAAAATCAGAAGCGACGATCCCTCAGATTGGGAAATCGCAATTTTTATCCAACAATCTCAGAATTTTCCTTATCATTCAATAAACATTTGAAATGTCAAACAGCTCAAGAGCTACTGGTTGAACCAGGATAACAATTAACCAAACAGCTGATAATCGAAAATCATGATCATCGCTTGTTTTAATTCCCAGAGTATGCTTAGTTTGTTTGGTTGATTGAAAGATGGATGGATATTATTTCGTTTGGCCAACATTGTCACTCAATCTTAGTCACGCACTTGCCGGCACGAAACGAAGCCATGACCAATGACCATTTGTTCCACTATTTATAGCTTCTCAGCTCAACACTTTTGTGCTACAGAATAAACAAGTAGTCATGCTTTTCCCGAGGAAATAAACGACGTAATGCATTATAATATGTGAACTATCGAAATGCAGATTAGGATTAGATAAGTTATTTGGAAATTAAGTTTTTTTTCCTTTGACCTTAACGAAATTGGATTTATCACAACTCCGGAAGCAAAGCAAGTTTGTTTGCTTTTCATTCCGACTTAATCCTCACCAGTTCCTATCGCCGAGATCTTCGTTTCACTTCGAATTCATTCACAGTCCTAAGCCGCATTCATATAAACCGAAATCCCCCTCCGCACAGGCCTATATTGGCTGCATAGATAAAGCCATTCATTTTCTCGACTCTCGAGCAAGTTTTCTCCGACGTCATCGCCGACATTATCATCCGCATACATGGCGAGTGAGTGACACATCATCAAAAGAATGAGTTGCCGCTTGCTTGTTGGCACATTCCTTCGCTTTGAGAGACCCATACCCAGGGGAAGGCCGTGCCTGATTCGGGCTTCCGGAACGGCCCAACCAGCTGCGGTTGGTAATCCTTCAAAGTTATGCTCACCCATCGAGCGCTTTCGGCTTTTATGTGTTCGGCTTAGTATGTATGAGCATGTGAAGACGGGGGAAACCGAGATAAGTTTCCTGAACGGGAAACCAACTCGATTCAAGCAATACGACGAGTTCACCTTCCAATACACCAATTGATGAGGGGCTTTTCCACATTAATGAAGATGATGCTGGCTTGTGCATGTTTATTTATATGAACTGTTTCACGTGCGCCATTTATTTGAATATTTTCTCCAATCAGATTTTCTCGGTGATCAGTGAATGACATCGTCAACAGTGCGTGAGGTACTGCAGTACGTTCCGAAGTCTGGGTACAGATGATTGAATTCAATGAAATTTTGATGCCATTTATGCTGGATTTGCTAAACAACACTTGTTCGCACATTCCGACAGGCGCCTCTAGTGATGTCTATGTCTATGGTACCGATCGATACCGGGAAGAATGGCCCAGCAGTACGCTCGGTTATTTCGGGACCGGCGATGGAACATCAAAAACCGAACATTTTCCTCGAATCCATCATCATCATGGGGGTTGGCGCACCGTGCCGGCATCCAGTGGGCCGTCATAATGGCATCAACAAACCGTTTTGCCAGGTTTGGTAGCCGTTGTGCCGAGGTGTCTACCGACATGTAATGAAAGTGAAAGCTGATGCTGATTGACTGCTGTTGCCACCGTTGTTGGATGTGCTATGAATAGTCGTTGTCTTTCTGAATCTAATGTCATGAAGTGATAAAGCCACCGGGACACAATGGAACTGGCACTAATCGATTCAAACACGCATGCAGTCGGAAATTTGAGTATTTTATTATTTAACGACCCACGCTATGTTTAAAGGCAACTATTATGCAAAGTGAATGCACCTCGGATGTTAAGCCGTTAGATCATAGTTTTTGACCTCTAGTTTAAGGATCTGTGTCGATTGAAATATTTCATAGGTGAAAATTTTACTTTTTTACATTTTAAGGTAATATTTTTAACCTAAAAACCTATTCTGATTTTTTTAATTTTTTTGAAGCAAGTTATATAAAAGCCTGGCACTACCTTTTTTTCCTGACGCTTCAAGGAAAATTGTCATATAAAAACAGTTTTCATATGATGAAAGTAGCAGAAGTGATACTAGAAATACTGTTGACACCGAACATATATTTAATTTTTTGATAGCGAATTCTTGTGCAACTTCATATCTCATACGTGTCTATTAAAAAAACAGCAACCCTGCACCGTCCACTTGTTACCATAGAAACAGAATTTAACGCTGGACAGGTCAAGAAAGATGCTCGATTATATTTCAATTGTGGTCATAATCATCTTCTGGAAGGAGGAGACTATGGCACAATTTTAGACAAAACCCCTCCTCCACCGCTAAATTAGCTGGTAAGATTGGCCTACCAAATTTTCGGCCCTATAGCAAAAAAAACCATCAAGACAAATTTGAAGTCTGGACATCAGAGGTCAACGTAACCCATCACGCTCAACTTGGTTTCACTGGGCGTTACTGCCGAAGTTTTTTAGTTAAACGGGGTGTTTTGAAAGGAAAATAATGCAATGGTTATTATAAGGTATTGGAGAGTCTACCACAGGTAGTTGACTGCTGTAACATTGTTAAACTGACAGTTGGATAGCAGCCGGACTACCAATCACCGAAAATTTTCTTGTTTTGGAATTCCGCGTTCTTAAATTTTGTGAGCGCATCACAGGGAGGCCTTACAAAGTATGCGGAGCAAACAACGGAAGCCATCCACAGAAATTTCTATACTATCTAGCAAAACTACGAAATGCCAGATAACCACGAACAGTATGCAAGTAAACTGTTATCCACGGTAGTAGCATATAACAGTGGTCACATAATGCAGACGTCCATTGAGGCTCAATCAAGAGTGAAATACAGAACATAAATACATACTACTTTGAACTAGCACTGTAGTTTAAATTTTTTGTTGATTTGAAATGTTTAAAAGTGATATTATGTTCCTAAATTTAATAATACTTCTTCTTATTGGCATTACATCAGCCACTCTGACATATGCCGCCTCGGAAGTCGGAGCTTAATGTTTATTTAGCACTTCCACAGTTATTAACTGCGAGGTTTCTAGTCCAAGTTACCATTTTCGCATTCGTATATCATGAGGTTACGATGATACTTTATGCCCAGGGAAAACGAGGAAATGTCCTAGACAAGACCGGGAATCGAACCCAGCCACTTTTAGCATGGTCTTGCAATGTAACAGTGCATCTTACGCCACGACTAAGGAAGGCTCTAGATTTATTTATAATAAACCTTTATAACATTTACACTGGCAGTAATTTCAATATAACTTCTACAATTTTCATCATATGAAAAATGTTTTTATATGAAAATGTTTCTTGAAGTAACATGAAAAAAAATTTGTGGTTGGAATTTAAACAACTTGTTTCAAAAATTTTAAAAATCGGAAAAGGTTTTAGGTTAAAATATTACGGAGAAAAAAAAATTTGGATAGCTCTGCAGAAATAACGCGCAGGGGGCAATCCCCGCATAGAACAAATCATGCATAGTGTGCTTTGACTAGAGCTCAAATTATTAAAACAAATCAACTGTCATGCAATCCAATCATTTGAATGGCGTGCCCATAAACATGGAACGATCAATTATCAGTTCTCTGCCTAGGTGTAAACTAATCTGAAATACAATGAGGTTTGATCCACAGAAATTTAATTTTCAGTGGTTCAGTTACTTAGGGAAGCTAATCAATGATATATTTTACAAAGTTTAACCTTTATAGCAAATTTGGAAGAATGCTTTAATATAGTTACACGTCTCAAAACGCTTACCTGAGTGGACCTTCCATTTTGGCCGAAGGTCTTCGTGTCGGTTCGGTTAAGAGACCCTCCCAATACCAAGATTTGGACTAGTGCGCTCTGAGCCTGGTTCTGAGCGAAACGCTATCGATTTAGTTAGGCCAGTTGGCGGATACATGCAGAAACACCTTGCAAAAGGTTACCAAAGCCCGCAGTCAAATCCCGCCCCAAATCGTAGTGCTTCTGTTGGTCCCTGAGAGACACAAAATTTCAAAGCTTTTCAATATTTCATTGAATTATGTGTTTTCTAATGAACGATCATATTTTCTAGGAATGTCATATCAAGAATATAAACAAAACATCGCAAATCTAGCATTAGCTGTTTTGATCACTATCTTGGAAAATATTCTTTGGAGGCGCTTTGGATTTTCCAGGGTTCCAAATTTTTCTTGCAATGCGTAATATTACCTTAAATAGTAAAAATTTCACCGATGAAATATTTCAATCGACACAGGTCCTTAAACTAGAGGCCAAAAACTATGATCTAACGGCCTAACATCCGAGGTGCACTCACTTTGCATAATAGTTGCCTCTAAACATAGCGTGCGACCATCGGTGTTAAAAAAAGTTAAACATAAACTAAATGAATTAATAAGTCGATGAACGAGAATTCAGACTGAATGACTTTAAGTGATTTTAGTCAAAAATCGATTCGAAATAGCTTCAAAATGATGAAGATTTTTAAATATTATTACTGAACAAAATTCGCCGCTATAACTATTCGTTTTGAATAAGAGTTGTTTGCCGGACTGAATTATCACCATGCTTATCATCCAAGAAAGTGGCTTTCCGGAGAAATTTTCGGAGGAATTCCAACAAAGAACTTCCGGAGGAACTCCTAGATGAATTCCCGGAGGAACTTCCATAGGAATTCCCGGAGGAACTTCCAAAGGAATTCCCGGAGGAACTTCCGGAGGAATTTCCGGAGGAACTTCCGGAGGAATTCCCGGAGGAACTTCCGGAGGAATTCCCGGAGGAACTTCCGGAGGAATTCCGGAGGAACTTCCGGAGGAATTCCGGAGGAACTTCCGGAGGAATTCCGGAGGAACTTCCGGAGGAATTCCGGAGGAACTTCCGGAGGAATTCGAGGAACTTCCGGAGGAATTCCGGAGGAACTTCCGGAGGAATTCCCGGAGGAACTTCCGGAGGAATTCCCGGAGGAACTTCCGGAGGAATTCCCGGAGGAACTTCCGGAGGAATTCCCGGAGGAACTTCCGGAGGAATTCCCGAGGAACTTCCGAGGAATTCCCGGAGGAACTTCGAAGGAATTCCGGAGGAACTTCCGGAGGAATTCCTGAGGAACTTCGGAGGAATTCCCGGAGGAACTTCCGGAGGAATTCCGGAGGAACTTCCGGAGGAATTCCGGAGGAACTTCCGGAGGAATTCGGAGGAACTTCGGAGGAATTCCGGAGGAACTTCCGGAGGAATTCCCGGAGGAACTTCGGAGGAATTCCGGAGGAACTTCGGAGGAATTCGGAGGAACTTCCGGAGGAATTCCGGAGGAACTTCGGAGGAATTCCCGGAGGAACTTCCGGAGGAATTCGGAGGAACTTCCGGAGGAATTCCGGAGGAACTTCCGGAGGA
Source organism: Armigeres subalbatus (assembly GCF_024139115.2). NCBI lineage: Eukaryota > Metazoa > Arthropoda > Insecta > Diptera > Culicidae > Armigeres > Armigeres subalbatus. The sequence goes on along the minus strand of NC_085139.1, from coordinate 201,794,381 downwards.
ATTCGGAGGAACTTCGGAGGAATTCGGAGGAACTTCCGGAGGAATTCCGGAGGAACTTCCGGAGGAATTCCCTGGAGGAACTTCCGGAGGAATTCCCGGAGGAACTTCCGGAGGAATTCCTGGAGGAACTTCCGGAGGAATTCCCGGAGGAACTTCCGAGGAATTCCCGGAGGAACTTCCGGAGGAATTCCTGAGGAACTTCGGAGGAATTCCTGGAGGAACTTCCGGAGGAATTCCCGGAGGAACTTCCGGAGGAATTCCGGAGGAACTTCCGGAGGAATTCGGAGGAACTTCCGGAGGAATTCCGGAGGAACTTCCGGAGGAATTCCCGGAGGAACTTCCGGAGGAATTCCGGAGGAACTTCCGGAGGAATTCGGAGGAACTTCCGGAGGAATTCCGGAGGAACTTCCGAGGAATTCCGGAGGAACTTCCGGAGGAATTCCCGAGGAACTTCGGAGGAATTCCGGAGGAACTTCCGGAGGAATTCCCGGAGGAACTTCCGGAGGAATTCCTGAGGAACTTCCGGAGGAATTCTGGAGGAACTTCCGGAGGAATTCCGGAGGAACTTCCGGAGGAATTCCCGGAGGAACTTCCGGAGGAATTCGGAGGAACTTCCGGAGGAATTCCCGGAGGAACTTCCGGAGGAATTCCCGGAGGAACTTCCGGAGGAATTCCGGAGGAACTTCCGGAGGAATTCCCGGAGGAACTTCCGGAGGAATTCCGGAGGAACTTCCGAGGAATTCCCGGAGGAACTTCCGGAGGAATTCCGGAGGAACTTCCGGAGGAATTCCGGAGGAACTTCCGGAGGAATTCCCGGAGGAACTTCCGGAGGAATTCCGGAGGAACTTCGGAGGAATTCGAGGAACTTCCGGAGGAATTCTGGAGGAACTTCCGGAGGAATTCCGGAGGAACTTCGGAGGAATTCCGGAGGAATTCGGAGGAACTTCCGGAGGAATTCCCGGAGGAACTTCGGAGGAATTCCCGGAGGAACTTCCGGAGGAATTCCGGAGGAACTTCCGGAGGAATTCCGGAGGAACTTCCGAGGAACTTCCGGAGGAACTTCCGAGGAACTTCCGGAGGAATTCCGGAGGAACTTCCGGAGGAATTCCCGGAGGAACTTCCGGAGGAATTCGGAGGAACTTCCGAGGAATTCCCGGAGGAACTTCCGGAGGAATTCCGGAGGAACTTCCGGAGGAATTCCCTGAGGAACTTCCGAGGAATTCGGAGGAACTTCCGGAGGAATTCCTGAGGAACTTCCGGAGGAATTCCGGAGGAACTTCCGGAGGAATTCCCGGAGGAACTTCCGGAGGAATTCCCGGAGGAACTTCGGAGGAATTCCGGAGGAACTTCCGGAGGAATTCCGGAGGAACTTCCGGAGGAATTCCCGGAGGAACTTCCGGAGGAATTCCCGGAGGAACTTCCGAGGAATTCGGAGGAACTTCCGGAGGAATTCGGAGGAACTTCGGAGGAATTCCGGAGGAACTTCGGAGGAATTCCCGGAGGAACTTCCGAGGAATTCCTGAGGAACTTCCGGAGGAATTCCCGGAGGAACTTCCGGAGGAATTCCGGAGGAACTTCCGGAGGAATTCCGGAGGAACTTCGGAGGAATTCCTGGAGGAACTTCCGGAGGAATTCTGAGGAACTTCCGGAGGAATTCCCGGAGGAACTTCCGGAGGAATTCGGAGGAACTTCCGGAGGAATTCGGAGGAACTTCCGGAGGAATTCCCGGAGGAACTTCCGGAGGAATTCGGAGGAACTTCGGAGGAATTCCCGGAGGAACTTCCGGAGGAATTCGGAGGAATTCGGAGGAACTTCGGAGGAATTCCCGGAGGGACCTCTGGAGAAATTACCGGAGGAACTTCCGGAGGAATTCCCAGAGGAACTTCCAGAGGAATTCCCAGAGGAACTTCCGGAGGTACTTCCGGAGGAATTTCCGGAGGAATTCCCGGAGGAACTTCCGGAGGAATTCCCGGAGGAACTTCCGGAGGAATTCCCGGAGGAACTTCCGGAGGAATTCCCGGAGGAACTTCCGGAGGAATTCCCGGAGGAACTTCCGGAAGTATTGCGGGAGAAACTTCCAAAGGAATTCCGGGAGAAACTGTCGAATACATACCCAAACTTCCGGAGGAATTCCTTGAGGATTATCCGAAGGGATTCCCTCAGGACTTTCCGTTGGAATCTTCGGAGGAACATTAGGAGGAAATTGCGGAGGAATTTCCGAAGAAAGTTTTGGAGACATCTTAGAGGGTAGCTTCATTGCATAATTCCCATCCCTGGAACGGACATGATATCGGACCTGTCGTATTTATACTCTAACCAGCCGAATGCAAAGTCTAAATAAAACCAAGACGAAAGCAATACACTACCGTTCGATACAAATCTGGTCAATACATTGCAGCAAAATAAAATTTTGCATGAAAAATTAGGAAATTGCTAATAAAGGGATCCGCGACGTTAGGCATAACGGAGGTTAGTCATAATGGACGTTAAGCATAATGTACGTTAGGCATAATTGACGTTTGGCATAATTCTGCCCTCCTTATGTCCTGGGCTGTTCTTTGGGTCAACTTATTTTTAACGTACATCATCCATCAATAATGCAAAATTTTCAAAAAAAAAAATGAGAATTTTTCACAAAACAAGAATAAATTATCTTTTTTTTAAAGCAAAAATTGCAATTATAAAATAAGAATTTTCCATAAAGAAATCAAAATGTTCCATGGAGAAAAATACAAAATTTTCGTTTCGTCCCTACGTAGTGATTTAACTTTCTCCAGGATTCAAACGACGAGTAACAAGAACTGTTGGCGACTTTACTATTAATTTATTACCTCCAAGAGGCAGCGTGCCAGCTCGGAGGTTACGATAACGATACTGTACAAAACATTGATAGTGGAGTCGCCTTTTATAGGCGACTATTAGAACGGCAAAGGCAATTACATAATATAATAACTATTGGGGACTGAATTATCACCATGCTTATCATCCAAGAAAGTGGCTTTCCGGAGAAATTTTCGGAGGAATTTCAACAAAGAACTTCCGGAGGAACTCCTAGATGAATTCCCGGAGGAACTTCCATAGGAATTCCCGGAGGAACTTCCAAAGGAATTCCCGGAGGAACTTCCGGAGGAATTTCCGGAGGAACTTCCGGAGGAATTCCCGGAGGAACTTCCGGAGGAATTCCCGGAGGAATTCCCGCGACGTTAGGCGTAACTGAGGTTAGTCATAATGGACGTTAGTCATAATGTACGTTAGGCATAATTGACGTTTGGCATAATTCTGCCCTCCTTATGTCCTGGGCTGTTCTTTGGGTCAACTTATTCTTAACGTACATTATCCATCAATAATGCAAAATTTTCAAAAAAAAATGAGAATTTTTCACAAAACAAGAATAAATTATCTTTTTTTTAAAGCAAAAATTGCAATTATAAAATAAGAATTTTCCATAAAGAAATCAAAATGTTCCATGGAGAAAAATACAAATTTTTCGTTTCGTCCCTACGTTGTGATTTAACTTTCTCCAGCATTCAGACGACGAGTAACAAGAACTGTTGGCGACTTTACTATTAATTTATTACCTCCGAGAGGCAGCGTGCCAGCTCGGAGGTTACGATAACGATACTGTACAAAACATTGATAGTGGAGTCGCCTTTTATAGGCGACTATTAGAACGGCAAAGGCAATTACATAATATAATAACTATTGGGGACGTGTGCACAAACATTCAAATTTAAATTCTAATTGGACTTACGACTTACGACTCATTGAAACTAGTTCCGTTGTGGCATATAATGCTAGAACATGGCTTTTCGGCAAAGCTTTTTAAGCTAATTTGTACGACGCTTCATGAATCCAAATCGAGCGTCAAAATATCTGGTGAAACATCGGATCGTTCGTGAGGTTTGATGGATGCCTTCTAAACACCTATTCGACACAGCTCAGGAAGGCGCAACTAGAAGATTTGATGTGTAATGAAATGAAACCATCATCAATAGACTTTTTGGTTTTGCTGATGACGTGGACATCATTGCTACAGATCGCAAAGCAGTGGAATGGGCTTTCGTACCTTTTAAGTGGGCTAATCATAAACTCTGTCAAAACTAAGTACCTGGTTGCGGGGTAGTCCAAGCAGTGTTGGCCATGAGGTGGAAATGGATGGAATACGATTTGAGGTTGTCGACGATTTCATACATTTTGGAGGACTCGTTATAATAATGTCCGCGAGGTGGAAACTGGAAAGATGTGGTCGAGAAACATTCGTCCTCCCACTTTCCATTATTAGCGTTTACCCTATTCGCTCTTAGAATCAGCAACCTTACAATCGTTTGAATAAAATATTTGCCATGCAAGACATGCTTCGTCGATTTGGCTATTCTACCTTCAATAGATCCTTCATAAGATCCTCAGTGCTGTTGATTAACTTCAAGTATCGTATTGAAAAATGATCAACTTGGCCAAAAATACTTTATATGTCATTTGGTGATGATCAACCTTATGGTTCTGAGTAGAAGTGGACCTTGCTCATTAGTAATCTGGCTTCTGGTATGACTAAAAACCTAAAAAGTATGGGATTGCATATCGGCGCTTTCGCCAACAGCCGTGTTGAAAATAATCAGATTCTTTTCATTGCTCCACTCGAACGTCTGAAGTATGTGGAATCTGCCATTCATATAATCACCCCTCATCTAGTCTAATTGAACCATGAACTCATTACACGTTATGCTAAGTCTTTTGTTTTGAGAACGGCACCTCGCACAAATAGGAAACCATTCCCCGCCGTACAAGTGTAAGCTGCTTGTTTGTCTTCATTTTCCGAACAAAGCACACTCACAAACCACCTGTTTCTCCTCAATTTCGGAGGGCGCTGAAATTTACGTAGATTAAAACTTCCGAAAAAGTTGTTTCCACATTCCACGAGATGGGTGTCGCCCTTCGCATTGTTTTGGCATATGTTTTCATTTCGGCTGTCGCAACAGTTACCGTACTGTGACGCGGATTGTAAGCAGTCGTGAATTCCGAGCATTTTTTTCACGCATTACTCCAAGATGCTGGTTTTGTCACCTAAAAGTCATCAGGTGGGAAAAAAAAGTCATTGCGAAAAGTGAATCCGACATTGCGTCCAGGAACGGTGAGGGTCGACAGACAGCCAGTCCGTGTGAGGGAAAAAAGTTTTGCTCCGAAGGTGGCGTCCCGCGTTGAATGAGAATGAGCAGCTGGAATGTTTTCCGCACTCATTCGGGTACGAATCGGAGTTGGAGTAACAGACCATAAATACGTTTATTTAATTTAGAAATAAAAGTTTATTTCTGTAAATTCATTTTTATTGTCGACGGAGCGTGGCCCTTTTTTCGTTTTATCACCATTTGCTGAACTTTTTTGTTTTTCTGTTCCGCTCGATGTCATATCCTGTGTGAAGAAACGGTGGTTTGGTTATTGTTTCTCTACGGAAATGGTAGAAATGCGTTTTTTGATGAAACGGACTGTCCAGCTAATGCCAAGGCTTGAGAATTCTTAGACACACATCTTCATGAATTCTTTGCAAAGTATCAACAAATTGAAATCTATCCTCTCAAATTTTTTTGGTATAGAAAAATTAAGTCACATTTATTTTTTGTCTAATTTATTTATAGATGTGACATGTTTGTTTTTATTTTGCACGAGACGAATGATGACAAATGAAGTTGAATGCAATGCTTGTAGCTTGTTACGTAACCTGGACACTGTTTCCTTTCTGTCTTCAGTTAAATTGAAAAGGTTCGCGGCAAGCTTATGTCCGACGGAGCTGTTCTTGTTGGACGGTCAAGTGAACAATATGATGCCTCATCAGCTTCATCCATAATTTCAGCTCAAGTACCTACTTCGTTAAACACCTCAGTGGCGGGGCCTCGCATACTTACAATTAACAATCCGATAAAGTTTCATCGGTATCGGATCGGTTTCAATCGAAAAATAGTTATTATTGTTTCGAAAGTCCAGATGAAGGCGTCCTTGGGGAAGATCCATAAAGTACGTCACGCAAAAAATGGCGATTTTCAACCCCTCCCCCCTTTGTCACACTTTTGTATTAAAACTCTAAAATTTTTGTATGAGTCGTCACGCTGCTCGGAACCCCCCCCCCCCCCTAGGAGCGTGACGTACTTTGTGGATGGCCCCTTGGAGGATCCAGGTTTCCTTGTAGATAAAAGATGGGACATATGGCAGGCGAATGAATCATGAATTGCATTAGCGCTGGAAGAATATTCAATCCTTCATACCGCAGTAAAAGGATGGCTGCACAGTAGGCTGAGCACGTATCCAGAATGCTCGGCAATATTGCCTGATTTTCTCAAAATTGCACGCGGCGAACCCTTCATGAAAGGTACCGCCGCGCTTTCTGCACCCAGTTTACTTGATTCTTATGGGTGAATAGCATTGCGGTGTGTCGTTTGGCGCGACCGTACCTTTGGACAGTCATTCGCCGCGTGAAGTTTTATGAAAATACCCATTAGGAAACATTACAAACGCCGCGCAGTGTATCATATCCATAAAATCTGACAATAACTTGGTGGAAATGGTTCTAGATAGTGGAAATGAATCATTTGTTTGAGAAACTGCATATATCCATTTTACACAATTTCGAGGAAACAACAAAAAACTGTTTTTAAACAAATTGGCACCGAATCTTTCGATTTCTTTGATACAGATCAAAAGTTTTTGACAAAACTTAAAACCCTGAGGCATTTCCAGTACGAAAATTGCAAGCAGTACTCCATAGTTACTCTTAAAAAGTGCGTGCACATATGCAGTTTCTCAAACAAACGAAAAAAAGTCATACACTCCCGAACACATTTTTTTTCGTATTTTTAGCCAGAATTTTTTTTTGAACGAGGATTCAGAATATATAAAAATCTCACTTTGGCCAAAAATGTTACATATGCAGTTTCTCAAACAAACGGTTCAAATGGTTCTTGATATTGATGCGTAGCGAGCAAGGTGAATCAATCTTCGTGACGTGGCTGGAAACGTGCAGCTGACCATAATGGAGACAAATGTTGTAAACGAGAAAAGACAACTTCGATCTGATAATAAATAAACAAGCCATAACGAATACACTTAACCTTCTGCCTGTGTTCAAAAAACTTACGTTGTCTGTGCTCGGGGGGTGTATTCAAATTGACCCTAAAGTGAAAATGCTAATGTTTGGTCAATTGCGGATATTTTGGGCTGTTTCGAAAGATAACTTAATCATCTTTCAGCACGTTATCTAAGATTGACCATATGTGAGCGGGTACCTCGCGGGGAGGGGTTTTCGAGTTTTAGACTACTTAAGATATTCCGATATCTGGAATTTTCTACATTGTAAATATTCACACCGGCAGAGGCGCATCCACATTCCAAGTCGAATTGGGAAACAGTTCTTGTATTGAGTAATCGATGCACATTTTACATATAAATCATTCTGAATGTTGAAAATATGGACTTCAGAACAGAATCCTTAAATAATGTTTAAACTTTGTATCTATTTTTAGAACAAATATTACTTTTCCAATTAGCATGATTCTATAATAAGCAGTTGCTAGTTGGCATTTTAATCAAAACGATGATCAATGTAGGATTGTTGGATTTTTTTTCCTTTATTTATTTGGTAGGCACTCTGTGTTACTTAACCGCTACTGTGCCGAGATCTACTGTGGTATTCTGCAGCCAGAATCCACACAGAATCTATTTTTAGATTTTTCCATTATTCAATTCATTGTTGCTGGTCCATCTCGTCGTGAGTCCATTGTGTTCGTTTTGTCCATGTCGTGTATCCAATGATCGTTGCATTGTCCGGTTGCCATTTATCCGGGTAACGTTGGAGGAAAGCCTCCGAGAAGAACAAGTTGTCAGTCGTCATCAGGCAGCCGTGACGGTGAGGCGTGCACCCCAATACGCCACCGCATAGGCCGCACATCCGGCGACTGACGAGGGTTTTTGGTGGAGGGGCTGGGAATCGAACCCATGACCATTCGCTTGAAAGGCGAACGTGTAGCCAACTACGCTACGGGACCCCCCTGGATTGTAGGATAGAGAGACAAACATTAAATCGACTATCTTTGCTACAAGAGGGGTGGTAATGTACGAGAAATCGCCTTGGTTAGTGACTAAATATTTCATTTTACATTGCTACTTTAAGAATAAAGACTAAAAACATGTTTCTTTTTTTATTGTCTTTATTAAGGAGACTTTCAGCCCTAGGCTGGCTTTTCTCCTGCAATACCATGTTTCTCTCAAACGCGCTCTCAATGTGTATTAAAAATAACGCGCGCACTCAATGTCCTTCGCTTGATAAGCGAAAGCACATTCCAACACGTAGACTTGGGCCGCGTTTAACGTGATTTTTTACGCGATTATTTTTACGTGAGTTTCACAACAAGTTTTTTTTACGCGGGTTTCCATGAAACTGCTGAAAATAGTTTTTTTGATGCAGTCGTTTTTGAAAAAAACGATGTGTTCTAAAAGTGCGCGACTCATCAAGCACATATTATATTCTACTAAGGGATTATGCAGCAGCCACTGGGCGAGGAATGCAATGTGTGGGTTATTTTATTCTCTAGCCGCAAGACAGTAATTGCGGCTAGAGAATAAATAACCCACACATTGCATTGCTCGCCCAGTGGCTGCTGCATAATCTCTGAAAATTGGTAAGAAATCTGCCCATGAAATAAAAAAGGAGAAACTCTTATAACCAACCGTTTGTAGGTTACAATGGAACCTTTATCGGCGAACATCGACTTGGTATTTTGTTCTGCGAGTTTGTTAGTTTTTGTTAAAAATTCAATGTTTGTTAATATTTAAAATGTTATTAGTTATTCAGTTTGAAAAATAAATGTTATTTTGTTCAAAGTTATTTAGAAGGAATGACGGCTTTGGCAGGTTTTGTTCTATTGTTGTCAGGGGGGTTTTTATGACTGATTATGCTCATAGTTGGCCTGAACATTCTTTGCATTTCAAAGAATATTGTAGCCAAATTTCATAAAATTTGGTAGACAAAAACCCCCCTGACAATAATAGAAAAAAACCTGCCAAAGCCGTCTTTTTCCCTATATAAAACTTAAATTATTAGAAATAAATCCAAATAAAATCAATAAATAATCTGGGGAAGGGTCATTTGGCCGAAAGCCATTTGGCCGAATGCCGCTAGGCCAAACAAACCATTAGGCCGAAACCCATCTGACCGAACGTCATTTGGCCGAAAAGGTCGTTTGGCCGAAAGGGTCATTTGGCCGAATGGGTCGTCTGGCCCAAAGGGTCGTTTGGTCGAACGGGTCGTTTGGCTGAATGCGTCGTTTGGCCGAAAGGGTCATTTGGCCAAATGGGTCATTTGGCCGAATGGGTCATTTGGCCGAATGGGTCGTTCGGTCGAAAGAGTCGTTTGGCCGAAAGGGTCGTTTGGGCGAATGGGTCGTTTGTCCAAAAGGGTCGATTGGCCGAATGGGTCATTGCCCGAATAGGTCATTTAGTCCTCAAGAGGGGCCCCATCGAGCTCACCCTCTTCCGCAACGCTGACTCGAGGTGCAGCGTTTGCAGAGTTTGCAGTGGAATCAGGTTGCTTCAGTCGCTCTTGGTCGTACCGCGGCGTTCTTCGATACCGAACATTGCTGATGACGGATAGTTTTGGGCGCAGTCCAACCATCACCAGATAGTGGTCAGAATCCATGGTAGCGCCACGATATGTCGTCGTCGTCGATAATGACGGAGAAGTGCAGTCCATCATTTAGAACGTGGCCCTTTAATTATTCTGCCTGCAGTGGTGATTTCCAGGTGTACCAATACGCAAGGCTGTGTTGAAAGTAGGTGCTGCGAATGGCCATATTCTTGAAGGCGGCCAAATAAATTAGTCGTAGGCCGTTTTCGTTCGTCAGCCGGTGAGCGCTGAATTTACCAATAGTCGGTCTACGCTCCTCCTCTTGGCCAACCTGAGCGTTCAAATCTCCTATGATGATTTTGACGTCGTGGCTTGGGCAGCTGTCATACTCACGTTCCAGCAGCGCGTAGAATGCGTTCTTATCATCATCAGTTCTTCCGGAATGTGGGTTATGGACGTTGATTATTTGATCCTCTCTCATTGATCGGCCACCACCCAATCACGCACTTTTGCATATTGCCCATCACTATGAAAGCGCATGTGAGTTGCCGCAGCTCTGGTAGATGGTATGACTACCTCTAGACGTTCGCACCATTGATCCCTTCCAACAAACCTCCTGCAGCGCTATGATGCCGAGTCCACGGTCCTTGAGCACATCGGCGAGTATGCGTGGGCTCCCGATGAAGTTGAGAGAATTGCAATTGGCTTGCAGGGCCTGATACCAAACCCTCTAAATTTCCGGAGGACCATTCCTCCTTTTTCACTGTGGACCGTGGTGCACAGTTTCACTTAGAGTTCCTCGTTGACACTCGGACAATGATCAGCCGCCCCTAACATGGAGAACAGACGCTCAGTAAGATTTGCACCTCCGGAGAGGAGCAAATCCCCCTTTCCTGTCAGCATACGACCATAGTTCCCACCGGGGTTGGTTACCCGATCTTCCCTAAGGTTGCTCGTATCCCGGCCAGCGCCACGAGGAGGTAGGGATAGGAGTTGCTGGGTAAGAGGCTAAGGATCGCGAGATGGGGTCTATTTTATTCCTTCAGGTACGCGAAGTACCAATGGTACGCTTTACCCAGAATTTACCAACCTCAATTCGATGAACACGTTGAGCTGAATTTGCAAGACTTATATAAAAAGAAGCACAATCATTTTTGAAGGCTTATACCTGTAATAATTCGTAATAATGTGAATATTGAGAACGAGCGGCATACAATGAATACAACACCACCTAGAGATGGAATACTGGGTGGGATTAATTTTCCCATTTAACTATTCAGTCAGTTTCCCATAAAACTACATGCTCTTTGAGCATTTTATACATATAACAGCCACCAATTGTGGTAACTATAACTCCTAAAAAACATGATATTACAGAGAAAACTCAATTACAATTTACTTAAAACATTTATTTTTATTTTTTCAATACGATGAAGTTGCAGAATGCAGGTGCTACTTGGGATATCTGAACCATGTTGACTGATCTTTGGTTACCGGTTTAGACCCAATGGCTTTAACTCCAGGATTTTCATGGATGACCGAGAACATATGCAGATAACGACATCTGAACTTTGCATCGCCAGAAGCATGTACCATATCTTATATGTAGTTGCGCGTTTAGACCTAGGTGTTTCAATACCAGGATTTCTTGGATAATCAATATCCTGTACTATGAACACTATCTAACCTTGGTTGCAATAAGAGCATGTACTATGTTTGAAACAGACTGGTTAACCTTTGGTTACACATAGAGCATCAATATTTCATCGATGCGCATGCGAAAAATGCTACAAAAGATAACCTACTACAAAGCTTTGTTTTTGTCGGAGACAATAATGACAAAGTTTCAAAAAAGCACAAAAAAAAAGAAAATTTTGTTGCCAATTTGCTATCGCTTTTATACTACCGTGTCACAGTATCGCTACCAAGCATTCATACTACAAAACTTCTTTATTTTTTGCCTTTCTCGTATACAAAGTATAAGTAAACTCACTCATCCTTGTCCTTAAGCGATTTGCTCGCAACAGTTTGACGCGGAGTCCTTTCCCATTGTTTTCTATTGAAAATTTGCCATATCGGACTATGGGCTCAAAAGTTATAGCCAAAATACTATTTTTATAACACACGAGAAAGGCTCCATCACCGCTAGGTGGATTAATCTGGGTTTTTTAAATCATTTAATTAATAAGTTATGTTAGTTATCGCACTTCCTTGAAAGAGAACTTTTTCTTACTGCTGCTGCATCTGAATTGTATCAATAATTTGAAAAGAAGGCTAGGTTAGCGCCGCCTATTTGTAAAATTCCTAATTATTTTTTTCCGTCACAAGACAGTCCATTCCCAGCAGACGAACTTTGCTGAAGACATCATTTTTACAAAATTTCAAATTTGTGCGGTAGGAATATGTGCATTGTACAATATCGGATATCGGATTGTACAATATTCACATATCGGAACATCTTGAGTAGTCTAAACTAATAATTTCATACATACCCCCACCAAGCGGCCAAGTTCTAAACTAATCAATGCCTCATGTCAAAGCACATGCCTTCCTGCATAACCTTTTTGAAAAGATGCAGTTTAAAATGGGTAGGATTTTCAAATATAAGTAAAATAAGCATAAAAAAGCACTGATTTTGTACCCTTTTTTTACGAAAACGACCACCCTCAGATACCCACGCACATATGGTCATAAGCCATTTTATGAGACAGATTCGAACAGCTGATCGAAATTTTGAGTGGACGGCTCGGTCTTTGTTGTGGTAAATTTGCATGTAAACCATCATCATTTCGTCATCATCATCATCATTTCATTTCATTTTCGCAAATGTTCCTTGTAAAATGTAAATATTAGTATTTGGTCTCCTGTCATTTGAGCTTTCTATAAAATGGCTTATTCTGAAAGATGATTAAATTATGTTTCGAAACAGTCCAGAAAATCCGAAATGGGCAAAACAATAAAAAGAAAAACTATAGCAATTTCAATATGACCCCAGTGCACAGACATCGTTGTATCCAATCTAACAGTAATTCCTCATATTTATTTATTTATTTATTTACAGTCTTCGACATATTTACATCCTACAGATTAAAATTTAAATACTAATTCGAAAGAAGAACGAAGCCTTTCCAGAAGTGCGGGACAGTCGATGTTACCTTCAAGCATGTCATAAGTGAAGAGCCTTTTGGAACAAGGCTCTTCTCTCTCTCAAAGTAGGAAGATTTATAAGTGCACAATGGTGTTCATAGTTGGGTAGCTGTTGCCGATCCCACCATGGAAGTTTTCGGAGAGCGAATCTGATGAACGCTTTCTGTACTCGCTTGATAAGGTTAATTTGCACGGTGTGATACGGAACCCATACAATTACTGCATAATCCAAAATACTGCGAACCAAGGCGACGCACAACGTCTTGAGGCAGTAAATATCGTTGAAGTCACGAGTGTTGCGTTTGATCATACCCAGTGTACTGATGAGGAATTCTATCAAAAGCTTTCGAGAAGTCAACATATACCGCATCGATTTGCTTACGTTTCTTAGTTCTACCGCTTCGACCAAAGTGCCCACATTTAAAATATTAGTCCAATTGACTTGTGAGATCGCATGATTCAACTCGTCATAGTTGCAATGATTAAAGTCGTAAGATACACATTACACAGCAATTTTCAATGTCTGGCAGAGCATGTAAAGCCTCGATAACAATCACAAAAGGCGGTTGATGACTATCCATATTCATCAGAGGCAGAGGAGGATCAATAATCTCGCAAACATTTGCATTATTTACAAAGCATAAATCTAATAGTCTTTCATTTTCATTCGTTAAGGGGGAAACGCAATGGAGGGCGGCAAACGACAAGCGGTTTGGCGACGGTTTGTACTACAAAATTCAACATCATTGCCGCAGTTGCAAACCGCAATGCATGCGGATTTGCCGGAGAGGTTCCGTATGACGTTAAGAGTTTTAAAGAAATTTTAATTTTTTTAAAGGTGATTTTAATTATTTCTAGAGAAAATTTCAATTATTTAAATAAACTTTTAATTAAATTCTAGTTGAATCAGTGACTCGATCAGAACAGCAGGAATACTATTTTTTGATGTCTTGAACCTGCAGGAATACCTTCGGAGGCTCAGAAGTGTTGTACATAATTCCGATAAGGAAGCTCAATCACTAATTTCTCCAGAAGATCCACCACAAATCCCATCGAAAGTTCCGCAAAGTTCCGCAATTGCACCGAAGTTTTTGCTGAAATCGCTCCGGATGTTCCTCCGGAGAGAACTCCAGGAATTCCTTCGGAAGTTCCTACATGAAGATTCTCCAGAAATTTCTTCGGAAGTTCCTTCAGGAATTCCCCAGGAAGTTTGTCTAGGAATTCCTCCGAAAAATCCTCCAAAAAGTTCTCAGTTCTCGTTGTACTTAATTGCGATGAAAAAACACTAATTAAAATACTCCGGAAGATCCTCCATGTTCTACAGAAAGCTCCTAAAGGAATTCATTTGGAAACTTCTCCATCAATTCCTTCAAAAGTCCCTCCATAAATTCCTTCGGGGTTCCTCCAGCGCTTCTTTCGAAATTGGCTCCAGAAATTCCTGCTGAAGTTTCTCCAGAAATTCCTCCATAAGTTCTTCCAAAAAATCCTCTGGAAGTTCCTCCATGAATTTCTCCGGAAGCTCCGAATGCTCTTCCCCAATTTTCTCCGCCAGTTCCTCAAGATTTCTTCGGAAGTTCTTTCAGTAATTCCTCCAAGAGTTCCTCCAGAAATTCCTACAGAATTTCTTCCGGAAGTTCCTCCAGGAGCTCATCGGGTAGTTCCTCCAGAAATTCCCCCGAAAGTTCCTCCAGGAGTTCCTCCGGAAGTTCCTCTAGATTCTAGATTTTTTTCGGAAGTTCCTGCGAAAACTCCTTCGGAAGATAAAATTTTACATGGAATTTTTCTGGGAAATACAAGGGATCTAGGAACTCAATGTTTTTATTTTATTTTGGAATTTCAGATGAATTTCCCTTTCAAATTCTTGGAAATGTGCTTTGGAAATTTATTGGATTTTCCCTTGGACATTCAAAAAAATTTACTTCAAAATTCCAGGGATTAAATTTGGATGAATAGTGGATGTTCTCTTGAAAATGGATTTACTTGTTGGACAAAGACAAGTAGAACGACGATTTTATGATTAATGTAATCATTAATGTTTCTTCGAGGTTTTCTCGATTTCCATAAATAATTTAATTCATTTTCAGCAGCCCAGTTCAATCAAGTGGTCCTGACAATGCTTTCTTTTTGCTTTCTCTGCATTTCTCTGCTATTGAAAATAATACAAATTTGAATAGAATCGCTTCATGCTAAAAGTAAACAAATCTTTCCGCAATACAGCTGCTGCTTTTCTTGGAAATTTTAAAAAAATATGCGGTTTTAGTACATTCCGCATCTGCCGTTCCGCATCATTGCAAGCCGTTCCATATACTGCCGTGTATTCAAAAGTGACAGCTGCCCCATCCTTCCGTTGCCGTTCCGTTGCCGCACTCCATTGCGTTTCCCCCTTTAAATAGTTAATTTGGCGCAGGCTGGAGGCGATAACGTTTTCAACTAATGACAGTTCTTACTCCGAAGAGCCATTCAATGGTCTGAAAACTCCGACATCATCATCAAAACTCCAACGAAGAAGAGGCAAGTTACCTAAGTAACATTTTAAGTTTTATAGCGCTCTTGAAGACCATTATTAACTCTACAAGAGTGTTATAGAACCAGCATAAAACCAAAATGTTACTAGGGTATAACCTACAACTATTACCATGTCTCCAGTTCCCATTTGACTGTGCGATCCATTGATGAACACAGCATGCATCCGGCTCTGTATTCGGCGGGAGGTAGACCGCACACACAAAAATATTCACGTTCCCAACAGTTGCCCGAACAAACATCTGTTCTAGTCGGTTTGCCCCATCGGTCGTTACAACTATATGCTCGGTATGTTCTTTCTAACGCCGATCAGCACACCACCACCACGCATGTGCTGGCTAGTAGAAACATTTCGATCGCTACGGTATATCGCATACTTATCAGTCAGCTATGAATCCAACACATTACTGTTGAGCCAAGCTTCTGTTAAAACCACAAAATCGTAATCTGAAGCAGAGAGAGCTGCAAACAGAATGCTGGTTTTCGTGCGCAATCCTCAAACATTTTGATAGTGTACACACTGATCGATTGTGTGTATCATTAGATTTAGAAATGTTGCGATCGAGAAAGTGGTTCGTAGTTGGTCCATTATTTGAAAAGTCAGGGGTGTGGAAACAAGGAGAATGTAGGCTGGGCGTGTGGAGTAAAACGCTTTCAGATGCATCATTGTTGTTATTATTGAAATTGAAAGTTCTGTCGGGGATGAAAATCGAATTCTCGGAAAACTATTCCTTTTTACCATATGTAGAGGGTAACAGCGACAAATGCTTAAACTGCATGCCAACTCCTACTTTGAACGACACAAAAGAGAGCTCTGCAAGATGCTTACCTTTGGAAACTAACTTTTGTACGTCAACAGTTTCAGTTGTATCCAGATTACGTTGCAATAATCCTCGAACGTCGTCTTCTGTAGCATTGGGATTGAAACCGTACAGATACAGCCAGAATAGGTTTTCCTTCGCCTTCTTTTCTGCTAGTGGTATCATCGCATTTGGATCGAGATCTTTGATTCCTACATTTTCATTGACTACAGGCTGAACTGCGAATTTGCCGCAGAATCGAGTTTATTTTCGCTGTGTTTTGTTGCATTTCCTCTCTCAGCTCGATCGAGGCCTTGCTATGTTCTGTGCTGATAACCTCCATTGCAGTATTGGTGGATGATATCGCTTGACGAAAATTAGCATTTGCCATCATTTAAGTGCAAGCACAACACATCCAATAGAGTTGAGAAAAATTTGCAACTGCATCACGGGTGCCTGCAGTTTGATTCACGCACTTTAAATGGAAGGAGACTTACAGAATCCATTGCAACCAATTTCGTCATTATTTTCCAATTCCCCGGCGCATGAGCAACAAATTGACGTAGCCATTGTTTTTGTTGTAGTACTGTGATAAGCGGTGATAAAACTTTGACGATTTGATAGTGAGTTGAAATTGGTCCTACTCCAGATGTTTCAAATTGTAGAAAGGTTCAATAATATGGTGATAACAGCGGTTGTAATAAATCAAGTATATGAAACACGAAAAACCAGTTTTTAAAAACAGTGATTTAGAAGAAAAAGTAAACAATTTTACCTGACACATATACACATATATACTAGCACCGTCAAGCTGTTGAATTCCAAACAAAGCCTGCTTCTATATTGACTGCTAGGTACATGGGAGCTGCGGACTCGATCGAATCCAATTTTCAAGATATTTTGCTTGAAACTCGCAAATTTCCTCTCAGTGTTCACTGTACACGTTACGATTTTCTCACATGGAATTATCATTATGTTTATCTTTAAAAAAATAATTACAAAGATTTCGTCAATTTACCGCATCGTATAAATTAACGTGTCGAATGTTAAATTAATTCATACCCTCCACTTATGTTGAATCCGTCGATATATTTAAAATGACGCCGTAAAATTGAAATTTGTTAAAAATGAGCTATATTTAGTATGAGTTGATTTATACGTGTAATCTCTCGTCTGCGCTCAGAATGCACAAAACCTCTCTCGATGCGATGGATACTTTTTGACAGCTTACTTTGGAGATTCTTTGACACTCGTTTTGACTCTATCCGCAGCTCCTAGGCCGTAACTAGTGAATGCTCACACACCAGCATGGTCAAGCGGTTGATTTCCTAACTAAGTCGGTCTCCATATTGGCTTTTACTACCTGAACAACTCACAGACTGTGGAATCTCAACTAACAAGTAATTTCTCATACATTGGCGCCGCCAAGCAGTTTAATTTCAAAATAGTTTTTCTTCAATATTGGCTTACATCACCCGAACAACATTTTTAAGTATGACTGTATCATGGTAGTTTTTACCATCTGAACGTCTTTGTAATAGACGCCAGTTTTCTAAATCTCTCAAAATTCGAGGTATGTTGCCGAACATGATGGTAAAAACTTTCAACTATCAATCCATATCATCGGATTTCCAAGGTTGCTTCAGCAAATTGTCCCGTTGTCACCCAATAATGGCCGAAATAGACCGGATGTTATTTTGTGGACTGCAGATTAGGTAATTTGAGGAATACACATTGGTTTAGTGTCGATATTTGACTTAGGCTTAGGTGAAAAATGGCTGCAGAAAATTCCCATGTGTTGTACAAAATACAACAGTGCGCGTGCTCGAGTGTAAACTTATCTTTCGAAACAGCCCAAAAAAAATTAAAATTAGCCAAACAATAAAAAAAGTTATAACAATTTCAATTAGGGGCCAATATGACCCCAGAGCACAGACAACGTAAGTTTTGACCCTTCCTTCGGAAGTGTCTATAATTTCACTTTGTATGCGTTACGCAGGTGTGTTACGCATTAATCTATCAAGAAATCTCGTGAATTATTAAATAAAATGATGGTATTTTAAACAAATTCACTTTGACATTGAAAGTATAATTATAACAAATGATATGATATGGAATTATGCCTATTTTTCTGATTTGTTTCAAAGAAACAAATGATTTTAATTGAGGAACATATAGAAGCATGTACAAAAAATCTTCTCAGAAAACCAAAAAACGTAAAAATTGAAAGGGATTTCAAAAATTTCTTCAGTGGAAGCTAGATAGCAAATGTGAGCATGTTTTGAGACACTAATAGACCACTTGTATGCATGTATGTATGCGTATGTGTGCAAATTCTGAAATTTACTACCATAAAAATCTCGCTCATTTTTAAGGTATTGAACAAGTTTAGTTTTACCAAATTAGGCATCCATAAGGCAAAATATATGTTATTATTGAACGCTATTGAGTTTCGCTCAGATCAATGACTGATTTAGTTAGTTCTGGATTAATTAATATCGAGATCTCTGGAAATTACGAGTACAATATATGCAACCAGCGTTACGATAGTTACTAACCATGTCACAATAGTTATTCATTCCGACGAGCGCCTTATAGATAGGCAGCATGAAGTACAGTACGTTATCATTCGTTGAGTTGTCACTCAACCCATGACATCCGCCTTTGGGTAGGCAATTATTTTGTCGCTTTCACGATCAATCGCCGTGGGAAACTGAGTAGTTTCATCTCGTTTTAAATACTGGAATCTGGAAAAAAATTCCTTATAACTAAGGAAGGGTCAAAATCTCACTGTAGGTGGATTAATCTTTGTTTTTTTTTATAGAAGTTAATTTTAGAGGACAGATCTCGACGTGTTTTACCAAACTACCAAAAATTAAGAAAATCGGTTGAAAGCAATAAGAATGCCAGCCTTTCAAAGTGACCTGGGGTCATATTGACCCCAGAGCACAGACAAAAGGGTAACGATTGCCGTGATTTTCGTGAAAAGAAAGTATTAAGGTCACTCCTGACGGAATCCAAGTTTAAAGGTTCCCCCAAACACACGCGACGCGAAAGTCGCGCCGCGATTCTATCGCTTGGCGACAGCGATTCTGTCGCCGTTGGTATGGAAGCGTAAATAGAACATTGCCTGCAGCGACTCAACGATAGAATCGCGGCGATTAGTTGTCGCTGTCGCTGCGCTGGAACCGCTTAGGTCTGGGAGTTTAGTGCTCGCGTTTTCAGGGCACACCACTCGATTCAGAGGCGGCGCACAACTGTCATTTTTGTTTATTGAGCTTTGCTACGTCGCAGCATGCGTGAAATAATAAAAATAACAGTTGTGCGTTGCTTCCGTATCGAGTGGTGTACCTCCGCAAACGCGAGCACTTTTAAACTTGAACTCCGTCAGGAGTGACCTTAAGAAAAGCACATTGAAAAGGTTAAAAATGGCATTTGAGGAAGATAGGCTGCATTATTCAACTCTTTTGTATTTTTTCCACAAATTATCACTTAGTGAAAGAAAAAAGAATACAATTTTTTGGAATGAAAAAATCCACGAACATTTATGCTTTCCGACAGAACTGACCCGAAAAACGATGGGCATTTGACTCGTTCATGACGTTAAATGCATTAAAGCAGAACGATGCATTATTCAAACAGTCGTACATAAAACTTTATTGGTATAATTTTAAAGTATTCATATACACAGAGTATTGATTCCTTCTCACAACATTCGTTAAAACTATAGTCGATTCAAGTTTCTTATTTAAATAATTTTATGAAAACCAATCGGATTGCTGTTAAAAACAAAATAAAAACCGCGAGACAGAGCTGCGAAAGATTTACTACAGAATTTATTTGGATTCAGTTTCAAAATCGGATTCTTCTTTTTTCACCCACTCCACCATCAAATGCAAGAAACCTGTTCAAAATTCCAAAGATATATGTTTTCTCCGAACCACAGCTTAGCCAATGCGGTCACGAATCACGTTCGATTTGGATTATTGCACGTTTATTAAATTTCACTGTAACGCAACCCAACAGCGGATCGCCGGCCGTCGCTGCCCTGGCCCAAGGAATCACCGCACCCAAAACGAAATCCACTCAATTCAATCTATCACGGACGGCTTGATTGGCAGCATTCGGCCACTTTTTTCCATTTATCCAATCTTCCCAGTTTGGCGTTCACCCCCGACAAAGAAAGGTAGGAAACCCTCAATTTGAGGCCTCCTTGTCTGAAAACAGCCATTTATTTTAACACCGATAATTGAGTTGATCCTTTTTTGTTCGTCCTGCATCGCCATGTCGCTGATCCTTTTTTCCCCACCTTGGAAGATAAAATTTTAACTAAGGCACAGCTCACCGAACGCGATAACGACACGGGGACAAGCGTGCCATATAATCTATGGACCTCGCCAAAGTTATTGAATGGTCTGTCCCATAGACGGTGTCTTCTTTTTCGGCTCGTCCCTGTTCATTGCCACCATCGTCGTCGCCATCGTCGAAGGACGGCGTGTGTTTCCCCATCACGATTTCTTCATTATTCAGCAAGGAATAATGTAAAATCGGATGATAGCATCTTTCAGGCTGGTGGGACCTGGGCCCGAACCCCTGGCACCTTGTCTAGCCCGCAACAGCTCGCCGCATTATTTATTCAACTTGGTTCGGCAGGGGCCTTGCTTAGGTATTCGGTGTCTGGTCCGCTGGGCAGCAGAATCCGATTTGCTATCGAATATGATGGGATCGTATCGTGGAACCGTAGCCAAGTGGAAGAGGAGATTTATGGGTCACGTGTGCCGGGACAATTTGATTTAAAATGTGAGCTGTATTTAAAGTGTGCGGCATGATTTATTTGGGAATGTGTCTATGGTGTTGATGGAATACTCTAAGGAGAGATACATTGCCACTCTAATTTGAGAAAGGTGGGACGTGACTGTTTTTAGATTCTGTGTGCTTGAATTATGATGTTATAGGTTATAGAATAGGCTGTTCACTTGTTCGCTTACAGTTCAAAGAAATCGTTGGCCTTCAGATGTTTGACTTTGCTCTGGAACTTAGAATTGATTCGTGTCATGCAAATTATATTCGATGAATGTAAATCCAAATCATTACATAATTTCCCAACATTTCCAAGGTTCGACACATTATTCCTCTTAATTTCCTTAGGACATTTCTGGGGCCTTCCTTAGCCGTGCGGTAAGACGCGCGGCTAGAAAGCAAGAACATGCTGAGGGTGGCTGGGTTCGATTCCGAGTGCCGGTCAAGGCAATTTTCGGATTGGAAATTGTCTCGACTTCCCTGGGCATAAAAGTATCATCGTGCTAGCCTCATGATATACGAATGCAAAAATGGTATCTTGGCTTAGAAACCTCGCAGTTAATAACTGTGGAAGTGCTTAATGAACACTAAGCTGCGAGGCGGCTCTGTCCCAGTGTGGGGATGTAATGCCAATAAGAAGAAGAAGAGGAAGAACATTTCTCAAAGTTCCTACGAGAAATATTCCACTGATTTTTTGCAGAAAATTCCTTTGAATTTCCAAAGAATTTCTCCTTAATTTCTTCAAATAGTTGTTATGCATTTTCTCCGAAAATTCTACTAGGCCGTATCGGCCTGAGTGATAGAAAAAAGTTTCAAAATGATTACTGTTGCCAATTTTTGTCATTCCATTCCGTTCATCATTCCGAAGGGGAATCCTTAACGGATTCCGAAGGGAATCCTTGACGGACTCCGAAGGGAATCCTTGCCGGATTCCGAAGGGAATCCTTGCCGGATTCCGAAGGGAATCCTTGACGGATTCCGAAGGGAATCCTTGACGGATTCCGAAGGGAATCCTCCACGGATTCCGGAAGGAATCCTCCACGGATTCCGGAAGGAATCCTCCACGGATTCCGGAAGGAATCCTCCGCGGATTCCGGAAGGAATCCTCCACGGATTCCGGAAGGAATCCTCCTCGGATTCCGGAAGGAATCCTCCTCGGATTCCGGAAGGAATCCTCATCGGATTCCGGAAGGAATCCTGCTCGAATTTCGAAAGGAATCCTCCTCGGATTCCGGAAGGAAGCTTGACCGGATTCCGGAAGGAATCTCCACAGATTCCGGAAGGAATCTCCACAGATTCCGGAAGGAATCTCCACAGATTCCGGAAGGAATCTCCACAGATTCCGGAAGGAATCTCCACAGATTCCGGAAGGAATCTCCACAGATTCCGGAAGGAATCTCCACAGATTCCGGAAGGAATCTCCACAGATTCCGGAAGGAATCTCCACAGATTCCGGAAGGAAGCTTGCCCGGATTCCGGAAGGAATCCTCCACGGATTCCGGAAGGAACTTCCACGGATTCCGGAAGGAATCCTCCACGGATTCCGGAAGGAATCCTCCACGGATTCCGGAAGGAACCTCCACGGATTCCGGAAGGAATCCTCCACGGATTCCGGAAGGAATCCTCCACGGATTCCGGAAGGAATCCTCCACGATTCCGGAAGGAATCCTCCACGGATTCCGGAAGGAATCCTCCACGGATTCCGGAAGGAATCCTCCACGGATTCCGGAAGGAATCCTCCACGGATTCCGGAAGGAATCCTCCACGATTCCGGAAGGAATCCTCCACGGATTCCGGAAGGAATCCTCCACGGATTCCGGAAGGAATCCTCCACGGATTCCGGAAGGAATCCTCCACGATTCCGGAAGGAACTTCCACGGATTCCGGAAGGAATCCTCCACGGATTCCGGAAGGAATCCTCCACGGATTCCGGAGGGAATCCTCCACGGATTCCGGAGGGAATCCTCCACGGATTCCGGAGGGAATCCTCCACGGATTCCGGAGGGAATCCTCCACGGATTCCGGAAGGAATCCTCCACGGATTCCGGAAGGAATCCTCCACGGATTCCGGAAGGAATCCTCCACGGATTCCGGAAGGAATCCTCCACGGATTCCGGAAGGAATCCTCCACGATTCCGGAAGGAATCTCCACGGATTCCGGAAGGAATCCTCCACGGATTCCGGAAGGAACTTCCACGGATTCCGGAAGGAATCCTCCACGGATTCCGGAAGGAATCCTCCACGGATTCCGGAAGGAATCCTCCACGGATTCCGGAAGGAATCTCCACGGATTCCGGAAGGAATCCTCCACGGATTCCGGAAGGAACCTCCACGGATTCCGGAAGAATCCTCCACGGATTCCGGAAGGAATCCTCCACGATTCCGGAAGGAATCCTCCACGGATTCCGGAAGGAATCCTCCACGGATTCCGGAAGGAATCCTCCACGGATTCCGGAAGGAATCCTCCACGGATTCCGGAAGGAACTTCCACGGATTCCGGAAGGAATCCTCCACGGATTCCGGAAGGAATCCTCCACGGATTCCGGAAGGAATCCTCCACGGATTCCGAAGGAATCCTCCACGGATTCCGGAAGGAATCCTCCACGGATTCCGGAAGGAAACTTCCACGGATTCCGAAGGAATCCTCCACGGATTCCGAAGGAATCCTCCACGGATTCGAAGGAACTTCCACGGATTCCGAAGGGAATCCTCCACGGATTCCGAAGGAATCCTCCACGGATTCCGAACGGAATCCTCCAGGGATTCCGAACGGAATCCTCCAGGGATTCCGAACGGAATCCTCCAGGGATTCCGAACGGAATCCTCCAGGGATTCCGAACGGAATCCTCCAGGGATTCCGAACGGAATCCTCCAGGGATTCCGAACGGAATCCTCCAGGGATTCGAAGGAATCCTCCACGGATTCCGAAGGGGAATCCTTGACGGATTCCGAAGGGGAATCCTCCACGGATTCCGAAGGGGAAATCTCCACGGATTCCGAAGGGAATCCTCCACGGATTCCGAAGGGAATCCTCCACGGATTCCGAAGGGAATCCTCCACGGATTCCGAAGGGAATCCTCCACGGATTCCGAAGGGAATCCTCCACGGATTCCGAAGGGAATCCTCCACGGATTCCGAAGGGAATCCTCCACGGATTCCGGACCTGGCAAGGAATCTTCCACGGATTCGAAGGGAATTCACCACGTGGTTGTGTAATAAACGTAAGAGACGTAAAAAACGCTTTTGCCAAAATTGCTCTTCTCCCTTACTCATTTGGATGTTCAGTATTTTTTATCCAACGGCTCATGGAATAATTAACTGCACTCAACTCCGAAGGAATGAATCTCCAATCCGCAACAGTCAGTGCCTTTACACGGCAAACCGCAGACAAACCACAAACAGGTGCCCGTTTAGCTACGGCCATAAAAATTTCCATTACCACACCAAACTTTTCCAGCAGCGGGTGGCTCAGCGTTGGGAAAAGCGATGGACGACGACGACGACGACGTCGTCGCTCGTAAGGTAAACACAATTTTCTATGCTTTATACATAATATTGAATGCGAAATGAGCGAGCCTAATGAACTTTTCCTTGGTTTTCCCACCCGGTTCGGAGAGCGCGTGAAAAGGGGTGAGCGCCGCCCGAGGAAGGCAAGACGGCAGTCAAATGTCCATGCATCAGAGGCCGTGTGGAAGCGCAACAGGCAAACACGGCAACCGACCGCCACTCCATTAGGGGCGAAATATACGGACATAGTTTTCGAATATATGTTGCATACCTTCGGCGTGTATGTTTCCCACGTTTGGTTGACTTGGCTGTGGGACCACCACCTCACTAAACAGCATCAGTCCAGTCGCACAATGGGAAATTGTGCTTTTCAAGTTTGGTCGAAACTTTTTCAGCGTTAAAATGTGTATCGTCATGGTCTCATTGTTGAAACAAAATATCACATAAAAGCATCTCCGAAAACCAAAATCCAATTTTGGCCCAGCACGCCTCAAAGATGGCTGTCTATGGTTCGTTTAGTTTGTTCGTTTCGTTAGTCGTCGGAACCAACCGCCATTGCAACTTAACACCTGCCCAGCCAGCCAGCCACAGTAGTTGGTTGGGACGGCACAGTGACTGGTCTGGGTGAGTGGTTCGAGGACTCCAAGTTGAGCTGGTGGCAAATGGAAGAAAGGAAAAGCGAAGTGGGAAATCAACCCAACCTCTGGGTCTGGGCCTGGGCCTGGGCTGGATGGCGTGACACAGCGATATGGTGGCGCCTGCCAGAAATCAGCCTACAGCAGGCGCCTTGCTCAACAGGTTTAGGAATGTGTGTTGGATTGTGTGCTGTACTTAACGGACTGCCTGTGGTTATTTTAATATTTAATAAACTTGTTGAGCATCGTTGCGTCCTCCTCGGAAACATGGGAAATCTAGAGCCGAGAGCCGTACGGGGGGTAAATTTGTATTCATAGGTATGTGACATTTATTCCACAACACGGGCGAAATTAGATTCGGAAGCATTGATCAAGATTCATCAAGACGAAGACTTCCGACATGGTGATTTTTATTATGGCTATTAGGTTGACATTGTTAGTTGATTGATTCGGTGGTAGATGCTATTTAGTTTAGTTCACTTTGTGATTCAATCTTAGTCACGCGATTGAAATTTTCCGCGCTATAATTGGCGTGAAGTGAACTGAACCAAGCAAAATGGGGTTAGTTGCTTTTTTATCTACATGCTTATGGCCTTTCATTTTATACCTTTTTTCTATGGATAATGGATAATTTATGCGAACAATTAAAGAGACGGTTATTAACACTATAACGCAGGTTCGTGATGGAATATGGCCACTATAATTTTATTTAAAAATGGTCCGAAGTATGCTTTATTATAATGAAAACAATATTTATTACATTCAAGCGTCATGGGAAATAATTTCTTCAAAATCGCTTTGTAATTTTAAATTATATTTTTTTGGTTCAGGTGTTTTAAGAAATGTTGAACATCAGTCAAAAACCGATAAAGATTCGCGGTCACAAAATGGGAATGCTTCACAGTTTACAGTATTGTTGTTAGGATTAATGCAATGTATTTCTAGGGTTGTCGATAGTCTGCTATAAAAATGACCGCATTGTAGTTTCAAGAAATTTGAAAAATCGGTGCTTTGCTTTGATGAGTTAGGATGGCAGTCTTTGGCCATGATGAGTAGGCTCTTTCTATGGATGATATTGACTTTCAGGGCTGAGGCCAGAGTATACATTTCGCTTAGCTATCGGTTTAAAATTAACATCGAATCTCAAATAGTAACAGCAACATCATTCACTGATTCGTGCCACCCATTTTCCGCCGGATTTTGGTCCCCATATATATTAAATGGAGCCGGGATTTTGATTTTCCGTGCCCAAAACCCGAAAACATCGTATACTAGTCGACCCGGCAAACGTTGTCCTACATAGTAGGCGAAAATGCGCGTTATGAACTGCCCATGCGAAAACTCCATACGATTCGTAATTTTGGTTTTTCGCAATTTATTCAATCTTGTGATTTTCGCTTGATGAAATATCATATAAACCCGTCGGAAACCATAACGAACATATTTGCTGAAGAAATGAAGAAAATCCATCCAGCCGTTTTCGAGTTAAGCGGATACGAACACAGACCATTTCATTTTTATTATATAGAAAGATATAAGAGAAGATAGAAGATGTAAAAACACATAAGGAAAAAATACCTGTGCCATTAAAAATGCACGGGGACCAAAATTCGGCGGAAAATTTTCCCGATGCGTAAGGTAGCCAACGAGAATGTACGAATAGTTATCGAGTTCAAGGTTCCAGCTACCAGAACCTCGCGTCGGGGTGGATACATTCTTTTTTTTTTTTGGAAGGCTCATTTGCCGTAAAGCGTTACGGAGTCAGAGTCATGTTTTTGAATACATTTTTTCATGATTCTTATACACTAATGTTAGTTTTGGGGAACCGAAAGACTCGCGGTCGAGGTTAGGGAATACAATAATACAATAGGAAAGGGAGGGAATTTAGGGTGCCAAAACATCAGCAACTTTCAAAAATTGGTGGACAAGAGACATGTATTCGAGATCAAGACCAGCCAACACTTCCCTAATAGGCTTTGGCTGCTTTCCTAGGACCCGAAGATGTTCAGTTAGCGTAGATCTGGGGCCACGATGCTCCTGGCACGCCCACACGACATGGTCAACGTCTGCGCCGCAAACACAGAGATTGCCTTCTGAGAGCCAGTGTTGTCACTTATTTTTCTAACCTCACCTTTTTTTTCAGGCGTAAAAATCTTTTCATCTTTGTTTGTGAGAAAAAAATCTTGAAAAAAATCTTTTTCATGAAAAGTTTCTAAATTTGAGAAAACCCGCGTTAGATGTCTTTCGCCATACAAATTTCTGGCGGTTAACTCATGCTGGCTATTTTGCGCATATACTATAGCGCCTGGATGTGACAGCGGCGGGTAGAAAATCAGCCACTGCCAATAATTCATTGAATTGCAACGTTAAAGCCATTTTGGCAACTCCTTTCTTTTTAACAGAACATTTTTTAACGCAAAATAGCATTAATCGTGCTGGTATGCCATCTAAGTATATATTAAGTCGGTTACTAACCAAAGGTTTAATAAAGTTATTCGGCCAAAGGGCCTTTTGACAGCTGCTGCCGAATGAGGGATGAAATAGAAATGTTGATGAACTTTCTTAATAATGGAGATGCCAGCTTTCCTTCTCGCCGTTTACCGCCCAGCAATGTCTCGCAACTTTTCGTCGTATCGGCTTGCTCTTCGTTCTGATTAATTTTGCAAAGATTTGTACCCCTGAGCTCCCGCAAAAGTTTGGAAACTTCTTCAGGATCGAACTGAGACTGGTAATGTTCTCCAAATTCTTTGGATCGATGAGTCAAGCTGTCTTAAGAACGGGATCATTCAAGAGTTTGATTGTTTGTTTCACCAGCTTCACATAGAAATTACATGCGAGAGAATAGAAAGTTTCCTTCAGCGGTTAATCAAGAGGTCCTGCCAGATTATCTGCCGCTAGCCCTACGTAGGTCTTCATTTTCTCGTGAAGATGTTGTTCAAAGTTTTGAAAGCCATTTGTCTATGATATTTTTAAGAAATTCATCTTTCTAGATGTTGGAAAGGATAATCATCAGATAATCAGATAAAGCGATTTAATTTCACTGTACATACATGTTCGTATAGGGGAACTGGGGGTAGGACGCCATTTTTTATCATTTTTATCAATGAAAACCACCATTTCAGCCAGTTTTCATCGGCGCATACTGAAGAACAGCATATCTGCGACTGACTACCGATAACAGATATCTAATTGTCCATTTTATTGCACAGAAATTTGATTTTTAAAAAGCACCCGAAAAAAATGATTTTGAAACCATGCGGGGTGAGATGCGCCAGTGGATGGGTTAAAACGCTTATGTGCTTATCGTACTGATTTTCATTTTAATTGCCTACATTAAGGCAATTAACCGAATGTTTCAGCTGTTTCGGTCATACGAAATGAGCATGGGCGTAATGCCCCACACCGACCTCAGAAGTTTGAAGGCCCATAAAATCGTTTTAAAACCATTTTGACGACGATTTCGTGTGGAACATAAAGAACACGAGTAAGCAGCATGGCTCATGGCTCAATTATTAATTCATCAATGTATAACAGCGACAGAAAGACTAAATTCCACCGAGCTAGAATTGCATCAAAACACGCAAAAATCGTTTTTTCGAGTTTTCATGTATAACTAGAGAAAAATCATGAAATATATGTATCCAATGGCAATATTTTTCATTGCTTTATCGTATAGACTATTGAAAATAATCAAAATGGGGATATTTAACCTTATTCAGGGGTGGCGCGTTTTAACCCCTATGGGCGTGCTACCCCACTTCCCCTATAAAGATATCTTTATCAAAAAATAGGTATTAAAAAATCTTTAAAAATGAGATAAATCTTTATATGTGGCAACACTGCTGAGAGCCCCACTCGAAAAAGATGTGCATTTAAAGAGTAGTGATTGGACATTAGACGACACATGGTTCGAATGAAATGTCGCCCCAATTTCAATTTTTTGAACCATCGTCGCTTCGACACCTGTTGGCGAATTGAATACAGCCATCTACCCATCTCCCCATCTGTCCATTTTTGTTGCCAGCTGATCAAGGTTTCCTGACGAACTAATGAGAAAAAATCATCGAAGGTGATTTGCCGATCGTAAATATTACCTTCCATAGCACCCACCTTAGCCAGAGAGTCCGCTTTCTCGCGGAGTCTTCCGAGTAGGCGCTATGAAAAACGTTAAATACACCGAACCCAGTGGAGTCATCCGATTTTGACCCATCTGTAAAAAAGCTTCTCTCATCACTGGCGTGCCCGTATTTGCTTGCAAATAATGGAGGTATGACCTCCGGACGAAGGAAGTCTGGTATTCCATGAACCTCCTGCTTCATGAACAGATCAAACGTTACGGAGGAACTGTAGGAGTATAATAAGTTAGCACGATTGGTGTCAACCAAAGATGGGCTTACTTCTTAGATGAGCGATAATTCCGCGAAACGATCTGTCAACGGCAGTACTCCCGCAAGTATTTCCAAACTCATCGTATGCGTCGAATTCATACAACCTAGCGCGATACGGAGACAGCGGTACTGAATCCGTTGAAGCTTCAGCATGTGTGTTTTAGCCGCGGACTGGAAGCAGAAACTATCGTATTCGAGAACCGACAGAATGGTTGTTCGGTACAACGTGATAAGATCTTCAGGATGCGCTTCCCACCAAGTTCCCGTTATCGTTCGCATGAAGTTGATTCTTTTCTGTCATTTTTGTGTCAGATACACAATGTGCTCCCCAAAGGTACATTTCGAGTCGAACCAGACCCGAGGTATTTAGAAGACATGATATGAGTGATTGCCTTACCCATCAGTTGGAGCGGAAACTTTGCCGGCTTATGTTTTTGAATAGACAACCATCTCAGTTTTCTCTCTGACGTAAAGTCAATGTCAACTTCTCTCCACGAACAGCCTAGATAGCCGTGTGGTGTCGGCAGCTGGTTGTCTGGCTAAGAATAACGCTACGGATTGCCTGTTCCAGTGGTAAAAGTCCACCATACAGGTGACCCCTAATTCTTGGTGTGATGCGGCTTTATGCTTACCGGTTATGGTTAATATGGTTAGGGGGGTCTAGAAAGAACCTAACCGCTAACGGAGCCTGTGAAGCACCAGGGCACCCTTCACAGTATTGAGCCCTTATTGCGCTAACCGGTGCTATGGCGTAGTTGACTTTTTGCTTCTCTGGAATAATCGGCTACTCTTATTCAATCTCAACTTGAGGTTAAACAAGGGTGGGATTATGAGTATGTTTTTATTTAGCTTTTTATCTAATTGTCACCTATATGGATTCGCTTTATGCGTTTTTCACAGTGTACTCTGTGTTTCGTCTTTGACGTTCTTGATACGATACCGACTTGGTTTCATCGTTGCTGTTCACATAAATGTTGAAGTTGTGGAGTGTATTATCGTAATTCGCAATGGCTACAGTTAGGATAGCTCAAATCAATCTTCAGCACAAAAGAACAGCAACGATTAATCTTTGTAGACTTATGCAAAATGGCAAATCCCAAGTGGCTTTGGTGCAGGAACCCTATTTTCGCAAGGGTAGCTTCTACCTAGGTAACCTAGTGAACTCGGTTTTTGCTGCTTTCAGTAAAGAAATGGCAAACTCTCGATCAATGCCGCGTGCATGTGTGTTTGTTAACAATGCTATTGTTGCTACACTTATCTCTGAACTAACAACCAGAGATGTATGTGCTGTCACAATTGATACAACTGGCTGATCAACCGTCAGGAAATACGTCTATTGTTCGGTTTATTTACCACATGATGAAGCATCCCCTACGGATGCTTTCAAACAAGTGGTCAGTTATTGCACGTCAAAAGGCCTTCCGCTAGTTGTCGGTAGTAAGGGTATGCGATAAAACACTTTTTCCTAACGAAACGAAACGAAACGAAATTTAAAATGTGTATGTTGATTCGAAACGAAACGAAACGAAATATAAATTATTTCCGCAACTTCGAAACGATACGAAATCAAGGTCCATTCAATTCGAAATTTTACGAAACGAAACGAAATTTTATTTTTTTTCCGCGGAATTTTTATTGAATTGATTTTAAAGTTTACAAAATTGGTTCACACGCAATCGAGATGTATATCTCCAAAATCGAAAATTTTGTATGAAAAACTGCAAGTGGGTTTTTATTATCCTGGTCATTGTAGTAACAAAATAAGCAGTCTGAGATAAATCGCCGCTTCTCCGTTTACAATTGGCGAAAAGGCAATACCCCAGCATTAGTGCAGTTCCTAATTTCATTTGATTATCATATTTAGGATGTGATTCCTTCTTTAGAAGTAGACATTTTGCCTAGACTTGTAGATATAATGTCTTCAATGGAAGCAAATAGCTGTCTAGTATGACTTTAAGTGATATTATCCAATTGTAGATGTGATTCAATTTTTGAAATGAAATATGCGTCTGGAATGTGTCGATGAAATATGATATCCATAAGTAAACAGTTTGTTTTGTATTAGACAAATATGAATGTAATTTTTTGATAAAAATCCATCTTTCTGACAATTGTCTAATATGTTAAATAGTCCTTTTATAAACACAGCAAGAAATTTTTAAACTTCCACGACGTGTAAATTTGCAGCTTACCGCATCAAACTAATTAACATTCGATATTCAATTAAATTTGACTGAATTTTACAAGCAAGCACAGTTTAAATTTATTTCGATTTAAAAGAATAGTGAGATCGATTGAATGTTACGTTTATTTGCATGTTCCAAATATGTGCATGAAAATACATTTAAAATCACAAAATATTTTTATCTGTAAAATTAATTACAGTATACCCCGCTGATTCGTCAAATGTATGGCCGGGCCACAGATAACAGAAATTGAGGCTGGCATCCGATACGTGTAAACATCCGCAACCGTCAATTCAATTGTATTTAAAATGGGGACCGCGTTTAGTAATCGATTGGAGATGGGGCAAGGATCATTGTTATTGAAAACGCAGCCTGGTTGTTAATCCGCTGCGTTTGTATGTACTGCCGCAATCAGTTGAGTAGATGACAGGAGTGGGCCAATGTATATCAATTCAAAAGTTTACACAGGATTTTCAATGAAATTTGCTCTAGCCAAAATATCTGTTATCTGTGGCCGGACTAACGTGGTTTCTGTCGTCAATCCGACTGTCAAATCCGTATAAATGCACCAAAACAAAATCACAGCACAAATTAGAAAACTGACAGTAGGGTAAAGTGTCCAATAGTGGACCCTCTAGCCATTTTTGCATTAGTACAGCACAATGTATACATTTTGCTATGCAATTCCATCGGGAGAACCTACCTTACAGTCCTATGATTTGATTCCATGCATTGGAAATGCTATGGAAAGTAAAACTAGATGATTTTTTACAATTCGATGAAAAATAAACACGAGAGTGTCCATTATAGGAATATTTTGAGGGTCCATAATAAGAATGTCCCGAAACGAAACATCAGAATCAAATGAAATGTCGACTATAAGGAAGCAATTTCCTATTATGGACCCCTAGGGGGTCTACTATAGGGCGAATTCAGTCAGACTTTAAAATGTTAATTTCAACTAATAATGTCGTGTATTTGAGTGTTTTATGTATGTATCGTGAAGAGAAGATGCATAACTTGTTATTAGACATCAAGCAGAATTAATATGTTGAAAACTTCTACTCCATATGACAGGCAATGCAAAATTCCGCTACTAGGGGGTCCACTATTGGCCATTTTACCATATAATGTATTTAAATGGGTGTTGATTATTTTTATTCCGGAAAATTCCGAATTTGCGAGATCAGAACTAACGAGTCGTCGGATTAGCGAGGTCCGGATAAGCGGGGAGATACTGTATACAGAAAATCCTTTCATTAGTAAATAATTCCAAATCCACGTTTTACAAAATTACCTTCTTTATGTAATACTTTTTCTATTCTTTAGCCACCAACAATAATTGGTATTCAGAGTTTTACTATTTCTGGGAAACTGTACATTCTGGCAAATTACGTTCTGGCAATTGGTCAATTCTGGCATATGGTCCATTCTGGGGAATGGGTTTCTGGTAAAAATCATTGTGGCAAATACCATACAATCATTGGGCTAACTCTAAACCAGAAAATGATAGATAGTAGATAGATAATTGTTAATAGCATACATTTGCCCGCTAGACAAATCCTCTACACCTTTTTTAAAATCCGCAAAATCGCAAAGTTTTTACGGCAGCAGTTTGCCAGGTATGAAGAAATAATGTTTCCTTTTTCATACAAAAATTTGTTACAAAAGGATATCACTTACTTCTAAATTCAACCTTTTTATATGAAGCTCAGAGAGTCTTATATACAATCAACTCGACGAACCAAGTAATAGTCTGTTTGTCCTTGTATATGTGTTTGTGCATATTAGGCATGTAAAAATCGTTACAGTCAATTTGGGATTAGGAGAGGGAAATTAGTTTGACAATTATAAGAGACCGAGGAATGCTCTGTATCTCAGTGAGCGCCACGGGAAAGGAATCTTTGGTTTGTTGAAAAGGTAATTCATGTGAAGCCTTGGTAAGCGACTAAATATTTATAGTAAACGAAGTTATTATGAAAACTCAAAGACGAAAACCGTGTTTCAAATCAATCTAACTTCGTTTAATCAATAATGTGCTTCCTTTAATAATAATGTTTTCATTGGGGCCTACTTAACTGTTAAGTGGTGCTTAGTGAACCGCCTAGAGCTGCTTTGAGACATAAGACGTGAAGAAGTCGGCCGTTAATAAGAAAGAGGCGCTTCAAAATAATTAACAAATTTCATAAGAATTCACGCCATGGCTTTGCCTCTTTGACAAAGTTGTACTGATCAGATTCGTATCTGATTACATTTATACTCTGAGCCTGACGTCTTGAATATTGAGGTAAAATAGTTAAAGATATTTTTCGTTTTCTGCGCATTTCTAACAAAACACTGAAGACGTTTAGTAGAAGAAAACTAAATATGTACGTATTTGTCGACTCAGAATAGGATTATGTAGTAAGTTGTAATAGAAAAAAATGTATAAAATTAAGTTTTGAAAACAGCTTTATGATTTTGTTCAGCGGCGCAGAATTTTTTTTATAATACACGACCGTACTAGACAGTATGGTTTAAGTCTAAATTTGTTTCGAAATTCCGCGGAATTCCGTTAAATTTCGTTAAAAGCTAATTTTTTCTAGCGATTTTTTTGTGATTTTACGAAACGAAACGAAATCAAGAAATCAGATTTCGCCACGCTCAAATTCCG
Source organism: Armigeres subalbatus (assembly GCF_024139115.2). Taxonomy (NCBI): domain Eukaryota; kingdom Metazoa; phylum Arthropoda; class Insecta; order Diptera; family Culicidae; genus Armigeres; species Armigeres subalbatus. The sequence continues at coordinate 201,760,135 of NC_085139.1, read as the reverse complement.
CGAAATTCCGCGGAATTTCGTTTCGAACCACCTGAAACGAAATTTTTCGAAATACCGCATATGCTTAGTCGGTAGTGATGCTAATGCTCATCACATCATCTGGGGTAGCTCGGATATTAATTTGAGAGGCTCCAGCTTGATGGAATACTCAAGTAATACCGAACTTGGTTTACTTAACATAGGCAATCGCCCAACTTTTATGGTATCTAATAGAGCAGAAGTATCAGACATAACTCTCTGCTCCTATAGAATCAGTCACGAGTTGGCGAATTCGCATGTGTCAGATGAGGAATCCATATATGACTATCACTACATCTACTTCAATCATTTGAATGTTTCTTCGCAGACCTTGCGTGTTACGGCGACTGGCAGCACTGCTAGAGCACTAGACAGACCCACCGTCGATCCGACTCTGCACGCGGCCGAAAAACTATAAACATCTACTACCAACGTGGAAGATCGAAAGGAAAGGATCGTATGATAAACGGGGAAATAATAAACAGCCATACTTCTTTGCACTATAACGTGGGTATACAGATTAATGCATATTTATTTGATTAAATATTGCTTGAGGCAGTGGATTTAAGGCAGTAACATATACCTAGTCACTATACAAAGTTTAGGCATTCTTTGAGCGGACAATATTGTAGGTTCATTCGATATGTGCAATGGATTAGCGATTTAATAGTGCAAATCTATTTTCTTAGGTTAAGATTTACGTCATCCACGAAGGAATACTGAATTGTTTAATATTCATTAGATCTAATTGCACTACACGTTACACTAACTGTAGTGCACGGTGAGTTATATCTAATTTAATAAATGTAATATCTATATATGCAGTTGAGACGTTTTGTAGGTCACGATCAAAAGTACATTGCACTGTAAGAAGATAAATTGTTGGACTTTAGTTAAGTTAAAGTTGACCAAATGTAAGTATAAATCGAAATTACTACTATCAAATCATTCTAATAAAATTGCTTTGAATAGCTTTAAGGTTCGCAACTCAAAAAAGGCGATTCTGTAAGGAGGTCCGAAATAACAACTTCGTCCAACATTGCGTTTTAGAAATCCCCTTTCAACCAACTAAGATCTCTATACAGAGTTGCTCTCGACAAAATTTCATGGATATCTACCATCCATTGATACTCCTACCGACTTGGATGATGCCGTTGATACTACAACGTTGCATATCGTGGAAGCTTTTGAAGAAGCTTGCCCCCTGCGTTCTGTGAAAACCTCAAGAGTAAGCATATGCGGTATTTCGAAAAATTTCGTTTTAGGTGGTTCGAAACGAAAATCCGCGGAATTTCGCGGAATTTTAGCATGGCGAAATCACATTTCTTGATTTCGTTTCGTTTCGTAAAATTAGAAAAATTTCGCTAGAAAAAACTAGCTTCTAACGAAATTTAACGGAATTTCGCGGAATTTCGAAACAAATTTCAACTTAAACCATTCTTCATATTATCAGAAATTTTTGCTGCGCCGCTGAAAAAATCGTTAAGTTGTTTTCAAAACTTTAGGTTATACATTTTTTTCTAATAACGCTAACTACATAACCCTATTCTTAGTCGACAAAAACATATGTAGTTTTCTTCTATAAAATGTCTTCAATGTTTCCAAGTTTCAAATTTGTATTTTGTGATATTTTTTACTATTTGTACAAAATGAATGCGGAATCTATCGTGCTGCTGCTGGTCATGGGACGGCAGCTGGTCCGGGTGAACGCGAAGTGAAAAAAGTCTACCTCGCGTACCAGAAATTTGTTTAACCGGTGTACAATCGATCTTGTAGATGCTGATCACGCCAGTTAGTGTGAGAGAACGCGAAGTGATAAAACTAATGTCTGCATCGAAGAGCACAGAATTATTTAGTGCGGAATCGATCGTATTGTAGAAGCTTATTAAACGAAGCACTTTGGATTGTGTTGGATTGATTTTAAACAAAGTTTTCGTCTTCTTGTTTTCAAAATAACTTCGTTTACAATAAGGGGTCGTACACTTATTACGTAAGCATTTTTCCTGGGTTTTGCGACCACCCCTCCCCCATGTAAGATTTTTTTCATACAAATGAATTTTTATTTATATGGAGCGTAAAATATTGACCGACCCCCCCTCTCCCCATAAGTGCTTACGTAATATGTGTACGGCCCCTAAATATTTAGTCGCTTACCAATGGGCTTCACATGAATTATCTTCTCTACTAACCAACGATTCTTTTCCCGTAGCGCTCACGGAGATGCAGAGCATTTCTCGGTCTTTTATAACAGCGGTTCTCAACCTGGGGTACATGTACCACTGGGGGTACTTTCGCCGGGCCCAGGGGGTACCTCGGACGAAATGCTTAATGGCGGATGAATCACAGTTTTAATCCAAACTTATTGATAAAGTTTTGTATTTTTTTTATTTCTAAACTTTGTCTTGTACATAATAGGGTAAAGGATGTATTTTGGATCATCCTTACGGGGCTCTTATTTTGGACCACCAAGAGGAATTTGCTCTCAGTGGTTCAAAATATGAGGCGTTGAACTGGTGGTCCAAAATATCTCCCTTACCCTATGCATGGCGATCAGTGAATCATGGCATTTTAAATATTGTCCTCCACAACCAGTACAATGGATGAAGAGATGTGGGACAAAAGATCAAAAGGGCAAAACCTCGACTGAACAAATTTAAAAATCTTCTATGCAATCTTCCGGGTCAAAACATAATGTTGAATAATATGTTAAGAATATGATTTTTAACTAAAATCTAGAGTCTACAGATTCGAAAGCCTCCATTTGAAAGACATGAAGAATTTTCCCGAAAAGCTCAGTTGCTTTGTTGCAAGAGAATTGAAAGCATTCTTCTACGCTTCTCGGAAGCCTCCTTCCAAGCAGCTCGGAAGCCTCCTTTCAAGTGACCCGGAAGCATCATTTCAAGAGGTTCAAAAACTTTCTTTTAAGAGGCCCGAAAGCCAAGCTGTTTTTCTAGAAATTTCCTTTTTCTCTGCTTCTTTTAAAAGCCTCGGATCTTTTCAAGGTGCGCGGAAGAAATTTTTGAACAGGCTCGACAGCCTCATTTTAAAAGGCTCGGAGGCCTACTCTGAAGAGGGTTGGAATCCTCTTTTCTAGAGGCCCGGAAATCTTCTTTTAAGCTTTCTTCTTCAAACTTTTTTTTTTCTTTTCTCCTTCTTTTAAAATGCTCGGAAAGCTCTTTTCAAGAGCCTCGAAGCCCTCTCGAAAGCCTCAAAAGCCTCCTTTCAAAAGCTCGGAAGTCTTCTTTGAAAAGGCTTGGAAGCCTCCTTTCAAAAGGCTCGGAAGCCTCCTTTCAAAAGGCTCGGAAGCCTCCTTTCAAGAGGCTCGGAAGCCTCCTTTCAAGAGGCTCGGAAGCCTCCTTTCAAGAGGCTCGGAAGCCTCCTTTCAAGAGGCTCCGGAGCCTCGTTTCAAAGGCTCAGAGCCTCCTTTCAAGAGGCTCAGAAGCCTCCTTTCAAGAGAGGCTCAAAAGCCTCCTTTCAAGAGGCTCAGAAGCCTCCTTTCAAGAGGCTCAGAGCCTCCTTTCAAGAGGCTCAAGCCTCACTTTCAAGAGGCTCAGAAGCCTCCTTTCAAGAGGCTCGAAGCCTCCTTTCAAGAGGCTCAGAAGCCTCCTTTCAAGAGGCTCAAAGCCTCCTTTCAAGAGGCTCAAACCTCCTTTCAAAAGGCTCGGAAGCCTCCTTTCAAAAGGCTCAAAGCCTCCTTTCAAGAGGCTCAAGAGCCTCCTTTCAAGAGGCTCAGGCCTCCCTTTCAAGAGGCTCAGAGCCTCCTTTCAAGAGGCCTCAAGCCTCCTTTCAAGAGGCTCAGAAGCCTCCTTTCAAGAGGCTCAGAAGCCTCCTTTCCAAGAGGCTCAGAGCCTCCTTTCAAGAGGCTCAAGCCTCCTTTCAAGAGGCTCAAGCCTCCTTTCAAGAGGCTCTGGAAGCCTCCTTTCCAAGAGGCCTCAGCCTCACTTTCAAGAGGCTCAGAAGCCTCCTTTCAAGAGGCTCAGAAGCCTCCTTTCAAGAGAGCTCAGGAAGCCTCCTTTCAGAGGCTCAAGCCTCCTTTCAAGAGGCTCAGGAAGCCTCCTTTCAAGAGGCTCAGCCTCCTTCAAGAGGCCTGGAAGCCTCCTTCAAGAGGCTCAGAAGCCTCCTTTCAAGAGGCTCAAGCCTCCTTCCAAGAGCTCAGGAAGCCTCCTTCAAGAGGCTCAGAAGCCTCCTTTCAAGAGGCTCAGGCCTCCTTCCAAGAGGCTCCAGAGCCTCCTTCCAAGAGGCTCAGGCCTCCTTCCAGAGGCTCAGGAAGCCTCCTTCCAAGAGCTCAGGAAGCCTCCTTCCAAGAGGCTCAGAAGCCTCCTTCCAAGAGCTCTCAGAGCCTCCTTCCAAGAGGCTCGGAAGCCTCCTTCCAAGAGGCTCAGAAGCCTCCTTCCAAGAGGCTCAGAAGCCTCCTTCCAAGAGGCTCAGGCCTCCTTCCAAGAGGCTCAGAAGCCTCCTTCCAAGAGGCTCAGAAGCCTCCTTCCAAGAGGCTCGGAAGCCTCCTTCCAAGAGGCTCAAGCCTCCTTCCAAGAGGCTCCAGGAAGCCTCCTTCCAAGAGGCTCAGAGCCTCCTTCCAAGAGGCTCAGAGCCTCCTTCCAAGAGGCTCAGGAAGCCTCCTTCCAAGAGGCTCAGAGCCTCCTTCCAAGAGGCCTGGAAGCCTCCTTCCAAGAGGCTCTCAGGCTGCCTCCTTCCAAGAGGCTCGGAAGCCTCCTTCCAAGAGGCTCAGGCCTCCTTCCAAGAGGCTCAGAAGCCTCCTTCCAAGAGGCTCAGAGCCTCCTTCAAGAGGCTCAGAGCCTCCTTCCAAGAGGCTCAGAGCCTCCTTCCAAGAGGCTCAGAGCCTCCTTCAAGAGGCTCAGGCCTCCTTTCAGAGGCTCAAGCCTCCTTCAAGAGGGCTCAAGAGGCCTCCTTCCAAGAGGCTCGAAGCCTCCTTTCAAGAGGCTCAGGAAGCCTCCTTTCAAGAGGCTCAGAGCCTCCTTCAAGAGGCTCAAGGCCTCCTTTCAAGAGGCTCAGGAAGCCTCCTTCAAGAGCTCAGGAAGCCTCCTTTCCAAGAGGCCTCAGGCCTCCTTTCCAAGAGGCTCAGGCCTCCTTTCAAGAGGCTCAGAGCCTCCTTTCAAGAGGCTCAGAGCCTCCTTTCAAGAGGCTCAAGCCTCCTTTCAAGAGGCCTCAGGAAGCCTCCCTTTCAAGAGGCTCAGAGCCTCCTTTCAAGAGGCTCAGAGCCTCCTTTCAAGAGGCTCAGGCCTCCTTTCCAAGAGCTCAGGAAGCCTCCTTTCAAGAGGCTCAGAGCCTCCTTTCAAGAGGCTCCAGAAGCCTCCTTTCAAGAGGCTCAGGAAGCCTCCTTTCAAGAGGCTCAGGAAGCCTCCTTTCAAGAGGCTCAGAGCCTCCTTTCAAGAGAGGCTCAGGAAGCCTCCTTTCAAGAGGCTCAGCCTCCTTTCAAGAGGCTCAGGCCTCCTTTCAAGAGGCTCAGAGCCTCCTTTCAAGAGGCTCAGAAGCCTCCTTTCAAGAGGCTCCAGAGCCTCCTTTCAAGAGCTCAGAGCCTCCTTTCAAGAGGCTCAGAGCCTCCTTTCAAGAGGCTCAGAAGCCTCCTTTCAAGAAGAGGCTCAGAGCCTCCTTTCAAGAGGCTCAAGCCTCCTTTCAAGAGGCCTGGAAGCCTCCTTTCAAGAGGCTCAGAAGCCTCCCTTTCAAGAGGCTCAGGCCTCCTTTCAAGAGAGCTCAAGCCTCCTTTCAAGAGGCTCAGAAGCCTCCTTTCAAGAGGCTCAGAAGCCTCCTTTCAAGAGCTCAGAAGCCTCCCTTTCAAGAGGCTCAGAAGCCTCCTTCAAGAAGAAGAGGCTCGGAAGCCTCCTTTCAAGAAGGCTCAGAGCTCCTTTCAAGAGGCTCGAAGCCTCCTCCTCCTTTCAAGAGCTCAGGCCTCCTTTCAAACTCAGAAGCCTCCTTTCAAGGCTCAGAAGCCTCCCTTTCAAGAGGCTCAGAGCCTCCTTTCAAGAGGCTCAAAGCCTCCTTTCAAGAGGCTCAGAAGCCTCCTTTCAAGAGGCTCAGGCCTCCTTTCCAAGAAGAGCTCAGAAGCCTCCTTTCAAGAGGGCTCAGGAAGCCTCCTTTCAAGAGGCTCAGAGCTCCTTTCAAGAGCTCAGAGCCTCCTTTCAAGAGGCTCAGAGCCTCCTTTCAAGAGGCTCAGAGCCTCCTTTCAAGAGGCTCAGAAGCCTCCTTTCAAGAGGCTCAGAAGCCTCCTTTCAAGAGGCTCAGGCCTCCTTTCAAGAGGCTCAGGAAGCCTCCTTTCAAGAGGCTCAGAGCCTCCTTTCAAGAGGCTCAGGAAGCCTCCTTTCAAGAGGCTCAGGAAGCCTCCTTTCAAGAGGCTCAGGAAGCCTCCTTTCAAGAGGCTCAGGCCTCCTTTCAAGAGGCTCAGAGCCTCCTTTCAAGAGGCTCAGGCCTCCTTTCAAGAGGCTCAGGAAGCCTCCTTTCAAGAGCTCAGAGCCTCCTTTCAAGAGGCTCAGAAGCCTCCTTTCAAGAGGCTCAGAAGCCTCCTTTCAAGAGGCCTCAGAAGCCTCCTTTCAAGAGAGCTCAGGAAAGCCTCCTTTCAAGAGGCTCAGAGCCTCCTTTCAAGAGGCTCAGAAGCCTCCTTTCAAGAGAGCTCAGAAGCCTCCTTTCAAGAGGCTCAGAAGCCTCCTTTCAAGAGGCTCCAAGCCTCCTTTCAAGAGGCTCAGAAGCCTCCTTTCAAGAGGCTCAGAGCCTCCTTTCAAGAGGCTCAGAGCCTCCTTTCAAGAGGCTCAAGCCTCCTTTCAAGAGGCTCAGAAGCCTCCTTTCAAGAGGCTCAGAAGCCTCCTTTCAAGAGGCTCAGAAGCCTCCTTTCAAGAGGCTCAGAAGCCTCCTTTCAAGAGGCTCAAGCCTCCTTTCAAGAGGCCTGGAAGCCTCCTTTCAAGAGGCTCAGAAGCCTCCTTTCAAGAGGCTCAGAAGCCTCCTTTCAAGAGGCCTCAGAAGCCTCCTTTCAAGAGGCCTGGAAGCCTCCTTTCAAGAGGCCTCAGGCCTCCTTTCAAGAGGCTCAGAAGCCTCCTTTCAAGAGGCCTCAGGCCTCCTTTCAAGAGGCTCAGAGCCTCCTTTCAAGAGGCCTCAGAAGCCTCCTTTCAAGAGGCTCAGAAGCCTCCTTTCAAGAGGCTCAGGAAGCCTCCTTTCAAGAGGCTCAGAAGCCTCCTTTCAAGAGGCCTCGGAAGCCTCCTTTCAAGAGGCTCAGAAGCCTCCTTTCAAGAGGCTCAGAAGCCTCCTTTCAAGAGGCTCAGGCCTCCTTTCAAGAGGCTCAGAAGCCTCCTTTCAAGAGGCTCAGAAGCCTCCTTTCAAGAGGCTCAGGAAGCCTCCTTTCAAGAGGCCTGGAAGCCTCCTTTCAAGAGGCCTCAGAGCCTCCTTTCAAGAGGCTCTGGAAGCCTCCTTTCAAGAGGCTCAGAAGCCTCCTTTCCAAGAGGCTCGGAAGCCTCCCTTCAAGAGGCTCCAAGCCTCCTTTCAAGAGGCCTGGAAGCCTCCTTTCAAGAGCTCAGGAAGCCTCCTTTCAAGAGGCTCAGAGCCTCCTTTCAAGAGGCCTGGAAGCCTCCTTTCAAGAGGCTCAGAAGCCTCCTTTCAAGAGGCTCAGGCCTCCTTTCAAGAGCTCAAGCCTCCTTTCAAGAGGCTCAGAGCCTCCTTTCAAGAGGCTCAGAAGCCTCCTTTCAAGAGGCTCCAGCCTCCTTTCAAGAGGCTCAGAAGCCTCCTTTCAAGAGGCCCGGAAGCCTCCTTTCAAGAGGCTCAAGCCTCCTTTCAAGAGGCCTGGAAGCCTCCTTTCAAGAGGCCTCAGAAGCCTCCTTTCAAGAGGCTCAGAAGCCTCCTTTCAAGAGGCCTCAGAAGCCTCCTTTCAAGAGGCTCAGGCCTCCTTTCAAGAGGCCTCAGAGGCCTCCTTTCAAGAGGCCTGGCTCCTTCAAGAGGCCTCCTTTCAAGAGGCTCAAGCCTCCTTTCAAGAGGCTCAGCCTCCTTTCAAGAGGCTCAGAGCCTCCTTTCAAGAGGCTCAGAAGCCTCCTTTCAAGAGGCCTGGAAGCCTCCTTTCAAGAGGCCTCAGAAGCCTCCTTTCAAGAGGCCTCAAGCCTCCTTTCAAGAGGCTCAAGCCTCCTTTCAAGAGGCCTCAGAGCCTCCTTTCAAGAGGCTCAAGCCTCCTTTCAAGAGGCCTCGAAGCCTCCTTTCAAGAGGCTCAGAGCCTCCTTTCAAGAGGCTCAGAGCCTCCTTTCAAGAGGCTCAGAAGCCTCCTTTCAAGAGGCTCAGGAAGCCTCCTTTCAAGAGGCTCAGAGCCTCCTTTCAAGAGGCTCAGCCTCCTTTCAAGAGGCCTGGAAGCCTCCTTTCAAGAGGCTCAGAAGCCTCCTTTCAAGAGGCTCAGAAGCCTCCTTTCAAGAGGCTCAGGAAGCCTCCTTTCAAGAGGCTCAGAAGCCTCCTTTCAAGAGGCTCAGCCTCCTTTCAAGAGGCCTCAGAGCCTCCTTTCAAGAGGCTCAGAAGCCTCCTTTCAAGAGGCTCAAGCCTCCTTTCAAGAGGCTCAGGAAGCCTCCTTTCAAGAGGCTCAGAAGCCTCCTTTCAAGAGGCTCAAGCCTCCTTTCAAGAGGCTCAGGCCTCCTTTCAAGAGGCTCAGAAGCCTCCTTTCAAGAGGCCTCAAGCCTCCTTTCAAGAGGCTCAGAAGCCTCCTTTCAAGAGGCTCAAAGCCTCCTTTCAAGAGAGCTCAGGCCTCCTTTCAAGAGAGCCCAGAAGCCTCCTTTCAAGAGGGCTCAGAAGCCTCCTTTCAAGAGGCTCAGAAGCCTCCTTTCAAGAGGCCTCAAGCCTCCTTCAAGAGGCCTCAAGCCTCCTTTCAAGAGGCTCAGGCCTCCTTTCAAGAGGCTCAGAAGCCTCCTTTCAAGAGGCTCAGAAGCCTCCTTTCAAGAGGCTCAGGCCTCCTTTCAAGAGGCTCAGAAGCCTCCTTTCAAGAGGCTCTGGAAGCCTCCTTTCAAGAGGCTCAGGCCTCCTTTCAAGAGGCTCAGAAGCCTCCTTTCAAGAGGCTCAGAGCCTCCTTTCAAGAGGCTCAGAGCCTCCTTTCAAGAGGCTCAGAGCCTCCTTTCAAGAGGCTCAGAAGCCTCCTTTCAAGAGGGCTCAGAAGCCTCCTTTCAAGAGGCTCAGGAAGCCTCCTTTCAAGAGGCTCAGAAGCCTCCTTTCAAGAGGCCTGGAAGCCTCCTTTCAAAGAGGCTCAGAAGCCTCCTTTCAAAGAGCTCGGAAGCCTCCTTTCAAGAGGCTCAGAAGCCTCCTTTCAAAACGCTCGGAAGCCTCCTTTCAAGAGGCCTCAAGCCTCCTTTCAAGAGGCTCAGAGCCTCCCTTTCAAGAGGCTCAGAGCCTCCTTTCAAGAGGCTCAGAAGCCTCCTTTCAAGAGGCTCAAGCCTCCTTTCAAGAGGCTCAGAAGCCTCCTTTCAAGAGGCCTGGAAGCCTCCTTTCAAGAGGCTCAGAAGCCTCCTTTCAAGAGGCTCAAGCCTCCTTTCAAGAGGCTCAGAAGCCTCCTTTCAAGAGGCTCAGAAGCCTCCTTTCAAGAGCTCAGAGCCTCCTTTCAAGAGGCCTGGAAGCCTCCTTTCAAGAGGCTCAGAAGCCTCCTTTCAAGAGGCCTCAAGCCTCCTTTCAAGAGGCTCAGAAGCCTCCTTTCAAGAGGCCTGGAAGCCTCCTTTCAAGAGGCTCAAGCCTCCTTTCAAGAGGCCTGGAAGCCTCCTTTCAAGAGGCTCAGAGCCTCCTTTCAAGAGGCCCGGAAGCCTCCTTTCAAGAGGCCTGAAGCCTCCTTTCAAGAGGCCCAAGCCTCCTTTCAAGAGGCCCGGAAGCCTCCTTTCAAGAGGCCCGGAAGCCTCCTTTCAAGAGGCCAGAGCCTCCTTTCAAGAGGCCCAAGCCTCCTTTCAAGAGGCCCGGAAGCCTCCTTTCAAGAGGCCCGGAAGCCTCCTTTCAAGAGGCCCAAGCCTCCTTTCAAGAGGCCCAAGCCTCCTTTCAAGAGGCCCGGAAGCCTCCTTTCAAGAGGCCCAGGCCTCCTTTCAAGAGGCCTGGAAGCCTCCTTTCAAGAGGCCAGAAGCCTCCTTTCAAGAGGCCCGGAAGCCTCCTTTCAAGAGGCCCAGGCCTCCTTTCAAGAGGCCCGGAAGCCTCCTTTCAAGAGGCCCGGAAGCCTCCTTTCAAGAGGCCCGGAAGCCTCCTTTCAAGAGGCCCAGGCCTCCTTTCAAGAGGCCCGGAAGCCTCCTTTCAAGAGGCCCGGAAGCCTCCTTTCAAGAGGCCCGGAAGCCTCCTTTCAAGAGGCCCAGAGCCTCTTTTGAAAAGACCCGGAAGCCTCCTTTCAAGAGGCCGGGAAGCCTCCTTTCAAGAGGCCCGAAGCCTTCTTTCAAGAGGCCCGAAAGCCTCCTTTCAAGAGGCCTGAGAGCCTCCTTTCAAGAGGCCCGGAAGCCTCCTTTCAAGAGGCCCGGAAGCCTCCTTTCAAGAGGCCCGGAAGCCTCCTTTCAAGAGGCCCGGAAGCCTCCTTTCAAGAGGCCCGGAAGCCTCCTTTCAAGAGGCCCGGCAGCCCCCTCTCAAGAGGACTGAAGCCTCCTTTCAAGAGGCCCGGAAGCCTCCTTTCAAGAGGCCCGGAAGCCTCCTTTCAAGAGGCCCGGAAGCCTCCTTTCAAGAGGCCCGGAAGCCTCCTTTCAAGAGGCCCAGAAGCCTCCTTTCAAGAGGCCCGGAAGTCTCCATTCAAGAGGCCCGATTGCCTTCTTTCAAGAGGCCCGGATGCCTCCTTTCAAGAGGCCCGGATGCCTCCTTTCAAGAGGCCCGGAAGCCTCCTTTCAAGAGGCCCGGAAGCCTCCTTTCAAGAGGCCCGGAAGCCTCCTTTCAAATGCCTCCTTTCAAGAGGCCCGGAAGCCTCCTTTCAAGAGGCCCGGAAGCCTCCTTTCAAGAGGCCCGGAAGCCTCCTTTCAAGAGGCCCGGAAGCCTCCTTTCAAGAGGCCCGGAAGCCTCCTTTCAAGAGGCCCGGAAGCCTCCTTTCAAGAGGCCTGGAAGCCTCCTTTCAAGAGGCCTGGAAGCCTCCTTTCAAGAAGCTCGGAAGCCTCCTTTCAAGAGAGGCCAGGAAGCATTCTTTCAAGAGGCCCGGAAGCCTCCTTTCAAGAAGCTCGGAAGCCTCCTTTCAAGAGGCCCGGAAGCCTCCTTTCAAGAGGCCCGGAAGCCTTCTTTCAAGAGGCCCGGAAGCCTCCTTTCAAGAGGCCCGGAAGCCTCCTTTCAAGAGGCCCGGAAGCCTCCTTTCAAGAGGCCCGGAAGCCTCCTTTCAAGAGGCCCGGAAGCCTCCTTTCAAGAGGCCCGGAAGCCTCCTTTCAAGAGGCCTGGAAGCCTCCTTTCAAGAGGCCAGGCCTCCTTTCAAGATGCCAGGAAGCCTCCTTTCAAGAAGCCCGGAAGCCTCCTTCAGAGGCCCGGAAGCCTCCTTTCAAGAGGCCCGGAAGCCTCCTTTCAAGAGGCCCGGAAGCCTCCTTTCAAGAGGCCCGGAAGCCTCCTTTCAAGAGGCCCGGAAGCCTCCTTTCAAGAGGCCCGGAAGCCTCCTTTCAAGAGGCCCGGAAGCCCCCTATCAAGGGGCCCGGAAGCCTCCTTTCAAGCGGCCGGGAAGCCTCCTTTCAAGAGGCCCGGAAGCCTCCTTTCAAGAGGCCCGGAAGCCTCCTTTCAAGAGGCCCGGAAGCCTCCTTTCAAGAGGCCCGGAAGCCTCCTTTCAAGAGGCCCGAGTTCGTCAAGTTCTTGGACATAGTCCCTGCTGCCGTCAATGTTCAAACTTAGTTACAGGATTAGAACACAAGAGTAAGAGTGTAAATAGGATAATCGACTGGATTGAATGAATTTGTTATTTGCACCAAGCTTCATGGATCATACACAATATTTTTTTTTTCAATGTGATTCTTTATTGGACTTTAGGCAGTGATAATCTTGGTCAATGATCGACCAGAAAAAACAATATTCAGAGAGGGAAGCCAACACATGTACAGGGGAGGGAGGGAAGAGTATCAGCGTGGAAATTGATCTCTTCTCAACGCTGATACTCTTTCCTTTCTCTTCAAATGGAAGCTTGACAGAAGTTTCTTCTTCTTCTTCTTCTTCTTGGCATTACATCCCCACACTGGGACAGCGCCGCTTCGCAGCTTAGTGTTCATTAAGCACTTCCACAGTTATTTACTGTGAGGTTTCTAAGCCATGTTACCATTTTTACATTCGTATATCATGAGGCTAACACGATGATACTTTTATGCCCAGGGAAGTTTACACAATTTTCAATCCTAGACCGGCACCGGGAATCGAACCCAGCCACCCTCAGCATGATCTTGCTTTGTAGCCGCGCGTCTTACCGTACGGCTAAGAAGGGGCCCCTTAGTTTATTCGATTCAAATCGTAACAAAAATTGTCCACGGCTCGCTTTTCAAAATCCACTTCTACATACATTTTTTTAATTTCTGCCGTATCTCAATGGAACTGTCAATTCTATGCCTCTAATCCTATCATGAATCCTTATGCAGAAGTAATCTAGACATCCCATAAACCAAACAGATTTGAATGTGTTTGAATTGTTTTGGTGTATGAATGCGCCATTTATTATACAGATAAGTCCACCCATATATTAGGAACTTACATCTTGTTTACTCAACTTGAACTGAATTTGAAACCACACCAATTGAAATTAAAAGTGTGCTAGTAAAACAATCCGTAGATTTCGCAGAAATTTTCAAATTTCCGTAGTTTTTATCTACGGATCAGTAGATCCATCCATAACATTTTCAAGTAAAGTAATCGCCAATTAAAACTATCATTTGTTTGAGCAACTATGTAGTTGCAAAAAGATCATTTTTCAGCACTTGTTGTACGTACTACGTTATACTACGAGTGCTGAAAAAAAATGAGCCATCTGGTCCCAAATGTGCACCGTATCCAAACACCTACCGAACTTCAAGAATAATCCAAGCCACGGACAGAGTGAAACCATGTGCAGACGATTCCATGAACACCAAACAGTGAGTCAGTCCAGTGATTTACCATTTGAAGGATCAAGCTAACACATAAGCAAGCTAACGCTGCGCGCTGGAGCAGCTGGTTGTGTGGTTGTGGTTGTTGCGATTGTGGTTAACATCATCAGTCTGGATAGCGATGATAAGGACAGTACCAAAGTCAATGAAGAATGCAAGAAACAATCGAAAATGACCGCTTTTTAAAGCATGGTAAAGTCGGGTTTGAATTAAAATCATTATCGCAAGTATTCTGTTCTCTATAAAGAATACAGTATCTGTGCTTATTCCAAACTAACAGTCAGAATCGCACCATAAGTAAGTCATGTTATTTTTGTCTGTCTTACAAGCGAGGAATAAATTAATTTCGTATAAATCCATAGTTCGTGCAATTGAAGTCTTCGTCGTGAATTTGAACAGCTAGATCGACCAGCTTTTACAAGAATTGTTTTCAATTGATGCATTGAATCTACTGTTGGGTCTGCAAGATGAATTCCTTAAATTCGATTCGATTCGTAGCTTCGGAAGCTTCAAGAACAACACACGTCTTTATTTTGACGAAGGTAATTTTTCCTACGATTCTTTGTAACCGATTTTATTTCACGTCCATTGACGTGGAAAGAACCTTTCGCCATAAAGTGCTGCTAGGCTTTCTTTTATGCTGCCATGTAGCTCAATTTTATGAACCGATATCCACTATCATCAGGTGGTATTTTGGTTTCATCAAAACACTCGTAAAATCGTTTACGATCGTGTTGTGTACGCACGGGTATCGAGTCAATCAAGCTCCATATTAGACTCAGATCAGTAGGGAATAAAATTTGGAAGAACAGATTTAATGACACAAATCAATCCCGGATTGATGCCTTGTTTTTGTCGAGCTGTCGTTTCCGTTCCAACTCGAGTTAGCTACGTCAGGGGTATTTTGTTTCTAGCTTTCTAAGCAGACCAACGATCGAACTATTCTATTCTATGTCGAAAACGCACAATGCATGCAAAACTAGGATCTGGCACGTTTGGTATATTCGACCAAGCTTCCGCCAATTGCTCTTTACCTTCCAAGCAAACGACACACCAGAAATCGTGATGCTCCATTCGAAGGTTCCAAGACGGTAGTAGCAGTGCACCCACAACAAAAGCATCGCAATACAACGTCTCGGCCCAGGGCAACTGTTTGCACCGTTGTTCGTTCGTGACGGTTCACCAGAGGAAGTAATATCCTACCCCCTTGGAGGGCTGCCGAGCGTGTGCGTGACGTGTAATGCTTATCTTTCGACTAGAACGGAATGTGCCACCCGGGATGTAGCTTATTTGCGGTTCGTGCCTCGGTGCAGGAGCAGGCGTGTTGCCTTACGGAGGCGAAATTTGATTTAGCAATCTATACGGGTACTCTTGCGAATTCACACATTTTTGGCCTTCTGCTGCGTTGTACCTATGGAAAGGCGATGCGTTCGCTTCGAATGTTTGTAAAATTGTAAGTTATCAAATATGACTAAATATTATTGTTTTTAGTTACTTAAAACTCGGTACGCTTTTTGGTCAAGTTAGGTCTATAGTTTGATTAGCAGTTATTGGTCGATATCCCTAGTTATAGGACAGAAGGATATTCGATACGACTCATGATAAATTGGATTTTCTACACGAGTGAAAATGCAAGAAAATGGGAGATTTTTCATTGGCAAATCCTTCGGAATTTCCTCTGGAAAATCCTTCGGAATTTCCTCTAGAAAATCCTTCGGAATTTCCTCTGGAAAATCCTTCGGAATTTCCTCTGGAAAATCCTTCGGAATTTCCTCTGGAAAATCCTTCGGAATTTCCTCTGGAAAATCCTTCGGAATTTCCTCTGGAAAATCCTTCGGAATTTCCTCTGGAAAATCCTTCGGAATTTCCTCTGGAAAATCCTTCGGAATTTCCCCTGGAAAATCCTTCGAAATTTCCCCTGGAAAATCCTTCGGAATTTCCCCTGGAAAATCCTTCGGAATTTCCCCTGGAAAATCCTTCGGAATTTCCCCTGGAAAATCCTTCGGAATTTCCCCTGGAAAATCCTTCGGAATTTCCCCTGGAAAATCCTTCGGAATTTCCCCTGGAAAATCCTTCGGAATTTCCCCTGGAAAATCCTTCGGAATTTCCCCTGGAAATCCTTCGGAATTTCCCCTGGAAAATCCTTCGGATTTTCTCCTGGAAAATCCTTCGAATTTCCTCTGGAAAATCCTTCGAATTTCCCCTGGAAAATCCTTCGGAATTTCCCCTGGAAAATCCGTCGGAATTTCCCCTGGAAAATCCTTCGGAATTTCCCCTGGAAAATCCTTCGGAATTTCCCCTGGAAAATCCTTCGAATTTCCTCTGGAAAATCCTTCGAATTTCCTCTGGAAAATCCTTCGAATTTCCTCTGGAAAATCCTTCGAATTTCCTCTGGAAAATCCTTCGAATTTCCTCTGGAAAATCCTTCGGAATTTCCTCTGAAAATCCTTCGAATTTCCTCTGGAAAATCCTTCGGAATTTCCTCTGGAAAATCCTTCGAATTTCCTCTGGAAAATCCTTCGAATTTCCTCTGGAAAATCCTTCGGAATTTCCTCTGGAAAATCCTTCGAATTTCCTCTGGAAAATCCTTCGAATTTCCTCTGGAAAATCCTTCGAATTTCCTCTGGAAAATCCTTCGAATTTCCTCTGGAAAATCCTTCGAATTTCCTCTGGAAAATCCTTCGAATTTCCTCTGGAAAATCCTTCGAATTTCCTCTGGAAAATCCTTCGAATTTCCTCTGGAAAATCCTTCGGAATTTCCTCTGGAAAATCCTTCGGAATTTCCTCTGGAAAATCCTTCGGAATTTCCTCTGGAAAATCCTTCGAATTTCCTCTGGAAAATCCTTCGAATTTCCTCTGGAAAATCCTTCGAATTTCCTCTGGAAAATCCTTCGAATTTCCTCTGGAAAATCCTTCGAATTTCCTCTGGAAAATCCTTCGAATTTCCTCTGGAAAATCCTTCGAATTTCCTCTGGAAAATCCTTCGAATTTCCTCTGGAAAATCCTTCGAATTTCCTCTGGAAAATCCTTCGAATTTCCTCTGGAAAATCCTTCGAATTTACTCTGGAAAATCCTTCAGAATTTCCTCTGGAAAATCCTTCGGAATTTCCTCTGGAAAATCCTTCGGAATTTCCTCTGGAAAATCCTTCGGAATTTCCTCTGGAAAATCCTTCGAATTTCCTCTGGAAAATCCTTCGGAATTTCCTCTGGAAAATCCTTCGAATTTCCTCTGGAAAATCCTTCGAATTTCCTCTGGAAAATCCTTCGAATTTCCTCTGGAAAATCCTTCGAATTTCCTCTGGAAAATCCTTCGAATTTCCTCTGGAAAATCCGTCGGAATTTCCTCTGGAAAATCCTTCGATATTTCCTCTGGAAAATCCTTCGGAATTTCCTCTGGAAAATCCTTCGGAATTTCCTCTGGAAAATCCTTCGGAATTTCCTCTGGAAAATCCTTCGGAATTTCCTCTGGAAAATCCTTCGGAATTTCCTCTGGAAAATCCTTCGGAATTTCCTCTGGAAAATCCTTCGGAATTTCCTCTGGAAAATCCTTCGGAATTTCCTCTGGAAAATCCTTCGGAATTTCCTCTGGAAAATCCTTCGAATTTCCTCTGGAAAATCCTTCGGAATTTCCTCTGGAAAATCCTTCGGATTTCCTCTGGAAAATCCTTCGAATTTCCTCTGGAAAATCCTTCGGAATTTCCTCTGGAAAATCCTTCGGAATTTCCTCTGGAAAATCCTTCGGAATTTCCTCTGGAAAATCCTTCGGAATTTCCTCTGGAAAATCCTTCGGAATTTCCCCTGGAAAATCCGTCGGAATTTCCCCTGGAAAATCCGTCGGAATTTCCCCTGGAAAATCCGTCGGAATTTCCCCTGGAAAATCCGTCGGAATTTCCCCTGGAAAATCCGTCGGAATTTCCCCTGGAAAATCCGTCGGAATTTCCCCTGGAAAATCCGTCGGAATTTCCCCTGGAAAATCCGTCGGAATTTCCCCTGGAAAATCCGTCGGAACTTCCCTTGGAAAATCCTTCGTAATTTCCCCTGGAAAATCTGTCGGAATTTCCGACGAGCTTCGAATTATATTGATTCAAATCCTTCAAATTTTTCCCCGGAAATTCCCTCAAAAAATATGAAAAAAATTTATAGGAAGTAATTTCAAATCTTGTTCAGGAATATTTTCAACACCATTAGGTGGGTCAATCAGCTTTTTATTACAGCAACAGCCAGTTGTTTGTTTCGTTGGTGTGTTCATAGTTTTATTACACTACATCCAACTCCCCAGATCCGGATCCAAATGGATGGTGCCAGCTTTGCCAATCCCGCTGAGCAGCGGTTGACGAGTCTAGCTGGAGCGCATATCTCATGAAATAGAGCAAAACATCATAAACATATCTTGTCAGAAACACACCTCTACTCGAATGCAATAATTCGCCCACTGGCATCGTCGGTTTGTTGTGATTTGGCAGGTTTGTTGTGGGCTCTCGGTTGCGGCTCGGCTTTCTGAATTACGTACCGACGCAACGTGCATGCATCGGGTACAAATGCGAACAATTTTCCGGCCCAAGCAGATAGAAATGCTCGTCGGTTGATCCGCAGAATGGCACAGAGCAACCGTCATGGTTTCACGGTGCCGTATGGTTCAGCCCGTACAACAATAGGAACATATTTTCCGGAATGAATGCCGACTGAACCTTCGACATTCGGTCTCATGGCGAATGAAACGCAGTGCGGTAACAAGAGATGCTCATTTGCTGCACCGCGGTCGACATGCCATATTGCGAAAGTTGGGTTTTGTGATGTGTGGCATCAGTAATTTACGAGCTGGTCAAATTTGGCAAAACAAAGAATAATTAGTTACGTGTAACACAGATAGGGAGGGGTGTTCATGGGCGACATTATTTGTCCATGCTGACATCGTTGGTAAGAGCTGGGTATCCTTTCTTATTTTATTGTATCAGATCGCCGTTGATCATAATAGAAATAAAACATACCATTCCATCTGTCGATGTGTGTTACTTCAAAGTACCTGTAAAGAGAAAGAGAAACAAACTTCAATAATCATATAGGGACCATTTAGTAACGCAAACACAGGCTTGTCTTGTGATGGTGAGGTCAATTTCCAACCCCAATTGGTAATGCAGACTATAAGATAAAAGACAGAGCTGCAGCCACAGGCAACCATAAAAATCAATTCCACACTCAGTCGCACATGCCCGTTCAACTTACTCTACACTCCATTCGACAACGACGACTGACTGCATGGAAGATTTCTGAGCGATTTGCATTCCACAATCTCTAGCTCCCCGCACTTTTACGCACATCAACGGTGTCCATTACGAAGTGATTGGTATCCTGCTGGTTCGAAAGAGCTTTGCTATCCACATTCTACGTACGTATCTCGACATTAGGACTCGAATGCTACTGGTGGGACTCGAATGATGCGGTTTCCAGTAATTGCCGAAGGGTCTCTATGTGAAATAGCACTACCACCACTTCAGTGGACCAGTGCAACACTGCGTGTGAGGGCAACTTCCTTTGTCATCAGGAGGACCGATCTGAACCGTCGTCGGTAAAGAACTTTGAATGGAGACCATAATCTCATAAACGAATGGACTCAGCGGGCAGGGTGTGAGACTGTGTCTTTTGCATTCGTATGCAGAATTTTTTGAATGTCCGAAAAATTCTCAGCATGATGTGCACAGATCGTTTTGTGAAGAAAAAAACCAAAAGCTTGCTTTCGCCCACTGAGACAATGTTGAAGGTCAAACTGGAATAAGTTACTACTGCTTGAATATCTGTGAGGGACTTTGGAAATAGGTCCAAAAGTATCTAATCTTGTATGTATTGATGTATGCGCTTTGCCACTATTGTACATTATATTACTTGGTATGGAAGAATTATTTCTTTTGATATTTCCAATGAGACAACACCATATGGGTAATGAAAGATCTATTAGCTCCTTTTTAAAATGAAACATGTTCTATTTACTCTTTCTAAAGATTTCTATAGAAATGAACATGCTGATCATTTGGATCAAATAGCATTTGACTTCTTGTTTAAGGCTTTTCCAATTTGGTTATATAGATCACATAGAGCACGAACCATTTTTGGAAAGATCTAACAGCCAATAGGGCGTATACTCAAGGAAATTCTCGGAAGACCTGGAATAAAATAATTGTGTGGGCATATCCAATTTGGTTCTATGAAATACAAAGCGCATTACCAATTTTGAAAAAGAGATAACATCCGTTAAGGCGTTAACAGCCGACCTTAAGGCCTAAACTTCAGGGAATTTTTGTTTAAACTGTAATTGAAACACTGTTGAGCGCTCATCCAATTCAAATCTATGGACTGCAATTAGCATAATCGAATAAAAAAGCAAACAGCTCTCAAGAAGCTGAAGGCCTTTACTCCAAGCAATGGGACACCCATTCGGTCGAAAGCCATTTGGTCGAATGCCACTAGCCCGAACAAGCTATTCTATTAGGCCAAAAAATATCTGGCCAAAAGTAATTTGGCCGAAAATGTCATATGGTCGAAAAGATAATTTGGCCGAACAGGTCATTCGGCTGAATAGGTCATCTGGCCGAATATGTTATTTATGCAATTAGGTCATTTAACGTCTCACTTCTCACTTTTTTCTTCTTTATTTCTGTGAATTTTGAAATGACTTCAGTTCTTCACTTTGACTTCTTACTTCTCAATCATCATTCGTCATTTCTCACTGCAAAAGCGTGAAACTATAAATTAAAAATGATGAAGAGGGGTGTATCCCTTCTTACTTCGCTCTTCCTACTTTTCACAATGATAAGTTAGAAATGATTAGTGAGAAGTTGTTTCACTTCGCACTACTTACTTTTCTCAGTGAGAAGTGAAAAGTGAGGAATGATTAGTGAGAAGTGAGACGAATTACTTCTCACTTCTCTCGAAGCATTTATCACTACTCATTTCTAGCTGTGAGAAGAGAGCCACTTCTCACTACTCACTTCGTACTTTTCACAGTGAGATGTGGGAAATGATTAGCGCGAAGTGAGAAAAGAGACGTCTCACTTTTTGCTCCTCATTTCGCACTTCTCACTGTGAAAAGTGAGAAGTGCGAAATGGATAATGAAACATCTCACTACTCGCACTACGCGCTTTTGACTGTGAGAAGTGAGAAATGATGAGTGAGAAGTGAGACGTCTTACTTGTCACGCATTTCTCACTTATCAATTCTCACTGTGAAAAGTGGAAAGAGCGCAGTAAGAAGAGAGGCGTCTCGATTTGCAGTAAGAAGTGAGAAATGATAAATCAAAAGTGAGAAGTGAGACGTCAAATGACCTTTTTGGCTAAAAGACAAGACCAAATGCCTGGTTCGGCCAAATGACCTGTTCGGCCAAATGACTTTCGGCCTAATGGTCTGCTCGGCCAAATGGTATATTCGGTCAAACAACTTTCGGCCAAACGCCGCATCCTTATCAAGAATACAGGGTTATACCTTCTCTAGGATTTCTTGAGAATTCCTACCCAGGATTTGTGATCATTTACCACTTCAGAAATTGGGAAATTCTTTCTCCAAGGATTTCAGGAAACTTTGGCCCCCTGCAGACTGTCATTTTTCTTGAATTCTGAGCAATTTCTCCAGGACTCTAGGAAAATCATGCTCCATGGTTCCAGGAAACGGATTTTCCAATAATTATTGGTTCTACCATCTCGAGAAATTCCAGGGATTTCCTTCCTCGGGAGTTCTGTGAACTTTCCCATTCAGGATTTATGGGAAATCATTCCCCCATAAAATCTAAACAACTGCAGCACACCTCTCCCACTCTTTTCTTTTTAATTCTTTGGAAATCTCCCTCGGATTATTTTGGAAAAAATCTTCTTCGGGAATTCAAGGAAGTCGTTATACAAGAATTGTGGAATATCCTTATTTTAGTATTTTTGATAATTTACCCTTCAGAACGTCTGGGATATTTCGGATCTTCCACAAAAGACTGAATCACATAAGGCTGAAACTCGAAAGGCTGAAAATCGTGGGAAACCAATTTTAGTGGAAGAATTCACATTTGACGTTAACAGGGGCACAAACAAAAATCATCCGCAATCTCTTGCAACTTTTCGTTGTCTTTCAATTTTTATACTGAATTCATATCTTTTAGACTATATAGCTCAAAATTTTTTGAGGTAACAAAGAAAGGAACAAGACTTTATTGTTCTTGGTTCTTGTATTTGGTTATGAATTGCTTTCTTAACTTTTATTTTTTATTCTTTATTCTTCTCTTCTTCCTTCTTTATTCTTTCTTCCCACTTTCTTGTCCTTTTTTTCATCTTCCTTCTTTTTTCATTTTTTCTTCTTACTTCTTATTCCTTTTTCCTTCTTTCTTCTTCAACCCTTCCTAGTTCCTTCTTCCTGCTTCTTTCTACCTTATTCGTTCTACCTTCTTTCTGCTTGGCTTTTCCTCCATTGTTCTTCATTTTTAATTCCTCCTTCCTTAAGCCTATTTCCTCTTCCTTCTTCTTGATTCTTGACTCTTGATTTTTGATTTTTGATTCTTGATTTTTGATTCTTGATTCTTGATTCTTGATTCTTGATTTTTGATTTTTGATTTTTGATTTTTGATTCTTGATTCTTGATTCTTGATTATTGATTCTTGATTCTTGATTCTTGATTCTTGATTCTTGATTCTTGATTCTTGATTCTTGATTCTTGATTCTTGATTCTTGATTCTTGATTCTTGATTCTTGATTCTTGATTCTTGATTCTTGATTCTTGATTCTTGATTCTTGATTCTTGATTCTTGATTCTTGATTCTTGATTCTTGATTCTTGATTCTTGATTCTTGATTCTTGATTCTTGATTCTTGATTCTTGATTCTTGATTCTTTTTTTTTGTAATTGTAATTGTAATTTTTATTGGGTACGACAACTTTTTAGTTTACACTGTACATTAAGTCAAGGAAGTCTATATATATGGATAATACATTGGAGCTAAACAAAAAAATAACTAAATTTGTGAAGTGTTTATACTACTCTTCTCAAAGCATTTTTAAATGCGTATATTCTATCTTCTCCTTTAACTCTCCTTTGATTCTTGATTCTTGATTCTTGATTCTTGATTCTTGATTCTTGATTCTTGATTCTTGATTCTTGATTCTTGATTCTTGATTCTTGATTCTTGATTCTTGATTCTTGATTCTTGATTCTTGATTCTTGATTCTTGATTCTTGATTCTTGATTCTTGATTCTTGATTCTTGATTCTTGATTCTTGATTCTTGATTCTTGATTCTTGATTCTTGATTCTTGATTCTTGATTCTTGATTCTTGATTCTTGATTCTTGATTCTTGATTCTTGATTCTTGATTCTTGATTCTTGATTCTTGATTCTTGATTCTTGATTCTTGATTCTTGATTCTTGATTCTTGATTCTTGATTCTTGATTCTTGATTCTTGATTCTTGATTCTTGATTCTTGATTCTTGATTCTTGATTCTTGATTCTTGATTCTTGATTCTTGATTCTTGATTCTTGATTCTTGATTCTTGATTCTTGATTCTTGATTCTTGATTCTTGATTCTTGATTCTTGATTCTTGATTCTTGATTCTTGATTCTTGATTCTTGATTCTTGATTCTTGATTCTTGATTCTTGATTCTTGATTCTTGATTCTTGATTCTTGATTTTCGATTCTTGATTCTTGATTCTTGATTCTTGATTCTTGATTCTTGATTCTTGATTCTTGATTCTTGATTCTTGATTCTTGATTCTTGATTCTTGATTCTTGATTCTTGATTCTTGATTCTTGATTCTTGATTCTTGATTCTTGATTCTTGATTCTTGATTCTTGATTCTTGATTCTTGATTCTTGATTCTTGATTCTTGATTCTTGATTCTGGATTCTTGATTCTTGATTCTTGATTCTTGATTCTTGATTCTTGATTCTTGATTCTTGATTCTTGATTCTTGATTCTTGATTCTTGATTCTTGATTCTTGATTCTTGATTCTTGATTCTTGATTCTTGATTCTTGATTCTTGATTCTTGATTCTTGATTCTTGATTCTTGATTCTTGATTCTTGATTCTTGATTCTTGATTCTTGATTCTTGATTCTTGATTCTTGATTCTTGATTCTTGATTCTTGATTCTTGATTCTTGATTCTTGATTCTTGATTCTTGATTCTTGATTCTTGATTCTTGATTCTTGATTCTTGATTCTTGATTCTTGATTCTTGATTCTTGATTCTTGATTCTTGATTCTTGATTCTTGATTCTTGATTCTTGATTCTTGATTCTTGATTCTTGATTCTTGATTCTTGATTCTTGATTCTTGATTCTTGATTCTTGATTCTTGATTCTTGATTCTTGATTCTTGATTCTTGATGCTTGATTCTTGATTCTTGATTCTTGATTCTTGATTCTTGATTCTTGATTCTTGATTCTTGATTCTTGATTCTTGATTCTTGATTCTTGATTCTTGATTCTTGATTCTTGATTCTTGATTCTTGATTCTTGATTCTTGATTCTTGATTCTTGATTCTTGATTCTTGATTCTTGATTCTTGATTCTTGATTCTTGATTCTTGATTCTTGATTCTTGATTCTTGATTCTTGATTCTTGATTCTTGATTCTTGATTCTTGATTCTTGATTCTTGATTCTTGATTCTTGATTCTTGATTCTTGATTCTTGATTCTTGATTCTTGATTCTTGATTCTTGATGCTTGATTCTTGATTCTTGATTCTTGATTCTTGATTCTTGATTCTTTATTCTTCATGCTTTATTCTTTATTCTTTATTCTTTATCCTTCATTATTATTTTTTCTACCGAAATTCTTCAGAATACTCATTCAGGAATTTCGAAAGATCAGAGCAATTCCTCCCGCAGGAATTTTGTGGAATCCCTCCTCTGAAATTAAAATCCTTGAGGAATTGGAGG
Source organism: Armigeres subalbatus (assembly GCF_024139115.2). Taxonomy (NCBI): domain Eukaryota; kingdom Metazoa; phylum Arthropoda; class Insecta; order Diptera; family Culicidae; genus Armigeres; species Armigeres subalbatus. The sequence continues at coordinate 201,736,204 of NC_085139.1, read as the reverse complement.
AATCAATTCTCCGAGGATCCTGGCGACATATTTCCGGATGAACACTCGGGTATGAGTGGGACTTGCGTTATAAATGTTATGTGATATTCAAAAAGAGTTCAGAGGAAATTCCTGGAGAGTTCTCGAAGTAATTTATGAAGAGCTCTTGGAGGAACTTCTGGAGGAATAACTGATTCTAGAGGAATATCCGTTAAAAATCCAAAAAATCCCCAAGTGAGTTTCTGGAGGAATTCACGATGAAATTTCGTTTCGCCTCTATGGAATATCTGAGCTGCAGTTAAATTTTTAAAGGGATTTTGGAGAAAAATCTCTGAAAAGTTCCAGTAGAATTCCTGCAGGGATCTACGGAGCAATCATCTGAAAGGCTTCCGGATAAACTCTCTGAAGAACTTATGAAGGAATTCCTGGAGAAACTTATGAAAAAATTCTTAATGAAGCTTCTTGGAGAAATTTGGTTGGAAATTTGCATGAATTCCGGAAACAATTCGTAGAGAAACTTCCGGAGAAATTCCTGGAGGAACTTACGAATGAAATCCTCGAGGAACTTCCGGATGAAATCCTGGAGAAAATTCCGAATGAAATCCTGGAGGTACTTCCGGACGGAATCCTCTACGAGTTTTTGGACAAAATCTGGAAGGACAAATCCTGAAAGAACTCCTGGAGGAACTACTGGAAGAAAACCTAGAGGAACTACCGGACGACATCATGGAGGTACTTTTGCAAGAAATCCTGGAAGAATTTCCTTTGGAATTCCTGGAGGAACTTCCTTTGGAATTCATGATGGAACTCCTGAACGAAATTTTCGATGGACTTCCGGACGAAATCCTGGAGGAACTTGGGGAAGAAATCCTGGAGGAACTTCCGAACAAAATCCTGAAGGAGCTTTCGGACGACATCCTGGAAGAACTTCCGGAAGAATTGCTGGTAGAACTTCCGGAAGAGTTGCTGGATGAGCTTCCAAAGGCACCTTCGGATGAAACCCTTACGGAACTGACGGAGGAATTGCTGGAAAAAATTTCGGACGAAATCTAGGAGGAGCTTCTGGACGAAATCCTGGTGAAACTTTCGGACGAAATCCTGGAGTAACTTCCAGAAGACATCCTGGAGGAACTACCGGAGAAATTCCTGGATAAGCTTACGAACGAAATCCTGGAGGAACTTGCGGACGAAATCCTGGAGGAACTTCCCGATGAAATCCTTGATGAACTTCCGGAAGAAACTCTGGAGGAACTTCCGAACGACATCCTGGAGGAACCTGGAAGAGTTTCTGGAAGAATTCCTAGAGATACTTCCTGAAGGAATGTTCAGAGGATTTTCTTGATGAACTTCCCATCGAACTCGTGGAAAAAAAAACCTGAAGAATTCAGTGAGGTAGTTCTGAAAAAATTCCGGAGAATTTTTGACGTTTCAAATTAGTCCACCCCGAACCACGCCGCCGCCGCACGCCACACAGGTCTTCACAGGACCCTTTTGAAAAGTTAAGCGAGAAATGTTTTTTTTGAAAATGGGTGAAACTATGTGTGTTCGGAGTACACGCTAAGCTGCGAAAAGTATCGCAGCAAGCCATGCGCGCGGACGGTTGCTTTTAAATTTGCCGTCACCGTTTTTGTTCGTTTCCGCAAGAAATAGATTCGGCTGATGTGTATTTTTTGCATATGTACTAGAAGAAAAAAGTTTAAGTTATCTGAAGTTTGAGATTTACGAGTTTGATGACTTTTACTCAAGTGTATTTTTATTTGAGTGCGCGAAATCGTTTGTGTAGTTTGAATACGGGGATGTATTTGGTGAAAACATGTATGAATGTGTGATAATACCAGGAAAATATGGATCAATAAAGAATTGCTCGGAATAGCGCTGGAAGAGTAGTGGTTTGTTCGTGGACACTAGATGTAGTCAGCTTTTCCTCAGTTCATTTATACGGAATTGGATCAATTTGGTGAGATTGTTTCAATATGTTTTAATATGATTCCAAAACTAAATACGCGCTGGATTTAAAAATCCGGAAGTTTGTTTATGGATCCTTTATCCAATTGATAATGGTAGCATAAACAGGCGGGGTTTATCGCAAGTGAAAGTGACCTCGTTACCAGGCAGTCTGAAATGGGTCACTGGAGCTGCAGTAGAGCTAAAACCTTCTAACTCCCGGGCTAAAGCTGACTTTATTAACGACAGCTTTCTTCCATAATACCACTGCCGGACAGTGGAGGTTAGATTGAAGATACACACAGATGGGTGAAACTATGTGTGTTCGCATGAAAAACTCAGGTGTGATACGTTCCTTCAAATTCGCGAACGAGTTTGCTCGCCCGGGAGGGCTCGAAGATTGAGATTTGTGAATGATTTTACCAACACTGTAGAGTGTAGACTACTAGTCAACGCAGTACGTTTTTGCGATAATACTTTTATTACTATTTAATTACTCACGATATTTTATCTACATATTGAACTTTTTTAAAGATTACGAGCGATTTCAAAGAATTATGTATGTATGTATGTATTTATCCACCATTTTGGCTTGAGTCTTGCTCTGCAAACGGTAGTACAGTAAAAGTACAGTCGAATTTAATTACCATTCTGCTTTCAATACACTGCTGTATGAAGGGCCAAAAACGGAGGTGGTGGACCCGTAAGCAGAGACACTTACGCGAAACCCGCGGGATAGAGAGAATCTCCTTCCAACAGTGTAATCCCACAGACTAATAACTAGATTCGCAATACTTTTTGAGCTTACAAGCAATTTGAGAGAATTATAGCGCGAAATATGATTTCCGAGTCAACCTTTTATTTCATACTGATTTCAATTTGAGCTAGCATATGATTCATTGCCGATTCAGCAGAGGAGTGCAGTGTCTGCAATTTCTAGGACAAGTTTTAAATAAATATGTGTAAATATCTCAAAGGCATTGAATTAAAAAAAATGTATATCTTTCATTGTAGTTTAATAAAAGTTCCATCAATTACTTATTCCGTTGCTGCGATGAAAATTCAGTCCTAAAGTCACACGTTACTGGAGCTCAAACGGGCTGGTATTATTTGTAAACATGGTAACCAAATATATAATGAGTTACAAGTTTGAAGCATATGTAGGGTATGCTTCCGATTAATGCATTGTGAACTTTACAGATCATGCTTAAACGTTAACGCACTTGCACCACTCTGAACCATGAACTGCCCTACATTTTCCCTGTTGACCAGAGATACACGAAGCACTTGTTGGAAGGATGGTTTACCGTCACGCAGAATTTGCGAAACTAACCAACCGACCGAGGGCAACTACATATGTGTACGAACACACGTGTATGTGTGTGTGTTTGTATGTAAGTGACTCAGTCGGACCCGCACTCTATGCATACCGATGACGATGCCGGAGCGTGATATTCGTGTCCGGAATGTGCAATGTTGCATGCAACCTCTGCAGCAACAGTAGCTGACATGCAGACTGAGAGCAGCAACAGAACTGGTGGTTGCCCACACAAGCCTCCGGTACAAAACACACCCGAACCTAACACAACCAATCCACCCACTGCCGGCCGGGGAGATGGCACAAAAATGGGTTCCGAGGTTTCAGTTCTGCCCACCCAGTCAGTAGTGTGGCTGACTCCCAAGCCTTCATGTACGTATGCTGACCGACCAACCACTGGCCAACCAGAACCGGACACATTCCGTTGTAGGGAAACATTGGGGATCAGCATTCATTTCATTACGCTTGTTTCGCTAGGCGCCCCCTCCAAGCTGCTGCACCACCGCACGCACGGAAGGCGGGAGGACCACAGTAGGAGTGAGCATTCTCACATAAATAAATATGAGACATGACCGGTCCAAACAGCAGAGGGCGATCCTCAAACCAGAAAGTGAACGACGGAAATGGGTTCAGAAATATGCAAAACCAAATTATTCTGTTGGGGTTGTCAACTCACCACCGCCACCAACACCAGATTTCATCCCGAACCGCAGCACATCTGTTTCGTTGGTGAGCAGCACAGCAGTATGGTTAAAGTTGAAGAGTACAGTTGGTTGGTCTTCTGCTAGGAATGCTAAATGAAGAAAACATTCCACCACCAAGCAGGAGTAGGTGGTTGACAGGTCAAAGTATCTGGTCTTTGTTTGCCAGCCTATCTTTTGGTGTTCGGCTGGGATGGCCGAGAATAATATTCCTGTGAATACACAAACGGACTCGAACGTTTATCCGTCGTTGAAAGTGTGATGTTTGCATGTTCTGAAGTTTTTCGGAAGTTTCGGTGTCAAATTGAATCAATCTGATGGTAGGCCGAAAAGGGAAATGTCCAATGAAGAAGTATTATAATATATGGATAAAATAATTTAGCCGTAACAGATCAACTAGAGGAAAATATCTATTGTTGGCAACCTAATTCTTTGCCAAATTGAATAAAAAAAATAATGCATGTTTACCTTAAAAACAGGTATAGCCTTGGGCTGAAAGTCTCGTTAATGCAGACAAAAAAAGTTATAACTCAACTGGTATGAATTTGTTTGCTCTTCCTTGAGGATAGGCGTCCACTAAATATAACAGCCTTTACCACAAACTCAGATGTTTTAATATTAAAGTAACAGGTCCACATTCTATTATTTACAATGAATTTGTTCCATTTGCCAACCTGATATGGAAGAAGAAAATTAGTAAATGTATTTAATGGTACCAAATTCTGTTCGTTTATTTCATTTAGTAGAAAAAGTCACTCATATTAAAAGGTTGCACGTTCGGCTGGCTCTACACAATTTTGGGTAAGTTTATCAAATAATTGAACGTGGCTTAACACAAAAATTAAGTTTGTAGCTTTTACATTGATTAAATCTGATCATGATGCGTGGTATTTTAAGCGCATGCTTCATATGTTCCCTTGAGAATTTATTCGCTCTATTCCGAAGTGTGTTGCTGCCAATAATGGAAACGATTGTTATTTTCACTTCGGATCACATTTGTTCAAATTTCCGGCAAATATTAGATATGTTTGCACTTTGTGGTGATAATTTAGTGGTGATTACTTTAGAAATTTGTTGTGTTATATACAACAGAGCGAAAAACAACAATCGATCTAAAACAGCAGTAAAAGTTTATTATTCGTTTGTTGTTTTCTTTGGCAATGCAATAAAGACAAGGATTTCGCAAGTGCACATCTGTTTCGGTCAATAATTCAGCAAATATGTCTACTTTTACACAAATTAATTGTTCAAATGGAAGCCTAGACTTTAAATTATGATTTTGGATCTAAATTAGGCTTGTTAACAAGTAGGTATTAATAATTGAAAACAAGTAGGTATTATAAATTTCCGAAATTGCACTTGTCCTATTTGTTAAAGACAATTTTTACAGTTTACAATAATCTTACATACTAAGTGTTTGACCGGCCCTTCAACTTTACTTTTTGTATGAATAACTCTTTACTTTTTTATTAAAATTAAATTTGTTAGAATAGCTTTGAAGAGGCATTAGTTTCTTTGAATACAATTTGATAGGTATCCTAACTAATATTTACATTACAGTATTTACAAAAAAAGATAACCTAGTTGGGGATTAGCTCCCGGATTGGTGGCTGGTCGAGAGCCAAGCAACGGACCGTGAACCTCTCCTTGCACTTACCAAGGCGCTCTTGTAGTGTTCTAATCCCGGCCAGATGATGAACCTCAGAAGTTTGTGTTCTGGGAGGAGTGTTGAGAATCTTCCTCAGAAACTTGTTTTGAACCCGTCGGGAGTTTCAGATGATGAGTTTTGGAGCAGCTCTCCCAGACCAACGTGCCGTATTCAATCACGGGGAGGATGATTTGCTTGTAGACAGCAAGCTTATTTTTCAGGGACAATGACAACCGACGGATGATCAAAGGGTACAGGAGTTCCAACAAGACGTTACACTTCGTCACCGTCTTGTCAACCTGTTGCAGGAAAATAAGCTTGCTGTCTAGGGTCAAGCCAAAGTAGCCGGACTCATTGGCCCATTCCACTGTCGTGACATAAAGGATGATTTTGCAATCCTGAGGCAGGAATATTGAATGGGGGAAAATTATGGTCTTCGATGCGTTGCACAATAGGACAGCTCCATATAAAGAAGTGACCAAAACTAACAAAAGGCCAGTTTGGTCGTGTAAAATGGTCGATTTGGTCGTGTAAAATGTAATGAATATACAGCTTATAACATATATTTTAATAATCAGGGCGGTTTCTTTTTTTAGATTTATTAGGGAGGGGTGGGGGCGTTCCAACTGACCCCTCCTGGAAGTGACATTTTTAAGTTTTTCAGGAAAACGGACAGCTTTACCATATTTTCGACTCAAAAGTAACATATTGATATATCGTTATAAGGCTTTTGAACAGCTCTATGCAACAGGCTTGATAGTGTAATAATAGCTCCTTGCATAATTTAGTTGTTGGTTGTTTTGTAAAAGCATATTTTTCGCAATATTTAATGAACAAAACAGTTTGGTATCCCGCAATACTCCGCAACATGCACTACACTGTTGACTCCTAAGCTTTGTAGACCATGAATAAAATTCTACCCAAATTCACCATTTTGTGAGATACATGAATTTGAAAAATAGCTCATTTTTGCCTTTCTCGTGTACTAAATATACATAGAAGCTATATGATCGCTCCAAAAGCATTTAAAAGAAAGCCCGAACACCCATAGTGTTGTAAGCCGATCGACTCACTTCGACGAATCGAGGTGATGTCTGTATGTACGAGTGTGTGAATGTCTGTATGTGTGTGAGCAAAAATGATCTTAACTCTTTCTTAGGCACTTAACCTAAACCGATATACTCGCAACAAGTTTCATTTGTCAGAGAATGTTGGTCCATTATTCCCTATTAAAAATAGGCTGGATCGGACTATAGGCTCAGAAGTGACCAAAAAATATTTTCTCATAATGCACGATAAAGATAACACTACCGTTAGGAGGATTAATCAGGTTTTTGGTACTTTTTTTTCAATTTTCATCTGAGTTACTCAATAATGCCACTTTAATTGAACTTGGTGACGAAAACAATTTTAATAACATTTTGAGAGTGAGGGTTATGTCTTAACGTTGCGCCTAATTCAAGAAAAAAAAATCATCTATCATATAAAAAGCGTTACGCAGTGAGAAGGGAAGTGGTTCAAAATTTACAATTTTGACATTACTACATAATAGAAGCGAACTATAGATTTAACCATAACGTGTTGGATGTATAGTGTGTTGAATATCTCCTTGCCACAATACCTTTCTATAATTATGAAAGAAATCCTAATGACATATCAAATAAATGAAATTCTATTTCGTTGATGTGATAATATGTCTCTAATGTGGGCTTCGTGGCCGAGCGGATAGCGACGTCAATCGTCTACACTCATGTGCTATGGAGTGTGGGTTCGATTCCCGCCCCGGGAAGGAGGAAAAATTTCATGATCGAAAAATTCTCCACTGGTCCACTGGGTGTTATGTGTCATGTCCGTTGTCTCATGCTAGGTGTTAAGTGTTCAGTCTGTACGACCTCTGGTCGAAGACGGTGTCCCTGTTTTTTTTAAATTGAATCTGTTCTGCCTTTCTTTGTTAGTTTAATAAGTTCTACTCAGTGATCTTTCAACACCAGAAGCTATTAGTGCTTTTTTGATCATTTTAGGAACTCTGTCTTGCGTCTATTTGTCTATGACACGAATATACCCAAGAAAAATTATTTAACTCTTTTTTAGTGGAATGTTTTCACTGTTATAAGACGAGTTTAGCACAATTCCATTTAATTCCACCACCTCGTGACATTTGTTAAAACTAATTCATCTTTTATAAATGTAATTAATTTAGTTATGGTTATGGTTAGAAAGGAAATAAAAATGCATATTTTCTCCTGTTAATTATTTATGCTAAACTATTTTTCTGAAACAATAAATGCTCTCCCTTCAAACCTGAAAATGGGTAAAATAATACCTATTCCTTGACAGAAAGTGCATTTACCCATTAATGGGTAAATCGCTTTTACCCATTAAATGGAGAGAGACACTTCTAGCGAAAATGGGTGGTTTTCATCCATTAAAAGCAAACAACCGTGTAGGATGCCTTCGCCCAGTAGTGGCGCGACTTCACTGGTATGGAACGTGAAACTGAAACTCCTCTAAAGTCAATATGGAGCATAATATCAGAAGGGGTGAGAATTCCGTGCCTCTCAGAAGGTCGATCGCCGAAAGACTTCAAGTTTTCTGGGACTAGTGTGTTACTTGTTCCACATTTGATTAGTATTCTTAGTGAGAGCTGACACTGATGGTGCTTTAAGGGAGTGATTCCAGCAAAAAAAAAGAAATTTCTCTGGGAATTCCTACAGAAATTCCTCCAAGATTCCATTCAGGAGTTCATCCGGGATTTTCTCCACATCCATCAGGAATTTCTCCGAGGATTCCTGGAGGAATTCTTTTCTTGAGCATGAGCATGAGCATTATGACCGCACAATTCATAGTTGCTGCTCCGTGATTGACTAGAACTTGCGAAATTGTATAGAGAACACAATGAATGGGGCTTGGGATTAGCTACCCATTCTCAATGTACACGTTTCGGGAGCTCAAATATTTAAGTCAATAACGGCGTCGGCTACGTCCTTACGGTCATATAGGAAGGGAAGGATTGTTAGTCCGACTCTCGTTGCTACTAGAGACCGAGTATACATCCCCACGATTGTCTTGGGATAGGATATCGTTTTAGTTACAAAAGAAGATTTATCTGGATTCACTTCGGTAAGCGATGCGATCTATGGGATGGGATAACACTAATTAATTACTTTTGCTGTCCCGTGCCGATAAAAAAACACACTCGGTGGCATATGAAAACTTAGGAGGATCGCGCTTTGTATGATCGAAACGACGCGCAATACTAACACACAATCCTCCAAACACCAATTTAATACCTTTCGAGAATCGCGTTTTGTGCTATCGAATCGACGTGCAGCACTTAGTAGAGGAAGACGTTCGGTTGTGGGCACTCTTTTGTCTTTGATCCATAACTTTGGCCCTAGTTGATCTTATGCCGACATTTGTATACCAATGGAAAGCTAGACTAATAATCTTACTACTAGCGAAAAAAATAGTTTGATTTCATCGGTTTGAAAAAAATATTGACAATTTTCCAAATTTGACATTTTTTAACATTTCAGTTTTGTTGTTCGGTTGTGGACATCCTTGACAACTCAGGTCAAATTAAAGAAGCATGAATAGAAACCACCCAGATTTAAAGAAAAGGAATATTTTTTTCATTCTAGTAGCCAGGAGGCACTTAAAAAATCAGATCAATCCACCTAGCAGTGATGATGCCTCCATCGGTGTATTAGGGAGGATATTGAAAAAAATCACATAAGAAAAGTCTAAAATAGCACTTTAGGTAAATGGGTTTCAATTTTTCATTGATTTACGTTTTATTGATATGCCTTACAGTAAAAAAAATCCTGATTGATGAACCTAGCGACGATCATCACGTCTCACTACTCACTTCGCGCTTCTTATTTTTTGCTGTGAGAAGTAAGAAATGAGGAAGGAGAATTGAGACGTCTCACTACTCACTTCGCGCTCCTCATTTCTCACTTCTCACTTCTCATGAAACGTGTCACTTCTCACTCTTCATTTCTAACCTCTCGCTGTAAGAAGTGAGTAGTGCAAAGTGGGTAGTGATACGTCTCACTACTCTTTTCGTGCTTCTTACTTTTTACAGTGAGAAGAGAAAAATGGAGAGTGAGAAGTGAGACGCTTCTCTTCTCATTCCTAATTTCTCCCTTTTCAAATGACCCTTTCGGCCTAGTGACCTTTACTTTACTTATGGATCCTATACACCTCCGGTGGTGCAAAGGGCCGACTTGAAAGATCTCCATCCTGATCGTTGCCCGGCTATCGCTTTGACCTGTTGCCAGGTTAGTTTTCGGTCAACTTCTTTTATTTCTTTATTGAGGCTTCGCCGTCATGAGCCTCTGGGTCTGCCTCTGCTGTGCTGTCACGCTGGGTTCCAGTCTAATGCTTGTTTACAGATTTCGTTTCCGCCCCTACGTAGAGTGTGGCCGACCCAGCCCCACTTCGGATCCCGAATTTCTGTTGCTATCGGTCTCTGGTGACAAGGACAATATGGAGCTCGTTGTTTGAGATGGCCCGAATTATATACCGCAGGTATCTGTTAATGAACGCCTGCAGCCGTTGAGTGTTCTCCACTGATACACACCATGTTTCGCTAGCGTATAACAGCACAGATTTCATGTTAGAGTTGAAAATCCGTAGTTTGGTGCGTTCACTTATCTGCCTGTTTTTCCAGCCCTTGCTTTCTTGATCCGTGCGCCTATGTCGATCTTGGTACAACCGTCTGACGCCATTTGTCGCCAAGACGCCAACAGATTGGAAGCTTTCAACATTCTCCACTGGTTGCCCGGCTACTGTGAAACTGGAAGGAGTCACCGTGTTTACATCCAACAATTTGGTTTTGTTGACGTTGATGGCTAAACCTGCCGATGAAGAGCGCTCGGCAAAGTCGTTGAGCTTACTCTGCATATCAGAGCGCCGTTGCGCGAGGAGTGCAACGTCATCAACCAATTCGAAGTCGTTTAGTTGCTCCATGGTTATGTTCACGGTTTGGTTCACGGTCAATCGCATCTACCAGAATCTCATCGATTACGATGAGCAACAGTAACGGTTATAGAATACATCCTTGCCTCACACCAGCTACGACCCGGATAGGGTCGGACAGGACTCCATTGTGCAGCACTCTACACGAAAAGGCCTCGTACTTTGCTTTAATGAGGCTGATGCTCAGGAACCCCCTTGCGTCTCATGGCGCCACACATATTCTCGTGAATGAGACGGTCGAAAGCTTTTTCGTAGTTAATGAATACCAAGTAAAGGGACTCTTGGAATTCGTTGTCCTACTCCAGAATGATGCGGAGCGTGACAGTATGGTCAACACAGTATCTTCCGGCACGGAATCCGGCTAGCTGCGGCCGGAGAGTCGCATCGATCTTCTCCCGAATCCGGGCTAGGATAATTTTGCACAGAACTTTGAGAACGGCACACAGCAACATAATGCCTCGCCAGTGATCGCATACAGTCAGGTCACCCTTTCTGTGCACCTTCACTAAGATACCTCGCATCCAGTCGACCGGGACCTAGTGACTCTTTCGGCCAAATGACTGTTTTGGACAAATGACCCTTTCGGCCAAATAACGCAGCTAAACCTGAACCACTGTGATGCAGCCCAGCAACTGCTGTGTCAGACAGTTGCTGAATGGGGGACGGATATCGCCATCATAGCAGATCCTTACCGGGTACCCGCCAGCAACGGTAATTGGGTCACCGATGGGTCTAAAATGGCGGCGATATGGACAACGGGGAAATACCCAGTCCAAGAGTTGGTCAACGGGGGCAGATCCTGCTGGAATCACTGGCCATGTAGGATGTGGACTTGCCTAATGTCGGTACCAAAAGTACCTACAGCTGCCGAGTCGATTATCGACGTTACGTTCTGGAGCCCTGGCCAAACGAGTAGTTCGAACTGGAGGGTAGATGATGGCTACACTCACAGCGACCACCTGGCGGTTCGCTACAGTATCGACTATACGACCAGCATTCAGCGAACGGAAGAAGGGGCGAGGCCTAGTCCTCGTATGTGGAAGACATCATACTTCGACGACGAGGTGTTTAAGGTAGCGCTCCGCCGCGAGCACAATACTCTCGGTCTGAGCGGCGAGCAGCTGGTAACAGTACTCTCGCGTGCATGCGATGCCACCATGCCTAGGAAAGTCCACCCTAGGAATGGGAGACCACCGGCTTACTGGTGGACTCAAGCAATTGCGAACCTGCGCCGCGCCTGCCTACGGGCAAGGAGGCGGATGCAGCGAGCACGCACAGAAGAGGAGCGTGTTGAACGACGGGTGGCGTTCGTGGCTGCTAGAGCCGCTCTGAAGACTGAGATTAGATCAAGCAAAAAAGCCTGCTTCGAGGGCCTGGGGTGACGCCTATAGGGTCGTAATGGCCAAGACACGTGGGGCGATGGCCCCTACAGAGCGGTCTCCAGAGATGCTGGAGAGGATCATCGCGGGGCTCTTCCCACGTCACGACCCAAGTCCCTGGTCTCCCTTTGTGGAGCTGCCACGGGCCAGGGTGGCCGACGAGGGAAGAGTAACGGTGGCGGAACTTGCGGGGATTGCACAGTCCCTTAGTGTATGTAAGGCGCCAGGACCGGATGGTATTCCGAACCTGGCCATCAAAGCGGCCATTTCCGAGGCTCCCGAGATGATCAGATCTGTTATGCAGAGATGCCTGGACGAGGGAGTCTTCCCTGAAGCATGGAAAAGGCAGAGCTTGGTCCTATTGCCAAAAGCGGGAAAACCACCGGGGGATCCGTCGGCATATAGACCAATATGCCTGCTTGATACGGCGGGGAAGGTGCTCGAGAAGATCATCCTCAACAGGTTGTTGATACGCACGGAGGGTGCGGATGGTCTATCGAGTAACCAGTTTGGCTTTCGCAAGGGTAAGTCGTCCGTAGACGCTATCTTGTCGGTTACCAAATCCGCGGAGATAGCTATCCAGCGTAAGAGGAGGGGAGTTCGCTATTGTGCAGTAGTGACTCTCGACGTGAGGAATGCTTTCAATAGTGCCAGTTGGGCAGCTATTGCAGATGCGCTCCTGCGTCTTGGAATTCCCGAGTATCTGTACAAGATTCTCGGAAGCTACTTCCAGAATCGAGTACTGGTATACGACACGGAGGCGGGTCGGAAGTGCGTTGACATAACCTCAGGGGTTCCGCAAGGTTCCATACTGGGTCCGGTGTTATGGAACGTCACGTGTTATGGAACGCCGTCGTCATGTACGACGGTGTCTTGAGGTTGAAGTTCCCGGTGGGCGTGGCAATCGTCGGCTTCGCTGACGATATTACGCTGGAGGTCTACGGCGAATCGATCGAAGAGGTGGAGTTGACTGCAGCCCACTCGATCGCAATTGTGGAGGAGTGGATGAGTTCCAGGAAGTTAGAACTGGCTCACCACAAGACTGAGGTGGTTGTTGTTAACAACCGAAAGTCGGAGCAACAAGCGGTGATAAGTGCAGGCAACTGCACGGTCACCTCTGAACGCTCCTTAAAACTCTTGGGGTAATGATCGACGATAAGCTCACCTTTGGTAGCCACGTCAATTACGCCTGCAAGCGTGCCTCCACAGCTATAGTGGCATTGTCCCGGATGCTGTCCAATAGCTCTGCGGTTTATGCCAGCAAGCTTAAGCTTCTGGCTAGCGTTGCTCTGTCCATACTGAGGTATGGGGGGCCGCTTGGGGCACGGCCCTGCGTATTAACTGCTGCAGAACGAAGTTAGAAAGTACGTATAGGCTCATGTGCCTAAGAGTTGCGAACGCGTACCGTACCGTGTCGCACGATGCACTTTGCGTCATCACCGGTATGATGCCTATTGACATCGTTGTCGGTAAAGACATAAAGTGCTTCGAAATGCGCGGCACGAGAGGCATCCGTAGGACTGTCAGGTTGGCCTCATTGGTCAAATGGCAGCGTGCGTGGGACAGTTCCACTAAGGGTAGATGAACACATAGGTTGATACCGGAGATAGGTACGTGGGTCAAGAGGCGCCATGGGGAAATCACTTTCCACCTGACCCAGGTCCTTACAGGCCATGGTTGCTTCAGACAGTACCTACACTGGTTCGGGCACTAGGCCTCGCCCGACTGTCCGGTGTGCGCAGTTTTAGAGGAAACGGCGGAACACGTGTTGTTCGTGTGCCCGTGTTTTCGCACAATGCGTGACCACATGCTTGCCACATGTGGTCTGGACACTACCCCGGACAACCTAGCCCGGAGGATGTGTAAAGATGAAGTTGGTCAACCGGGCGGGTTCCGAGCCTGAGGACGGAAAGGGGTTCTCGTCAAGGCTAGGGCAGGCGTAGGCACCGCGTCGGCAAGTGCCTCTGTGTGCTGGCGAATAGGCCCTATCGCAGAAAGGTCAATTTGGGGTGCACGCGGCATCATCATTTTTGATACCAGTCGTGCAGAGGGAAGCAGGCGCGTAGTCGACCCTGCCCACCTTCCGAGGACATAGGGCGTGGTAAGGCCACCTGGAAAGCCGGCAATGCGCTGGCACGATACCATGGTGTTCTTCTAAAAAAGCGAGTTACGATGTTCGATGCTGCAAGGACACGCAGCTAACCTCAAGGGTGCGTTATGCACTGGCCCCCCTGTTCGCGCCCAAAGCGAACGTGATAGAATGTTTGTCCCAAGTTACCAATCCTTAAGTTAATCACCCCAAAATCCCACAACCCATCCTACTAATCCCGAGTCGACCGCAGGTGTTTCGGTCCCATTCCTACTAACAACCATTTTCAAAATGAACACGCACTCCTCATCCAAACGGCAATTGATAGCTTGCATGCTTGGCTCGCGAAGTCCCGTTAGCGGAAGGTCCCGTTATGAAGCTGACGCCACCAGTAAGGACAAAGAAGAAGAAGAAATAATTTATAGTCGCTATCGTACGGACTTGGAGGCCCTTCAGCCGAAGGGCAGACAGACACTTGTTCAGCTCATTGAGCTGAGTCGAATGTTATATACCACTATGGGTCTCCGGAACTTCTATCAAAAGTTCGAATTTGGAGGGAAATGATAGCCTTTCGGTACAACTTAGTTGTACGAGAAAGGCAAAAATATGGGCTAGACATATCATGGAACCGCGAAACAACTCACTTTATGGTTCCTTTCACTCGAATCCGCCCTTGCGCGGAAGAAGCCAAAAATAAATAAAATGTGGAAAAATCCGGTGAGTACTTTGCCTTCACTCCCGTGTTAAATTTTCACCCACTGTGAAGTTTTACAAACTCAAATTTATATTATTTACACTCGCCCGCAACTATGGTGAAAACAACACACGTTGGGTCGATGCAGCTTTCTTTGTTCATATCATTCATGAGAGGGAGTGAGAGAACTACCTAATATTGAGTTAAAAATTTGAACTTCGTACTCAAAATTGAGTTTTTTAAACTTTTATTTTAGGTTCTTTATTTTTGCTGTGTACACACTTTTGGAGTGAAATTATAGCCTTCTGGTACAACTTTGTTGTACGAGAAAGGCAGTAATGGTACATCGAACCTTATTAGCACCCTATAAGGTTGGTGTCTTGGCTAAATGCGAGAAAGGCCAGTATCACTACTGAGTCAAAGAATCTCTCGAGATAGCAGAGATACCCCAAAAGGAAAGCATAGTTGTTGGCATATAGCATCCCGAGCAGCACAAGTCAGTCAAAAATGGTTGCAGCAACTTGATTGTGACCAAATCTGGTCACATATGAGTTGCAGTAACCTACGTGGAACATGTGTGCTGCTAGGGATTCCGTATCCCCAGTTAACATAATCTCTCAGAGTTTTCCAATAGAAGATTTCAGATAGACTACTGAAAGCAAACCTTCGAATTCCGTTGCTCCTATGTTCATTCTTCCAAAACCAAATGAATTTCAGCAGTGAATTAAAAAATGGAATGAATTCGTCACTTTGATTATCGGCAAACTGCAACGTGACACAGTTAATTCCAAATTCTATTAGTGAATCGACTTTTCGTTCAAAGAAGGAATTATAATTGCATCCCTGAGAATTGTAACGACATCAAAACCCTATAACTGTTTACATTCCAGTAGACCGCTAGAAATTAAAACAATCATCCTAACAGGAACATTATTCTCACCAACGCCAGTGCGCACCGGTGCATTCAATTTATATCCTCCCGCTCATATATGAATGAACCCACATGCCGGCCAGAAAGTTTCCCAATTATGTCTCTCTTAATAAATATCACCCTCCGGGCAGCAATGCCAAACTCCGTAAATATTCCCAGCTGCCGATGATAAACTTTAATGCAACAAATAATTACCGCCAGCCAGCAGCAGCCGATTCGGAGTCCACCGAGCGATGCAGTTGTACCAGGGCTAGCTTAATGGGCGTCGCATAATAAAGTAGGTAAATTTCCTATGTTTCAAACAATTAAAATTTTACTAATTAAAACTTACAATTTTGCAATATAAAATTTAAATTGGGAAAATCAAGGTTTCCGCTTCGGTCTTGTGTTCATTCTAAGAAACATACCATTTTGTCTTTTAAGTTACTAAAACATTGCTTCGGACACTTTCCGAACACTTTCAAGGATTAATACATTGGTTCATTTATATTTCAATCCAGTCCCAATATGTGCGATTGTGTAGTGTGAACTCCCTGCTTTCTGTTTATCTCCTGTTTCAATCTGTTGGGTCCAATATCCCAGCTGCAATAAGATACCCTGCACTGTTCGTTTCATTGTTCGAAAATTCCGATGAATAAATGTAACTCTGTCGAACGCATAGCTTCCCACGTACACACACCTACACACAAACACACGTGCCGATATGCATGCAGACGGGCAACCGTAGACCTTTCCCTCCGAGGTGGGAGTGTATGTAATTTTGTTTTGCATTCATATTCAAAAGCAGAACAGCAGAACCGTGTTGCAAAACTTCCGCTCAACTCTGGCCGTTCCACCACACCGCACATACACACGGCTGACTCTGGTTTCCGTTCGGTGGTGCTGCCAAAATCCGAAAGACCTCTCCGGTTCGGTTCGGTTGGGTTGGGTTGGGGAGCCCGAAGCCCGGTAATTTCTAGTTTATTGTTATGCGAACATTCAAACAGTGAATGTTTCCATGTGGTTTGCTCCTCGCAGTATGTTGCGAATCAAAGGGGAGGTCGGCACGACCCACACCGATGGCTATTATTATCCTTTTCATACATATGGACAATGTTGCTGAATGGAAAATGGTGAGTGCGAGAGCGTGTGAAATGCACATTGAATAACTGCGTTGAAAATATGCATAGCGAAGTAGTTGGGATAGTGCAAATTGGATTTTACACTTTAGCGTCTGTTACAATTTTCCTAGATGTAAAATAGGAAATGTGAGAAAGATAACTCGTAAATATGCTGTCGACAACACGGGTTTTCGAAGAACCTGAGCAGCTAGTGCTAATAACGTATAAATCCTAAATATAACAGATACCCGGAAGTAGGATAGCATAACTGCTGTCATCTGATAAATTTCCTGATGATTTGCCGATCGAAGTTTTAATTTCCAATGGATAGTATTAATCCACTTTTATCGACCTCTCATAGAACCATCATCATCAGAGGCTAAGGACGCTATCGCGGCGGAAAACCTTTTTGCAGTAACCGCCGGCGATGGCCAACAGAGGGGAAATGTCACTTCGCAAGCGCCTTCATAGCGTCCACTTTGACTGTGGTTCTGTAATGATTTTCTTTGTTCGATTTATTCTCACTCTCCCCTTTTCTAATGTAAAATTTTAGGTCCTGATAAGGACCGATTTACTTTCAATAATGCCAATAGTCCTGATAAGGACCTCCATTTTCAACGGAAAAGTGATGATTCGTAAAGAATTTTCTTCAAAGTGACAGAAAAGGTAAAGGCTATGATGGCGTCAGTAGCGGTGGTGGTTGCTGCAGAAAATGTGTTCGCCACGGTAGCTTCTAAAGCCAATCAGCGATAAAAAGTTAAATTTTCTCGCTTGATTCTGACCTTTTATTTGTTGCTATTATTGATTGATTTACCAATTTCTAGTATTTTATCAATCATTGGTGATAAATAGTTGAAAATTAGTATATGGAGGAGAATACAAAGAAGCGTAGACGCTTCCTTGATCGAATGGCAAAAAAAAAAATAAAAATCTATCAAGAAACGGCTGAGATATTAAAGTTCAAAGTCTATCATATTTTCATGACGGTCTCCGATTTACACAGTCGTAAAGTGCACTCCAATATTGGCAGCAGCATCCTCTACTTTTTCGCAACGGTGGCGTCTGACGAACCATTCCTGGGCCCATAACCTGTTGGACAGAATGAAGGGAACTCCCTTACCAAGAACAAACAATACTATAAGGTCTGCTCAAGAGATTATGGGTCTAGAAACGGTTCCGTTCTACATCTTAGTAGGATGGGATGGACGGTAGTCGGGTCCCTCAGTGCGGACGTCTTTCCCAGACCGGAACTAAGGAACACTCCCCGGCGCCGAGAGATAGACGGAAGATGGACGCTTTATTTATATATTGCAAGCGCAAGATTTCAAGATGCTGTTTCTCCTGATGTCTCTGTGGGAAGCAAGCCTTGGAAGGTTTTGTTCTTCCTCGACGGACGACGGGGGCTGCAAGCAGCAAGCTGGTCAATCAAGACCATCGAGAGTTAGTACGGATGCTATGAGTACGTGCTGCTTAGGGCACCATGGGGCCTCTATCTCAGGAAATAAGTCCCTATGGCCGCTTCCCGGGGACACCAACCCGGGTTATAATTCCCAACACATCCAGCGTCCCAAGCTCCTCGGGCACTCCTACCCGAGTGAGTGCATGTCACCAAATACAATCCAGCTTCTTACGTCAGCCCTGTCTACGGGTCAAGAGATCACCCAGGCTCGACCACCCAAAACATTCCTGTCTACAACAGTACTATTACGGATACCTCCGAGGATATCCACTCCGATTCCCAAAGCGCTCTCTTCCCTTCTGATGCGCGCAACACAACTGATACAACGTCATCATCGCCCCTACTTGCACTTCTGCCTTCCGATCACTACGCTTCCATTAGAGGTCAAACTTTGTCTTCAGCGGAATATTAACGGCTTTTGGAACAACCTGCCAAACCTGGAACTGTTGACAAACGATAGTTCACCCTGCATTATAGCTCCCTTGGAGGCAAAAAAAAAAAGATTTGCAAGGTAGGTACAAATATCCGGCATTCCGTGGTGATAGGGATCCTCCGGGAGATCCCCTTCCGATTCCGTGAGAACCTCCCAGTCGTTGGAGTCCATCTCCGAGGTAGCATTCCTATTCGCATTGTGAATGTCTACTTCCTCTGTGGAACGCTTCCCGCCGCCACACAAAAAGTGAGTGGCATTATCAGTGAGACACCGTCTCCCCTTCTTCTTTCTGGATATATGGATTATCACCACCCGATCTGGGGAGGTACAAGGTCGGCTTTTTAGGAGACAGATCTAGTTCCCTTAAATCAGCGGTTCTCAATCTGGGGTCAAGGATGTTAACGATCATTCAGTAATTTGCGTTCGATCATTTAGTAGTTTGTCAATAACACATTCCAGAAGCTTAATTTCAAAATATGTTGTATGGTGGGCTTCAAGTGCGAAGGTTTTTCTACAACTCTGCCTAATGGTTTGTTGTTTGAATTCCAATAGTAACGGAGTTATAGCTATAGTTTCAGTAACTTAGACTAAATGATAACAAAATTCCAATCATTTAGTTTATGTTGCTGCAACTAGCGCTCTAACTCCGTTATAAGTTGAATTCTAATAATGAACCATTAGGCAAAGTTGTAGAAAATCCTTCGCACTAGAAGTCCACCATACAACATATTTTGAAATTCAGCTTCTGGAATGTATTATTGACAAACTACTAAATGATCGAACGCAAATTACTGAATGATCGTTAACATCCTTGTCTGGGGTACATGTACCCCTGGGGGTACATTCGCTGGCTCCAGGGGGCACCTCGAAAAAAATGCGTAATGTCGGATGTATTACATTTCCAATAAAACCTTATTGTTTTTTTTATTTCTCATTCCAAAACTTTTTTTTTACATAATATGCATGGCAATCAGTAGATCAAAGACTTTGGAGTACTGTGGGCAAAAGATGGGCCTTTTTTAAAGATGCTCTGTAGCCTCCTTTCAAGAGGCTCGGAAGCCTCCTTTCAAGAGGCTCGGAAGCCTCCTTTCAAGAGGCTCGGAAGCCTCCTTTCAAGAGGCTCGGAAGCCTCCTTTCAAGAGGCTCGGAAGCCTCCTTTCAAGAGGCTCGGAAGCCTCCTTTCAAGAGGCTGGAAGGCCTCCTTTCAAGAGGCTCAGGCCTCCTTTCAAGAGGCCTGGAAGCCTCCTTTCAAGAGGCCTGGAAGCCTCCTTCAAGAGGCCTGGAAGCCTCCTTCAAGAGGCTCAGAAGCCTCCTTTCAAGAGGCTCAGAAGCCTCCTTTCAAGAGGCTCAGCCTCCTTTCAAGAGGCTCCTGGAAGCCTCCTTTCAAGAGGCTCAGAGCCTCCTTCAAGAGGCTCAAGCCTCCTTCAAGAGGCTGGAAGCCTCCTTTCAAGAGGCCTCAGAGCCTCCTTTCAAGAGGCCTCAGGGCCTCCTTTCAGAGGCTCAGGCCTCCTTTCAAGAGGCCTCAGAGCCTCCTTTCAAGAGGCCTGGAAGCCTCCTTCAAGAGGCTCAGAAGCCTCCTTCAAGAGGCTCGGAAGCCTCCTTTCAAGAGGCCTGGAAGCCTCCTTTCAAGAGGCCTGGAAGCCTCCTTTCAAGAGGCCTGGAAGCCTCCTTCAAGAGGCTCCTGGAAGCCTCCTTTAAAGAGGCCCGGAAGCCTCCTTTCAAGAGGCCCGGAAGCCTCCTTTCAAGAGGCTCGGAAGCCTCCTTTCAAGAGGCACGGAAGCCTCCTTTCAAGAGGTCTGGAAGCCTCCTTTCAAGAGGCCTGGAAGCCTCCCTTCAAGAGGCCCGGAAGCCTTCTTTCAAGAGACCCGGAAGCCTCCTTTAAAGAGGCCCGGAAGCCTTCTTTCAAGAGGCCCGGAAGCCTCCTTTCAAGAGGCCCGGAAGCCTCATTTCAAGAGGCCCAAGCCTCCTTTCAAGAGGCCCGGAAGCCTCCTTTCAAGAGGCCCAGGCCTCCTTTCAAGAGGCTCAGGAAGCCTCCTTTCAAGAGGCCAGGAAGCCTCCTTCAAGAGGCTCAGGCCTCCTTTCAAGAGGCTCAGAGCCTCCTTTCAAGAGGCTTGGAATCCTCCCTTTCCAAGAGGCCTGGAAGCCTGCTTTCAAGAGGTCTGGAAGCCTCCTTTCAAGAGGCCTGGAAGCCTGCTTTCAAGAGGCTGGAAGCCTCCTTTCAAGAGGCTCTGGAAGCCTCCTTTCAAGAGGCCTGGAAGCCTCCTTTCAAGAGGCCTGGAAGCCTCCCTTCAAGAGGCCTCAGAAGCCTCCTTTCAAGAGGCCTCAGGCCTCCTTCAAGAGGCTCAGAAGCCTCCTTTCAAGAGGCTCAGCCTCCTTTCAAGAGGCCTGGAAGCCTCCTTTCAAGAGGCTTGGAAGCCTCCTTTCAAGAGGCCTGGAAGCCTCCTTCAAGAGGCTTGGAATCCTCCCTTCAAGAGGCTCAGAAGCCTGCTTTCAAGAGTTTCAGAAGCCTCCTTCAAGAGGCCTCGGAAGCCTGCTTTCAAGAGGCCTGCCTTTCAAGAGGCCCGGAAGCCTCCTTTCAAGAGGCCTCAGCCTCCTTCAAGAGGCCCAAGCCTCCTTTCAAGAGGCTCAGAGCCTCCCTTCAAGAGGCCTGGAAGCCTCCTTTCAAGAGGCCTCGGAAGCCTCCTTTCAAGAGGCCTGGAAGCCTCCTTCAAGAGGCCTGGAAGCCTCCTTCAAGAGGCCTCAGAAGCCTCCTTCAAGAGGCTCAGAAGCCTCCTTTCAAGAGGCTCAGAGCCTCCTTCAAGAGGCCCGGAAGCCTCCTTCAAGAGGCCTGGAAGCCTCCTTCAAGAGGCCTCAGCCTCCTTCAAGAGGCCTGGAAGCCTCCTTCAAGAGGCCTGGAAGCCTCCCTTCAAGAGGCTCAGAAGCCTCCTTTCAAGAGGCCTCAGAAGCCTCCTTCAAGAGGCCCGGAAGCCTCCTTCAAGAGGCTCGGAAGCCTCCTTCAAGAGGCTCGGAAGCCTCCTTTCAAGAGGCCTGGAAGCCTCCTTCAAGAGGCCTCAAAGCCTCCTTTCAAGAGGCTTCGGAAGCCTCCTTTCAAGAGGCTCTGGAAGCCTCCTTTCAAGAGGCTCAGGCCTCCTTTCAAGAGGCCTGGAAGCCTCCTTTCAAGAGGCCTGGAAGCCTCCTTTCAAGAGGCCCGAAGCCTCCTTTCAAGAGGCCCGGAAGCCTCCTTTCAAGAGGCCCGGAAGCCTCCTTTCAAGAGGCCCGGAAGCCTCCTTTCAAGAGGGCCCGGAAGCCTCCTTTCAAGAGGCCCTGCCTCCTTTCAAGAGGCCTGAAGCCTCCTTCAAGAGGGCCTGGAAGCCTCCTTTCAAGAGGCCCGGAAGCCTCCTGTCAAGAGGCCCGGAAGCCTCCTTCAAGAGGCTCAAGCCTCCTTTCAAGAGGCTCAGCCTCCTTTCAAGAGGCCTCAAGCCTTTCAAGAGGCTTGGAATCCTCCTTTCAAGAGGCTCGAAGCCTGCTTTCAAGAGGCCTGGAAGCCTCCTTTCAAGAGGCCCAGCCTGCTTCAAGAGGCCTGGAAGCCTGCTTTCAAGAGGCCTGGAAGCCTCCTTTCAAGAGGCTCAGGCCTCCTTTCAAGAGGCTCAGGCCTCCTTTCAAGAGGCTCAGAAGCCTCCTTTCAAGAGGCTCAGAAGCCTCCTTTCAAGAGGCTCGGAAGCCTCCTTTCAAGAGGCTCAGGCCTCCCTTTCAAGAGGCCTCAGGCCTCCTTTCAAGAGGCTCAGAAGCCTCCTTTCAAGAGGCTCAGAAGCCTCCTTCAAGAGGCTCAGGCCTCCTTTCAAGAGGCTCAGAGCCTCCTTTCAAGAGGCTCAGGAAGCCTCCTTCAAGAGGCTCAGGCCTCCTTTCAAGAGGCTCGAAGCCTCCTTTCAAGAGGCTCAGAAGCCTCCTTTCAAGAGGCTTGAAGCCTCCTTTCAAGAGGCTCAGAAGCCTCCTTTCAAGAGGCTTGGAATCCTCCTTTCAAGAGGCTCAGGCCTGCTTTCAAGAGGTTCTGGAAGCCTCCTTTCAAGAGGCCTCAGGCCTGCTTTCAAGAGGCTCAGAAGCCTCCTTTCAAGAGGCTCAGAAGCCTCCTTCAAGAGGCTCCAGCCTCCTTTCAAGAGGCTCAGGCCTCCTTCAAGAGGCTCAGAAGCCTCCTTCAAGAGGCTCAGCCTCCTTTCAAGAGGCTCAGAGCCTCCTTTCAAGAGGCTCAGGCCTCCTTTCAAGAGGCTCAGAAGCCTCCTTTCAAGAGGCTCAGAAGCCTCCTTTCAAGAGGCTCAGAAGCCTCCTTTCAAGAGGCTCAGAAGCCTCCTTTCAAGAGGCTCAGAAGCCTCCTTTCAAGAGGCTCAGGCCTCCTTTCAAGAGGCTCAGAGCCTCCTTTCAAGAGGCTCCAGAAGCCTCATTTCAAGAGGCTCAGAAGCCTCCTTTCAAGAGGCTCAGGCCTCCTTTCAAGAGGCTCAGAAGCCTCCTTTCAAGAGGCTCAGAAGCCTCCTTTCAAGAGGCTCAGAAGCCTCCTTTCAAGAGGCTCAGAGCCTCCTTTCAAGAGGCTCAGAAGCCTCCTTTCAAGAGGCCTCAGGCCTCCTTTCAAGAGGCTCAGCCTCCTTTCAAGAGGCTCAGAAGCCTCCTTTCAAGAGGCTCAGAAGCCTCCTTTCAAGAGGCTCAGAAGCCTCCTTTCAAGAGGCTCAGAAGCCTCCTTTCAAGAGGCTCAGAAGCCTCCTTTCAAGAGGCTCAGGAAGTCTCCTTTCAAGAGGCTTGGAAGCCTCCTTTCAAGAGGCCTCAGGAAGCCTCCTTTCAAGAGGCTCAGAAGCCTCCTTTCAAGAGGCCTCAAGCCTCCTTTCAAGAGGCTCAGAAGCCTCCTTTCAAGAGGCTCAGAAGCCTCCTTTCAAGAGGCCTCGAGCCTCCTTTCTAAAGGCTCAGAAGCCTCCTTTCAAGAGGCTCAGAAGTCTCCTTTCAAGAGGCTCAGAAGCCTTCTTCAAGAGGCTCAGAAGCCTCCTTTCAAGAGGCTCAGAAGCCTCCTTTCAAGAGGCTCAGCCTCCTTTCAAGAGGCTCAGAAGCCTCCTTTCAAGAGGCTCAGAAGCCTCCTTTCAAGAGGCTCAGAAGCCTCCTTTCAAGAGGGCTCAGAAGCCTCCTTTCAAGAGGCTCAGAAGCCTCCTTCAAGAGGCCTCGAAGCCTCCTTTCAAGAGGCTCAGAAGCCTCCTTTCAAGAGGCTCAGAAGCCTCCTTTCAAGAGGCCCAGAAGCCTCCTTTCAAGAGGCTCAGAAGCCCCCTTTCAAGAGGCACAGAAGCCTCCTTTCACGAGGCTCAAAAGCCTCCTTTCAAGAGGCTCAGAAGCCTCCTTTCAAGAGGCTCAGAAGCCTCCTTTCAAGAGGCTCAGAAGCCTCCTTTCAAGAGGCTCGGAAGCCTCCTTTCAAGAGGCTCGGAAGCCTCCTTTCAAGAGGCTCGGAAGCCTCCTTTCAAGAGGCTCGGAAGCCTCCTTTCAAGAGGCCCGGAAGCCTCCTTTCAAGAGGCTCGGAAGCCTCCTTTCAATCTAACAAGCGCAAGAATTCAAGATGCTGTTTCTCTGGATGATTCTGTGGGAAGCAAGCGACTCATGTCAGGTGTTATCGGAAGGTTTTGTTCTTCCTCGACGGACGACGGGGGCGCAAGCCACCGAGTAGCAGCAAGCTGATCAACCAAGACCATCGAGAAGTTAGCTACGGATGCTATGCTCAGGGCACCCTGGGGCCTCTATCCCTGGAAATAAGTTCCTTTGGCCGCTTTCCGGGCATCTCGGGGACACCAACCCGGGTTATAAGTCCCAACAGATCCAGCGTCCTAAGCTCCTCGGGCACTCCAACCCGAGTGAGTGCATGTCACCAAATCCAATCCAGCTTCTTACGTCAGCCCTGTCTACGGGTCTATAGATCACCCAGGCTCGACCACCCAAAACATTCCTCTCTACAACACTAATATTACGGATACCTCCGAGGATATCCACTCCGATTCCCAAAGCACTTTCTTCCCTTCCGATCCGCGCAACACAACTGGTACAACGTAAACATCACCCTACTTGCGTCGGGTTCGGATCAAGGAAACACTTCTGCCTCTTTTCCGATCACTACGCTTCCATTAGAGGTCAAACTTTGTCTTCAGTGGAATATTAATGGCTTTTGGAACAACCTGCCCAACCTGGAACTGTTGACAAATTCCTCCCTTGGAGGCAAATAAAAATGGATTTGCAAGGTAGGTACAAATATCCTGCATTCCGTAGCGATAGGGATCCTCCGGGAGATCCCCTTCCGATTCCGTGAGAACCTCCCAGTCGTTGGAGTCCATCTACGAGGTAGCATTCCTATTCGCATTGTAAATATCTACCTCCCCTGCGGAAGCCTTGGATGCCTCCTTCCAAAAGGCCTTTTTTAAGAGGCTCTGTAGCCTCATTTCAAGAGGCTCTGTAGCCTCCTTTCAAGAGGCTCGGAAGCCTCCTTTCAAGAGGCTCGGAAGCCTCCTTTCAAGAGGCTCGCAAGCTTCCTTTCAGGAGGCTCGGAAGCCTCCTTTCAAGAGGCTCGGAAGCCTCCTTTCAAGAGGCTCGGAAGCCTCCTTTCAAGAGGCTCGGAAGCCTCCTTTCAAGAGGCTCAGGCCTCCTTTCAAGAGGCTCAGAGCCTCCTTTCAAGAGGCTCAGAAGCCTCCTTTCAAGAGGCTCAGAAGCCTCCTTTCAAGAGGCTCAGGCCTCCTTTCAAGAGGCTCAGAAGCCTCCTTTCAAGAGGCTCAGAAGCCTCCTTTCAAGAGCTCAGAAGCCTCCTTTCAAGAGGCTCAGAGCCTCCTTTCAAGAGGCCTCAGAAGCCTCCTTTCAAGAGGCTCAGAAGCCTCCTTTCAAGAGGCTCAGAGCCTCCTTTCAAGAGGCTCAGGAAGCCTCCTTTCAAGAGGCCTCAGAGCTTCCTTTCAAGAGGCTCAGAGCCTCCTTTCAAGAGGCTCAGGCCTCCTTTCAAGAGGCTCAGGCCTCCTTTCAAGAGGCCTCGAAGCCTCCTTTCAAGAGGCTCAGAGCCTCCTTTCAAGAGGCTCAGAAGCCTCCTTTCAAGAGGCTCAGGCCTCCTTTCAAGAGGCTCAGGCCTCCTTTCAAGAGGCTCAAGCCTCCTTTCAAGAGGCTCAGAGCCTCCTTTCAAGAGGCTCAGGCCTCCTTTCAAGAGGCTCAGAAGCCTCCTTTCAAGAGGCTCGGAAGCCTCCTTTCAAGAGGCTCAGAAGCCTCCTTCAAGAGGCTCAGAGCCTCCTTTCAAGAGGCTCAGAAGCCTCCTTTCAAGAGGCTCAGAAGCCTCCTTTCAAGAGGCTCAGGCCTCCTTTCAAGAGGCTCAGGCCTCCCTTTCAAGAGGCTCAAGCCTCCTTTCAAGAGGCTCAGAGCCTCCTTTCAAGAGGCTCAGGAAGCCTCCTTTCAAGAGAGCTCAGAAGCCTCCTTTCAAGAGGCTCAGAAGCCTCCTTTCAAGAGGCTCAGCCCTCCTTCAAGAGGCCCAGAAGCCTCCTTTCAAGAGGCTCAGAAGCCTCCTTTCAAGAGGCTCAGGAAGCCTCCTTTCAAGAGGCTCAGAAGCCTCCTTTCAAGAGGCTCAGAAGCCTCCTTTCAAGAGGCCTCAGAGCCTCCTTTCAAGAGGCTCAGAAGCCTCCTTTCAAGAGGCTCAGAAGCCTCCTTTCAAGAGGCTCGGAAGCCTCCTTTCAAGAGGCTCAGAAGCCTCCTTTCAAGAGGCTCAGAAGCCTCCTTTCAAGAGGCTCAGAGCCTCCTTCAAGAGGCTCAGAAGCCTCCTTTCAAGAGGCTCAGAAGCCTCCTTTCAAGAGGCTCAGAGCCTCCTTTCAAGAGGCTCAGAAGCCTCCTTTCAAGAGGCTCAGAAGCCTCCTTTCAAGAGGCTCAGAAGCCTCCTTTCAAGAGGCCTCAGGCCTCCTTTCAAGAGGCTCAGAAGCCTCCTTTCAAGAGGCTCAGAAGCCTCCTTTCAAGAGGCTCAGAAGCCTCCTTTCAAGAGGCTCAGGCCTCCTTCAAGAGGCTCAGGAAGCCTCCTTTCAAGAGGCTCAGAGCCTCCTTTCAAGAGGCTCAGAAGCCTCCTTTCAAGAGGCTCAGAAGCCTCCTTTCAAGAGGCCTCAGAGCCTCCTTTCAAGAGGCTCAGGCCTCCTTTCAAGAGGCTCAGCCTCCTTTCAAGAGGCTCAGGCCTCCTTTCAAGAGGCTCAGAAGCCTCCTTTCAAGAGGCTCAGAAGCCTCCTTTCAAGAGGCTCAGGCCTCCTTTCAAGAGGCTCAGAAGCCTCCTTTCAAGAGGCTCAGAAGCCTCCTTTCAAGAGGCTCAGAAGCCTCCTTTCAAGAGGCTCAGAAGCCTCCTTTCAAGAGGCTCAGAGCCTCCTTTCAAGAGGCTCAGAAGCCTCCTTTCAAGAGGCTCAGAGCCTCCTTTCAAGAGGCTCAGAAGCCTCCTTTCAAGAGGCCCAAAGCCTCCTTTCAAGAGGCTCAGAAGCCTCCTTTCAAGAGGCTCAGGAAGCCTCCTTTCAAGAGGCTCAGAAGCCTCCTTTCAAGAGGCTCAAGCCTCCTTTCAAGAGGCTCAGAGCCTCCTTTCAAGAGGCTCAAGCCTCCTTTCAAGAGGCTCAGAAGCCTCCTTTCAAGAGGCCTCAAGCCTCCTTTCAAGAGGCTCAGGCCTCCCTTTCAAGAGGCTCAGAAGCCTCCTTTCAAGAGGCTCGGAAGCCTCCTTTCAAGAGGCTCGGAAGCCTCCTTTCAAGAGGCTCGGAAGCCTCCTTTCAAGAGGCTCGGAAGCCTCCTTTCAAGAGGCTCGGAAGCCTCCTTTCAAGAGGCTCGGAAGCCTCCTTTCAAGAGGCTCGGAAGCCACCCAAGGAGGTGTGCGAGCTTCCCTGGTCTCCCCAGGGCTGTAAGTCAACTAGCTCCCCACAGTCCCCATGGCTGCGATTCCTCCCAACGTCGCTAATATCGTATCCTCATCTTGATACCAACCGACCAATCAGTTTATTGCGCAAATCCTCCGCTTCGAATATTTTTTCGCGAAAAACCTTCGCTCTGGAAAGTTTTCCCTTCTTCGGTCAGTTTTATCGATCAATGTTATGTGCTAAGGTTGGGTTTCCTATCTGGCTGCAGTGATTGAACTCCGGAGAACAACGCGACTCAACAATTGGATTCTTGGACATACGTACAGCCACAGTTGGCCTGCTGGCCAAAGTTCATCGATGGAGACTCCCACCGCGGAAGACCGTGATTGATGTCCGTTCTTGTCGACTAGCTTAATTTTATAACCCAACCAAATTTTCAACGTTTATTTAAGTCATAATTTCCATTGTTAATTATAGTACAATTATCTGCTTGCGGAAGGTCCCTAGGTTGGACCTGAGGGTCGCTGCTTTCAGCGCCCACCCTTGCCAGTTGCTTCCTTAGCGCTGGCAATATCATGACAAGTGAAGAGCTGAAGTAACTTCTAAATTCACAGAAATAAAGAAAAAAAAGATGTCATGGATCGTAGTAGGATCGTGGATCGGTCGCGTAAGTCTTGGGTAGTGCCGGACGGAATTCATCAGAATATTGGATCGTTCGATAGGATGCTGGCTGGTCAGCAGGAGTACAGGAGAAGCTTTGGGCCGAACATTCAGGAGCTGGTGAACGGAGGATGGAGGCCATAACTTTTCGTATCCGAAATTTGTAATTCACTGATGGTGCTTCAAATTTAAATGCACTGAACTATTTCACACAGATTGCGTCGTGCGGTCGTGTATTGTACATGACCCTTCTGATTTTTCTTTTTATTCACGGTCCTATTATTTGAGTCCGAGTTATGTGCAACACTTATGCACAGTAGACAAAATCTTGTGGGACTAGCTCGGTCCTTGGTGGGTCTGAAGCCCCCCTATCCGCTGTAGTTACGCCAATGGACCTACGTCAAAAAATCGACCCCTAAGAAATGCAATGTATGTCTGGGCATCCCCAATTAATTAATATCGCAACGAACCCCTCCATCTTTCTCATCAGCGGATAATAAATTCTCCTATTCATACTACGAGATACTGATAGGAAAAGCCACCCGAAACTGACTAGCGTCAACAGTGAAAAGTCCACTTGCAATCAGTCGTGTCAAGTGGTCCTTACAAATCTGCCAAATACATAACATTAAACCGAAATTAAGGGCCGACAGATTGAGCCATTTTGTTCATGAAGCAACCTCAATTAAGCCACTCACCGAGCGACCGACGTTTGTTGGAAACCGGTTTCCTACCCGGAACTGTGATTCTGTATCTGGAAGTTGTAATCTCCAAATGAAACACATTTCATGTTTTCTGTAGGTAGGTTGTCGTAACCGTCCTCGCCCGTCCGTCCATCGATGTCGTCCAGTCAGTGTTGTACCGGATTCCGGACCGCCGCCCGGCTTTATCCATTCCACTTCGGACAATTATGTATATAGAACTTTTCTCGGACGGCGGCGGCGGCGCTTGTTGCAGGACAATAGCTGAGGGGTGGCGCGATGAGAGCGTCGCTGTGCCGCCTTGCTGGGTGGTGGCGTGCAAAACCATGATTAATTCCCCTGTTCACGCAAGACACCACCAGCCCGAATGGGCCATTACTCGATTGTACGTTGGGAAAGCTGCAATCACTGCACGGCACAAGAGGTTTGCAATTTATAGAAACACACACACACACACCGGCAAGAAAGCGAAATCCGGGCTAATGGGAGACTGTTCAACACGAGCACTTCCGCTTAAAGTTGCTTTTCCGTGCGCCGTGTCGCCAGTAGCCATTGCATTCGGTCGGTGCTTGTGAGTGCTTAAAATATGTGTGTTTATGAAAAATTATCCCCCCAGGGAAATTCGCGCTGCAATGGAAGACACGAGTCAAGTCTGCCGGTACAAACGAGCGACGACAAGGAACAAATCCGAAACACACGACCGACCGGTACGGAGATCAGAGAAAAATTGCTCCCATAAAAAAATATGTTAGCTTCCGCAGAGATGGGGGCAGGACAAACACTAAGTGGAGGCTTAGCGGTCGGTTGGGAGGAAATGCGGTAGGATCGTTTGTTTGGACATGTGTGGAAAAATGTAATTATGACGAGAAAGTCCGGCGGCAGCAAGCTTGGGCTCGGTGCGTGGAGTTGGGATGGTGTTGGAAAGAAAACAAGATACATTTACAGAACATAGGTTAATAAGCTTAGCTAATAGCAAATCTAAAGTAAGCAAAAACAGCTTTAAAAGGTGTAATGGTATTTATTTATTTTAAAGTTATGGGCTATGTCATGAAAACTTCAGAGAATTTTACGGACGTCTATTATCTGAAACTGAGATTTTTTTAGAAGGATTCAACAACAACAAAACCATGTATTTGCTTTCTTTTTTGTTTTTAGTTGAACAGCAAGACAGGAATATTTCAGCGCACCAGTGTACCAGTTACTAATTATTATCTAAATGTTTAAATGGAATTGAAGAAGTAAGGATCAACTGAAAACATACATGATTCTGCCAGATAAACGAGATTTCCCACTAAGACATGAGTCGATGTTGATGATATGATGCGGAACTTAGAGACTCCGATTGCAATCAAATCGCAATCAACTCAGCAATGCAAATAATGAGGACTGATTGCGTGCTATTTTGATGGATGAGTGGCTTCTATTTGGCTGAAGTGACACGTCAAATAAATTTCATAAAACATATTACTAGTAAACTAGTAATTGCAACCGATATATCCAGCACTGCAATGGTAGCTCAAGTCGAGAATCGAGATTCTGCACAACGCCGGAGTAATGAGTAAAATAGCTCTAAGAGTAACTCCAAGGCAGATCCTCCAACTCCACTGGTGACTTCTTGAAAGATTCTCAATCTAAAATCAGCTTCAATTCCCTTCTCGGGCGGAATCAAGATAAAACACAATTTCGGCTCCAGAGGCGATCCCAAAGGCGTATTCCGACCGCTATAAACGCATATCAAATTAGGAACCTGAAATAAATATATTGTCAAAACTGCTTGATTTATTGCTAAATAATATATCGGTCCTTTCAAAAGATATTTTAGTTACTAGATAAAGATTGTCGCTTCGGTTCCCTTTGTTCTGCTGTCCGAAACATGTGTGGTACTAAACTGTCAAATCGTACACACTTAAAATAAATCGCCGAATTCGGTAAAATTTTACCGAAATCTCAACAGCAGAACTGTTCGGTAAATAATTTAACTGATTTTCGGTGATTTTGACAGTTGAGCAATGGAAAAAATTACAAAAAATCTGTAAAATAATTACCGAACAGATCTGCTGTTGAGATTTCGGTAAAATTTACCGAATACTGTAAAATGAGTTAAGTGTGTATGGATTTTCCTTCTTTGACATTTAGCTCCCCTATCCTCGCCAGCAAAAGATGTTCCGGACAGCGACGACAGCGACAATCTTTATCTAGTAACTAAAATAT
The DNA here is from genome assembly GCF_024139115.2 of Armigeres subalbatus. Taxonomy (NCBI): domain Eukaryota; kingdom Metazoa; phylum Arthropoda; class Insecta; order Diptera; family Culicidae; genus Armigeres; species Armigeres subalbatus. The sequence goes on along the minus strand of NC_085139.1, from coordinate 201,705,143 downwards.
CTTTTGTCCTTGTATATGAAACGTGTTTAACAAATAAAAAATCACGAGCTACATACACACACGCACATGCACAGACAGACATTTGCACAGTTTTTTATACTGGGTCGATTGGCATATAATAAATGGGTCTCTGAGCCTCCTATAAAAAATCGATGACGATGCCTTTCTCGATTCAATCGTTTGGTTTGTGATACACATAATAAATAATTGCCTAAATTACGGCTCTTACAAACGTTGTGTAGCGAATCAATCAACCAATCTTATATGGCTCAACACACCATTTCTTCATAACTTTCGAACGCAATGACCGTTCGTGATTATATTCAATAGTGATCAACTAGGGTTTGTCCCCCATCGAAAGCAACTTGTTGCAAGAAAATCGGTTAAGAATCACTATATGCAAAAATGGCTAATGTTTTTCGGTTGTCGTGTACACACAAACACACACAAATACACACGGACTGACAAACATTTGTTCGACTCGATGAGCTGAGTCGATTGGTATATAACATCATGGGTCTCCGCGACTTCTATAAAAAGTTCGATTTTGGAGTAAAATGATAGCCTTTCGGTAAAACTTTGTTGTACGAAAAAGGTCTATGGGAAGAGTGCACACTTCAATAACGGCTCTTTTGAAAGTTCCTCGAACTGATCGAACCAGTACCAGCCTGGTGTGCCCGTTGCTGCCTCGATGTGTTTCAATGATGCGATCAGAATTCCGCTGAAGTGGAGGAAGTTGATCTTGTTTGGAAAAAACAAAGCGCCTTTGACTGAAGCGAGCTGTGTGACTCACGTAACTGCGAGACCATTATCGATGTTGACAATTTTGGACGGAGCGTTTCCTCTCCTGGAGTCGATTTAATCAAAGCTGTAACGTCTTGAAAAGTATTGCAAAGCTAAATATTTGAAACCTTTTCACATATGTAACATATCCTTGGAGTGGTACATAATAAGCTGCGCAGTTGATAAAATTGAAGTACACGCGTTTTTAGAGGGTTCATAGCTACAAATCGTTCATATCAGATGAGATCGATAAGAACATTTAATTTTATTTACTGTAAGTGTAGTTTGGTATTGTAACATTGTTTATATTCCATTTTTGTAATTCTGGGAAGAAGTTTCATACAGCCATTGATCTACTATCAAACCTATTGTTATGAATCTTTTTCGGATGTTGTATTGTTAACCAAAATCAAAATAATCGTCTAATGAGCTTACGGTTTGAATTGTGACATGGAATTAAGTCAATTGCGATTCTATCGCACCAAATACATTTTTGTTTTTACTATTCCCTAGCTCAAGATATTCTCTAGCTTCAAAAAGAAATTGAAGGTTTCTTCGTTGACGTACACTGAGGCCTGGCCTGGAGAGCTAAGCATTTTTAGACACACTACTGATTGCACATAGCGCCGTGCTTTTCTACTTTGTGAACTATCATTCCGGCAATATGATAGACAACGTTTTTCTCGGAATCATTCATGTTACTTCAAGCCCAACATTTAAAAAAGGCGTAACCGTCAAAGTTTATTCCTTCTGATTTTTCGTCCACATATAAATAGGAAGACCCGACGACGAGAAAGAAGCGTTCTACGCACAGCTGGAGCAGACATACGATGGATGCCCACTGCGGGACGTCAAAATCGTCACCGGCGACATGAACGCACAGGCAGGAAGGGAGGAAATGTATAGACCGGTCATCGGACCGGATAGTCTGCACACCGTATCGAATGACAACGGCCAATGATGCATGAACTTCGCAGCCTCCCGCGGAATGGTAGTCCGAAGCACCTGCTTTCCCCGCAAAAATATCTACAAGGCCACATGGAGATCACCTAACTAAGAGACGGAAAACCAAATCGAACACGTTCTAATCGACGGTAAGTTCTTCTCCGACATCATGAACGTCCGCACTTACCGCAGTGCGAATATTGAATCCGACCACTACCTCGTTGCAGTATGTCTGCGCTCAAAACTCTCGACGGTGTACAACACGCGTTGAAGTTGAACGCCGCAGCTAAACATTGGGCGGCTACAAGACGGTAGACTAGCTCAAGGATATGCACAGCAGCTGGAAGTGTCACACCCAAAGGAAGTGCAGCTAGGCGCAGCGTCTCTTGAAGATGGCTGGAGAGATATTCGATCCGCCATTGGTAGCACCGCAACCGCTGCACAGTGGTTCCATTCCCGTAGAAGGGCGGTCATAAATATAAATTACGGAAATTATACGGTGAAATGGTGTACTTTTAGTATTTATCGGGTTAAACAGCCTATTTTTTAATTATTTGGTAGGCTCAGTCATTATCATACTTTACAGAGCCGATTTAAGTATTATATGCAAAAATCCAACAAACAACGTTTAATTTACATTCTTGAGGAAGATGCTTGTTATTGTTAAAGTAGTAAACGAAAATAAACCTGATTAATCCACCTAGCGGTGTTAATGCCTTTCTAGTGCATATGAAAAAAAAGTATTTTTGCCATCACTTTAGACTTTTAGAATCTAGTTTTATTCCTTCTGATTCTTTGTCCACATATATAGCTAAATATGTAGATGAAGAATCAGAAGGAATAAATATTGGATGTTACGCCCTATCCAAATGTTGGTCTAGAAGCACTTGTGCCTAAAAAAGTGAGTTTTTTTTGCGCACATTCATACTCAGACACATACACACGCACAGACATGTATCATTTGGTATCTATTACTATGGGTCATCCGGGCACATATACTTAGTATATGAGAAAGGCAAAAAGGTTTAATATATCAATTTAAAGTTAAATATAATATATTTTCACATAAATTATCCATAATCCACGATATACTATTTAATAATCTGCACACAGATAGCTCTTGAATGACAGCTAAAAATTTTAATAGCTTCTCAGAGATGTCTGAGAAATGGAAATCGGGGAGAAACATGCTTTTCAGTCTCACTAAGTTGACCATGATAAAGAAAACATAATACTCGTGTTCATCAATTTTGATAATTTTTTACCATCGTTTATTTATTTCCAAGCTCAGTCGGTAACTGAAATGCCATTTAGGCAGCAGCCAGAAATATGAATACATTTAAAGGATATTCAAAAAGAAATTTAAGCGGTACACGATTAAATTGAGCAGAAAATATTATACCTGTTAAACAAACATAATTTTGTTATTTGTTTACCCGCAGCTTTCTCGTAAACGGTTGCAGCTGACATAGCCTTTAGATGAAAGATAGGAGTGTAAATATTTACTCAGAGAATGTTTCTGGAGGGGATTTGAAGGGGAAACATACTTTCTTAGTGGATGAAGAATATAACAAAATTGAGTAAAAAAATTGTGTTTCTGTCAAAGAAACATAGTAAAGCTATCTGTTCACCATTTGCTTGGTCGCAAACGGTCGCAGCTGAAATAGCCTTTAGATGACAGATTAGAGTGTAAATATTTACTTAGAGGATGTTTCTGGAGGGGATTTGAAGGGGAAACATACGTTCTTGGGGGATGAAGATAACAAAATTTAGAAGAAAATTGTGTTTCCGTCGAAGAAACATAGTAAAGTTATTTGTTTACCATTTGCTTGGTCGCAGCTGAAATAGCCTTTAGACGACAGATAAGAGTATACATATTTACTCACACGATGTTTCTGGAAACATACTTTCTTGGAGGGTAAAGATAACAAAATTTAGAAGAACATTGATTTTCTGTCGAAGAAACATAGAAAAGTTATTTGTTTATCATTTGCTTGGTCGCAGATGGTTGCAGCTGAAATAGCCTATAGATGATAGATAATAGTGTAAATATTTACTCAGGGAATGTTTCTGGAGGGGATCTGAAGGGGAAACATATTTTATTGGTGGATGATAATAATGAAATTCAGAAGAAAATTGTGAATTCGTTCATCAGTTTTTAGTTTACCATTTGCTTGGTTGCGGACGGTCCCAGCTGAAATAGCATGTAGATGACATATTAGAGTGTAAATATTTACTCAGAGGATATTTCAAGAGGAAATTCAAAGGTAAAACATAAGTTTCCTGAGGTATGCCAACATTTTCACGCATAGTTTATTTAACTGGATTATCTTAAATTCGAAGCCTTATACAGAACAGATTGGCTCAAATTCTATAAAAATGGAGATTGCATCTTATATAGTATACCATAAAGTAGCAGTTTAGGGATAACTTGTCGAATTTCGATGAAGTCATGTTATTGGATTTATGACCTATGGGGGAACCACTGTGCGCTGCACTTGGCACGGTGCCTCCGGATCAGAGAAACGACTGGTATGACGGCGAATGTGAGCAGTTAGTAGAAGAGAAGAATGCAGCATGGGCGAGATTGCTGCAACACCGCACGAAGGCGAACGAGGCACGATATAAACAGGCGCGGAACAGACAAAACTCGATTTTCCGGAGGAAAAAGCGTCAGCAGGAAGATCGAGACCGTGAAGAGACGGAGCAACTGTACCGCGCTAATAACACACGAAAGTTCTATGAGAAGTTGAACCGTTCACGTAAGGGCCACGTGCCACAGCCTGATAAGTGTAAGGACATAAACGGGAACCTTCTTACGAACGAGCGTGAGGTGATCCAAAGGTGGCGGCAGCACTACGAAGAGCACCTGAATGGCGATGTGGCAGACGAAGATGGCGGTATGGTGATGGACCTGGGGGAACGCGCGCAGGACACAATTTTACCGGATTCGGATCTCCAGGAAATCCAGGAGATTGCCCGGCTGAAGAACAACAAAGCCCCTGGGGTTGACCAACTACCAGGAGAGCTATTTAAACACGGTGGTGAGGTACTGGCTAGAGCGCTGCACTGGGTCATTACCAAGGTTTGGGAGGAGGAAGTTTTTCCGCAGGAGTGGATGGAAGGTGTCGTGTGTCCCATCTGCAAAAAGGGCGATAAGCTGGATTGTAGCAACTACCGCGCAATCACATTGCTGAACGCCACCTACAAGGTACTCTCCCAAATTTTATGCCATCGACCAGCACCAATTGCAAGGGAGTTCGTGGGGCAGTACCAGGCGGGTTTTATGGGCGAACGCTCCACCACGGACCAGATGTTCGCCATTCGCCAAGTACTGCAGAAATGTCGCGAATACAACGTGCCCACACATCATCTATTCATCGACTTCAAAGCCGCATATGATACAATCGATCGGGACCAGCTATGGCAGCTAATGCACGAACACGGTTTTCCGGATAAACTGACACGGTTGATCAAAGCGACGATGGATAGGGTGATGTGCGTAGTTCGAGTTTCAGGGGCATTCTCGAGTCCCTTCGAAACCCGCAGAGGGTTACGGCAAGGTGATGGTCGTGTCTGCTATTCAACATCGCTTTGGAAGGGGTCATACGAAGAGCAGGGATTAACACGAGTGGTACAATTTTCAATAAGTCCGTCCAGCTATTTGGCTTCTGGAAATCGTACGTACTTTGGATTGTTGGGACGCTCCGATCGAATAGAGTTCACCACCGTACCAAACTGACAATCTACAAAACGCTCATTAGACCGATAGTCCTCTACGGACACGAGACGTGGACGATGCTCGTGGAAGACAAACGCGCACTTGGCGTTTTAGAAAGGAAAGTGCTGCGTACCATCTATGGTGGGGTGCAGATGGCGGACGGTACGTGTAGGAGGCGAATGAACCACGAGTTGCATCAGCTGCTGGGAGAACCATCCATCGTTCACACCGTGAACATCGGACGACTGTGGTGGACTGGGCATGTAGCTAGAATGTCTAGCAGTAAGCCGGTGAAAATGGTTCTCGACAACAATCCGACGGGCACAAGAAGGCGAGGTGCGCAGCGGGCAAGGTGGATCGATCAGGTGGAAGATGACTTGCGGACCCTCCGTAGACTGCGTGGTTGGCGACGTGTAGCCATGGACCGAGCCGAATGGAGAAGACTCTTATATACCGCATAGGCCACTTCGGCCTTAGTCTGAATAAATGAAATGAAGGAAGACAAATGAACTTTTTTCTGATTTCTGAAAAAGATTTTCTTGAGGCAGTGAAATTGCACTTGGTTTAATTATGAAAAGTCAATATCTTATTGGTTTGAATGCATCAAAGTAAGCTTGATATGAATAGCAACGGAGACCTACAAAAATATCAATCAAAGTAATCTTTGTCAGCAGTATAGGGCATGTGGTCAAATATCATGGACTGGACTGACAATTTTCCAGCAGACTTCCGTTTGGCTAGCAGTATATCCCCAATTTCCATCATCATCCAAGGTGGATTCTCATCAGATTCCGAGAGGAATTCTCATTGGAATCTCTAAAGAATTCCTTTCAGAATCATCGAGGTATTTCATTCGGAATCCAGAAGAATTCACACTGGAATCCTCTCGGTATCTTCAAGGGATACCCTTCGGAATCTCGTTAATTTGCACGTCATTCAAAGATTTGTTTCGCAATCGTTCGAAGATTTGCTTTGGAATTTGTTGACGATTTGTTTCAGAATACTTTGACGATATGCTTCAGAATCCCCTAAATAATTAATTCGGAGTTTCTAGACGTTTTGCTTCAAAATCCCTTGACGAATTGCTTCGGAATTCCTCGAAGATTGGCTTCTGAATTCCCCAACGAGTTGCTTCAACATTCCAGGAGGATTCCTTGGAGGATTAAATCGGAGTCTTTCGACGATTTGCTCGACAGATTGCTTCGGAATCCTTCGACGGTTTGCTTCTACATCTCTGGAACATTGCCCACGAAATCCCTGAACATTCACGTTGGAATTCCTGGGGGATTTCCGATGGAATCTCTGGAACATTCCAGTTAGAACTCCTGGAACATTCCCGTCGGAATTCCTGGAATATTCCCGTCGGAATTTCTGGAGGATTCTATTCGGAATCTCAAGAAGATTGAAATCCCTGGAACATTCCCGTCGGAATCCCTGGGACATTCTCATCGCAATCCTTGTAGGATTTCCGTCGGAATCACTGCAGGAATGTTGGCTTATTTTTTATACTGTGGGAATGAACATTATATAGTTTTCGGCTGATTTACTAGGAGCTGAATTGTGTATTTTTGGATTTATTGAACGAATCGCATCAGCCGAAACCTATATAAAAGTTCATTTAATCATCATACAATGTTCTGTGAAATTGTTCTGTAGCATACCAACTGCCGTTTTTGCAATTCTGAGGTCAATCGAGCAATCAGAACCAATCTTCAGATCGAAAGAGTGATGGAGGTGTATTTTCCTATACATTTTGGCTGAAATCCCCATACAAACTTCAAATCAAAAACAACAAGCAACAAGCGATTGAGCTGAAATTTTCAGAGATTGATTTTCTCATCCAAAGACACAATCCTGGGGGGTGTCCCGTGGAATTAGACAACTTTTTGTTTCCTGGGCCAGTCTACTGTCCATACTAAAAAATGAGTACCCATGCAAAAAATGTTACGAGGTGGTGAGAAACTGCAAATTTTGGTGTTTCGTAGAATTCGTAAGGGTCATTTTTTTGTTCGAATAGATTGTGAGGCTTTTTAAGACCTCTCTTTGCGCTCGATATCACCACGTTCTCATATGAGTAAACGTAGCGAACAGTTTGCTCCCGAACACGGTTTCCTTCTACCCTTCCACGGACCTTCAGACTCTTTGCTGATGCCATGTAGGACGTTTTTTTTGCTTCAATTGTTTATTTCAAAAGCTCATTTGTCGTGAAGCGTTACGGAGCCGCAAAAATGCTTTTCGATACTAGTTTGATCTTGATTCTTATACATGTGTTTGGCTTTGGAGAGCAGAAAGACTCGTGCTTTTTCTTTTGATTTGATGATTTTTAGTATTTCAATTCATTTTTCCTATGATCAGTAGATTTGCAATAATTTTTTTTATTTTTTCAACCGAGAGTCGCACGGCCCAATGCTTGGTTCATGAATTTCTACTAATATCCCCCCCGCCGGAGACTAGCCAGCCTCGGGCTGAAAGTCTCCTTAATACAGACACAAAGGAAATACTAATATCCCAGTTGAAAACAAATGTTAGTTAATTGCAACACCTAAAGGAGGCGCGTCAATTTAGCCGATATTTCAGCTTATGGAATTTCACCGAGAATTACACAGCCTAGAGCAGCGGTTCTCAACCTGGGGTACATGTACCCCTGGGGGTACCTTCGCTGGCCCTAGGGGGTACCTCGGACAAAACTGCATAATGGCGGACGCATTAAATTTCAATCGATACTTATTGATAAAGTTTTGATGATTGTGTATTTTTTATTTCAAAACTTTGTCTTGTACACAATATGCATGGCGATCAGTAAATCAAAGCCAATTGAATCCTGCCCTCCTCTACAAGCACAGCGTATGAAGGGCTGCGGTACAAAAGACCAAACAAATGCAATCTACCTGATCTAAACAAAATGTTGAATAATATGTTGAGAATATGCTTTTGAACTGACATCTAGATCATCTAGATTCTAAAGGTTCGGAAGTGTCCGTTTGAGAGTCATGAAGCCTTTTGTAAGAGAAGCTTGGTTGCTTCGTTGTAAAAGGATTAGAAGCATCCTTCTACGGTTCTCGAAGACCGTCTTGCAAGCAGGTCGAAGGCCGCCTTTCAAGATGTTCAGAAGACTTCTTTCAAAAGGGTTCGGAAGCCTCCTCTCAAAAGGCTTGGAAGTCTCCTACCAAGAGGTCCAAAAGTCTCGTTTTAAGAGGCTTGGAAGCCTTATTTTTAAAAGTTCGGAAGGCTCCTTTTAAGAAAGTCGGAAGACTTCTTAAAAAAAGGCTCGGCAACCTTCTTTCAAGAGGCTCGGAAGGTTCTTCTCAAAAGGCTCGTAAAGCTCCTTTCAAAAGGCTCGGAAGCCTACTTTCAAGAGGCTTGGAAGCATCCTTTCAAGATGCTCGGAAGCCTCCTTTCCAAAGGCTTGGAAGTCCCCTTCCAAGAGACCCGGAAGCCTCATTTTAATAGGGTCGAAAGCCTTATTTTAAAGTGCTCGGAAGGCTTCTTTCAAGAAAGTTGGAAGCCTTCTATCAAAAAGCTCGGAAGCCCCTTTCAAGACGCTTGGAAGGATCTTATCAAAAGGCTCGAAAAGCTCCTTTCAAGAGGCTCGAAAGCCTACTTTCAAGAGGCTTGGAAGCCTCCTTTCAAGATGCTCGGGAGCCTTCCTTCCGGAGGCTCGAAAGCCTCCTTCCAAGAAGCTTGGAAGTCTCCTTCCAAGAGGCTTGGAAGTCTCCTTCCAAGAGGCTTGGAAGTCTCCTTCCAAGAGACCCGGAAGCCTCATTTTAAGAGGGTTGAAGCCTTCTTTCAAAAAGCTCGGAAGGCTCCTTTCAAGAAAGTCGGAAGCCTTCTTTCAAAAAGCTCGGAAGCCTTCTTTCAAAAGGCTCGGAAGGTTCTTTTCAAAAGGCTAGGAAGCCTATTTTCGAGAGGCTCGGAAGCCTCCTTTCAAGAGGCTCGGAAGCACCTTTTCAAATAGCTCGGAAAGTTCCTTTCAAGAGTCTCCGATGCCTAGTTTCAAGAGGCACGGAAGGTTTTTTCAAAAAGTGCGGAAGGATCTTTTCAAAAGGCTCGGAAAGCGCCTTTCCAGAGGCTTGGTAGCCTCCTTCCGAGATGCTTGAAAGTCTTCTTCCAAAAGACCTGGAAGCCTCGTTTTAAGAGGGTCGGTAGTTTCAAAAAGCTCGCAAGGCTCCTTTCAAGAAAGTCAGAAGCCTTCTTACAAAAGATCGGAAGCCTTCTTTCAAGAGGCTTGGAAGGTTCTTTCAAAAGGTTCTGAAAGCTCCTTTCAAGAGGCACCGAAGCCTATTTTCGAGAGGCTCAGAAGCCTCCTTCCAAGAAGCTCGGAAGCCTACTTTCAAGAGGCTCGAAACCCTCCTTTCATGATGCTCGGAAGATTCCTTTCCAGAGGCTTGGAAGCCTCCCTTCAATAAGCACGGAATACTTCGGTCAAGAGGCTTAGAAGCATACTTTCCAGAGGCTAAGAAGCATCCTTTCAAGATGCAAAGAAGCCTCCTTTTGAGTGACTTGATAGCCGTCATTCGAGGTGCTCGAAAGCCTCTCTACAAGACGCTCAGAAGCATCTTAACAAGAGGTGCGGAAGCCTACCTTCAAGAGATCCAGAAGCTCCTTTCAGGAGGCTCAACCACCTTGTAAAAGGAAGCCTACTTGCAAAAAGCTCGGAAGACTCCTTTTAAGAGGCTCGAAAACCTACTTTCAAGTGAAACGGAAGCCTCCTTTCAAGAGGCTTGGAAGCCTCCCTTCAAGAAGCTCGAAATTCTTCTTTCAAGAGGCTCAAAAGCGTCCTTTCAAGATACAAAGGAAGCCTCCTTAAGAGGCTTGAAAGTCGCCATTTAAGAGACTCGGAAGACTCTTGTCAAGAGGCGCGAAAGCCTACTTTCAAGAGATTCAGAAGCTTCTTACAACAGGCTCTTAAGGCTCCTTTCAAAGGGCTCGGAATTATTCTTTCAAATGGCTTGGAAGCCTACTTTCAAGAGGGGGTACCTAAATTAATGCGAAAGTTTGGAGGGGTACCTCTCAAGAAAAAGGTTGAGAACCGCTGGCCTAGAGCGTTAATCACCGGCAGTTAAAAATATAAATAATTGATGGCATCAGGAAAACAAACTTCAACAACCACTGCAAGAATAAGGGTCTATTGAAAAAGGCAAACAGGGGGCTTCTGTGTTAATCGAGATAAACCTGTTTGGGGTAAAATCTCGTTATAAAGGACATATTATATTCGGTTTTTGTGTTTTATTTTACATCAGGACATCAACAATATTCTTAAAATATTAACTCAAGAGCTTAAGGGCGTAATGTTTTAAAATGCACTTAAGCAACTCAGTGCATGACGCGTCCGCTCATGTGGTAATTATTGCTTGCGACATGAGACATACACCAATGTATTTAGACATTAAAAACAGATCTGGATCGTACCTGGGTGTGACTAATATAAATTTCAGAAAACCTATTATCATTGATTTCGTTTTGAAAATTGGATAAGTGACATAAATGGGTTTGATTGTTTGTTTGGACGGCCGGTTAGTCTCAAAAATCTTAATAGTCGAAACACCAGATCGTGGCCAACAACTCGAACAACATTCAAGGATAGATAATATAACAATATCCCCTGTCGAATACAACATGCCGCATCGAAATCTGCTGAAATTATGCACTCTATCAGCGAGAAACATGTCCGCGTAACGCGACACCATTTGCAGAACACTGTTTTTCGATCAGCGTAACGCGGCAGTGCTGAAATCAATCCATCGAATTTGATTGTAATTTCCGTTTTTACCTACAATTCGAGTTCACAGCCACATTTTTGTTGATGTATACAAGAAGTGCTTGGAATAAATCGAGATTCCAAACCATATACCAGAGCTAAAAAACGCACTTGAGTTGCAAACGACGAAAAAGTTCATTTCAGCGATGGTGTCGCGTTACGAAATGCAGCGCGTTTTATTTACTATATTCAAAGCAAGAAATCTTTAAGTGAATATTCTATCGGAAAGAAAATTTAGTGAAGATTATTATAAACCTGTTTAATCATATGCCCCCGAAGCTAATTTTCGAATGCAGACCTAATTTCTCGCTGAAAGTCGGCTCCTCATGGTGTCGCGTTACCCTGGAATGTATCATATTCAGATGGGAACTTGCCTTAACCCCTAGTTGCTGCTCTAGCCACGAACGACTCCGTATCTCCGGATGTTAAGCCATACCATAGGTTTTGTGGATGATCAAATTTTTTAGATTTAGTATGATGATACCCATGGCGACGGTGAACAATTAGAACAAATCTCGCTTAACTTTTCAAAAGGATCTAAGTAACATTTTTTCATGATTTAATTTGAATAGCGCAATCAACAACATGAAAGCTTTTGATTGCAGTACTCACATTAATTCATGAAAAAAATGTTACTTAGGTCCTTTTGAAAATTTAAGCGAGAAATCTAGACTAATTTATTTCTTCTGATTATTTGTCCACATATATATATATATATATATATATATATATATATATATATATATATATATATATATATATATATATATATATATATATATATATATATATATATATATATATGTAGACGAAGAATCAGAAGAAGGAATAAATTATGGCTGTTACGCCCTTTTCAAATGTTGGTCTAGAAATTCAAATTTACATCAAAGTTTGCTTAGTTTCACTGGGTACCGCTGGGTACCAGAGAGCTTAGTACACTGGAATCATAAAATGAGTACTAATTTGCTCTGATCCCAACATCTTGATAATTATATCTATGGTAAAATGTTCGAGAATTTTTGAAAATAGAGAAAATAGATGAAGGGGCTATAGCCCCCTCCTCCTAAGCGAGGGCAACAAAAGAAAATTCGGATAATTTTGAGGATTTTCAAAATATTCTTTAACAAATTCGAGGAGTTTTTTGATTTTTTTCATTTTAATATTTATTTTTTATTATCCCTTCCCCCTTGTCATATCGGAGAAAAGTAGGACAAAATGTTAATTGAATAACGGCCTAAATAAATCAGTCTTCATATTGAAAAATAAAAAACAAAAACCTCCAAACCTTTTAACATAAGATGCTGGAGTGGAGGCGATATACATAAATGTTATGTGAATGTATATTAAATCTTATGTGTTATTATAAACGATTTTGTGTTGACTGGGTTGATCCCCTGAGCTTGATCTGCTTTACCGTCACCCGCCTTCCCGCTGACTGTGAAAGGTCCGCACTCAAATAGACTCAACATCGCAAACAAAGTTTCAAATAAAATTCCGTGCTATCACAACCTCGTAAACAAAATACTGACCAACTCTGAAGTCCCACAGCGGCATCTGATTCGCACATCAAGTGCCTCCACTGCTATACTAAATAATCACCCCAACAACGATTGTACACTTCATCAAAAAAAAACTGCCCTGCTTTGGATGACTCTGAATGGAGGTCGGTAATATGCTCATTCTATATTTTAAACGTTTTCATTTCTCACATTTCCAGACGAAGTCCCGCCGCCTCCCGGCCCTCACCTTCAACTCGTTTCAGCTTGGTGTTCCTCACTTTTATGTTTCATTTTGTGACAGATCAAAAGTATTTAACTGTTTTTATGGCTACCGCATCATCAAATACACCCCTCGGTGTCTCCAATTCCCTGGGACTGGGAGTGCATGGGACCGTATTTTTTCATGCCATTCGAGGGCTGCAATTTTCATCTCTGTTTCTGCGAAACCTGGACGTTCCTGTTTTGTAGGGAGTGTATAAGAGATAAGGAGGTCAAATGAATTTGAAAAAAAAATCTAAATTGAAAAAAAAAAATTAAAATTGAGAATTCGTTATCCAAACTCAGAAGCCGTAACAAATTTCATAGTCAACAATAACGTACTGGAGATCGATCAGACATTGTAAATCGGAAGATTTGCTGTCGAAAATGAAGTTTTAAAGTCGAAGATTGAACACAAGAAATTAAAAACTAGGTTGCTTTTGCAATCCAGAGCTCACGTGAATCATAATAAATGTCATACTATAAATATAATTCGTCGAATATTTATTATCGAAAAGCTGTCGTTAATCACAGATGACAATGATCAACAACATTGGGAATTGTGCAATCGAAAAATGCTAAATCCCATTCAAGCACCGTCGCTTACCAATAGCCATACCTCTTTCTCGAGTTGGTATTTTAAAATTATTACGCAGATAAGTCCTATAATAGGCATGATAAAAATATTATTAATGAGCAAAAAAAACTCCTACTGCAGCTTTATTTTCATTTCGCCCACATTTCCCTCTTACGCAGAAGCTTTGCAATTGCAACATTTCATGTTCGGGTGCAGTCCTTGTTTACGCTCAAGTTGAAAATATGAAGATATTTCGAAACAGCTTTGTTTGATCAGTACCGGGCCAAGCGGTGACATTTGTGCGAAGGATTGTGGATGCCGGAGAATGAATGTTGACACGTTTCCTCCTGCTGTCCAGCCCCACACCACCGGGGACAATCAGCATCAAAGCCTTGAACGTTGGGGTTGGGTGGGACTACTAGGAAATGATTTTACGCTGAGTGCCGTACGTGAGGAGAAGCCTCTGCTGAAACTGACAGATTATCATCAAAGAACGGTAAGCTGGAGGCAGCACCGATGTTCGAGAGTGATATGAATTTCCATATTTATCCGGTGTGTGACAATAATCCTTTGCTTGCTGCACTCAATAAGCCAACATGGGGCTGCACTACGTGCGGATGGTTATGTGGAACGAACCGGAAATGGATAAGAAAAAGCGAACATCTAAAAATATCGCAACATCTGCTGGATACGTTTTGATTCCAACGTATTGGAATGATGCTGTACTTTCTGATAAAGTTGAAAAAGAAACATCAAAAATCTTGCTATCTGAATACAAAAATCAAATTCTGCTATTGAATGTAATCAAATTAAAAAAAAAAAACTCCAATTTACAATGCTCCAGGCATTGTTAATTGGAGTATTTGAAGTATCCGCCATGAAGAATCGTAGATTAGAAAACAGTAACATGAGATCATCAAGTCATTGGTGTTTGCCAGCATTCTCCGAGTGCTTCCAAGCATATTTCATTTTCCAAGAATTACTTCATTTTGTCAGTAGCCGAACCTCATCATTCCAGCCAGGGAAATCTCTTTCTCAAATGAAATCAAATTTTTATTTCATTTCACCTCTAAATCCCCTTTAACCCCTTCGCCGCAGCAACCGGACCGCATGGAGCGCGCCAGAATCCACAGGCAGTTTGCGTTTTCCACGAACGAATGCCGTTTTGCACTGGAACTGAAAATTCTATGTTTTATTCTGTAATGGCACCCCAGGCTGGCAGAGCGGCATTCCTTCACGATCAACTGCTCGAGCTGCCACCGCTCTGCCTTCAAAGCCTTGGGGGCCCTGTCGTAGCTGTTGAGCATGCATAAAATTTCTTCATAAAATTCGTCCTCGTCCTGCTCCAGTCCCTATCCAAACCGAACACCTTTCGCAGACGTGTCACCCTCCTCACACCTCCCAAAACGGTCCATTTTTCGGCTTCCATCCGAGCGAGGAGCATTTTCCCACGACGATGCTTTTACAGAATCCGGTCCTCCGGTTCGCTTCCCAGGAATGGAATGACAGAATAGTTCGCTAAGCGTTATGTTCCCGAAAGAATGACGCAAGAGCGGAGGGGGTGGGTGGGTTTGTTCATACCATCGCCATCATCCAAAACAGAAGCCTCTCGACTGCCTTCCTGGTCTTTGTCGTTGCGGTGCTTGTCGGGCTGGGCCCGAAATGAGTCCGCTTCTCAGTTCGGTTGAGCAAATTTCTCCATCACTTCTCCATGGACGACGACGACGACGATGACGGTGAAAATGTTCGAGTGGCAGCGCGGTGGAAAACGAGAAGGTAGCAAAGCTTTTATTGCTCCCAAAATTGCCTTCAGGCCTCGGGCTGTTGCTGCCACGAAATTGTTGCGCTCGTTTTATCCAGGAGCCACAGGTTTTCGGTTGCGGTGAAAGCAAAACCTCGTTGCCTCGGAAAAATGAGCCGGCCGAAACTGCTTTGGGAAAGTTTCAATGCCCTGCTTAGAACAGTCGATATGGCACCGAAATGATGACGGCAGGCATCGCAAATTATCGATAATTCTAGTCTGGTGGACGAGCAAATGGACTCGCACAGATGTGGAAGCAATGTTGCGGCGAGTTGGGAAAAATGTTTCGCTTGTTACTAGATGAAGGTTTTGCGGCTTAGAATTCCAGAAAGAGAGCGCTGGTGCTTCGTGTAATTTTCCGATTTGAATTTTGAGATTCAAACATTCAAATATGTAATTTTAAATAAGAAAAAAAATTGAGGATTCAAAAAGATTTTGAAATTGTAAACATTTAAAACACTTAGCACTTCTTAAATATTAAAGAAATCCAAAATTTAAAAAAAAATCAAAACAGTCCAAAACTGAAAAATTATAAAACAAATTTGAAAAACAAAAATATAGAATTTTTAAATTTTTTTAAAGTTTCTAACAAATTGAACATTTAGAAAAAAAATAAAAATTTATACAAGTTGAAATTGAAATTCTTAAAATTGAGAAGTTTTCTGAATTTTTATAATTTCAACTTCAACTTGAATAAAATTTATAACACTGGAAATTAAGAAAAAAATTGAAAAGCTCAAAAAATTAAATAAAACAGTGAAACGATTTGACCCCGGGAAAATTCGCTTGGTCCCAGAAGGGAACCCGCTTAAGCCCCAAGCAGCTGGTCTTGAGCCAACGGCCGCTTCCGGGGTGGCCGGTGGGCACCAAAGGCCTTCTTTTTTCTCCCGGGTCCCAGGGCGGTATAAGTAGGGGAGAGTTTCGGATGTGGGGTCCTAGAACAAGTAATAGTAAATTTGACTTACTGCTTTATTTTAACGGCAACGGTTGGTGGACGGCAGGGCGATTATCGTCGGAGTTGAAGCGCGGGGCGGCGGCGGAAAGGCGTCGGACGGATATCTTCGTTGGATCTTGTCGAAGAAGGTACCGAGGATCGGGTTTCCCAGAATCGGCTCCACCGACAAGGTTTACAGTTGGGCGGGCCAGGTGTCTCGGCCAGCAAGATGGCGGTGGTCGTAGCAGGCTTGGCCCGGGCCGGGTTTCTTGTGTTATAACGATTCTTAAAAAATGCACTGACCGGGCTTAGAGCTGTGAGGGCCAATTGCGTCGGCCGGAAAGATGGCGATGGTCGATCCAAGCTCGGCGTGTTCGCCGACGAAGTCAACCCAACGGTTTCCTGGAGGTACGGACGGACGCCCGGACAAATAGGTGGCGGATTTCAGCTATGTTTGCCGATTACCCGGTCGACGGAAAGCGGTAACCGTTGCTAGCTTGACAAAGATGGCACGGAACGGATAGTCCGTATTAGAAGATCGTGGCTTAGGCTGGATTTCCTGATTGCGGCACTATAGATCGGGTCGGCAACTATACGGACCAAAGCGCGCTGACGAAGGCCTCACGGAACGGGCTTCACGTGGTACGGACGCTCCGGACGAAAGATGGCGGGTTTTCACTCGTTGCTCCACGGTTCACCAATAAAAAAAGGTGCGCACATCTGCTTGACTCAAGTATTTAACTCCTACCTATCGTTCGCCGAAGCCCCAACCACCCGATCTCTTTTGGCACTCAATTTTTCCATCTCACATCTATCCGTATACGCGCATATGCCTTATCAGATCAGGTGCCTGTACACCAGCCCCAACGCTATGATATTCGTTAGATGCGTTAGGTCTCCAACCGCCCACCGTATTTAAACTGATCGTTAGCTATCTTTCACAATTTTAATTACCCTACCGTTCCACATCATCATAATAACCAATGTTACCGTACGGTAAGACGATCCCCACCAGTGCGTAAATAAAGCCAAAATAGCAACCTCTATCATGACGCGAAAGCGCACCGGTCGTTGGTAAACGGGTTTGGGAAATGTAAACGCAACCTTCGGTGAATAGCGAGTTGGCAAATTTGGCGACCCGCTCCAACCGTTGCCAAACCATCACACGGAAATATAAAATAACCCATAAATAAAAATCTGCCGTCTTCTGAAAAATTGTTCGGGTACTCATCATCAAAACCATTGGTCAGTTTAGTTTGGATTTCAACTGATTGGCGGCGCTAGTGCATATGAAATAACCTGATAGGTTAGATATCTCGAAATCTGGAATTTTTAGAATATTGGCACAAAGTTGTTCGGGTGGTCAAAACCATCATGACGAAAACAAGTTTAATTTGAAATACAACCGCTTGGCATGGCTTGGCGGCGCTAGTGAATTGGAAATAACCTAAAAGGTTAGATATTTCGATAGTTGAAATCTTAAGAATATTGCCGTTTTCTACAAAATTGTTCGGATGATTAAAACCATCATGACGAAAGCAAGTTTAGTCAATAATACAACCGCTTGACGGCGCTAGTGTATTGGAAATAACCTGATAGTTCAGGTATCTTAAAAGATGTAGTTTTTAGAATATTGCCGTCTTCTACAAAGTTGTTCGAATTGGTCAAAACCATTATGACCAACGCAGGTTTAGATTAAGATATAACCGCTTGGTGGCTAGTGTATAAAAAATAACCTGCTAGGTTAGATATATCGAAAACTGAAATTTTTAGAATATTTAGAATTTTGCCGTATTCCACAAAGTTGTTCGGATGGTGAAAACCGTCATGATGTAAGTAAGTTTAGTTTTAAACACAATCGCTTAGCGGCGCTAGTGTATAAAAAATAAACTGATAGGTTAAATATCTCAAAATCTGGAATTTTCAGAATATTGCCGTATTCTACAAAGTAACTTGCCATAAGTTCGTACAATTCCATTTAATTCCACCACTTGGTTGTACCTTTGACAGATACTACAGTAAGACCATCTCGTACTTGACTCGATTCGACTCAACTCGAGCGCCAACGAGTATTGCGGTTTCAAACTAAACTTCTGGTTTTGACTCCCCTTTTAAATCTTACATAATAACCAACCTTACAGATAATTCGGATAACTTTGTAGAAGATGGCCACTTTTTAACTCTAAAGAATTTAGAAATATTTAACCTAACAGGTTATTTCTCATACACTAGCGCCGCTATGCGTATGAATTCCAAACTAAACTAGTCTCCATCATAAATGTTATGGTTACCCGAACAACTTTGTAGAAGACAAAATCTTTCTAAGTCTTATAGATCTCGAGATATCGACCTCACTAAATTATTGAATATAAGCTAGCGCCACCTAGTAGATGTGTGTCTAGCTAATCTGATAATCACAAAATGCATTACGCACATATTTATATTACAAAAGTTGGAGCGCGTTCTGAAATATTTGAAAAAAATAATATTTTTTTCCTGATTTTATTTATTTCCGTGTGTGCCTCAATAGCAACCGGATATTCACCACCGGTGCGAAGCATGATTGCACTTCAACAACCTTGATAGAAACAACCGGTGCGAGAACAAGTGCATAAATAAAATATGAACGCATTTCGTTCCTATACTAGACACTCATTTGGATACACATCGGTGGGGATCGTCTAACAAACAACAGAATGAACGAAAAATTTCAATAATTCCCGTAGCGTAGTTGGCTACACATTCGCCTTACAAACGAATGGTCATGGGTTCGATTCCCGTTTAAAAAAGTTGTAGAATTTACAAAAAAAAATTGAAAATATGAGACATATGAAAAATTGAAAAATTCGGGAAATACTAAAAAATCAAGAATTTAAAAGCTGAAGAACTAATTCAAAATTAAAACCATTTAAAGAAGTTTTAAAAACTAAAATTGAAAAAAATCCGATAAATCCAAAATTTTAAAAAGTTAAAAAATAAAAAAATAAAGTAAAAAAGATCGAAAAATATGTACAGCACAGAATTGAAAGATTTGAAAAATCAAAATTTTTGAAAGATGTTGAATCTATTGATAGCTTTAGAATCAAAAATAAAAAAAAGAATATGTTATAATATAAAATAATTATGATTGTGAAAAAATTGGTTCATTTTTCTATATAAAAACAAAACGCTGTTTTTTTTTAAATTATAAAAAATGTTGACATAAAAAACATTAAATTTGATCAAACTGAAAAATTTGTAAATATTCTAATAATTCAAAATAATTTCAAAAAAGTCTAGGGTTTTTTTTTTGTAAATTTTTAAAGCAATATAACAATATTTCAAAAATAAAAAAAGTCCATCATAAGAAATTTTTTTTATTTAAAAAAATTGATGAGATTTTTTTTTTTCTAAATTTGAGGCATTCCAAAAATAATGTACAATAATATGAATAAAAATAAGTAAAAATATAAATTTAAATAATAATTCTGGAAAATTTTGAAATTTTTCAAAATATGCGTTTAATTTGGAAAAAAAATATTTGGGAAATATTTTAAATTAAATAAGTTTAATTAGTTTAAAAAATCAAAAAATTAACTCGAAAAATGGTACTTAAAAAATTAAAAAAATTAGAACATTTGAGAATTAAAAAAAAAAGTTGAAAAGAATTCCATTAATTCAAACAAATCAGTAATCTAAGAAATTCGAAAGGTTGAAAAACTTGATCTAATTAAAAAGCTTTGAAAGTTTTATAAGGTGTTTAAAAATATAAAAATTTAAACTTTTTTAAATGATAAAAAAAGGAGTCAACAAAATATAATACAATTTAAAGATTTAAAAAATTAAAAAAAAAATGGAAAAACTTGAAAAATTTGAAAAAAAAACTTGTTGATTTTTTTCACATTTTGAATAAGGCCGTTTCAAATCTTCATTGAAAATTAAGTCCTACTGGTTTCCGAAAGGTCAAGGGTTGGAGACTAAAAACTCCTTTGATTTGTTAAATAATGTTTTGAAAATCCTCAAAATTTACTGAAATTTTTTTTATTGCCCCCTCAAAATATTATTTTTTGGAAAAAAAATTGAGGGGGAGACAAAATTGTTTTTAAATTTTGTCAAAAAAAATCGAAGAATCGACAGATTTGAAAAATCAAAACTATTAAAAACATATTGCATCTTTCGATGGATTTAAAAACAAAGATAAAAAAGAATACGTTGAAATATAAAAAAATAATTGAGAAAAAAGTTAAAAATCATTAATTTAAAAAAAAGAATCGCTAATTTTTTATTTAATTTAAAAGAATGTTGACATAAGAAAAAAAAACATTTGATAAATTTTATCAAATTGAAAAATTTGTAAACATTCTAAAACATTCTGAAAATATTTCAAAAGTAAAAAAGTTCGTCATTAGAGTTTATTTTCCTTAATTAGGAAAAAAAGGGGAAGATTTTTATTTTCTAAATTTGAGGCATTCCAAAAATAATGCACAGAAATATAAATATAAAAAAAATAAGAAATCTGGAAAATTTTGAAATTTTTCAAAACATTCGTTTAATTTGAGAAAAAAAATTGGAAAATAGTTTAATTAATTCAAAAAGTAAAAAATATATATGAAAAATGAGGACATGTAAAATGAGGACACGTAAAATTTAAAAAAAAAATAAACATTTGAGAACTTTGAATAAATTTAAAATTTGGAAAAATCTAAGATTCCATTACATCAAAAACACTAATAATCTAAGAAATTTGAATTGAATAATTTGAGAAATTTTTTTAGAAAAATTGAAAAAATTAAAAAAAATTTAAAAAAAAATTAAAAATTAAAATATTTGAAAATAGAGGAAAATTAAAAAAATTAAGACATGTAAAAAAAAATTAAAAATTGAAAAATTGGTCAGTTACCGCTGAATTTCTGAGACGTGCAGATGTGTTTCCGATTGCGCTCTTGGAAAGTCAAGTGATCGATTTCTGTGGTTAAAGTTCGATTCCGTCCGTGGTGCGTCGCGCGTTTTAGTGATCCGCGATGAGGCGAGAAAATACTTTTCGTATTGACTATTCGAGTTTCCCGGTGAAACCGTCATTCGAAAAGGTTCACGGCTTTTGCCGTACGGTACTCAGCCTGAAGAAAGAAGAAGTGTTGAGACTACAGTGCCACAGAGGTGAACAATGAGGGTTCGTTAAGGTTGATAACCTGGCGCTCGCACAACGAATAGTGCAAGAACATGATGAGAAGCATGAAGTGGAGCACAGGGGGGAGAAATAAAAGCTTCGCACCACCATGGAAGATGAATGTGTAGACGTTAAAGTGCACGACCTGCCAGAAAACGTCCCCGAGGAAAAGATCGTTCAATATTTGAGTGCGTTCGGTTTTCGCTGCGAGAGCTAACATGGTGAGATGGGTTCGAGTTCGATGGAATACCGCTCGGCAATTGGTCGGCCCGAATGCTAGTCCATCGGAACATCGATTCGTCTGGCCCAATAAACCCAACTGCAAGCCAGCCGACTGCACCCATTGCACGAAAGGTGTCTTCCAACCCGTTGCAAACACACAACGTGCGCAGCACATCGTCGTCGTTGCGCACACACTAAAAAACAGCAAACGCGTTGCGATCGAAAGACCAAACCGCCGGCAACGACACGGACGATTCGTCCACTTCGACGAGAAGTAGCCGAAGCCAAGGACGCCTGTCAAGAAACAACGATGCCACGACGGTGACAATGATGATGTGGACTTTCTTCTCTCACGTGGATGGCTCTCACGTCGTACAACCTCGCATCATTCAACATTGGAACGATCACGAACCCCACGAAACAAAACGCACTCCGAACCTTCAGTAGCAGCCAAAACCTCGATATCGTGTGTCTGCAGAAAGTCGAGAACGAACAGCTTTCCTTGCCTGGCTTTATCGTTTTCGCAAACGTGGACCACACGAAGAGAGGCACTGCTGTTGATCAAATAGACAAATTTGCAAACCTTCTAATAATTTTAAATAATCTAAAAAAAGTCAAGGGAAATTTATTTTTTTGGTTGATTCAGGAACATTTAAAGCTCATACAAAAAAAGCACTCAAAAATAAAACAATAACAAATAACAAACAATAAAAATAAGAAGATTTAAAGATACTGCAAAGTTGTAAAATAAAAAATAATCGAACTTTAAAACAAAAATTTGGAAAATAAAAACAAAAATTTTTAATAATTCGAAAGATTAAAAAAAAATCAAAATTTAAAAAAATTAAAATTTGAAAAATTTGAGAAATTTGAGAAATTTGAGAAATTTGAGAAATTTGAGAAATTTGAGAAATTTGAGAAATTTGAGAAATTTGAGAAATTTGAGAAATTTGAGGAATTTGAGAAATTTGAGAAATTTGAGAAATTTGAAAAATATGGAGAATTTAAAAAAAAATTGAAAAATTAAAAAAAATCAAAAAATTAGAAATAATTGAATTTTTTTTTAATTTTTAAAGACTTTAAATAATTCTATAATTTAAAATAAAATAATAATTTAAAAAATTAAATTTAAAAATTTGGAGTTTTTGTCGACCAAATTTTATGAAATTTGGCCACAATATTCTTTGATATGCAAAGAATCTTCTTCTTCTTCTTCTTAATGGCATGGCATCCCCACGCTGGGACAGAGCCGCCTCGCAGCTTAGTGTTCATTAAGCACTTCCACAGTTATTAACTGCGAGGTTTCTAAGCCAGGTTACTATTTTTACATTCGTATATCATGAGGCTAACACGATGATACTTTTATGCCCAGGGAAGTCGAGACAATTTCCACTCCGAAAATTGTCTAGACCGGCACCGGGAATCGAACCCAGCCACTCTCAGCACTCTCCACTCTCTTGCTTTGTAGACGCGCGTCTTACCGCACGGCTAAAACCTGCCAAAGCCGTCATTCCCCCTATAAAAATTGGAAAAATTTAAAAAATTTGAAAAATTTGATAAATTTGAAAAATTTGAAAAATTTAAAAAAATTGAAAAATTAGAAAATCTGTAAAATTAAAATTTTTTTTAAGAAAAATTGAAAATATTAAAAAAAATAAAAATTTGAAAAACCTAAAAAAATTGAAGAATTTGAAAAATCAAAAAATTAAAAAAAAAACATATTGAGACGGTCCAAATTGTTTAAAGTTGGAAGGTTTTTAAAGCTTAATTTTTTTATTTTTACCTTTATTTAAACCATCAAATGTTTATAGCTTTTGGAATGTTTCAAATGTGTCCTAATATTGCAATGTTCCGAATTTTTAATTTTTAATTTTTTAATTTCTTCTATTTTTATTTTTCAATTTATTTTTTATTTTTTTTTTAAGCGGACGGTCATGGGTTCGATTCCCAGCCTCTCCACCAAGCCCATGTCAGTCGCCGGAGATGCAGCCCAAACAGTGGCGTTTTGAGGTGCGCGTGCCAGCTGCACGATGACGACTGACAAATTGTCAACAAATCTCGGAAGCATTTCTCCAGCATACTCGGATAAATGGCAACCGAAAAAATGCAACAATGGATAACAATAACGAACGTCTAAAAATAGATTATGTGTGGATTCTGCATAGCAGAAACTCTTGAATTTTCAAAAGAAAGCTTAGGAAAATATTTTGAACTTAGAAAACAAAACATCAATTTCTAAATAAAAATTGTTTGAAAATTTAAAAATATTAGAAATTAGAATATTTGACAAAAAAAAAATCACATTTTGTATAACTTGAGAAAAAAATCCAAGAAAACAAAAAAAAAATATATATATAATTTAAAATTTAAGAGCTTCATGAAATAAAAAAATCCCAGATTAATCCATCTAGCGGTGATGGTGCCTTTCTCGCGTAAAAAGATAATAAATGTAGCCTTTACGCTTACACCTCGATGATGTACAGGAAAGGCAAAACAGTTACGCCGTCTAATGTTATGATAGAAAATTTACACTAGTAGACGACAGATGGCGCTGCCAAAAGTTTCTCGAATTTCCTATGTTCGAATTTTGACTTTCGGACAATTTCATAGCACTATGAAACTGAGTTTCTATGTGAAAATTTGGCTAATGTTTTTTATGGTATTTTGTGCACACACACACACACATACACACACACACGCACACACGGACAGACAGACATTTGTTCAGCTCATTGAGCTGAGTCGAATGGTATATAACACTATGTGTCTCCGGGACTTCTATCAAAATTTCGAATTTGGAGTGAAATGATAGCCTTTCGGTACAACTTAGTTGTACGAGAAAGGCAAAAAGTTGAAAATTTGGAAAAAATTGGTATTTGATTTTTAATTTTATTTTGAAACATTTGAAGCTTACACAAAAAATCTTTCATCAATCGAAGAATTACAAACAATCAAAAAAATTAAGATGATTAAAGATATTGAAAAATTTTAAAAAATTGAAGAAAACCTAAAATTTGTTATATACAAACTAAAAATTTGAAAAACTTGAAATATTAAAAATATATCAAAAAAAAAAGTTCATTGCCGTCGTCGGGGGTGACAATGGGTCAAATGGGGGTGAGAATGAGTCACTGTTTCAACCACTTAGAATGCTTACAGATTGGATTGAATGCATCTTCGGGCAAGAAGACTAAAATACAAGAGACCTTTTCGAACGATTTTGCTCCACGACCTCCAGACTGCCGGTGAAAGCGATGACCCATTCTCACCCCCAGACCCTTTGTCACCCCCGATGGCGGTATGAGAAATTGAGTTTTTTTTTTAACTTGAAATGTTGTTTTTTTTTTCTAAATTTGAGACACTTCAAAAACCATATTAAGCTTATTTAGGAAATATTTGGCTTCGCAGTCTTGGAGAGAATTGAAAACTATGTTTCTAATCTTTTCCCGACGTTTCGGTCCATTTAGGGCCTTTTTCAAGGGGTCGATTTGTTAAAGTGACCCTAAAAAAAGGCCCTAAATGGACCGAAACGTCGGGAAAAGATTAAAAACATAGTTTTCAATTCCCTCCAAGACTGCGAAGCCAAATATTTCCTAAATAAGTTCAATACTACAGTAGAGTGAAAAAAAAAACATATTGAGTAATATACTGCTTATTATCGCATAGCAGTCCCATATTTGATGGATTTCTGGACCCCATTAGGCCAGCGCTCACACCTATGACGGTGGGTCCTATATTGCTTGCAATCCTGCAAGAAAGACGCGGCCATGACGGAACGGATGACAGGGAGAGACAGGCCTTCGGCGTGTCACCGGTTGAATGGACAAAACAGAACAAACAAAAGGAAAAAAACTTTGATATAGCTGACGAACAAAAACGCAGTATTAATTTTATCCTAAAAAAGTCTTAAAAATAGTGTAAAATTATCTAAAATTGAACTTAAGTCTAGTGAACTGGAATATTAAATTAGTGCCTACTATTTACATGCTGGATTGGTGAGAATATTTACATAAAACTATGATATTTGGTGTAAAAAACTATCCTTATATACTAGGTAACCTAAATCTCGCCACGTCTCTCTTGAACTATTCCCAAAATACGGACTACCACTATTTATTGCTCTACTGATACGAACACAACACAAACGGGAACTAAACGTGAGTAGATTAAATGTTCGATTTCACTATTAAAAACTAATAGAAACAATATGCGTACATGGCTTCAGGGGTTCACCAAACCCATCTCGCGGAGCATTGCAAATTATGTACATAGTTATAAAATTGTTTAAGAATTTCACATCTGTGACCAAAATTATGAAGCATTATAAGTTATTATTAATATATTCCCGATAGGAAACTTATATTCTCCCTCAAACAACGGATCAAGTGTTTGTCATTTCCGCGTCGGAGAATCATAATTACGGAAATATTCCCCCCGTTGGATATAATCCAACATAATATAATTTTCGTTTATCACACGAAACTAAACGTTCGCGAGCATGTCAAGTCGTGGTGCAAAGTCCGACGGAAAAAGTAGTAAGCCGAGTGGTAGAAGTGATCGGAAGAAGCCGAAAGATGATCAAGTAGTTAGTGAAGTGACCTGTGAAAAGGAAGGTGATGATGTGGTGGATACTCCTGCAAGAGTTGTAGAGGACCGAATACGGAAGAGATGGTACAGTGTGACAAGTGCAACGGATGGTATCACTACGATTGCGTTGGAGTTACGGATGAGGTTGGAGATAATAGCTGAAGCTGTGCCAATTGCAAGACCGCAACGTGGAACCAGCGATCAACGTCAACATCAGACAAGGATCCATCGTCAAAGGATGCCAGCAAGGAGCACTTGCTCAAACATCATTCAGCACCGAAGAATGCCTGTACACAAGAGCCTTGCTTCCAGCAAGCGGGTCTGGAGAACCACCAAGCACATCTACAGCCGGACTTCACCCCAGTGACTCGGCGGATCCGTGATTGCGGAAGGCGAAAACAACTGGAAAAAGGCTATTTGGTCCGTCTGTAGACGGATTACCTACAATCGAATTGGAAAAGGCAATGTCGGTGGTATCCAGCTCGTCCACGCAAAGGTCTGCGCGAAATCGTGCCAAGCTGCAGTTGCAACGGCTAGAAGAAGAGCGGGCTTTCGAGGAGAAACAAGCAGAGCGACGACGAGCCGCTGAAGAACAAGAAGCGGAGAAGCACAAGGCGTTCCTGGACAGGAAATATCAAATCCTGGAGGAGCTAGCCAGTGGAGGAGGATCCCGTCGTCGTTCCGGCAGCAGTGGTTATCCACGGAGTCAGGTGGAAAAGTGAATTACGATGAGCCAGCACTGTTAGAGCGTGATCGACAAGACCAAGTACAAGCACGGCAGAATTTCAATCGACAACGACAATGTCGAAGTACTTCAATCCGAATACTCAAGCACAGTCCACAAGAATCCAGTCGGCGCTGAACCAAAAACCACGAACCCTGGCGAATTCAACGATTCTAGCTCAAAATCCCGGAACATTAGGCCAAAGTTCTCCAATTGGCACACACCAACCAGACGACGGCGACGATGACCCATTCCAGCTTTCACGCTCCCAAATCGCTGCAAGACAAGCGGTTTCCAAGGACTTGCCAACATTTTTCGGCAACCCGGAGGAATGGCCGATCTTCTTATCCATGCTAAATAGTACGACCGCTATGTGTGGATTCACGGAAGAGGAAAACCTTGTTCGATTGCAGAGGAGCCTAAAGGGAAAAGCCTACGAAGCAGTGAAGTGCCGACTGATGTATCCGGGCAATGTCGAAGGCATAATCAACACCCTGAAAATGCTGTACGGTCAACCGGAGATCATCGTTCACACGCTTTTCGGGAAGATCACCGCACTACCGCCGGTCCGGGAAGATCGGCTTGAAACGTTGATAAACTTCGCCGTAAACGTCCAGAATGTCTGTACAACGGTCGATTCGTGTGGACTGGAGGAATACATGTACAACGTTACACTCCTGCACCAGTTGGTTGCTAAGCTGCCACCATCGATCAAGCTGAACTGGGCACAACACCGGAAAGCGCAGGCAGTGGTCAACCTGGTGACCTTTAGCGAGTGGGTCTATTCGCTGGCCGAAGCAGCAAGTTCAGTAACGTTTCCGGTAGAATCGCTGCATACAAAGCCGACGCAGAACGACGGTCGTCGGAAAGGAAAA
The DNA here is from genome assembly GCF_024139115.2 of Armigeres subalbatus. Classification (NCBI taxonomy): domain Eukaryota; kingdom Metazoa; phylum Arthropoda; class Insecta; order Diptera; family Culicidae; genus Armigeres; species Armigeres subalbatus. Next base: position 201,677,313 of record NC_085139.1, on the reverse strand, counting down.
GGAGAAGCTTACCTCAACGCACACGCCGAAACACCCGCGAATTCTGACACGAGTATCGAATCGACTTCTAAATGGACACCATCGTCCACAGCAACACCGGCGAAAGAAGTCTGTCCAGTCTGCAAAGGAATTTGCAAATCCGTGGACAAATGCAAGCGTTTCATCGAATTTTCGATGGATTCCAAATGGGCAGTCATCCGAAAGTTCGGACTTTGCCGAACCTGTCTTCGCCAACATAAAGGACTATGCAAAGCTAAACCGTGTGGCAAAAATGGATGCACTCTCAGACACCACTAGTCGCTGCATAACGAGCCTCAACAGCAACCTACTGGCCCGACGGCTGGAAATCCGAAGCCTCCGCAACCATCAACGAGCGCGGCTGATCTGGGCTGCAACACGCACCAAACGATTTCTAGCACTGTTCTATTCCGCTACCTTCCAGTGATTCTGTCCGTACCACCTCCACGTTCCTAGACGAATGATCGGGAGCAACACTGTTAGATCAAGATCTGGTCGATGAGCTTCAACTAAGTGGTACTCCTAGTCCAATATGCCTTCGCTGGACGGGCGGCACTGAGCGATGCGAGAAGAACTCGTGTATCGTTCGCCTACAACTCGCTGGACAATCTGAAGGAGCAGAGAAGTTCATTCTAGGTGCAAACTGTCAGGGAGTTGCTGCTGCCGCGGCAAACCTTAGATTTCGCTGAACTGAAGAAAAAGTACCGTTACTTGGAAGGATTGCCTATCTCCTCGTATCACGATGCACGTCCTCGCATCCTGATAGGAACGAAGCATGCGCAACTCGGTTTAACTCTCAAGAGTCGAGAGGGGAAATTTGGAGAACCAATTGCCACCAAAACACGCCGTGGCTGGACCGTTTGTGGCAATCTGAGATCCGGAAACGCGCAGAGCATGTTCCACTACAGTTTCCATGTCTGTTCGCTGAACGGACAGTCCGACGATGAACTGCATCAAGCGATGAAAGACTACTTTTCGATTGACAGCTTGGGAGTCATAAGTCCGACAAAGCCACTTTTATCAGCTGAAGATGGGCGAGCAGAGACACTGCTGAAATCTCTCACACACTTCTCAGGTGACCGCTACGAGACCGGTTTACTGTGGCGCTATGACAACGTCCGTCTGCCCGATAACCGAACAATGGCCCTGTGCCGCCACCGATGCCTGGAGAAACGCATGGAGAATGATCCTCAGCTCGCGGAAGTATTGCATCAGAAGATAGCCGATTACACCGAAAAGGTTACATTCGGAAACTGTCCGAAGAAGAAATTCAGCAACAACCCACCAACCATTGGTTCCTGCCTGTCTTCCCAGTGACCAACCCGAATAAGCCCGGGAAAGTCCGAATAGTATGGGATGCAGCTGCAAAGGCCCATGGAATTTCCCTGAATTCAGTTCTCTTGAAAGGGCCCGATTTGCTACGTTCGCTGCTGAATATTCTGCTACGATTCCGACTACATCCGGTGGCGGTGACTGGAGATATTCGCGAGATGTTCCACCAGGTGAAAATCCGCCAAGAAGACCAGCAATACCAGTGCTTCTACTGGACGGGAAAGAATAGAGAGCTTGAGGTTTATGCCGTGACCGTGATGACGTTCGGGTCGTGCTGCTCTCCTAGCAGTGCACAATTCGCAAAGAATATCAACGCGGAGCGGTTCAAGAGTAAAAATCCAGCGGCGTGTGAAGCGATCACTGATTCGCATTATGTCGATGACATGCTGCTTAGTGTAGCCACGGAGGAAGAAGTTATTCAGGTAGCCAAAGACGTTCGCCATGTACACGCACAAGGGGGCTTCGAAATCCGCAACTGGACCAGCAATTCAAGGAATGTCGTAGAGGCGCTGCAAGAAGAGAACGTGGATGAGGAGAAGAGTCTGGACCTGACAACGGAATTGGCCACCGAGAAGGTCTTAGGTATGTGGTGGAATACGGCAGCTAATGCTTTCACGTACAAAATCGGATGGAATCGCTACGGGGCCGAACTACTCAAGGGCGATCGTCATCCCACGAAGCGGGAAGTACTGCGTGTCCTCATGATCATATTCGACCCGCTCAGGCTCATCGCTCACTTCCTTGCCGATTTGAAGTTCTTGCTACAGGACATCTGGCGATCTAATGTCACCTGGGACGAAGAAATCGGGGACGAGGAGTACGATAAGTGGAAGATTTGGCTGAGCGCCTTGCCGCAGGTTGAAGAACTCCAAATACCTAGATGCTTCTGGCCTGACTACTCCATCAACCAAGTCGGCGAAGTGCAGCTCCATTCGTTCGTAGATGCTGGCAAGAATGGAATGGCCGCCGTGTGCTATCTACGGTTCAGGAAGAACGAAGAGATCCATTGTTCAATAGTCGCAGCAAAAACTAGAGTATCTCCGCTAAAGTTGACATCGATCCCTCGACTGGAATTACAAGCGGCGATAATTGGAACACGACTCTCTAAAACCGTGTGTGATACGCTGTCGATCCGCAATGTGAAAAAGTTCTACTGGTCAGACTCCTGAGATGCTGGATAAACTCCGCCTCCCCCTATGCTGGATAAACTCCGATCACCGACGCTACAGCCAGTTCGTTGGATACCGCGTCACCGAGATTCTCGAATCCACCGAAGCTCACGAATGGCGATATGTACCTAGCAAGCTGAACGTAGCCGACGACGGTACCAAATGGAATGAAAGTTCCGACCTGTCCGCAGGAAACAGATGGTTCCGAGGTCCTAGCTTTCTCAAAGAAAATGAGGAAGCTTGGCCGCAATCTTCTACCCGCGACAAACCAACAGACAGCGAACTGCTGCAAAATCTGCAAATGCTGCAAAATCAAAATCAGAACCAGTCATTCGTGCACAAAACTTTTCCAGCTGGAAGAGACTGCAACGCGTTTTGGCGCTAGTGCAACGGTTCATAAAGAGTTGTCACCTGAAGACGGAACAGAAGCCTATCGAAGTAGGACCTCTGAACGCAGCCGAACTCCGTACAGTCGAAGCGCATCTAATCCGTATAGCGCAGCAGGAAGGCTTCCCGGAAGAACTATGTACTCTACGAAACGCAGCTTAACATCCGGAGGAAAATACGAAGCCTCTTCCCAAATCCAGTTCGCTGTACAAGCTACTTCCGTGGATCGACGACCTTGGCATAATGCGTATGAAGACCCGTATCGCAGCGTGCCAGTATGCCACCGACGACGCGAAGAATCCCATCATCCTTCCAAGATATCACCACATTACCACACTAATAATTCACCACTACCACAACCGATACCATCACCAAAATCACGAGACAGTGATAAACGAAATACGCCAAAAGTATCAAATCTCTCGCTTACGTTCATGCTACAGTCAAGTTCACCGTGATTGTCAACGGTGCAAGAATGATCATTCAGTACCAAACACTCCGATTATGGCTAACCTACCACCCGGTCGCCTAGCAGCGTTTTGTCTACCGTTTACTCACGTGGGCATCGACTACTTTGGGCCCATTGAAGTTGCTGTAGGAAGAAGGCGTGGGAAGCGCTGGGGAATGTTGGCAACGTGCTTGACCATTCGTGCAGTACATATCGAGCTTGTCAATTCCCTTAGCACCGATTATTGTATAATGGCTATCCGGAAGATCTACAGCGACCGTGGCACCAACTTCGTCGGCGCCAATGCAGAGTTGAAGAAGCTATTGGCAGTTATCAATCATGATGCCATGATGAGGGAGTTCACGACCACAGAGACCGAGTGGGTATTTAACCCACCGTTGGCACCACACATGGGCGGTAGTTGGGAGCGGCTCATACGAACCGCCAAAGGTAATCTGATGGCTGTTTGCACCACCAAAACCCTCTCGGATGAAGTGTTACGAAATCTACTGAATGAGATCGAGAGCGTCGTCAACTCTCGGTCCTTAACACACGTTCCAGTAGATGACGATTCTGGTCCAGCGCTAACTCCAAATCATTTTCTGGTTGGCTCATCCAATGGCTCGAAACCTTTAATCAGCATCGACGACACCAGCATCGCCCTCAGGCAGAACATGTGTACTTCGCAAATTCTGGCGAACTGCTACTGGAAACGCTGGCTAACAGACTATCTTCCGGAGATTACCCGCCGGTCTAAGTGGTTCCAGTCTGTCAAACCCATCGAGACCGGAGATATTGTAGTGATTGTTGACCCGAAGTTACCGCGCAACTGTTGGCCGAAAGGTAGAGTCATCGCTACGACTACTAGCCGAGACGGGCTAACGCCTTCGGCCTGTCACTGGGTGAGTGGACAAAACAGAACAAACAAAAGGAAAAAATCTTTGATATAGCTGACGAACGAAAACGCAGTATTAATTTTATCCTAAAAAAGTCTTAAAAATAGTGTAAAATTATCTAAAATTGAACTTATGTCTAGTGAACTGGAATATTAAATTAGTGCCTACTATTTACATGCTGGATTGGTGAGAATATTTACATAAAACTATGATATTTGGTGTAAAAAACTATCCTTATATACTAGGTAACCTAAATCTCGCCACGTCTCTCTTGAACTTTTCCCAAAATACGGACTACCACTATTTATTGCTCTACTGATACGAACACAACACAAACGGGAACTAAACGTGAGTAGATTAAATGTTCGATTTCACTATTAAAAACTAATAGAAACAATATGCGTACATGGCTTCAGGGGTTCACCAAACCCGTCTCATGAACATTTGAACAAATTATGTACATATATAGTTATAAAATTGTTTAAGAATTTCACATCTGTGACTAATACGAAATTATGAATCATTATAAGTTATTATTATATATTCCCGATAGGAAAATTATATTCTCCCTCAAACAACGGATCAAGTGTTTGTCATTTCCGCGTCGGAGAATCATAATTACGGAAATATTCCCCCCGTTGGATATAATCCAACACACGCTGATCTGTGTTGAACTTAATCTTGATTTAAAGAACACATTAACAAAGTACAAAAAAAAATCACGCTGATTTTTGAAAAATGTTGTTTTTATACGTTTTTTTTTAATCTCGGGAAAAACGTAAAAACCGCGAGTGATCAATTTTCTATGAAGTCGCTTTTCACGAGGTTTTCAGTTTGTTTTTTTTGTGCCTTTAACTTTCTTTAACTTTATATTAACCAATTTCTTTAATTACAAGATTTTTTAAATTCAAATTTGTCAAATTTCAAATTCGTCAAATTAAAAATTCTTCAAATTGTCAGATTTCAAGTTAACCCAATTTTAAATTTGATTATTGAAATCTGATATTAGATGTGTCAAGAGATCACTTAGTAGAAAAAAAACTGGCTTAGCCATGTTCTCAATATAGAGCTATTGAAGAAGAATTGGCTATCCATTTGCAGACAAATCAATCAAATACTTTTTTCACTTAATATCCGCAAAGCCATTCAAACACATTTTTTTTATTTATTTGCAAGCTATAGATGGGAGCAGCAGGTGTGTTCGAGTGCTCACTCGTAAGAATCGGCATTAACCCTTTTATACGAAAAACTTTCAGGTCGTAAACCAAAATCCGGAAACATCATCGCTTCAATTGTTTCGCATCTGCCAATGAACGCCCAACCCAGAGGAAATATTTCATTCCTTTCGAGCAAAAAAAAAATACATCTGCGATATTTCTTTTTTCAAATTTTCAAACAACCTACGCTACAAATACTTTCAACAAAGGGACCGTATCCCTTCCTCTTCCCGGTGGGTATTATTTTCCGGAGGACCAAGAGGATCTTAAAACCGTTTATTTCAAACCCATCGAGAAGGAACACCTCAGAGGCAATCGCTCTTCTCACCAGGCAGCTCCGATAAATACAAGTGGCGATGATGGGGGGAAAATTTTTCCTTCACCTCACTGCGCTGAACGATTCTTAAGTGCCCGTGGCAGAATCAAATTCCAGTCCCTGGTGACCGGTACCGAAGAACTCGTAAACATCCCGGGTCGGGGTCACTGTGTATGGGAATATGGGCAGAAGGATGGACGCAGCTGAGACCGTGGAATCAATTCACTGTGAATTATGTCCGGCTTGGAGAAAAAGTTTACGGTTACAGGGAAAGGGTCGTACTTAATTGCTTGTCAGGTATTTCTATTCAGTTCGAACAGTTTGTTCGGAGTTGAGTTTCGATGAATAGGTGTGGAATAATTGATAAAATACAGAGAAAATAAATGTAACGCTTTGATTGCATTTCAATTAGCCAACCATTGATTTTAGGATCGACTTCAAAGCGTTATTATTTTTAGGAAGATTGCAATACTTCACAAGGTACCAATTAGTATGGTTGAATATTTTGTTCCAAATTTGACACCGTCGCTTCTTTTTTATGATAGGCACTTTTTTCCGACTGCACAAGGTCAAACTTTTATTAATCCGAACGTCAATAAATGTCATCATTCATACCTTATATAGCAGCTTACAAAGGGCGTTTAATAAATTCGCTTACTCTCCTTACTGTGGAATTCTTCATAGCCGTACCTAGAAGCGAAAAGAAAAATAAAACAATCCATTACTGAAACGAAATTAGCTATCACGAACCCAACCCTCCCTTCCTTACTTTACATATCATTGGAAATAATTAAACGCTCCATAGTGATAATTTTACGTCAGTAATAAACTCTTTTCAGGAAACGAGACACTTGGGGACTTTTCTTTTACGACCCGCAGATGGTTGAGCATGTTTCGGCATTTTACGACCCAACATCGTGTAGGTAGGTAGAACGGTAGACCGCACTGATTCTAGTTTTGCCCCCCCAGGCAGCCACATCCTCTGCTCCGCTCTTCAAGGTCGCCATTTCCAAGAAAAAGAACCAAACTGCCGCATAGAGATTTGGGATACTTTCACGCAGTATTCTTCTATTCCATTACCCCAGCCCAGACCTTGTCTATCCCGCGTCTGCTGGTCCAATGTGATAATAAGAAGCATGTGGTTGTAAAAGCTCGAGACTATACTTTATCTATTCTATTCTTTCGGCGCATTATTCTCTACTTGGCTCCATAGTGGAAGGGGAACCGGGTGGAGCCCGTGTGCTGTGTCGTGTCAGGACGGACATAGTGTTATTTTTTCCTCATTGTCGCCAGCTCAGCTTTCTTTGGGCCCGGATAAGCCACCACTAAATGGTCACCAACTCTCGGTGCCGGCGATGGTGGCGTTCCACAGTGGCGATCTTTTTGAATGAATGTCGGTAGATAGATCATCGATGTTTTTTTTTATTTTCATCATAAATAGTATTCGAGTACACAAACAGAAAATACTAAGGTAAACTAAAATCCAAAATTAATGTTTTACCGACTGTCGGTCACGGTGTTGTGCCATCATCGCGATGATGGTGGCGCAAAACAATTCTTTTGCCAAGATGGGGTTGCTCTTATCAAGGGAGGATTTATTTACGAGTTCTCTATGGCAAAAAGCTACGGTACCGACACGAGCGGCGAAGCAAAAGACAGTCCCGTAGAAAGACTGATCCATCCGTCGAAAAACTCTTGCTCTCGCCCAGAGCGGGGCCAAAACGGAAGCACAATTAAAGTATATTGTGTCACCCATATTACCCTTTGGACGGTCGGCACGTGTGCGTGCCTGCGTGGACGACGCGGTAATGGCGGCTGCTGCCGGCGAAGGAATGCTCTCGGCGCTTTGTGTGTTAGAACCGGGAAAGTCTCCATCGTGATGGACCGGGCTTGAGAGCGAAAACTTGTAACGCCGAGGATTTAGGGGATTGTCTGGCTCAAGGTGGCATATGTTGGCAATAAATATGACATGGCTGCCGGAAAGGGTGCGATCCAAATCTCGAAGCTAGCGGTGTGGTTATGTTCGGAGATTGTTATTTGACATGTGAAATTGGGATCATCGGCTCAGTTCTTTCCAAGAAAGTGCTTTTTTCATGAGTAGAAATATGAATTCTAAGAAAGTTACGATAATACCTACTATCGAAATCTTCATTGTTTAGCTGGACTTCATTATCTGTAAATCATTTTGAATATCGTAAAAAGAACTCAGTTACTACCAAAGGCGGGATGAGTCCGTATTCAGCTCCCCCATTCAAGAGATTATGTTAAAGCCGTAAATTCTACTTTTACTACCAAGCACTGATGACTGAGAACAATCCCTGCTAAAATCTGTAACAAATTGAAACGCCATTTGATAAAGCAGTGTCCATAAATTAGCCCACGCTCAAAATACGAACAACGTTGATGTGCAGCTGTTTGCTTATCGCATGACGATGAAAAATAAACGAAAAAGCATTCCACGAAAACTGCTTTGCGTCTTATCATCGGTACCGGATGGACCGCTCCACGAGCTGCCCAGGTGGGGAGGCACCGTCGTCAGAATTGTCGGAAAAGCCGGTCGGTGCTTCCGCTGAAAAATCGTACCTTCCGACCATCGTTATCTTAATCACGGTCGCCGTTTATCGCGTCTCGGGCGATCTAATTTCGCAAGTTGAGCAAGCCGACCGGCGGAAACAAAAGTATGAACACTCAATAATTGTGGATCAGTCAGTCGATAGCTATTGGATTAGGGTTCCGGGCTGCGGACAAAAGAGTGTTGAAACAAAAGTGAAGCATTCTGGAAAAAAAAATAGAGAATATCAGATCGGAAACATTTTCACCTTTTTCACGGTTTTGGATATTGGAGAATACCGTGGTAATTAGCATTATCGCAATGTAGCTCGTGAAAGTTACCGCACGGCTAAACTTTTGGACCAATGTGGAAATATATTGGAGCAATTCTCTGTGAAATCGAAGGTCGATTTATTTTTGTATTTTTTGATTTTCTTGAAATTTTGCATATACATTCTGTTATCGCACATAAGGGCGTTAGTGCTGGTCGGATTCTGTCTGGCTTAACGGGACAATTAATGTGTATTGGATGGAATAACTTGTACACATGCAATATCCTTCTGAAGGGATGTGCGACGATACGTAAGCCTCTAAGTGCTCGTAGTTAAAACCTAGTTTACTATCGGTAAAGCAATTCCGTTGAAGCTAAAAAGTGCGCCAATTCTACAACATAAGTCGTTTGGTACCGTGACTTATAAAAAACCGCTGTGTAGTGTGGTGTTTCGACGGTTTTTTATGAAAAATAACTTGCTTCGACAATACAAGCTCTCGAAGAAATACCCCTTCAGACTTCTTTCTGTCGTGTGCCATTGTTCGACACTCAACCTAAATGTCGCTTAATAGTGGAATCGTAACTCGATCTGGATCAACATCTTTTCTTACCGGATCTTTAGCCAAGCGTTCTCGTGACGATCTAACAAAACAGGATGATGGTGAGATTGTGAGCCTTGATGATCTCTGGATTGAAATATGTACAAGCGATGCTAACTAGTACCACTGTTCGTATGTAGACCAAAATTGAGAGCGGTAATGCGGCTTTGGAGAAACGTACCTATCTCAAATATTGAGAACAAACTAAATGCTGTTCGGGATGAATGTGCCGAGAAGGTAAACAAGCTGGAGGATAGTGTTGCTACCATTCGTACCGAAATGGAACTGGCTGTTGATGCTGCTAATCAGTTCAACAAAAATAAAGATCTAATCTTGTCTGGAATACCATTCCACCTTCGTGAGGACCTGGCTGATATTTTCCGTAAAATTTCGCTAAGAATTGGCTATAACGATAACAACCTTCCACTGGTGCAATTGTGTCGAATGGCTAGAAATCCTATTGCATCGGGTACCTCACCACTCATACTCTGTGTGTTCGCCCTTCAAAACGTCTTTACCACCGAGTTATTAGCGTCCAACGTGGACTTACCCTTGCGAAAACCGAACTGATGGCTTGTCAGGCCTTTCGTACCCTCTGAGAACGGTTTCAGCCTGTTGAGGATGATCCTCTACAGCAACTTGCCCGTCATGTCTGCCCGGTGGCTTCCCGGCTTTCGGCAACAACTACAGTTTCTGTCTTTTCCATCTTTCGGGGAATCTACACTCATCTAGGCATCTCTGCATAGCTAACCTAAACATGTTCGGGTTCGCTATGATTGCTGCCTTGGGAGCGCTGTTCGAAACTCCATCAGGCTCTAGAGCTTTATTCGTTATGATACTTCAAGGCGATCCGGTTTTTACAGCAGTTTAGATTTTTGAATGCCAATAAAAGCATACGTTGGGGGGTCCCGTAGCGTAGTTGGCTACACGTTCGCCTTTCAAGCGAATGGTCATGGGTTCGATTCCCAGCCCCTCCACCAAACCCTCGTCGGTCGCCGGATGCGCAGCCTATGCGGTGGCGTATTAGTGCACGCCTCACCGTCACGGCTGCCTGATGACGACTGACAGCTTGTTCTTCTCAGGCATTCCTCCAACGTTACCCGGATAAATGGCAATCGGACAATGCAACGATCATTAGACACGACATGGACAAAACGAACACAATGGACTCACGACGAGATGGACCGGCAACGACAACAACAATGAATAATGGAAAAATCTAAAAATAGATTCTGTGTGGATTCTGGCTGCAGAATACCACAGTACATCTCGGCACAGTAGCGGTCAAGTAACACAGAGTGCCTATCAAATAAATAAAGGAATAAAAAAAAAAAAGCATACGTCGGGGACGGAAAGATTAATCAATTCACAAAATTTTAACCATTCTGGCGATGCTAATTTTTTGTCTAAAAAACGTCATCTAACACGCCGTGATACGTTTGCTTTCGTCAAATTTTACCATCCCGAGAGAATGAGAGAACAAAAGAAAAAATGGTTTTCAAGTATCTGCCGAGAAAAAATGAAGTATGTCGGAAAAGCGTTCACAGTGATTGCGATAAGTGCTGGCTCTCGATACTTTAATACCGATTTTAAACTATTGTTAGTAAGAATATCTTATTTTCAAACAGATGATAAACCCGTTGGAATATTATATGGCCTAAAACATGCTGCTTCCTGAGAAAAATATCGATAAAACAATGCACATGAAATGCCGGGAATGGAGTTAGAAATTCTATTTGTAAAATTTTGATCTGTTCCGTCAATCATCAATTAAAAAAAGATAAGTTCTACTCCACATTTTTTCTCAGTGAAATTAATTACGTTGTACATAATTATAATCAATTTCAATTTTTTCTTTCTACTGGGCTCGTTTCGCCATCTAAATATAACTTGTTCTATGCCGATATGTTTCGATGTGAATAATAAAAGTTTGAAAAAGCACACATAATTAGAGACGATGGCAGAGATATTTGCTTCTGTGCAGTAACACATTTTCACTGACCTTCAAATAGACAGACTCTTGGTAAATGGAAATCAAACGAAAAATTATCAGTGGTACAAGAAGTACACTATACAAGAATGGAGCTCATTGAATACCTAGTACACACATTGTAGTAATTGTTTCCTGAATTATAGATTTGAACTTTTGAAATACTTTTCAAACTTGTAAACATCACCTACAACCTTTTCAAAGGATTCACATAATGAAATAAATATGTCACAGGAATTTCAGAAAAACCGTACACATTTGTTAATAAAAATAGCGGTTTGGTTTCGGTCGTAAGCCACTTGTTATGTAGACAGCTCTCGGCTTTCAGTCTTAATAGGATCATAAACGGATATCCGTTCTAAACCTGACGTTTCATTCCGTGCCGATAGTTCGAACGAGCCAGACGTGTGTGCTGTGTCTCATCGCGGATTGTGTTCGGTAGTGAAAAGGCTATTGTGTGGTGTGCTCCTACCTACGGATCCAAGGCGATCGCTGTCGGCGAGTGAAGTAGCTGCTTCTGGCGAGGCCAGTGAAGCAGGCTATTGTTACTGCTGCTACCTACAGCAGCAGAGGCAGATAAGTAGAAACGTGTTTATTGTTCTCCCATCTGCTTGGCTCGGAGTGGGGCTGATAGAATAAATCAAATTAGTTTTTTTTAAGTTTTTTTTTTCTGATTGGCTATTAGTCTTAAGTTAGCATAAGCAAAATCATTCTTCCACCTTGCGGGGTGAGAATGGAGGCAGATACTATGGAAGGCAATGTGCCTTCAAAAGATGCAGGGCGCACACGATTGTACCATGCGGCTTCGCCTGGGCCTTGGGTTGTTTACTTTCGGCAGAAAGTGAAGAGCCTAGATTTCCTGGGCATAAAACGAGATTTGACGCGTCGTTTTACGAAGCTTGAATTCAATCAAATCAACAGAAACAAACTACGCATCACCGCACCTACATACCAGGTGGCGAATGAAATTGCGAAAGACAGGGCGTACAATGTTGAATATTTAGTTTATGTGCCCTCGCGGGAGGTCGAGATAGAAGGCGTAATCAACGCAGCGAGCTTGACTTGCAAGGATGTGCTTGCAGGGAAAGGTCGCCTAAAGAATGCCCTGCAATCTACCGTGGATATTCTGGACTGCAAGGAATTGCATTCAGCAGCCATGGTAGATGGTAAAAAGGTTTATTTCAAATCAGGCTCGCTTCGGGTGACGTTCGCCGGTTCGATGCTTCCAAAATATGTCGATATAGAAAATATGTTGTTTCCGGTGCGTCTTTTTGTGCCAAGGGTATTTAACTGTACCAACTGCAAACAACTTGGTCACACTGCCGAGTTTTGTGACAACAAACCACGTTGTGGCAAATGTTCAGAAAGGCATCGGGAGGAGTCCTGCCAACAACAAGCAACAAAATGTGCTTATTGTGGTTTGAATCACCCCATGGTTTGCAAGAATGCCCGGTGTACAAAAAGCGCACCCAAAAAGTGAAGCGCTCGTTGGTACAGCGCTCCAAGCAGTCGTATGCGGAAATGGTTAAGTCGCAAGACACATCCGCTACAGCCACTGCATCGACTGCTATTTCAGCCACCGTTCGTGTAAGTGATTATTATGATTCCATCTCCATTGATGAATTGGACTCTGACGCAGCCGATATGGATGATTCTGCGGAGGTACACGTGCCCGAAAAGAGGAAGCAACCGTCTTCCCAGGATCGCGCCGTAAGAGAACAAAAGTCATCCATAAAGCTTGCCAAAATCTGAAGGTAATGGGGGTTTATTTAAAATCCCGAAGCAATCTGTCCCTACTGCTTCTTTTGATCCTAGTTGCAGTAAGGCATTCCCGCCATTGCCTAAATCCGATGTTTCGAAGAAACATCCGGCTAGGAGAATCAACGAAAGAAAAAAACAAATTCGCACTTCTAGAAAAAGTATTCCGTCCACGCGAGGATTGATCTCCTTTAAGGACCTTGTGGACCGTTTTTTGAATTTGTTCAATATTCCGAATTCATTGAGGCCAATCATTGACCTCTTTATTCCAACAGTAGAAAGTTATCTGAAGCAATTGACTGTTTCATGGCCCCTTCTTGCAGGAATTGTATCTTTCGATGGATAATACGGCCAATACCCAAGATACAATCACTGTGCTGCAGTGGAACTGTCACAGTCTGAAAAATAAATTAGACGTGTTCAAGTTTTTGATTCGCAATTCCGATTGCGATATATTTGCGCTCTGTGAAACATGGCTTTCTTCTGAAGATGAAATCAACTTCCACGATTTTAACATTATTCGCCAAGATCGGGATGATCATTATGGTGGCGTTCTTTTGGGGATCAAAATGCTACTCCTTCTACAGAATTCCATTCCGACTGTTCCCGGCTTAGAAATCGTCGCATGCCAAGTAAATGTGAAGAATAAAGATCTTTGCATAGCTTCAGTGTACATTCCTCCAAATGCCTCTATTAATCGTCGACATTTTTGGAGCGCAGTCTCCCTCCTATCATCTCCAGTATTGATATTGGGTGATATGAACGCACATGGTATTGGATGGGGCGAAACGTATGACGATTATAGAGCGCCTATTTTCTATGATTTGTGTGACGATTTCAATTTGAATATTTTGAACACTGGTGAAGTAACTCGAATAGGACCAAATGGTCAACAAAGCCGTATTGATCTGTCTTTATGTTCAAATTCACTATCGTTAGATTGCACGTGGAAGGTTATCCAAGATCCCCACGGTAGTGACCATATGCCGATAGTTACTACAATTAATAGTAGCTATCAACAATCTGAGCCAGTTAATGTTCCTTTCGACCTCACGAAGAACATTGACTGGCAAAATTTCATCGGCGGTAAATATTGGTATTGAATCAACTGATGTTCTTCCACCGCTGGATGAATATCGATTCCTTACCGAATTAATTAAAAAAAGCGCACTAGAAGCTCAGAAACGACCCGTTCCAAGTACATCCGTCATAAGAAGACCAGCCACTCCTGGATGGGATGATGAATGTACTAAGTTGTATTCTGAGAAATCTGATGCCTTCAAGGCTTTCCGTAAATACGGAAGGTCTGAGCTTTTCGAAGAGTATTTGAGGCTTGAAAGAAAGCTCAAAAATCTTCTCAAGGCTAAAAAACGTAGCTACTGGCGACGTTTTGTCGAGGACTATCGCGAGAAACCTCAATGACAACACCTTGGAAAACGGCCCGCAACATGCGGAACCGCACTTCCACCAACGAGAGTGAAGAATACTCCAATCGATGGATATTCAACTTCGCAAAAAGGTCTGTCCAGATTCCGTACCAGCAGCAGAACCGCTATTTCGAGAATCAGTCAATGATCCCGGTCCTTTGGGTGGACCATTCTCATTGCTGGAACTTTCTATGTCTCTTCTTTCATCGAATAACTCTGCTCTGGGATGCGATAACATCAAATTCAATCTTCTGAAAAACCTCCCAGATATCGCTTGACCTGTACAACTGTTTCATGGAGTACAACATTGTGCCACCTGAATGGCGACAGGTCAATGTAATAGCTATTCAGAAGCCTGGGAAACCAGCGTCTAATCACAATTCATACCGACCGATTGCCATGCTATCATGCATGAGAAAATTATTGGAGAAAATGATCCTTTCAAGAGTCGACCATTGGGTTGAACAAAATGCATTACTCTCAAATACTCAGTTTGGATTTCGTAAAGGTAAAGGAACAAACGATTGTCTAGCGTTGCTTTCTTCAGATATACAACTGGCTTTTGCGCACAAGGAGCAATTGGCTTCAGTTTTCTTGGATATTAAGGGCGCTTTTGATTCTGTTTCCATAGAAGTACTGTCGGAAAATCTGCACAGTAATGGGCTACCCGTATTTTTAAATAATTTCTTGTACAATTTGTTGTCAGAAAAACAAATGAACTTCACACTCGGCACTCTGACAACTTCCAGAAATAGTTACATGGGCCTTCCCCAAGGTTCATGTTTAAGTCCCTTGCTTTATAATTTCTATGTCAAAGATATTGACAATTGTTTGGAAGGACAATGCACGCTCAGACAACTTGCAGATGATGCCGTGGTCTCTCTAAGAGGTCCATGTGCAGCTGTCTTGCAAGGACCATTACAAAAGTACCCTGGATAATCTGACTGTTTGGGCCAGACATCTAGGGATCGAGTTTTCACCGCAAAAAACTCAGTTGGTTGTGTTTACTAAGAAGCGGTATCCTGCTCAACTGAAACTCAAGCTGTTGAATGATGACATCAACCAATCTTTATCTTCTAAATACCTTGGGGTCGTGTTTGATTCCAAATGTACCTGGAAACTCCACATTGAGTATTTGATACAAAAATGCCGGAAAAGGATCAATTTTCTACGTTCTATCTCCGGAACATGGTGGGGTGCTCACCCGGAAGACCTCATCAAACTCTATAGAACGACTATTCTCTCTGTTTTAGAGTATGGCTCCTTCTGCTTCCTCTCAGCAGCTGATTGCCACCTGATCAAATTGGAACGAATTCAGTATCGTTGTTTGCGTATTGCCCTTGGCTGCATGCATTCAACGCATAACATGAGCCTGGAGGTGCTTGCTGGAGTCACTCCTTTAAAGCACCGTTACTGGGAGCTCTCACTTAGAATACTCATCAAATGTGGGACAAGTAAACAAACTTGTCTTACATAACTTCGATAATATGCTTGAACTAACTTGTCGTTCAAGATTCCTGAGAGTTTATCTCAACTACATATCATCAGATCTTTGTCTTCCGTGTTATAATCCACCTCGAGTTCACTTCACCAACGACAGTTCCTCAATTGTATACGATCTGTCCATGAAACATGCTATTCAAGGAATACCAGATCATCTTCGACAAATATCTATTCCCTCACTTTTTCTGAAAAATATGAACATGTCAATTGCAACAACAGATATTTCACTGATGGTTCTCGCATCAACGGATCCACTGGCTTCGGTGTTTTCAATGTGACTTCAACCACCTTCCAAAAACTTCAGGAACCGTGTTCGGTTTATGTTGCTGAGCTGGCAGCAATTAACTTCGCTTTGGGGATAATTTCCAATCAGCCCGTAGACCATTATTTCATCTTCTCGGATAGTCTTAGTTCTATCGAGGCACTCCGGTCGATGAAACCTGTTAAACACGCATCTTACTTTCTTACAAACATAAGAGAGCAGATGCGTGTTTTGGTCGAAAGATCATTCAAGATTACCTTTGTTTGGGTCCCTTCTCACTGTTCAATCTACGGCAATGAGAAGGCAGACTCGCTGGCAAAAGGTGGGCGCACAGGAGGGTGAGGTTTATGATAGACAATTCTCGAGCAACGAGTTTTTCCCATTAGTCCGTCAGAGTACTCTTCAAAGTTGGCAAAGAAATTGGACACACAACGAACTTGGACGGTGGCTATTTTCCATAGTTCCTAAAGTTTCTGGGCGAGCGTGGTTCAGAGGTGAGGACTTAAGTCGAGGCTTCATTCGCGTGATGTCGAGACTTATGTCCAATCACTATTCACTAAACGCACATTTGTACAGAATAAACCTTGTCGATAGCAACTTATGTAGGTGCGGTGCCGGTTATGATGACATCGATCACGTAGTTTGGTTCTGCTCGGAAAATGACGCCTGCAGAGAGCAATTATTGGATACCCTTGTGGCCCGAGGTAAACAACCCTTCAGGGAAGTTCGAGGAGTTTTGGGAGATCGTGATGTTGTCTATATGCAGGCCATTTATGGTTTTCTTTGTTCTTCTGACATCAAAATCTAATATTTTGTTATTTTTTTTCTCTTTCTTCAAAGTTTTTTTTTTAAGTCTCTGCTTTTCTGTTCAGTAGAGCTTCGTAGCTCTGGCCATCCGGAAGATGCTCTCAGTCGAACCATTCCTCGAGCACGACGACACGCCACATCGTCCCTGACGCCAAATGCCCGGATGAGTAGATGAAGTTTCCTTATCGCAAATCCTAAGCCCGTCCATCCTTAAACATTGTAAACTAACCTCGAGTCACCACGAGTACGCTGGCTTCTATCCCTCTCTTACTAACTGTACAATAAAATGATATTGATTGTATATATCACAAAGAACCATGGCTCCGTAAAGTGTTATACACGCCTGAGCCTACCAAATAAACGAACTTGGAAAAAAAAAATAAACCTGACGTTTCGGTCACAAACGTCAGGCTTAGAACGGATATCCGTTTATGATCCTATTAAGACTGAAAGCCGAGAACTGTCTACACAACCTCAATCACAGTCGACTCCTTACACGTAAGCCACTTGTACAATCAGATTGGTCGTACAACCACTTCCATCGTGTCGTCCGTAGATTCGTCCACCAGGGGATGGACAGAGCACCATCTCCTGCATGAGTGAGTACCTCCACGTATTGCTCGATATATCCGTGATGGATACCCGGGCAGAAGCCATGAACAGAATAACAAAACATGATATGGACTTGATTGATATAAGAGATAAAAGAACAGGCAACAATATCAAAAATTTGCACTGAAATATCATTTCAATATCAAGATATGCTATGGATAAGAACAAACTAATGGCACATGATATTGATTACTTCTTACGAATAGCATAACTTGATCTCCCTATGATATTTTAGTGCAAAATATTGATATTATCGTCTGATCTTTTATCTCCATTATGTCCATATCTCATTTTGCTATCTTATCTACATTTGATATTATTGAACTATTTTCGTCTACTCGGGTATTGGCCCGGGTAGAATCCCAGATATTGATAACTAAACATGATATTAACTTGTTTGAAATAGGAGTAAAAATAACAAGCGAAAATAGCAAAATCAGCACCAAAATGTCATAAAAATATCTGGTTTTACTATTAACAAGAACAAACTAATTGCTCAAGATATTGATAAGTTCTTGCCAATGACAAAACCTGATATATTTATGATATTTCGGTGCAAATTGATGTTATTTTCGCTTGTTATTTTTACTCTTATTTTAAACAATATCATGTTTTGTTATCAATATCACGTTTTACTGTTGATGAGCCATTATCGTCTACCCGGGGGACGGACGATGATATGGCCCTACTTTTAAACTTGCAGCAATCTACACGGCTTTTTTTACTATTTTCGGGCAGAAGCCATGAACAGTACATGATATGGACCTGATTGATATGAGATAAAAGAACTGGCAACAACATCAAGAATAACACCGAAATATCATATAAATATCAAGATATGCTAAGAATAAGAACGAACTTATGGCACATGATATTGATCACTTCTTACAAATGCAGACGAGCTCGATAGTCTAGTGGCTTCCGCTTCTGCCTTATAAGCCGCAGGTCGTGAGTGTTCAATTTAAGGCTCGTAACTGTATGTACTTCTATCTTAGTTCTTTCCGTTTTTCACGTTCTACCAAAAGGATTCCTACTGTTATAATCTTCCACACAATCTCAAAAAACCTTCTACGGCACCTATGAGAGGTCGTAGAGTTCTCTGCATCTTTCTTAAGTAGGTGTCCAACTAACCATCCTCAATGCTAATGCTAATAACATTGACCAAAAAATTTTGCTATTGAAATTTTGCAAAATTTTGATATTTTATCTCTTATATCAACCGTGTCTATATCTCAATTTGCTATTCAATCAATATTTGATACTATTTAGCCAGTTTTGTCTACTCGGCTATGAATAAATTTCTATGTTTTCTTGTAGACTACTAGGAGGTCTTATGATATGTCAACAGTGCAAGTAGAATACATTCGACTGTTCTCTGAAGCTTGAAGTATTCAATTAATGAACAATCCCAATAAAAATGAATATCCCTTCTCTTCTCTAGAACGAATTATTATTCCACATCTCAACTCAACAATAATATCGATCATGTTTACTAACGAACCACATTCATCTTCGAAACATTTACCGAATGCAGAAGTATAACATTCCAACTTTTGTACTCACGTCCCACCATTTAATAAATACCATTTCGAACGTCATGCGTACTCCTCTTCTTTTACCGTACCTTCCCTCAATTTCCCATATTTAGCCACCGATTCTGACGCGTTTCCTCCCGACGCGCTGATTGCGCTCATCGTCAAAAATCCGGATTTGTTTCTTGATTCTTGTTTGCTTCCCGCTCATTTCCCACGGACGGACGTGCGTTGTCGCCATCCTTCGGCGTCGTACCAAAAGATTCACTCATCTACAGCCTCCGTCTTTCGATATGCCAGAGATACGCCATCATCATCCGTTCGTTCGGTGGGAAATGAAAAGCTTCGAAAACATCATCGCCGTTCGCCACTGTACCAGAGCAAAGTGAAATCTTCATCCATAGAGGGCGCTGTGGCAGTGTGGCGGCGGCACACACACGAACCGGAAGGAAACCAAACCAAACGAAACGGAAATGTGCGCTCCTCGGCGCGTCACAGATTCGTGTGTGGGTAGAAGGCGCTCACACACTCTCCTCGTCTCCGATGCTAATGCTGCCGATGGAAAACAATGCCAGCGATGTCGAATCTTGTTTTCAATTAATTGCCGACCTCATTTTCGGGACGATTTGCTCGCCCCAAAACGTGTGTTCATGGTAATTCGCATCTTCACAGTGACATATCGTGGGCGGCTGGGAAGGCCGGATACTTTCTATGTTTTCCGAAGCGGATCAGGCGGAAAGAAGCAGCTCGTGGCTCACATAAATTTGTAAATGTCCCGAAAGATTTTTTTTCTGTTGGCATGCTGTATGTTGAGTAATCAATAAAGAGATGAGTTTTGGGAACAAAAACAGAGTAATACGGTTGCCACATGGATAAACACGAAGAGTAGTGGGATTAGAATCAGAAGCTTGATCAGTGGTGATAAACCTAATAATGTGGAATATGTCACAAATAATCAAATGCAAGAATTAGGAATATTACATTGGCAGCAGAATCTTGTTTTCCAAATCTGTATTTTCTGTATTTTTAAACAAGACTTGTACAAAAATTCGTTTTCGTGTTCACATTTTTTAGCGTGCTGGAATCAGTTTTGGACATTTAATGTACGCATTCTAGGTAATACTTTTTCATTCCCGTGAACGTACTCACGGATGATATGTACTTCCGCGAAATACTCTCTCTCTAAAACTCTTAACGGTAGCGCAGGATACGAACAGTCAGAAAAACGTTTTAACGGACAGTAGGGATAATAAACATCAGACGCGTTGAGGAACAGCAAGCAACCATAAACTTTTTCTAGTTCTTAGCAGTAATGTGGCTCATTATTATTTCCGCGGAAGCTTACCAATCTAGTTTGTGATTGGTGGCTTGTGTAACACTGGGTGTTCGTCCCTGAAATGGATCCCACATCCTAAACGTTCTCTAAATTTGAGCAATTTAAAAAATGGGACGGATAAGCGAGGTCATCTGACATGAGTATTAGCAATCGGAAATTTAAGCAATCCTCTGCATAAATAAGGAATAATGGTATTTCTTTTGCATTAGCGGATTGAAATTTTGATCAAATACTTAATAGCTTGACATTTAATCGTGTTCCTTGTACCGAACATTAACAAGCCGCGCAGAGAACATTAGTGTACGAGAAAGGCAAAACACCAGAGAAAACTATTACAATTGGAAGATTATAACCGCATTTGCACGGCCAAGGCATTTACTCCTTCTCCCTTACGTTAATATAACATTCCATAGATCAAACACACATTCCATTTGAATTGCCTTCCATAACTTCTGAGAAATTGTTCGTCTTCAATTGGAAATTACAACAGTCATGTTCTGGGAACGAGCCCCGCTGCACCCGGAATCTCGTTAATTGTCAATCATCATTATCGTTAGCGCCCAACACAAATGTGGACGTCGTCGCAGCAGTGCCGTTGACCTGCGCCGCACCTAACCGGCAACCACCAGGCCATGGTGGTTGACGGTCCCAATGACTCGCCGATCCCGGCGCTCTAGTCGATGCGCCATTGTTCCCCATTCCGGGACAATCCCGGAGATCGTCGGTTGGGTATCCAAAACTCATCAACTAAAACATGACCAACCGCACCACATCGGCATCCCAGCGCCATTACCGACGACCGGGACCTCATTGTATGAGCCCCGGCATTTGCCCGTGCGGGAACCCACCGCGCCACCACCGGGTGATAGATTTCCACGGAATTTCATTTGCATTCCCGTTGCTCAGTGCTGGCGCGTTCCAATGATGACAAAATGAATGAAATGTAGGGTCCGTAAGGGTGGTTGACGAATGATGGGAAAGCGGGGGCAGCCTGTTAGAGGCGGTTGCTGACAGCAGCAAAAGCGAATGTACTAATTAAATTCAATTACCGCGCACGATGGAGCAGCGAACCCGCAGAGCATGCACTCATTCAGTCGGTGCCGATTGTTTTGGCTTGATCTTAGAATTAACACGAGGTTAAACGGATTCAACATCGTAAGGCAGACTCAGCCGATGGATAGTTAGATCATCCAGGCGGTTCCTGAGTAAGGCAATGTATGCAGTGTGCAATTTAGACGCAAATGATAAATGAATGTAAATATTTGAATGTTGACTTTGGAGCAAATAATACAATAGGCAATGATGTTTTGCTAATATTAATCATCGTCCATCGCACTTCAACCATAGGAAATATAGTAAGGTAATTGTTCCTATTCTGGATCATATAGCTCCCATATTTATACTATGAAAGTCTTATTGATTTTTTCATGTTAGCAAAAAAGGCTCCGGAAAAAATATTTTAAGCTCTTTTTAGTGGAATGTATTCAACTGTCTAAGACGAGTTTAGTACTTTAATTTAATTGTAGTGGAATTAAATGGGAAGTACTAAACTCGTCTTAGACGGTTGAAAAAGAAACTGTAAAAATTGCGCCTAATTTTTTTATTTATTTTGGGATAAGAAGAACTTGTTACTGGACATGAAAACAGTTCATTCATATTTAATGTAAAAGTAAAGAGAGCAGTTTTCCAACGATTCTTTGAGACTGCGTGCTGAATATACATACATAACCGTGACCAGCGCAATTGAAGAAAAATGACCCGCCTGTTACTTGTCAATTTTGTTCACAAACTTGAATTGTAATTCAAATGAAATTATGAAATACTTCCACTAGCAAAATAGAAATTGGTTTACATGTCTAATCAACTTTCGATAACTTTAGTACAAGTTTTTTAATGTGATGATAATTGTTGTTATTATTAAAAGTTCAATTTTGAAATAATGAGCTGGTATTCTTCATAGCTTGTTTTTGTTTGTTTTCAACCTAAAAAAATGACACCCAGTATAGTAAAGAAAGACGTATTAAGTCCTACGTCAAAACCATTTAAAAACATTTCGTGCTTATGTCTGAAACTAGAATTGTGCAATTGCACAACATGTGAAAGATTTAGTTCGAAAAATGTATTGGAGATAGACCTGTGCACCGATTGAAATTTGACCGGCGGCGGCGGCGCGTTAGGAAATTCCCGTCGACATTTCTCCAGATATTCCTTCGCATGTACCTCTGCGACATTCCTCTAAAATTTCCTCCAGAAATTTCTCCGAAAGTTCCTACAGCAAATCCTCCGGAAGTTTTTCTAGCAATTCCTACGGGATTTCCTCCGGAAGCTTCTCCAGCAATTTCTCAGGAATTTCTCCGGAAGTTCATCCAGAAGTTCCTCAAGGAATTGCTCCGGAATTTCCTCCAGGATTTCCTACGGATATTCCTCCAGGAGTTTTTCCAGAAGTTCCTCCAGCAAATCCTTTCGAAGTTCCTTCAAGAATTCCTCTGGAATTTCCTTCAGCAATTCCTCCGAAAGTACCTCAAGGAATTCCTCCAAGAAATCTTCGGAATGTTTCTTCAAGAGTTCCCCCCGGAATCCCTACAAAAACCATCCAAATTTATCCACCAATTTCTTAGGAACTTTCTTCTAGAATTTCTCCTGAAATTACACCAGGAATTCCTCCAGAAGTTCCTCCAAGAATTAGTTTGGAAGTTCCACGAGTAATTATTCGAGAAGTTTCTCCAAGAGTTCTTCCAGAGGTTTCTCCAAGAATTCTTCCCGGAACTACCAGAAACTCAGAAAGTTTTTTTCAGGCATTTCTTTGGAAGTTGTTCTAAGAGTTCCTCCGGAAGCTCCTCCAGAAGTTTTTCTAGAAATTTTCGAGTTTGCGAGATTGCGAAAAAACTTCCGAGGAAATAAAAAGAAATCGCAAAGGAATTTCCGAAAAAATCCCTGGAAGAATTGCGAACAATTTGTCAATAAAACATAAAACTTCGGAAGTAAATTTATAAAAAAGCTAATATCTTCCGATTAATGTGCTAAGAAACTGTCGAATGAACTTCCAAAAAAACAGTGGAATTTTCAAAAAAATCAGCAAGGAAAATTCAAAGGATTGGGCAAGTGAATCATAAAAAATTTTCAGAGGAATTTTTGAAGAATTTTCGGAAAGAAACCTTGAAGAATTTGCTGTGGCACTTTCGAAGAATTTTCAGAGGAATTTAAAAATAACTATAAAAATTCCGTGAAGCTTTCGAAAATTTTCCTCCAAAAAAAACTATGAAGAATTCGCCGAGGAAACATTTGAAAAACGTTCTGAGGACATTTTAAAGAATTTCGGGAGAAAATTCCAAAAAATCCTAGAGATATTTCAAAAAATATTCCGAAGCGGTTTTGAAATATTTCCGAATGAAGTTTCAGAGAATTTGCAGGAAAAAATAAAAATAATGTGCTAGGGACATTTTTATCAAATTTTAGGAAATCTTGGAATTCTTTTAAAAATTCGACTACATTCAAATCCAATCGAATATTGCCACGTCGATTCACGCTGCCTGCTGAATTGTCTCCAGGCGTGACGCAGAAAACATCACCGACGCAAAACAAAATTATGACAAATGCCACCACCAACAATAAATTCTCGGCAGAATCCCTTTCGGATTTTCGAGGGGAAACTCGATCGGATTCTTGTGGAGAAACCCTTCGCACTCTTGTGGAGGAAACCGATCGGATTTTAGTGGAAAAACCAGATCGGATTCATGTGGAGAAACCTGATCGGATTCTCATGGAAAATCTAGTTTGATTCTCTTGGAGAATCCCTCTAGATTATCGTTGTAGAATCCCTACAGACTACGGACTTCCTCGTACAGAATCTTTTCGGATTCTTGTGGAGAATCCCTTCGGATTCTCGTGGAGAATCCCTTCGGATTCCCGAGGAGAATCCCTTCGGATTCCCGAGGAGAATCCCTTCGGATTCCCGAGGAGAATCCCTTCGGATTCCCTTCGGATTCCCGAGGAGAATCCCTTCGGATTCCCGAGGAGAATCCCTTCGGATTCCTCGAGGAGAATCCTTCGATTCCGAGGAGAATCCTTCGATTCCTGAGGAGAATCCTTCGGATTCGAGGAGAATCCTTCGATTCCGAGGAGAACCTTCGGATTCCCGAGGAGAATCCTTCAGTTCCTGAGGAGAATCCTTCGATTCCTGAGGAGAATCCTTCGGATTCCGAGGAGAATCCTTCGATTCCCGAGGAGAATCCTTCGATTCCCGAGGAGAATCCTTCGGATTCGAGGAGAATCCTTCGGATTCGAGGAGAATCCCTTCAGTTCGAGGAGAATCCTTCGATTCCCGAGAATCCTCAGTTCGAGGAGAATCCCTTCGGATTCGAGGAATCCTTCAGTTCGAGAATCCTTCGATTCCCGAGGAGAATCCTTCAGATTCAGGAGAATCCTTCGGATTCCCGAGGAGAATCCCTTCGGATTCGAGGAGAATCCTTCGATTCCGGGGAGAATCCTTCGATTCTGGAGGAGAATCCTTCGATTCTGAGGAGAATCCTCGATTCTTGGAGGAGAATCCTTCGGATTCTCGGGGAGAATCCCTTCGGATTCCCGAGGAGAATCCCTTCGGATTCCCGAGGAGAATCCCTTCGGATTCCCGAGGAGAATCCCTTCGGATTCCCGAGGAGAATCCCTTCGGATTCCCGAGGAGAATCCCTTCGGATTCCCGAGGAGAATCCCTTCGGATTCCCGAGGAGAATCCCTTCGGATTCCCGAGGAGAATCCCTTCGGATTCCCGAGGAGAATCCCTTCGGATTCCCGAGGAGAATCCCTTCGGATTCCCGAGGAGAATCCCTTCAGTTCGAGGAGAATCCTTCGATTCCTGAGGAGAATCCTTCGGATTCTGAGGAGAATCCCTTCGGATTCCCGAGGAGAATCCCTTCGGATTCCCGAGGAGAATCCTTCGATTCCTGAGGAGAATCCTCAGATTCCGAGGAGAATCCTTCGATTCGAGGAGAATCCTTCGATTCCCGAGGAGAATCCTTCGGATTCGAGGAGAATCCTTCGATTCCCGAGGAGAATCCTTCGGATTCCGAGGAGAATCCTTCGGATTCGAGGAGAATCCTTCAGTTCGAGAATCCTTCGATTCCGGGAGAATCCTTCAGATTCGAGGAGAATCCTTCGATTCCCGAGGAGAATCCTTCGGATTCGAGGAGAATCCTTCGATTCGAGGAGAATCCTTCGATGATTCTGAGGAGAATCCTTCGGATTCGAGGAGAATCCTTCAGTTCGAGAATCCTTCGATTCCCGGGAGAATCCCTTCAGTTCGAGGAGAATCCTTCGATTCGAGAACTCGGATTCGAGAATCCTTCGGATTCGAGGAGAATCCTTCGGATTCCCGAGGAGAATCCTTCGATTCCTGAGGAGAATCCTTCGATTCTCGAGGAGAATCCCTTCGATTCCTGAGGAGAATCCTTCGATTCTGAGGAGAATCCCTTCGATTCCGAGGAGAATCCCTTCGATTCCCGAGGAGAATCCTTCGATTCCTGAGGAGAATCCTTCGATTCGAGGAGAATCCTTCGGATTCCCGAGGAGAATCCTTCGGATTCCCTGAGGAGAACCCTTCGATTCCCGAGGAGAATCCTTCGATTCGAGGAGAATCCTTCGATTCCCGAGGAGAATCCTTCGGATTCCCGAGGAGAATCCTTCGATTCCCGAGGAGAATCCTTCGATTCCTGAGGAGAATCCTTCGATTCCCGAGGAGAATCCTTCGGATTCCCGAGGAGAATCCTTCGATTCGAGGAGAATCCTTCGGATTCCTGAGGAGAATCCTTCGATTCCTGGAGGAGAATCCTTCGATTCCTGAGGAGAATCCTTCGATTCCTGGAGGAGAACCCTTCGATTCCGAGGAGAATCCTTCGATTCGAGGAGAATCCTTCGATTCGAGGAGAATCCTTCGATTCCCGAGGAGAATCCTTCGATTCAGGAGAATCCTTCGATTCTCGAGGAGAATCCCTTCGATTCGAGGAGAATCCTTCGGATTCCCGAGGAGAATCCTTCGATTCCTGAGGAGAATCCTTCGATTCCCGAGGAGAATCCCTTCGGATTCCCGAGGAGAATCCCTTCGGATTCCCGAGGAGAATCCCTTCGGATTCCCGAGGAGAATCCCTTCGGATTCCCGAGGAGAGTCCCTTCGGGTTCCCGAGGAGAGTCCCTTCGGATTCCCGAGGAGAATCCCTTCGATTCGAGGAGAATCCCTTCGATTCCGAGGAGAATCCTTCGATTCGAGGAGAATCCTTCGGATTCCTGAGGAGAATCCCTTCGGATTCTCGAGGAGAATCCCTTCGGATTCTCGAGGAGAATCCCTTCGGATTCTCGAGGAGAATCCCTTCGGATTCTCGAGGAGAATCCCTTCGGATTCTCGAGGAGAATCCCTTCGGATTCTCGAGGAGAATCCCTTCGGATTCTCGAGGAGAATCCCTTCGGATTCTCGAGGAGAATCCCTTCGGATTCTCGAGGAGAATCCTTCGATTCCTGAGGAGAATCCTTCGATTCGAGGAGAATCCTTCGATTCGAGGAGAATCCTTCGATTCCCGAGGAGAATCCCTTCGATTCCTGAGGAGAATCCTTCGGATTCGAGGAGAATCCTTCGATTCGAGGAGAATCCTCTCAGTTCGAGGAGAATCCTTCGATTCCCGAGGAGAATCCTTCGATTCCTGAGGAGAATCCTTCGATTCCTGGAGGAGAACTCTTCGATTCCTGAGGAGAATCCTTCGATTCCTGAGGAGAATCCTTCGGATTCGAGGAGAATCCTTCGGTTCGGAGATTCCTTCGGAGGAGAATCCTTCGGTTCGAGGAGAATCCTTCGAGTTCCGGAGAATCCTTCGGTTCAGGAGAATCCTTCGATTCGAGAATCCTTCGGGAGAATCCTTCAGATTCGAGGAGAATCCTTCGATTCCCGAGGAGAATCCCTTCGGATTCCTGAGGAGAATCCTTCGATTCCTGAGGAGAATCCTTCAGTTCGAGGAGAATCCTTCGATTCCCGAGGAGAATCCCTTCGGATTCGAGGAGAATCCTTCGATTCCCGAGGAGAATCCTTCGGATTCCCTGGAGGAGAATCCTTCGGATTCCCGAGGAGAATCCTTCGATTCGGAGGAGAATCCTTCGGATTCCGAGGAGAATCCTTCGATTCCCGAGGAGAATCCTTCGATGATTCTGAGGAGAATCCTTCGATTCTCGAGGAGAATCCTTCGGATTCCTGAGGAGAATCCTTCGATTCCTGAGGAGAATCCTTCGATTCCCGAGGAGAATCCCTTCGATTCTCGAGGAGAATCCTCTGGATTCTCGGGAGAATCCTTCGATTCCCGAGGAGAATCCCTTCGATTCCTGAGGAGAATCCCTTCGATTCTCGAGGAGAATCCTTCGATTCTCGTGGAGAATCCTTCGATTCTCGTGGAGAATCCTTCGGATTCTCGTGGAGAATCCCTTCGATTCTCGTGGAGAATCCTTCGATTCTCGTGGAGAATCCTTCGGATTCTCGTGGAGAATCCTTCGATTCTCGTGGAGAATCCTTCGGATTCTCGTGGAAGTCCTTCGGTTCTCGTGGAGAATCCTTCTTCGGATTCTCGTGGAGAATCCTTCGATTCTCGTGGAGAATCCTTCGATTCTCGTGGAGAATCCTTCGATTCTCGTGGAGAATCCTTCGATTCTCGTGGAGAATCCTTCGATTCTCGTGGAGAATCCTTCGGATTCTCGTGAGAATCCCTTCGATTCTCGTGGAGAATCCTTCGGATTCTCGTGGAGAATCCTTCGATTCTCGTGGAGAATCCTTCGGATTCTCGTGGAGAATCCTTCGATTCTCGTGGAGAATCCTTCGGATTCTCGTGGAGAATCCTTCGATTCTCGTGGAGAATCCTTCGATTCTCGTGGAGAATCCTTCGATTCTCGTGGAGAATCCTTCGATTCTCGTGGAGAATCCTTCGATTCTCGTGGAGAATCCTTCGATTCTCGTGGAGAATCCTTCGATTCTCGTGGAGAATCCCTTCGGATTCTCGTGGAGAATCCTTCGATTCTCGTGGAGAATCCTTCGATTCTCGTGGAGAATCCTTCGGATTCTCGTGGAGAATCCTTCGATTCTCGTGGAGAATCCTTCGATTCTCGTGGAGAATCCTTCGGATTCTCGTGGAGAATCCTTCGATTCTCGTGGAGAATCCTTCGATTCTCGTGGAGAATCCCTTCGATTCTCGTGGAGAATCCTTCGATTCTCGTGGAGAATCCTTCGATTCTCGTGGAGAATCCTTCGGATTCTCGTGGAGAATCCTTCGATTCTCGTGGAGAATCCTTCGATTCTCGTGGAGAATCCCTTCGATTCTCGTGGAGAATCCTTCGATTCTCGTGGAGAATCCTTCGATTCTCGTGGAGAATCCTTCGATTCTCGTGGAGAATCCTTCGATTCTCGTGGAGAATCCTTCGATTCTCGTGGAGAATCCTTCGGATTCTCGTGGAGAATCCTTCGGATTCTCGTGGAGAATCCTTCGATTCTCGTGGAGAATCCTTCGGATTCTCGTGGAGAATCCTTCGATTCTCGTGGAGAATCCTTCGATTCTCGTGGAGAATCCTTCGGATTCTCGTGGAATCCTTCGATTCTCGTGGAGAATCCTTCGATTCTCGTGGAATCCCTTCGGATTCTCGTGGAGAATCCTTCGATTCTCGTGGAGAATCCTTCGATTCTCGTGGAGAATCCTTCGATTCTCGTGGAGAATCCTTCGATTCTCGGGGAGAATCCCTTCGGATTCTCGGGGAGAATCCCTTCGGATTCTCGGGGAGAATCCCTTCGGATTCTCGGGGAGAATCCCTTCGGATTCTCGGGGAGAATCCCTCCGGATTCTCGGGGAGAATCCTTCCGGATTCTCGTGGAGAATCCTTCGGATTCTCGTGAGAAGTCCTTCGATTCTCGTGGAGAATCCCTTCGATTCTCGTGGAGAATCCGTCCGGATTCTCGTGGAGAATCCCTTCGGATTCTCGGGGAGAATCCCTTCGGATTCTCGGGGAGAATCCCTTCGGATTCTCGGGGAGAATCCCTTCGGATTCTCGGGGAGAATCCCTTCGGATTCTCGGGGAGAATCCCTTCGGATTCTCGGGGAGAATCCCTTCGGATTCTCGGGGAGAATCCCTTCGGATTCTCGGGGAGAATCCCTTCGGATTCTCGGGGAGAATCCCTTCGGATTCTCGGGGAGAATCCCTTCGATTTCTCGTGGAGAATTCCTTCGGATTCTTGTGGAGAATCCCTCTGGATTCTTGGGAAGAATCCCTCTGGATTCTCGTGGAGAATCCCTTCGGATTCTCGTGGAGAATCCCTTCGGATTCTCGTGGAGAATCCCTTCGGATTCTCGTGGAGAATCCCTTCGGATTCTCGTGGAGAATCCCTTCGGATTCTCGTGGAGAATCCCTTCGGATTCTCGGGGAGAATCCCTTCGGATTCTCGGGGAGAATCCCTTCGGATTCTCGGGGAGAATCCCTTCGGATTCTCGGGGAGAATCCCTTCGGATTCTCGGGGAGAATCCCTTCGGATTCTCGGGGAGAATCCCTTCGGATTCTCGGGGAGAATCCCTTCGGATTCTCGGGGAGAATCCCTTCGGATTCTCGGGGAGAATCCCTTCGGATTCTCGGGGAGAATCCCTTCGGATTCTCGGGGAGAATCCCTTCGGATTCTCGGGGAGAATCCCCTTCAAATTCTCGTGGAAAATCCTCTTCGGATTCTCTTGAAGAATTCTTTTCGGATTCTCGTGGAGAATCCCCTTCAGATTCTCGTGGAGGATCCCTCTCGGGGTCTCGTGGAGAATCCCCTTCGGATTCTCGTGGAGAATCTCCTTCGGATTCTCGTGGAGAGTCCCCTTCAGATTCTCGTGGAGAATCCCCTTCAGATTCTCGTGGAGAATCTCCTTCGGATTTTCGTGGAGAATCCCCTTTGGATTCTCGTGAATAATTTCTTCGGATTCCCGTGGAGAATTCTCTTCGGATTCTCGTGGAGATTTCTCTTCGGATTCTCGTGGAGAATCCCCTTCGGATTCGCGTGGAGAATCTCTTCGGATTCTCGTGGAGAATCCCTTCGGATTCTCGTGGAGAATCCATTTCGGATTCTCGAGGAGAATCCCTTCGGAAGCAAAGCTGCCTTAGATACTTCTGATTTCAATGTTCATAATGACTGGTTGGAAAATGTGACTTGTGAACCTCAATTTAAATAATCAAAAGCTGACATTTTTCAAATTGTATTTTTTGCTACATGGGTTTAATATTGGTTTCATTTTATTATTCCAACTGGAACTTGGCCTGCTTTTCAAATTATTATTCTATTGGCATTACCTCAGTTAAATCGAAAGATTTTATAAATTAGAACGATCGCGAACGATTGACTCTTGTTTTCCATTTTTTTTTCACTTGTTCGGCTACTTCTGCTCCAGTGAATAAGAACAATCGCTTATAACATAAATGGGTACATAAACTACTGACAAATCATGATTCATGAGTTAAGTCTTTGAATATGGAATCCAGCTAAATCAGGTTAGGTTGTAAAAGCCGGGAGTGAGATTTTACGCCTCAACAGAATGTGTAAGCAGTCTGATTGTTGGGGTGTGAAACGCCTGGAGCACTTCAAAAAAGCGTCAGACCGTAATATTTTGAATTGTGAGTGCCAAAATTTGGGGTTTCGTCTGTATTACCACGACGGGGCGGTAAGGGTTGAAGATAGGGAAAGAGAGACAGGATACAATATGAAGGTATATTCTATGGAGGTGTGCGAAGAGAAGTTGAAATGAATTTCATTATTTCAATTTGAATCATTTTTTTTGTTCAATTAAACTTATAGTCAGAGTGTAAAATAATCGAAAATTTTTAGTGAAGTCTATTTTTCTTCATTTGTCAGTTCACTTCCGACACATTCATAATCGGCTCTGAACAGTCAATATTCAGTTGAACATTAGTCATTGAATATTTATGCACATTTTACAAATTGATAAATTATCTGAAATCTGAACACGTTTCAAATAAGTAAAGTGATTTATCACACAGAACTGAATCCGATTTTCATCCGCGAGGCACTTTCAGCGGTAAACATCAACATAAACAATGATAATTATGTTTTTTTCTGCACATAGTAAACACATTCATTGACAGTCGAATGAATGAGTTCGTGGAGTAGTCGTCTGACTATGTCATTCTATGTTTTGAATATTCATTCGATGTTTGTCAAAATTCGGACCGAAGTTGCTTCATGAAGATGAATATTTCAAGCTCTGCTTATAGTTATTCAGGATTTATTTATATTTGTCCTATACTATTAGTTTTATAAAATTCGTATGAATTGGTCGGATAATATTAGTTAACACGTTCATCTGATAAAAACCAATCGTTCAAAATAGAAATCCGTCATCAAAGACTCACCCGCAAGCATCACATTACTAAACTAATCCCGAATCGGGGGCGTTGAAATCTGCAAACATTCTCAATCACCAGCGTCAGATGCTCAATCACGCACGCGAACACGCCTAACATTCCGGCCCTTCCCCCACCCCGCTTGCGGTTGTCAACACGTGGGGTCGGTCATTCGATGACCGAAGTGTCATCCCTCGACGGCAAACAAAAAGCGGCCCAAATTCAATAATTTACCGGTGCCATATGGGTAACCGGCGGCGCGCCAGGGCCATCAATCAAATTGCTGCGACCGGGGGCAGTTTACCCCAATCGCGACGTATGGATCTAGTGCTACTCTCGAATTACCATCAGCCGATCAGCCGAAAAAACCCAATCAGCACCCGAGCAGAGAGGGTGCTACCACCACCCCAGAGGATCGGGAGGGCCCACTGCTGGGTAGCCTCGGTAGATTGGTGACGGTGGAATTCGCACAGGGAGCAATAATTCAACAACGACCAACGGCAGCAGCTGGTAATCATTTCGATTATTTTTTTTTCTGAAATGTGGGCCCTTCAAACGGCACTTTGTTTCACAGTTGTCTGAGGCGATAAATTTGGTAAATTTTGAAGCGAAGAACGTACAGTTCAATGAGAAGATCTGTTTTTATTGAATTGCGATTTTAAAGCATTTTTTTTATTTGGAGCTTCACGTGTATCTCTCGTCACTTCTTCTTCTTCTTCCTTATTGGCATTACATCCTTCACTGGGACAGAGCCGCCTCACAGCTTAGTGTTGGTTAAGCACTTACACAGTTATTATCTACGAGGTTTCAAAGCCAAGTTATCAATTTTGCATTCGTATATCATGAGGCTAACACGATAAGACTATTATGTCCAGGGAAGTCGAGACTATTTCCAAACCAAAATTGTCCTAGACCGGCACCAGGAATCGAACCCATCATGGTCTTGCTTTATAGTCGCGCGTCTTACACGGCTAAGGAGGGCCCCCACAACTACATAGTTCCAATTTCCATCTCACTGCAACAAATTCATCTCATCATATTTATTTTTTTTTGTTTCAGAGCTTTTTTTAATTTTAGACCAACTAAGGAAAGAAAAAAACAACTGCAAACTGCGTGTTGGCGTACAGTTTAAACGGTTTTGTTTAAAAGTTCATCGAACAGTTTTGGGATTCTCGAGCGAAAGCACGGAAGGCCTCACTAAACAATATTAAGTCCTGTCGAATTCCCGCCATTGACTACTGTGCCGTTTTCAAATTTAAATCCCTGTGGGAGGCCGGGTCAGCAATGCGGTAAGCCAGGGGACGATTCCCAATAATCAAAGTGTGATTAATCCCACACTAGAAAAACATTTTCAACGGCGTATTTGTTTGCGAAGCAGTTTGGGGCAGCGCCCACTAATTTCATTGCTTTAGTTAGAAAGCGTCACCGAACCCACCACCACCGCCGCCGCCGTTTACCGAAAACGGTTCCGATTTCCGAACAAATCAATTGAAAACGGAGCGGGCCATTTGGCATAAAGTCATTTGGCATAACGCCATTTGGCATAAGGTCATTTGGCATAAAGGCCATTTGGCATAACGGTCATTTGGCATAACGGACATTTGGCATAATTGTGACCAGCGTCAAAAGTAAGGGTCGTTTGGCATAACGGACACTTGGCATAACTTTTCTTTGCGTTCGCTGAATGGTGACTAAGTGGTGCGGGAAACACCCCGGAATTGTAAATATAACACCCGTCGATAACAATATTAAAAATACATTATCCTCTCGTGGAAAGAATGCATTTGCAATGCAATGCAAAAGTAGGCGCATGCCCGGATTTGAGCAATGGTGGATGTAATCCCTTCTTTAGAAGTAGGCGTGTGGCTGGATTATGGCAATGGAGGATATGATACCTTATTTACAAGTAGGCGTTTGCCCGAATTAAGGTCATGGTCGATGCGATCCCTTGGATCGTGAGAATGCGCTCGCATGGATTGTGAGAATGGAGGATGTGATCCCTTTTTTAAAAGTAGGCGCTTGCCCGGATTATGACCATGGTAGATGTGATTCCTTCTTTAAAAGAAGTCGCTTGCCTGGATTGCGACAATGGTGGATGTGATCCCTTCTTTAAAAGTAGGCGCATGCTCGGATTAAGGCCATGGTGGATGCAATCCCTTCTTTAAAAGTAAACGCTTGCATGGATTATGGCAATGGAGGACGTGATCCCTTATTTAAAAGTAGGTGCTTGTTTGGATTATGACAATGGTGGATGTAATCCCTTCTTTAGAAGTAGGCGTGTGGCTGGATTATGGCAATGGAGGATATGATACCTTATTTACAAGTAGGCGCTTGCCCGAATTAAGGTCATGGTCGATGCGATCCTTTGGATCGTGAGAATGCGCTCGCATGGATTGTGAGAATGGAGGATGTGATCCCTTTTTTTAAAGTAGGCGCTTGCCCGGATTATGACCATGGTGGATGTGATTCCTTCTTTAAAAGAAGTCGCTTGCCCGGATTACGACAATGGTGGATGTGATCCCTTCTTTAAAAGTAGGCGCATGCTCGGATTAAGGCCATGATGGATGCGATCCCTTCTTTAAAAGTAAACGCTTGCATGGATTATGGCAATGGAGGATGTGATCCCTTTTTTAAAAGTAGGTGCTTGTTTGTTTTATGACAATGATGGATGTGATTCCTTCTTTAAAAGAAGGCGCATGTCCGGATTGGGGCAATGGTGGATGTGATCCCTTCTTTAAAAATAGGCGCTTGCACGGATTATGGCAATGGAAGGTTTGATTCGTTCTTTAAAAGTAGGCGCTTGCCCGGATTGAAGCAATGTTAGATGTGATCCTTTCTTTAAAAGTAGGCCCTGCCCGGATTATGGCAAATGTATAAGTAGGCGCTAACCGGGAATAAATCAATGGTAGATGTGATCTCTTCCCCGAGTAGCACAATTCAGATTGATTTTGTTGCAGTTACTCATTTTATTTTTATTCCTTTCTTTATTTGTTAGGCACTCTGTGTTACTCTGTATACTGTGCCGAGATTTTTTTTATTCTTTATTATAGGGATTTTTAAGTGCAGTACAAAGTTCATCACTTAACTGTGCCGAGATCTACTGTAGTATTCTGAAGCCAGAATCCACACAGAATCTATTTTTATTATTTATTGTTGTTGTCGCTGCTGGGCCATCTCACCGGTAGTCCATTGTGTCCATTTGTCCGTGTCGTGAATCCAATGATCGTTGCATTGTTCGGTTGCCATTTATCCGGGTACGTTGGAGGAAAGCCTCCGAATAGAACAATTTGCCAGTCGTTGTCAGGCAGTCGTAATGGTAAGGGCGCTCCCCAATACGCCATAGGCTGCGCATCCGGCGACTGACGGGGGTTTGGTGGAGGGGCTGGTAATCGAACCCATGACCATTCGCTTGTGAGGCGAACGGGTAGCCAACTACGCTACGGGACCCCCTCAACAGTTACTCATATGTGACTTGATTGGTTTTAGTAACTCGTCTACGACAAGTGTATTGCTTCAGTTTTAAAGTTAGGCGCTTGCCCGGATTAAGGCAATGGTGGATTTGATCCGGTCTTAAGGCGCATGCCCGGATTGAAGCAATGGTGGATGAAATCCCTTCTTTAAAAGTAGGCATGTGGCCGGAATAAGTCAATGATGGAAGCAATTCTGCCGTTTTGTTATTTCATTCTTCCGGAAAATGTCTACCATCATCATCAGTCTAAGATGCATCAGTCTAAATTTTCAGAAAACAGCCTCGACCTTCTTTATCTACGCTAAACATTACATGAAATATCCCTTTCGCTTTCACAGTTCAAAATTATGCCAAATGTCCGTTATGCCAAATGACCCACTCTTTTCTTGCAGTTCTAAATTATGCCAAATGTCCGTTATGCCAAATGACCATTATGCCAAATGGCCTTTATGCCAAACGACCTTATGCCAAATGGCGTTATGCCAAATGGCTTTATGCCAAATGACCCAGACCCATTGAAAACTACTATCCATGTTATTGAATTCACATTTTTGGCTGCGTGTGCGTTTGTGTGCGCCGCCAATGTGTGTCAGTGCCATGGAAAAGCGAGCCCCATCAGTCGGGTTCCATACACATTTCAATTTAGATTAAAACAAAATTAATTATTCGATCCGAAAATGTTTGCGTATTTATGTTTGATGCGGGTGATTTGGTTCGTGGTTGAATCGTTATTCCGGGTAGGTTCAAATACAGGTTAGTTGGAGAAGACATGTCCTAAAGAAAAGCAAACAGGTAAATTAGAAAACTATGAATAGATGCTTTGTGAATCAATTAAATCAGTATCAGAACAATACTTGCACGATGATCATATTTTTCCATCTGAATCCTCAATTAAAAGGTTACTGATCCGCATTTCTCTTTCTAATGAAAATCGAAAACCATTCGTCGCACTCCATTGAACAGCCATTACTTGGAGCAAAGTTCGACGATCCGTGCGTCGCATCAGCGCGACTCATTGCCCCCAACGATAAAGCGCTCGGCAACGACCGTATTGCAAGCGCCTCTGATTGCACTCCTGGGATGTGCATCCTGTAATCGAATTTGATGGGATTCCATTTGGCCAAGGGGAAAATTAATAACAAATCATTGTTGAGTCGAGTGCACACACCGGTTGTTGGGTAGCGCGCAGTTAGCTACCGTGCACCACCAGAGCGTGTCACATCTGACGTTCGTTCCACCCACCACACGGTAGCTCGTCCATCTCTGCGCTAACGAGCGCCTATAATGATGCAAATGAGAGGTGAGGATTGATAACGCGATGCACCAACAACAGCACTCTAAACAGTGAGCAATCGTGACGAGGTAGCGCTGTTCCCGGTGCTTAATTAACATGGGGATTGTTGGGAAGCAAGCTGGACGTAACTCAAGAGCCCCTCCATCTCGGGCAGAATGATGGTTATCAACGACAGTGGCAGTATCTGTCAGTCTCTGATTGGACCTGTTGAGTTATGTGTTTTTGCTCTTCGGAAAATTGGTTCTGCTTGTAGATTAGTTTATTGTGAAGTAACCGCCACTTCAAGTCTATTATGAAATTTATGAAAAATAATAAAATAAAAAGAAAATAACGGACATTATAAAATAAAAGAAAACAATACAAAAAATACCTTGAAATGGAAATAAAAACTTTAAAATCTATGAAAATAATGAATGTTAAAAAAGGAAAAGAAAACTGAAAAAATTCAAAGCTATGAGAATGTTTAAATGATAAAAGAACAAAATTTTAAATTTTATCCTGATTTATAAAAAAAGGAACTAATAACGGAAATTAAAAAAATAAAACAAAATATGGAAAATCAAAAAAAATTTGAAGATTTTAAACAGGTAGAAATTTATGGAAAAAATGTGAAAGGTTTGAAACTTACGAATACTACAAAAATTGTAAAAACTATAAAGATGCCGAATATTTTGATTTGTTTTAAAACTTTGCACAACCAAATCAAGATTTTTTTTTAAATCATGAAAAAATGCAAAACCTACTATTGAAGAAAGCCTATCCACCATTGCTTTATTCCGGACCAACGCATACTTCCAAAAAATTAATCACATCCAAGGTGCATTATTCACAGTAGATGTGCTTTAATATTTATTGCCTTTTTTTTTAAACTCTACAAATTTTTTTTTATGAAAATATGAAAAAATTTGAAAAAAATAAAACTTTTATTTTTTTCCTAAAATTTATAGTTTTTTTTTAATTTTGCATATTTTGAAGATATTCAAAATTTTCAAAATTTAGCAGCAACCCATCAAAAAATTTGAAAAAGTGTTTTTTGAGCCACCTTAATGTAAGTATTATCTGAATAAATAATAAGCAAATAGCTCGATAACATAACAGGGGCAGCAGGGACTATGTCCAAGGGCTTGACGATCCCTCCCCAGGCCATCTGCGAGTTGCCTGCCTAGGATGTGGTGGGGTTTGACAGTGGGTCCTGTTAAACCTCTATAAAAAGCTGCATGTATCCGCAAGTAGGCTCCGCCAAAGCGACCGTGTGCCGCTCAAAGCGCACAAGCCCAAGTCCTGGTGTTAGGTGGGACGCTAAACAGCCCTGACACGACGGCCCTCCGACGAGACAGGAGGTTTGCACAGGCCCAATAAGCCGCCTTTAAAAACAACTATTACGAACGACATAGAAGATAATACGACTCGATACAATCGGCAACGACCTAGGCAACGAATAAAGGATCACGATTGGAAGCTTGGAACATGGAACTGCAAGTCGCTAGGCTTCGCATGTTGCGATAGGATAATCTACGATGAATTACATCCCCGCAACTTCGATGTCGTAGCGCTGCAGGAAATCTGCTGGACAGGACAGAAAGTGTGGAAAAGCGGGCATCGAGCGGCTACCTTCTACCAAAGCTGTGGCACCACCAACGAGCTGGGAACCGGCTTCATAGTGCTGGGAAAGATGCGCCAACGCGTGATTGAGTGGCAGCCAATCAACGCAAGGATGTGCAAGCTGAGGATAAAAGGCCGTTTCTTCAACTATAGCATCATCAACGTGC
This sequence comes from Armigeres subalbatus, assembly GCF_024139115.2. Taxonomy (NCBI): domain Eukaryota; kingdom Metazoa; phylum Arthropoda; class Insecta; order Diptera; family Culicidae; genus Armigeres; species Armigeres subalbatus. The sequence goes on along the minus strand of NC_085139.1, from coordinate 201,638,951 downwards.
ACTGCCCACACGAAGGGAGATCCGAAGAGAGAAAGAAGCGTTCTATGCGCAGCGGGAGCAGACATACGATGGATGCCCACTGCGGGACGTCAAAATCGTCATCGGTGACATGAACGCTCAGGTAGGAAGGGAGGAAATGTATAGACCGGTCATCGGACCGAATAGTCTGCATACCGTATTGAACGACAACGGCTAACGATGCATAAACTTTGCAGCCTCCCGTGGAAGCACTTTCTTCCCCCGCAAGAATATCCACAAGGCCACATGGATATCACCTAATCAAGTAACGGAAAACCAAATCGACCACGTTCTAATCGACGGTAAATTCTTCTCCGACATCACGAACGTACGCACTTACCGCAGTGCGAATATTGAATCCGACCACTACCTCGTCGCAGTATGTCTGCGCTCAAAACTCACGACGGTGATCAACACGCGTCGGAGTCGTCCGCCGCGGCTTAACATTGGGCGGCTACAAGACGGTAGATTAACCCAAGACTACGCGCAGCAGCTGGAAGTGGCACTCCCAACGGAAGAGCAGCTAGGCGCAGCATCTCTTGAAGATGGCTGGAGAGATATTCGATCCGCCATTGGAAGCACCGCAACCGCTGCACTAGGCACGGTGGCTCCGGATCAGATAAACGACTGGTATGACGGCGAATGTGAGCAGTTAGTTGAGGAGAAGAATGCAGCATGGGCGAGATTGCTGCAACACCACACGATGGCGAACGAGGCACGATACAAACGGGCGCGGAACAGACAAAACCCGATTTTCCGGAGGAAAAAGCGCCAGCAGGAAGATCGAGACCGTGAAGAGACGGAGGAACTGTACCGCGCTAATAACGCACGAAAGTTCTATGAGAAGTTGAACCGTTCACGTAAGGGCCACGTGCCACAGCCCGATATGTGTAGGACATAAACGGGAACCTTCTTACAAACGAGCGTGAGGTGATCCAAAGGTGGCGGCAGCACTACGAAGAGCACCTGAATGGCGATATGGCAGACAACGGTGGCGGTATGGTAATGAACCTAGGAGCACGCGCGCAGGACATGCGACTTTCGGCTCCGAATCTCCAGGAAATCCAGGAGGAGATCGGCCGGCTGAAAAACAACAAAGCCCCTGGAGTTGACCAACTACCAGGAGAGCTGTTTAAACACGGTGGTGAAGCACTGGCTAGAGCGCTGCATTGGGTGATTACCAAGGTTTGGGAGGATGAGGTTCTGCCGCAGGAGTGGATGGAAGGTGTCGTGTGTCCCATCTACAAGAAGGGCGATAAGCTGGATTGTAGCAACTACCGCGCAATCACATTGCTGAACGCCGCCTACAAGGTACTCGCCCAAATTGTATGCCGTCGACTAACACCAATTGCAAGAGAGTTCGTGGGGCAGTTCCAGGCGGGATTTATGGGTGAACGCTCTACCACAAACCAGGTGCTCGCCATACGTCAGGTATTGCAGAAATGCCGCGAATACAACGTGCCCACACATCATCTATTTATCGACTTTAAAGCCGCATATGATACAATCGATCGGGACCAGCTATGGCAGCTAATGCACGAAAACGGATTTCCTGATAAACAGATACGGTTGATCAAGGCGACGATGGATCGGGTGATGTGCGTAGTTCGAGTTTCAGGGGCATTCTCGAGTCCCTTCGAAACGCGTAGAGGTGATGGTCTTTCGTGTCTGCTATTCAACATCGCTTTGGAGGGAGTAATATGAAGGGCAGGGATTGACACGAGTGGTACGATTTTCACGAAGTCCGTCCAGTTATTTGGTTTCGCCGACGACATTGATATCATGGCACGTAACATTGAGAGGATGGAGGAAGCCTACATCAGACTGAAAAGCGAAGCTAAACGGATTGGACTAGTCATCAACACGTCGAAGACGAAGTACATGATAGGAAGAGGCTCAAGAGAGATCAATGTGAGCCACCCACCACGAGTTTCTATTGGTGGTGACGAAATCGAGGTGGTTGAAGAATTCGTGTACTTGGGCTCACTGGTGACCGCCGATAACGATACCAGCAGAGAAATTCGGAGACGCATTGTGGCTGGAAATCGTACGTACTTTGGACTCCGCAAGACGCACCGATCGAATAGAGTTCGCCGCCGTACCAAACTGACTATCTACAAAACGCTTATAAGACCGGTAGTTCTCTACGGACACGAGACCTGGACGATGCTCGTGGAGGACCAACGCGCACTGGGAGTTTTTGAAAGGAAAGTGTTGCATACCATCTATGGTGGGGTGCAGATGGCGAACGGTACGTGGAGGAGGCGGATGAATCACGAGTTGCATCAACTGTTGGGAGAACCATCCATCGTTCAAACCGCGAAAATCGAAAGACTGCGGTGGGCCGGGCACGTATCCAGAATGTCGGACAGTAATCCAGTGAAAATGGTTCTCGACAATGATCCGACGGGAACAAGAAGGCGAGGTGCACAGCGGGCAAGGTGGATCGATCAGGTGGAGGACGACTTGCGGACCCTCCGCAGACTGCGTGGTTGGCGTAGTGCAGCCATGGACCGAGCTGAAAGGAGAAGTCTTTTATGTGCAGCACAGGCCACTCCGGCCTTAGTCTGATGATAAATAAATAAAAGATTTTTTGCCCAAAAATAATATGGGCAATAAAATAAAATCTGGATAATTTTGAGAACTTTGGAAATATTCCTTAACAAATGCGAGGAGTTTTTTTTTATTTTACTTTTTTTTATATTTACTTTTTATTATCCCTTTTTGGCCTTCCGGAGACCAATAGGACATAATGTTTATTAAATATTTGTAATGCCCTAATCAAAAAATAATTCTTTTTCTTCTTCTTCTTATTGTCCCACACTGGGACAGAGCCGCTTCGCAGCTTAGTGTTCATTAACACCCAAAAGGCCAAGCTCTTTGAGAAAGCGATTTTTGATTTCATAACTTTTTTATTTTTTGTCCAATCTAGATGAAATTTTGACACAAGGTCCAATTTTTATTCTAGTTTTGGCTGCACATTGAGTTTTTTGGAATTTCTGGATGGTTCCGGAATTATTCCAGATTCCCTTGGGGTACCAGCAAACTGGTGTTTGGGGTATTTCGCTAGTTACTCAATTTTTCTCCATGGAACCCATATCAAACAGTATAAAACAATATTGCCCCACTAATAACGAGTCTTATAGCGATTTTTCCGAAAGTTGGTCTTCCATACGGACATCCCCAGGAAGTTTCCAAATGTCCCCACACACTTAAAATAAATCGCAGATTTCTGTGAAATTTCACCGAAATCTCAACAGCAGAACTGTTCGGTGAATAATTTTACAGATTTTCGGTGGTTTTGACAGTTGAACAAAGGAAAAATTGTCGAAAATTTGGTAAAATAATTACCGAACAGTTCTGCTGTTGAGATTTCGGTGAATTGAAGCAAAATTCACCGAAATCTGTGAAATGATTTAAGTGTGCAGGGAACCTGTAAAGGGGACAATTTCGATTTTGCTCCGAAACATGTCGTGTGACGGCTCTTTCTTCACAATTTTCCATGAATATACTCGCTGTTGTTATAAAAGTGGTCTATAGACGATAACTGGTATCACCCCTTGTAGCAGCTTCCATATTTGTGTGTAGCACTAACCTATCCTTCATCTCTTCGTTGAAAAACTCCATAAATGCTTTTTTATGTGAACTTATTTTACTTAAACTTAGATTGAAACTTTTGTCACGTTCAAGTTTTGCATCATTTTTACGAACTTTGGAAGGTCGCTTTGTTGACCACTTAAAATCTCTTGATTTGTTAAAAAATATCATTTCATCCTCTTTGTATGCAAACGGATGCTCTTCAAAAAGCTCTTTGTCGCTATTCAGATCACAGACGAATTCGTCAACATCAGAATGCACGTTGACTAGATCCGACTCCGATGAGCTCTCCATTTTTACAACAGGTCAATCTCAATATCGCTTGACAACTGGATTTGAAAATTTTATCGATTCGAAGAAAAATAAGATTTAATCCTTTTTTGCATCTATATACTGTCGCAACCGGCTTCTATTTGCAAAAGGCTGTAAATGATGTATCACCGAATACTTTGTGTTTCATCGATGCCCACATAATATAATACAATGGGATTATAGAATTCCAAAAATTTTGACGATGCCAGTCATTGTTTTTGATTTGACAAATAGAAACAGACTTCGCTATAATTCACGCTTGACATCGTGAACATATTCGAAAGAAAGTAGCATTACGGTATTCGTTAGAATGTTTAGAGTAAAATCACAACCAAAGGCTGATTGTTTCATATTTACGATGGGAATTTTAAATAGGTAATGAAGCATTCTGTCATTTCTACCTGATATTCCGTATATTGTCCCTTACGATATCCTACTAGCCTTTCGCTGCTGGAAGTAGCCTCGGAGTAATCTAAATGTGCACACATATAAATAGTTTAAAGAACTAGTGATGCTGTCTTGAAGTCGGAGGAAAAGTAAATTTTCAACCAGGACTTACTGGGGAATCTGAGGAGCAGAATTATGATATTTCAGATATTCAAGAAAAAACAGAACTGTGTGAAAGTTTATTGAAAATAATTATGGCATTCATACATACATATATTTTTTCCCTTAACACGGTAATCACTTTGATGTAGTGTGTTACGGTTTACGATATATCGTATTTAGTCCTCGCTACCAACAGCAGTCTCAGAAATTAAACATAACTAATGTTACCCTGCAGATAATTTGAGGCTTGAATTTCGAATCCCGTTGGAGGATAAACTGCATACAACGGAAGCACCTTTTAAAGCAATTAGTTTAAAAAAACCTCGATGCCCGTATCCGCTGAACTGACTACTGGAAAATTGAGTTGGGGATTTAAATACACCCAGGTTTTTTTACACGGTTGGAATTCATTAATTTCCTGGTTAACCCGAACTTTCACAGCTTTTTAAATACCACCTTAATTTTCTTTGATTTTTTGTGAATTTTTTCGTGGGGTTAACTCATTATTTCATTGACGCTGAAGGTCTCAAACGACTAAAACCAAACCGTGTAAAAAAAAACCTGGGTGTACGTACTAACTCTTCATGAACTTGAACTTATTATTACAGCATTTGTTTTTCAGTCTATATTACATATTACAGAATATTGTGTATTTGGACAACATATTTTATTCCTGTGAGTCTTTTTCAAATAAATTATGTACTTGTGAGGACATTATTTCTACAGGTTTTATCGCCATAGCTGATTTTTAGTCTATAGCTGGTTCGGTATAGGTTCGAATAGAATCGATTTGTCGAGTATCGCGCATTTGTGCGCCCTCATGCAGCATGAAAAGATAAATCTTAAGAGCGGGAAATTTTTGACAACTAAGTAACTGCAAAATATTTTGGCTCATGGGAATATTTTCAAAATACCTCTTCACTCGCTTGAGAGCAAAAAAAAAAGACTCTATCAGCAGCGCCCAGGTCTATAGTACATTTTTTGCAGCGGACATGACACGAGAAATTGTTTTTTCGCCATAGCACCTTTCGGCTCAGTTTATCATATGCTGACCGATTCTGTAATTTCGATCTTATGTTTTTTATGATCGAGGCTTAGTGAACAATAGCTTGTCGTAAAAAATTAAGGTGAAGTTCTGAGAAAAACCCTATTGGCATCCTGATCAGCATCGGCTCGAATGGTTTTCTGAACAGAATTTATTTAGGATTCTGAAAAGAATATGTTCGCGATTCTGAAAAGAATACGTTCGCGATTCTGAACAAAGTGGCCAAACTGACCCATGACCACTTTTATAAGAATTGCGAATCTATTCATAACAAATTGTGAAGAAAGAGCCGTCGAGTGACATGTTTCGGAGCAAAATCGAAATTGTCCCCTTTACAGGTTCCATGGGGGAATTCCGGACGCCACGAGAGCGGCCAAACTGACCATATACCATTTTTAAAACAACAGCGAGTATATTCATGAAAAATTGTGAAGAAAGAGCCGTCGCACGACATGTTTCGGAGCAAAATCGAAATTATCCCCTTTACAGGTTCCCTGGGGACATTTGGAAGCTTCCTGGGGATGTCCGTATGGAAGACTAACTTTCGAAAAAATCGCTATGAGACTCGTTATTGGTGTGGCAATATTGTTTTATACTGTTTGATATGGGTTCCATGGAGAAAAATTGAGTAACTGGCGAAAAACCCCAAACACCAGTTTGCTGGTACCCCAAGGGAATCTGGAATAATTTCGGAACCATCCAGAAATCCCGAAAAATTCAATGTGCAGATAAAAATTAGAATAAACATTGGACCTTGTGTCAAAATTTCATCAAGATTGGACAAAAAATAAAAAAGGTAAGATTTTTTCAAAATCATAAATCGCTTTCTCAAAGAGCTTGGCCTTTTGGGTGTTAAGCACTTCCACAGTTATTAACTGCGAGGTTTCTAAGCCAAGCTACCATTTTTGCATTCGTATATCATGAGACACGATGATACTTTTATGCCCATGGAAGTCGAGACAATTTCCAATCCGAAAATTGCCTAGACCGGCACCGGGAATCGAACCCAGCCACCCTCAGCATGGTTTGCTTTGTAGCCGCGCGTCTTACCGCACGGCTAAGGAAGGCCATAATTAATAAATAATTAATAAATGAACAATTAATAATAAATAAAATAATTTATTTATTTAAAAAACGGAAGAATTTTTTTATATTCTACAATATCTGTATTGGGAAATGGATTGTGAGTGCTTCGTGTCTGATTTAGACATTTTGGGCTTCCTTCGTTATTTTTAGGAGGTCCTTCGTTGGTTGAAAGCACCAGTCTAACGTACTGAGGGTCGTGGGTTCGAGTCCCATCGAAGGAAAGTGGTTACAGCCATCAAATTTTTCAATTCAAAAATTCTACATAACATACATGTTCACATCAGAATTTTTCAAAACATTGTAAATCAATGATCATAGAAGATTTTAAAATTCAGGAAATGTTTTATTCTTTTCGGGAAATTCCAAATTTTTAAAAATTTTCAAGCATTTTTATTTTTTTTTTATTTGTCAAATTTGAAAAAAAAAATTGAAAAATCGAAATTAAAACATTTATATTTTTCAACAAAATCAAAACTTCTTATAAATTTAAAAACAAATTTAAAATTTTAACAAATTCAAAAGTTCAAATATTGTACATGAAATAAAAATTTGGAAATTCTAGCTAATTTCTTAAATTTTAAAGATTAAAAAAAATGGAGACATTTAATATAAAAAGAATATAAAAGTTCTTCCATCAAAAACTATTGTAAATTTTAAATACATTCAAATTTTTGGAAGCTATTTTTGTTTTAATTTTTTTAAGTTATATAAAATAAATTAAAGGAAAATAATCTGTATTATTTTAAAAAAATCATTAATTTTCGGATCAGAAAAAATATTAATACTTTAGAAATTTTCAACTTTAAAAATTCAAAGAATTTGACAAAATAAGTTTTGGAGGTATTTATATTTTTAATTTTTCCAAAATCTCAAATACCATTGAAAAAATTATTTTTATTTTTTTTAAATTGTTTGAATTTTATTTCAAATTTGTGATTATTAGAGAATAACAAAATAAATATCTCGAATGAAAATAAAATAAAATTTGGTACATTTTAGGATTTCCAAATATTTTGAAAATGTTTTCAAATATTTTTAAATGTTTTGAAAAAAAGAGTTGCAAATTTAAAAAAATAGAATTTTTTTAAAATGTTTCGAAAATTTTGAAAATTTTGGTTTGTTTATGAAAATTTAAAAATTTAAACTTTCAAGTTTATGGAAAATAATGATAAAAAAAAATATTATAAAATGAAAATTTTTGTTTTTTTGTAATGTACTAAATTTTTCTCTCATTTTTCTTAATTTAGGCCGTTATAAATATTTAATTAACATTATGTCCTACTGGTCTTCGAAAGGTCAAGGCCTATAATAAAAAAATTATATTAAAATGAAAAAAAAATAAAAAAAAACTTCGAAAGGTCAAGGCCTATAATAAAAAAAAAAATAATAAAATGAAAAAAAATAAAAAAAAACTTCTCGAATTTGTTAAAGAATGTTATAAAAATCCTCAAAATTAGCCGAATTGTATTATGTTGCTCCTTCAAAATATTATTTTTTGAACGTCTAAGACGAGCTAAGTACTTTCCATTTAATTCCACTACGTTTTGTTATCTTTGCAGATACGTATTTCGACCGCAACTGTGTGGTCGTCTTCAGTGTCTCGTACTTGACTCGACTTCGAGATACATTCACTAAACATTCCACTAAAAAGAGCTTAAAATATTCTTTCTGATTATTTTTTGGCAGAAAATCCAAGGTGGGGGGGGAGACAAAATTGTTTTTAAATATTTGTATCGGCCTTACATTGTTATTTACAACTAGCCGGCGAAATTTATCTCGCCCAAAACATTTTTTTTATTTGTCTTAATTTGTATGGAAACCTCCTCTTATAGAGCGGGGAGGGGTCTCAAACAATTATACCTACATTTTTTTTTCAAAAATCTCCATGTGCTAAATTTATTTCCAAATGCGTGATAAGTTCTCAAGCTATGCAGAAATGTATGTACCCCTTTGTATGGGAGCCCGCCCTTCCAGAGGAGGAGGGGTCTCGAACCATTTTAAGAACCTTTCCCGGTCCAAAAATATCCCTGCATAAAATTTTCACTACGATCGTTCAAGTAGTTTCCGAGCTAAAAGGGTCAAATAGACAGAAATTCATTTTTATGTATATAGAAGATTATGTATATAGATATCCATTATCTGGACTTTTTAAAATTTGCAAACTTTTACATCTTGTTAGAATTTGAAAAGTTTTTGAAAAAAAATGTTTTTTTAAATGCATTTAATTTTTTTTTAATTTAATTTTTCTAAAACTTTTGATATTTTGAAAATAAAAAAAATAAAACCTGAAATTATGGAAGCTTTTCAAAACTTTCAAAAGATTTTAAAATCTTCAAACTAAAATAATGAAAATATGATGAAAATGAAAATTTAATTAGTTAGCAGAACCATTTTTTCATATTTGCAATTTGATGTTTGCTCTGCGATTCGATTCCATTTGGACCATCATTAACCTCTTTTCGAAGGATGAAGTATTCTACATGCCACATTCGTTGGATTAGTTCTCGAGTTACGCAGATTTTTTTTCTATTTGTGTGGAAACCCACCCTTTTAAATGGAGAAAGTTCTTTCTCTCACCCGGACTCAAAACCCTTGCATATACATTTCCACGACGATCGATTCAATAGTTTCCGAACCTATAAGGGAGAGGCAGACAATTTTTTTTAATGTACAAAGATAAAGAAAATATGGTGTCAGGCCATTAGGCCGAAGGCCATTTGGCCGAAGGTCATTAGGCCGAAGGCCATTTGGCCGAAGGTCATTAGGCCGAATGGTCATTAGGCCGAATTAGCAAAAAGAAGCAAAAATTTAAAAATGAGAAGTGCTTTCTTCACGTTACCCCTTGTTTCTTCTTGCTTCTTCCTTCTTTTATCTCTCTTCTTCCTTTTTTTCTTTTTCGCTCTTCCTTCTTGCTCCTTTCTATTTCCTTCTTCTGTACTATTTTTGTCTTCTCCTTTCTTTCTTCATATTTCTGCATTCCTCTTCCTTCTTTCTTCCTTCATTCTTCATCTTCCTTCTTTTTTCTTCTTTTCCCCACCCTTCTTCTTTCTACTTTCTTCTTCTTGTTTCCTTCTTCTTTCTCCTTTCTTCTTTCTTCCTTCCCTCCTTCTTTTTTTATTCTTCTTTCTTTTTCTTTTTTCCTTTTTGCTTCTTTTTTTCTTCTTCCTTCTCAATTATTCCTTCTTTCTTCTTCATTTTTCCTTCTTCGCTTTTTTCTCCCTTCTAACTTCTTCCTTCTTCCTTATTCTTCATTCCTTCTTCCTTCCTCTTTCTTCCTTCTTCTTTCTACCTTCTTTCATTTTTCTTCTTCCTTCTTTCTTCCTTCTTCATTCTTCCTTCTTCTTTCTTCCATTTTCCTTCTTCCTTGTTCCTTCTTTCTTCCTTCTTTTTTCTTCCTTCTTCCTCCTTCCTCCTTCCTTCTTCCTTCTTCCTTCTTCTTCCTTCGTTCTTCCTTCTTTTTTCTTCCTTCTTCCTTCCTCCTTTTTCCTTCTTCCTTCTTCTTTCTTCCTTCTTTCTTCTTCCTTCTTCCTTTTTTTCTTCCTTCTTCCTTCCTCCTTCTTCTTTCTTCCTTCTTTCTTCTTTCTTCCATTTTCTTCTTTCTTTCTCCCGTCTTCTCTCTTTCTTATTCTTTCTTTCTTCTTCCATCTTCCTTCTTCCTTCTTCCTTCTTCCTTCTTCCTTCTTCCTTCTTCCTTCTTCCTTTTTCCTTCTTCCTTCTTCCTTCTTCTTTCTTCCTTCTTTCTTTATTTTCTCTACTTCCTTCCTCCTTCTTCCTTCTTTATTCTTCCTACTTCCTTCTTTATTTTTTATTTTTCCTTCTTCCCTTTTTATTCTTCCTTATTTCTTTTTCCTTCTTCCCTCTTCTTTCCACCTTCTTTCACCTCTCTTCTTCTTTGTTCTTCCTTAATCTTCCTTCTTCTTTCTTCTTTCTTCCGTTTTCTTCCTCCTTTCTCCCGTCTTCTTGCTTTTCTATCCTTTTTTCTTCCTTCTTCCTCCTTCCTTCCTTCTTCCTTCTCCCTTCTTCCTTCTTTATTCTTCCTTCTTCTTCTTCCTTTTTTCTTCTTCCTTCTTCTTTCCACCTTCGTTCACCTCTCTTCTTCTTTCTTCTTCCTTCTTCTTCCTTCTTTCTTCCGTTTTCTTCCTTCTTTCCCTGTCTTCTTTATTTCTTATTCTTTTTTTCTTCCTTCTTCCTTCTTTATTCTTCCTTCTTCATTCTTCCTTCTTCCTTCTTCCTTACTTCACACAACTCATTTCTCACTCCCAAGTTCTCTGTAAATTTTGAGAAATCCGTTGTATTTGTTCTATTTTTATGTTTTGTTTTTCTCTTCATAATACCGTTAAAAGCTCTGTGATATGTCCTTTCCAAAACGTCCTACCATTTGATAGCATCTCCGTTTTCTACCCCAACTTCTGTTCGAACTATCGGTTCGATAGTTAATTAAACGCTAAACCCGGACTAATACCAAGGTTATGACAATTTCAAAATTCAATTTGGCTTTCCAATTTATGAGCGACGTCACGGGTCAAATTGTCAATCACCGATCGGGCATCGGCATTCGTGCCAGTAACTCGACTGGATGGGAATTAAAACTGTAATAGCCTATTTTATTGCGTCATCAGCTTTTCCTCGCTGGTCAATCGAGAACCACCGCTGACCCAAAACCAATACGATGCAGGCGGCACCACCAGCTGATATTTCGTATTGTGGATTATTGGCAGTGGGTTTCTGTCGGTGGACCGACGGATATTTTGGACGCAAAAACCGCAACCTCGGCAGGATTGATTTCTGTTTGTTTTTCTGTCGGAATATTTACCCCATACCGAGTGAAACCACCGCGGTTAAATTGAAAGCCATATTGGATTGTGCACGGTGAGGAGGACCCGCTTCAATGGATTTGTCGCTTTTTAAACTTGGGTAGTTTTATACAACCGTGTGGTTAATTTGATTAAACGTTATTCCTTGTTCGGTTCATTTGAAACATCTGGACACCTATTTTGACCCTTCAAAACCCTGTCTGTTCGTGTGCTTTTAGGGTCCTGTGCAAGGGAAGCGAATTATTTTTCTAGATGCAATACCCGCTTCATTAATTGATTTTTTTTGCCTTTCATCAATGCTTGTGCATCGTCAATCGAGCGAATTAGCATCAAAGCTCATTAAACCACCATTCGCTCCAGCAGCTTCGCGTTTAACGACTATTTTATAATTAATCAGCAGAACTCCGAACCATTTTCCCGATCAAATTCAATCAAGCGATTATTTTCTTATATGGATGGAGAATTTATTGCAGTTTGCTCTGAGGAGCTTTCACAGAGCTTCCATTCAACCGATGCCCTGGGGAATATTAATAACGAGTTTTGAATTTGCGGCTTAGTGGAGATAACGTTCCTCCGCCTTGACTTTCAACGGAAATAGGGAAAATACACAAAAACCGGAATAGCGTCGAAGGCAGAACGGAATCCCTCACCTGGAAGTTTAACCCGGACAGCAGCAAGAGAATGTGCAAAGTTTCCTGCGGGTGTGCAGCAAAGGTAAACTTTGCTTTTAATTCCATCTTTACCGCAAAGTTAATCCAGCTATTTTTTTTTACGAAACCGCGCTTCAGTTTGCACACAGAGTCAACTGCAAAAACCACTGCGCTACTGTTTGGAGTGAAAACCGCCGTTCGATGGAAAGTTCCCAGCCCATATTCGGTTGCTGGTTCGGTTTGACTTTCGGCCGGGCGTAAGGCCATTATGTCGACCAAGAGCAGAGCAAAACTGAATTTGCCTACCTACTACTTATTCCGTACCGCACCGCACCATGGGCATTGGGTTTTCGGATGGAACGAGTTTTGCACCGAAAAGTCGGTCAAATATTTGTTGACCCGCAACTTACACTCCAGAATTGCGAGATAAAAGAGTTTCGGAAGAAAAGTGCATTCCACAGTTTGCCGGCGATGGAACCAGTACTCGGGCGCGCGCAATGATCGTCGGAGCAGACGCTCCACTCCGAAGACAAACTCATCCTCCGCCCGTACGGCTTAAGCGGAAAGTAAAATAAAGGATTAGTGTCTGATATAAAACTTTATATGAACTTAACCCGCTTTTCCGACTTCATTTGGTGTAGCAGCAGTAGCAGCAGTTGACTCCCAAGTATAACTAAAAACTCATTTTGGATCCGTCCGGTTCAGTGCGACAGCAGCAGCTCAGATGCTGGGAAGTGTATTTTGTTGGAAATTTTCTCTAACTCGCTGTCTCATTTGTATGTTTCGCTCGGTGAAGTGTAACCAACATGGAAGGGATGATGAGATTTTCATGTCTTCGATGTGTTTTTTTTATGGACAAGAACTGCACTTTGGGGAAGTGCACCAATGTGTTGCAAACGCTGAACCCAGGGGGATGCTGGTTCTAAAGGCAATAAGTGCGGAACAGTGACTTCATGTTGGTCGTTGTAGCTGTATCCATAAAAATGAATTTCTGTTTCTCTGATCCTTATAGATTCGGGAAATACTGAACCGATAGACGTAAAAAATTGTATGCACAGGCATTTGGGGCCGGGGGAGGTTCTAATTATGGTTCGAGACCCCTGCCTCTTCTAGAAGGGGGGGGGCATTCAAACGAAAGCGAATTTCTGCATAACTCAAAAATTAATCAAGCAAACAGAATCAAACTTGGCATGTGGAGGTTATCGAAGACAAGAAATCCTGGAATCATTCGATTCAGTCCAATAGGGCCACTATAGCTACAATAGCTCGGACATGATGAAAGCTCTCATCCGCCGTCCACCATCATCCACCGTTTGATAAATAATTGTTTACACCGACTGTTCAGAGGGTATAGGTGCAAGGGAAGGGATTCACATTATACAATAATATTATCCACATATTTATAATATAAGTGCTGTTTGGGACAACATTGTGAAAAATAGAGCTGTACGGTTCTGCAGAAGACGTTTAGCCGGCAGTCATTCAGTCAAAAGGTATTTGGCCAAATGTCACTAGACCAAAACTTGTTTGCCCAAATATGTCATTTGGCATTGGCCGAACAAATTATAAGGCCGAAACCCATCAGGCCGATATTCATTTGGCCAAAAATGTCATTTGGGGTCAAAATGAACATTACGGCCGAAAATGTCATTCGGTCAAATTGATCATTTGTTTGAAAACATCGTTTGGCTGAATATACCATTTGGTCGAACCTATACAGGAGCGAATCCCATTTGACCGAAAAAAGTATTTGGCCGTACCAACTCGGACAGATGTTGGCAGCACCCTCTCAAATTTCAATGAAACTTTCTGGACATGTAAACTACACTACACTACTAGATTCTGCAAGGTTTTAATACTATGATTGTATTATAGATGACCGATTTTTTGTTTGCCAAAGCTTTATACAGATTTTGCAATGCACATTTGTTGTCCGCTGGTTGAGTGAGAATAATATTATACTTTCTCTGAGGGTATTACTTTTTCTTCTTTTAGATCCCCTCCAGGTAAATCGATTCAATTTAACAGAAAAATTGATATATCCGTTCAATTGATTTCTAATGTCAGGCAATAAACTCACCTTTTTGAGACGAACAGTAAACAGACGAATAGATTTCCCAAACAATCAAATATTCTGATGACTGATTTTTAAGTGGTACTTTTACGATATTGAGCTTCATCAATTACTTATCTTTTTGAGAGCGTATGAAAACTTCTAAACTTGAGTTGCAAAGTGTTTGTCTCACCTGAAAAGAAAAGATGAAAAATGAAAAATTAATATTTTATAGGAATAAGCTGCATTATGTGAATTATTATTTATGGCTTGCACCGAAGTCTGTGATAGTAAAGTTGTGCAAAGAGGGTCTGCATGCACTGAATCTGAATGATGCTCATGTTATTATGCTGGCTCCCCCGTAACCAATTTCCGCCTTACCAACAACCATTTCGACATAGTTGTTTCGAAGTCGCAAATGTAAACGAATTGAGTTTATGTCATAGATCGAACCTCCTGGAAATGTACTATATGTAGCATATTCGAAATTGCACAAAATGTTCTTTTTTGACGTAGGACTACGTCTGTGTTTTCTATATTGGGGTACACTTTACGATTGCGAAAATCGGAGACCGTCACGAAAATATGATAGACTTTAAACTTTAATATCTAAGCCGTTTCTCGATGGATTTTCATTTTTTTTGGACCATTCCATCAAGGATGAGTCAACGCTTTTTTGTATTGATATGGAAATACTGATTTTTAACTATTATCAAAAGTAGATAAAAAGTTTAGAAATAGGTCAACCAACCAATCACGTACATGGATCACTAGCACAGACATCAAAAATAAATTACTTGCGGGTTTGGATCTAATCCTCAGTTTGAACAAGATTTTACGCAGAGCAGACACGTCAAAGCGATCGCAGCGGAGTGGACACAGCATCACGAAGGCGCTAATAACATTTTCAAAGGAAATCCATCGCATTGGTGGTGGTGCTCGATGTGTTGCTGCAGATCATTGAACCTCAACGAACCAGATTGTCATATGAAGAAAAGGTTGACCATAACAATAGCACTGCACTATGGTCCAGGATACAGATTTACGCGGAAACATGCATTTTACGCCAAAACTATATTTTTTAGAAAAAACTGTTGTTCTACAAAATTGTTCGAAATAGTAAGGCTATCATCATGGCGCAACCAAAAAATAGGGTGGCCCATCATATAAAAAAAAAATAGAAAATATTTTTTTGTTTCTCGGAATATTGACATGATATGTTCTACAAAGTTGTAGCGCAGTTTATTCAAATCAGTTTTACCAAGAAAACTTTTCTGTAGCTCTCAAGTTGGCTGATTTAGAGCAATTTTACTTAATTGGATTAGGGTGTAACTCACAAAAACAGTATTTTTGATCTACTTTTTTTGTTTTAGATTTCTCGAAAAAGGCGTCTTTAGGTGACTTTTAGAGCTTAAAAATTGCAACTTTTGATATGTTTCACGTCCGTAGAGGACAACCGGTCTTATAAGCGTCTTGTACATGACACATTTGGTGCGGTGGTGAATCTTTTTCGACCGCAGTTTCTTCTGGAGCCCGTAGTAGGCCCGACTTCCACAGATGATGCGCCTTCGTATTTCACGACTAACGTTGTTGTCAGCCGTTAGCAAGGATCCGAGGTAGACGAATTCCTCGACCACCTCGAAGGTATCCCCGTCTATCGTAACACTGCTTCCCAGGCGGGCCCTGTCGCGCTCGGTTCCGCCTACAAGCATGTACTTTGTCTTTGACGCATTCACCACCAGTCCAACTTTTGTTGCTTCACGTTTCAGGCGGGTGTACAGTTCTGCCACCTTTGCAAATGTTCGGCCGACAATGTCCATGTCATCCGCGAAACAAATAAATTGACTGGATCTGTTGAAAATCGTACCCCGGCTGTAACACCAGGCTCTCCGCATGCCACCTTCTAGCGCAATGTAGAACAACATGCACGAAAGTTCAGAACCTTGTCTTAGTCCCCGGTACGATTCGAACGAACTGGAGAGTCTTCACAGAAATCTTCACACAGTTTTGCAAACCATCCACCGTTGCTTTGCTCAGTCTGGTAAGCTTCCCAGGAGGGCTGTTCTCGTACATAATTTTCCATAGCTCTACGCGGTCTATACTGTCGAATGTCGCCTTGAAATCAACGCACAGATGGTGTGTTGGGACCTGGTACTCACGGCATTTTTGAAGGATTCGCCGTACAGTAAAGATCTGGTCCGTTGTCGAGCGGCCGTCAACGTAGCCGGCTTGATAACTGCGTTGCGTTGCGTTGTAACAGAGTATTTCGTAGATTGCATACTGATAGCTGTCATGTATTTTCTTTAACTTTAACCCCAACTGCTTATGGATTACTATTTGGGATTTAATAGCAACCCAATTGGGGGTCAAAAATGATAAAGCATGAAAGCTACCATTGCCGGCCACGCCCATCTTCTCTGTTACTAAGGAAGGGAAGGAAATAATGATATGACATCTACTTAACGAGAGGCCAGCGACTCACCGACGCCTTCATAGATGTCAAGGAGTTGGATGGTTGGTAGGGAATATAGTTTAGGAATATCATCATAAGCAAATGATATAATGCGTTTAACCAGACGTTGGGAGTGACCATGTTAAGAAATTTTTGTCACTCCATTGTTAATTGTCCTGGGATGGGGCGAAGCTATTAAACTTGCCCTGGCTACCCAAGTAGCAAACATGTCCCACATAGATTACTGCAACGGATATGCGACTAGGTTTGGTCACTATCAAGTTGCAACAACCATTTTAGTCTGACTTGTGCTTCTCGGGTAATTAGCCTACCTCTGAAACGAGAAAAAATATAAAATATATTAATTTTCTCTTCCCCTTACGCGATCCCAATTGAAATTATGTACTCATATTAATATATGCCCTTAGTAATAAGCGAAAACCAATATGTAACTTTACAATCACAGAAAATTTTATCGAGAAAATAGGAATATTGAGGAAAGCCAATAACAGTCAACAGTTGGTTGAATCAAAGTTAGTTGTATTCGGAAATTACTCCATCGAAACATCGGATCAACCTATTGCTTCAAACTTATTGTGAGACCCGACACAAATTGAAAATGAAATGAAATCTTCCCCTTCAGCTGTAAGATCGAGAGATCTTGGTAAAACTCGAATACAAAATGTCAAATTTATTTTAATCCACAAAATCGATTTTGTTCGAGAAAAGTTATTCACAGATCTAAAAAGATCTATGCAAAAAAAAAGAACGACAAATTTCAAATGTATGAATAACATAGATGTGTTGCATGACATAAAACGGCAAAAGACTACGGAAAACCCTTCGAACATATCTCTGCGTGGGAAACAATGAATAATTATATGCCTACAGCAGTAATTTATTCAAATGTTCTTGAGGTTAAAAATCAAAAGAAAAAGTAATAAGTAATTAAAAACAGAAACGAGTTCACCAATTTCATTGTCGCTGATTGTCCTTTGTTGCTTCCCATGTTCTTGATGAAACTCATGTTCAGGTTCACTAATTTGGACACACATGACACTTAGGGCACTTTCAATAAGCACTTTTTCCTGAACAAAACACTATTTTGTTTTTCACTTTTCACTTTATCACTATTCACACTCAACTGTTAAGTTGGTTCGGCCGAATTTATTCATTGAAAAAACAAACGGCAGAGTCAACGTAGCCGGCTTGATAACTTCCCACGAACTCATTCACTAATGGTGACATACGTCGGAAGGCATTAAGGCTGGTGATCGCTCGAAACTCTTACACTCCAGCTTGTCGCCTTTCTTGTAGATGGGGCATATAACCCCTTCCTTCCACTCCTGCGGTAGCTGTTCAGTTTCCCACGCAAGTGGCTAGCTTTTCCGAGCCCATCTTGGTGAACTCAGCTCCGATAGCATCCTTACCAGCTGTTGGATGGCATCCTTAACTTCCCTCAAGGTGGGTGCTGGTTGGCTTCCATCGTCTGCTGAACTGACGTAGTCATCTCCTCCCGCTGCCTTGACTTGCACTGCCTGGACTCTCAGCGCCATTCAGATATTCCTCGTAGTGCTGCTTCCACCTCTCGATCACCACACGTTCGTCCTTCAAGATGCTCCCATCCTTATCCCTGCACATTTTGGCCCGCGGCACGAAGCCTTTACGACGTTTTCCACTGATTTTGTAACGTTTTTAACTGGTTCATAGGGTTTTATACCCTTTTGTATAATCTAGGTTGCTTTAAAAAGCCTCAACAGAGAATAAATATTTTAAGAACTATTTGTATTTAGGGCTTTTTATAAAAGTTTAAAAAAAAGTGGATAAAAGCTTAGATTCAAAATGTGTACTAAAACTGATTCTCGGATTAAACGTAAATGGGCCATTTAACGCCAATTGAGATGTACTATGACAAAATAATAATTTAACTACTAGAAGTATGAGTAAGGGCCAAAAACCGCGAAATTTGTAACATAAAGTAATGATTGTCCATTTTACTTTTTTTTCACGTCGGCTAGTGAGCGGTAGTGAGTCCAGTGATCTCCGTTTAATTTTTCTTTTTCTGAGGAGTGTAAATTTAGTTATAATTAAATGCAGTAGAAGCCATGAAAGATTAAGTTTAAAAGTTTAATTAAAAAATAATAATATTATAACCTGCGTGAAGTGATATCTAAATTATTTACTCAAACAGTTCCAGTATTATTAGAATCACCAAGGGCGAACACACGGCTCCTGTGCGTTCTTAATTCTATTCAAAAGGTAAAAAAGTGAAAGAATTCATTTTATTGTATCATTATTCTAACATTCTTTTCGCGTTGGCCATCAGCGTCCAACGGGCGCTTTTTTTATACGGGCATAAAGCTCGTTAGTTTCCGCCATCTTTTCGGCCACCGTGCCAGCTGTGCACTCTCGGTGTGGATTTCCGCTAGGCCCACCAGTTTCCTGGTAGCCAAACGGGGTGAGAGGATAATTACTAGCCTGCTTGCATTCGTTCGTGGACGATCTGGTAGAGTACCGGTCACGCCGACACCCTCCCCCGCAACTTTAACTCGGCCTGAAGAAGCGACGATTTCCCTGGCAACACCGACCGCCCCGAGGCATCCGGGCCCGACCGCCCCTGGTGACGAGAACAGCTACACCGTCCCACATCAGGTCATCGCACGCCATCCGTGCACCCCCGGTTAACGAACCGAATGTTGGTAGCATAAAACCTGCGCAGGTATGTTTCGCCATGGCCAATATACACTCACAACACATACACTGATACACACACGAAAGGAAGATGAATGAATACATGTAAATGAATCCAGCATAAATTACCCTTTTATATTCATTTCATACGCCAAGGTCCCTGTGGTTTCTCAGTCCGTCTGGGTGATGCTGTGTTGAGTTCGCTTTAGTTTTACGTTCACTTCAGGCACGTTTGTGATCTGGCACAATCTACTTAAATCTACAGTCGATTCTCGTTTTTGGTTACACTCCGTTCAATCAACAAATAAACGTTTGAAATCCCCTAGAGAAGAGAACTCATGCTTCTAGTAGCAAGTCGGGCAACATTAATTAACATGACCAGTGGTCTCTCGGTTTAGAGAGTGGCGCATAAGCCGCTGTGTTTGAAGCTTCTTTAGAGCGAGGTTAAGAACGGTTACAATGTGTTGAGCTTCTGATAGAACTTGCATTTTGAGAACGACACAGCTGTTCCATCTCCACGCACTCCGCTTCTTCTAGGTGGCGTTTCTTCTCCTGAAAAAGGCGGGTCTGCTGTCTCTCTTGTTGATTGTTCGTTGTGTATGTTTTTTTTAAGGCAGGCTTGCAGGGCCTGACACCAAACCCCCTAAATTTCCGGAGGACCATTCCTCCTTATTCCCGGTGGACCATGCTGCACAGTTTCACTTAGAGGCCCTCGCTGGCACTCGGACGATGATAAGTCGCCCCTAACATGGAGAACAGACGCTGTTGTGAGCCAATCCTGACATGGAGAACAGACGCTCAGTAAGATTTGCAACTCCGGAGAGGAGCCCCCCCCCCCCCCCCCCTTCCATGTCAGCATACGACCTTAGTTCGTTGGTTACCCGATCTTCCCTAAGGTTGCTCGTATCCCGGCCAGCACCACGGGGAGGTAGGGACAGGAGTTGCTGTGTAAGAGGTAAAACCGCGAGATGGGGACTATTCAGTTACGCGAAGTACCAATGGTACGCTTTGCCCAGCATTCTCAGTGCCAATGAATATGACGGTGTTACACCACTAGGATTTCCAATTTGCCAAATTCACGATTCAGCCATCTTGGATTTAGATATGGGAGAGCTAACCGGTTTGTTTTCGTTTTACAATGAAAATAAGTTTTCCACCCCTGCCTTCTTCTCTTCCACAAACTTGGCAGATTGGAGCACCTAGGACTGTATTCATCTTGGCCTGGAGATCCAATCCATTGGAAATGGAATATAAAGAAATCTGTAACAGATCTGAAACATTAAGAGAAAATAGGGAACTTGAGCCTACTGAAGTTTAGAGGAAGTATTAGGATGAAGGTTTTTTTGAGTATCCAAACAATTTTCGCAATAATCAAAAATACACAATCAGTTTTAAATTCTGCAGTTCAGCAAAATAAAGAACAGATTTCCTTGCAGTGGCGTCGCGTGATCAATTCTTCAACCTGTGCACTATTTTAATATTTCGAGAAAAACACATAAAAGGGACCTTGATAAACAAATAATTTTCCTGCGCGTTTCTCAATATGTTTGCTTATTTTGTTGCATCTAACTGGTTCTTAGCTACTTCTTATTTTCTGAATTAACTCAAACTTAACTAAGCTTCAAAGTGATTTAAGTAAAATTAAAAATTACTATCATCAGAATCGTTTCCAATGTGACAAATAAGCAATATATCTATTCGGAAATTATTGAGCTGGCACTTTCAATTCTAATTTGAGTTATTCGTAAAATGAGACGAAGTTTTAAATACAGAAAAGGAAATTGGAATATATCAATCATGCAAAGGCTCTAATAATAATTTGTAATTAGCATGTCATATCAGAAAAATAAAGTCTGTACAATAAAGAGAACAATGAAGTTCATAGCCCTTACTCTTCTCAATTAATAATTATTCTATTTACAATTTATATCTTTGATCAGTATTCTAGACTGGACAGATGTCGAGAAGTTTTCCGTCCATCAGCATGGAAACTTGCTCATAAAAAATTTCATAAATTTGTGTGGACCATAGACATTTGACTTACCCCCTCCCTAACTAAATATATTGGATTTCCCGAAAAAAAAACTTTAAAAATAAATTTCTTTAAAAATGTTGACCCTTTTCATATTCGCTAATTCTGCGAAAATATAGATTTTCATCAGAAGATGAAATGTCTGTTTACAATATGTTAATATTGTCGGATACTTCAATGTCTAATATAATAGGCGTATTTGTAAACAGGCTTTATTGCGCTTATTAGCAGATGACGATTTCTGTTTAAATTGAGCTAATGTCGCGTTAGTATTATCGGACAGTACATTGTCGTCAGGACTAGTGAATGTGTAAACGGGCCATCCCATTTAATCAAATATCAAAAGCGCTTTTGCTTCGCGTTGCTTATACAAAGCGGAACTTTCGTCATGGAACGCTTTGAGGAAGCAGAAATGCTCGCGCTTTACTCTTCTCTTTCGATTTTGTTCCGGTCGCGCTCTCTTCACCGAATCGCGCATGCGCTGTTTGAAGCGGTTCTCGATAGGCACCAAACCGTGCACTGCCTGCGAGGAACGCTTTGACTACCTATACATCGCCGATTGCGGTTAGAGCAGATGATCCACACATACAAAATAATGCGTGTATGATGCATGACAAAACGTTCTCGGCTGAAAGTTCCGTGTTGATACAACATAATATGGTGTCGGTATTATGGTGTCGGTGGGTCGGTTCGGTATCATATTACCATATTATGGTGTCGGTGGGTCGGTTCGGTATCATAGAAAAAAATATAACGCGTCCCCATCGCAGCATTTGGTTGCCTCACATCACATGCCGCCTATAAAAAAACATGAATATTTTCCGTTTATGTATCTAATAGTCAAATTTGCATGAAACATCTTTCACATGCATATAATTCAAATACATGCTTGGATTAGAAAGACAAGAAATCTATCTGTTGGGCATAAAATTGCAACATGTGCAGTGCACAGGTTGCACATGCGGACGCGACGCCTCTGCTTCCTTGAAAAAAAAAAAACGGTTATTGCTCATTTCCAGTAAACTATTATTTAACAAATTATTTTTTTATTTAATTAATTATTATTATTTGATGGTTAATATACTACGACTTCGACGTTTATATTATGACAGTTTTGGTGAGTCTTTTGGGGTCTATTAAAATGATTTCGTGTATAACTAACGAGGGGTTCATCTTTCTGAGGAATTTAACTCGGATCCTTAATAAACTCGCCAAAAGCTTTCGAGAGTTATAGCAAAAGTTCTCCTGAAAAACTTTGTCGAAGACACTAAGTTCGAAATTACTTTTGGAGAATTATTGATTTTTATGCATATGGAGACGCATGGTGCCTTGGTTCATCAACTGCTGGCGATGGGTGATTGATTTCTACCTTGCGCAGTAGGAAATGGTTTTTGATGAAACATTCCTTACATTCGCTTACAACTCTGCATCATTCATTTATTTAGTTTTCATCTAAACAGATAACATTGAATCAACAATTTGACGTCACAATACACGATTCGAGGCCGCATCTCTCCATCCTCTCCACCCTTCCGGCATTAGCTACCTTCTGGATACTGGGTTCGCCGTAGAGCTGGGCGAGCTCGTAGTTCATTCTGCGCCGCCACACACGCCCCCAAAGATGGTTATAGCACCTGTCTCTCGAGTACTCCGAGGGCTTGCAAGTCATCATCGAGCATTGTTCATGTTTCATGTGCATAGAGGACTACCGGTCTAATCAGCGTCTTGTACACATTTAATGCGGTGGCGAATCTTTTCTGACCGCAGATTCTTCTGAAGCCCGACTTCTACAGACGATGCGCCTTCGTATTTTACGACTAACATTGTTATCAGCCGTTAGCAAGGATCCAAGGTAGACGAATTCCTCGACCACCTCGCTGGTATCCTCGTATATCGTAACACTGCTTCCCTGGCGTATAAGCATGTACTTTGTCTACGATGCATTCACCACCAGTCCAACTTTTGTTGCTTCACGTTTCAGGCGGGTGTAAAGTTCTGACACCTTTGAAAATGTTCGGCCGACAATGTCCATGTCATTGTCGATTCCTGATGCCGGTGTAGACAATTTTCGGCTTGGACTAAGTCGAGTCAAGTACGAGACACTGAAGACGGCCTTACTGTTAAGGTCGAAATACTTTTCTCTCAAGGTACAATCAAGTGGTGGAATTGAATAGTATAGTACAAACTCGTCTTATGACAAGTGCGTATTTTTAAAGTTGTGTGGCAATGAAACAGTACTTGCCGTTTACTACATAAATCATATATTCAATTGCTTTGAAACCATCGAAGTAGGCCTAATGTGAACCATAACTTAGAGTCACATCATCAGCAATCAAAGCAATCGGGGAATGTGTCGTCCATCACATTCAGTGAACAAACAGTGCGATAAGGTGTTCCAAGTGGCTCCCGCCTGCCAACAGTCAGGATGAACTCCACAAAAGTAAAGACCAAATTCATCATTGCCGCAATCCGGACAAACGCCTACATCCAAAAGGTGAATAACATCCACCATTGTATTATTTTAATCTGAGCAAACGCCTACTTAAATAAAAAGGAATCATATTCACCATGCACACCCTTATGCCCCGACACCTTCCTAAAAAAAATTTATCCCTATCAGGACGGATGGGTCATATATGCCCAGGGTTTTAGATTGGCTAAGTAGAATCACAGAACAGAGATAGGTCACCACTTTCTTCAGCAAAACTGTCCACCATGATGTTGGTTTTGCAGGAAAAATATCAAGGGTCAAGTTTGACTATACTCTAAAGACCCAGTCATCCGAAACCTTGGGTAGATTTCGCTTCCGAGAGCATGTAAATAAATCTGGCATGTTTGAATCCATGTTTGATATTTTTGATAGTTCTGAATACTCAGACAAATTGAGCCATTCTGAACGTTATGCTTGTGATTAATTTTCTTGAATACGAGATGCTTAAAGTACTCCAAAACGTTCTGGAGTTCAGCTAACGGTATCTACCGGATTAATCAAGGCTTTTGCAATATCTTCATCGTCGGTATACCCCCAATCCTGTTCAATATATGTATATACGAATCAAAAAACCGTAGAAAAAAAAACGATACGGGATCTTCATGGTACTTCAAAATATTCTTGAGTTCAGTTCATAGTATCTTCCGGATCAATCAAGACTTTCGGAATATCCTCATCATCGTTATTTATCCAATCCGGTGTAAGAAACATTTGATCCTAATTTCCATGAACATGAGATCCATTGTCCAAGGTGCTTCGAAATAATCTTGAGTCAAGATACACAATTACAATTAGGTTAACCTGCGATTTGTTCTGCGTACACGGACTTGGATGATCAAGTAGTTCAATCGTTACGGTTTCCAGGACGTTTTGGTGAACCTAAAATGTCTGTAGTAGCTTGTATGAATAATGATTGAAGTCATATCAACTCAATGAACCTACTGGTATATCATATCATACACCATTCATCAGTTGGTTCATTGGATAGATCACATGATCCGAGCTCCAAAAAGGGTCTGTAATACAGCCGATCCTCTATTAGTCGCTAATGAAAGTACCATTGACTCAAGCATACATCAAGATGTGACATAGAATTTCCTTGGAAAATTGTTCGAAAGAACCATCAGAGTAACCGATAAAATAATTCCAGTATGGCATTGGCAACATCGAATTGGGGAGGGCCTTTTGTAGCTTGTGAAAATAATGAATGAAATCGTAGCGGCTCAATGAACTTGCTGTGATATTTAGCGCTAAACGGATACATCGTTCAGGACTTAGTTGATCGGGTAGATCGCACGCTCTGAACTCCATGCCGGTTTGAAGAACCATAAAGGGCTGTACTGCCGGTGGACGCATAAGTGTCCCATGTGACTTTTTGTCAATTTTGAGATTATGTCGCCAAACATCCTAAATTAAAAAGCATTTTCAGAATATGAGATAAAAAAAAGCAGTTTGTTTTGAAAATTGTTGAAAAAAATTATAGCCGATTTGTCACATTTTGAAAAGTGGACGCATATTTACATTTAAACAAATGGACGCATGTTTGTCCCACTAAATCATTTCGATAGTAAATAACGACAATCATAATAATATCAATTATATTCTGCATAGTAAGAACTTCATATATGTACGATTCAGAAGTTATTTATAAATCACACTTGGGAAGGCTCATAAGCCACACAACTTCAATGGATAATGAGATAGATAGATAACGAGAAGTTTGTTAGAATCTACTTCTCATTCGAATGCTGAAAATGTGTAAAGTCCATATATTGGAGGATCTGAGGCTGAGGTTTATGCATAACCACTGATAATTTAAAATGTTCGTACTTAGGTCAGTCTCGTCTACAATTATATTACAGTTAAGAACCGTGTGTTTTTTCTGCAACTAAACATTTTATTTGAGAAAAAAATCAAACTTAACCATAATACTATTCAGTCATTTCATTTGATGAATCGTCCGATGTAGTCGTTGTAGGAAGATCAACAAAAAACGATTTTTCTTCATCAGTTACGATAGGTAGAACAACCGCTAAAAGAGAAGCATTCCTGGTCTCCGCACGTTCGACTATCTTGAGCTGTGATTAACAAAACAGTCTTCAGTATTTGAACTCGTCACTGCTAATGTCTTGAGAGTATCCAAGTTCAAGTCGCCCTTTCTCAAAGATAATTTTTCGCATTATGTCAATGTACGGACGCGGCTTACAAGAGTTCAGTGTGTACTAAGAAACGTTCAACTTGGTTTGGAAAAAGTCTGTTACTTGCATATCGAGTGTCTCAACATTTTTCTTAGCATTTGAAACCGCCGACTTGAAGTTTCCGAATGTTACGACTCGTTCATGGCGCATTTTTGTTTCAACTGCAGCATGAAACGTATAAGCGGCCATAAATGTATGTCCTGGCTCAAAATACTTGAAAACTATTTGCTCAGTCTGAACTGCGGTGCTATTCACGAAAAGAATGATATGTTGGAAAAGATTCCAGTTTTTGTTCTACGATGAACAGTTGTCCAGCCAAAACGTTATTTTCTTCAGGTGAGCATACTTCTCAATAATTTTGGCCAAACAACTGAGCATGTCATTTGCATTGCGACCACTGATTGCCTCGGACCAAACACACGCTGACAAGGGGAATGAACTTGCATACGCACCGACTGGTGCAAAGGTTTCGTTAAAAACCAACAACCTTTGTGAGAAGATGATGCTTTTAAATCCGACTAGCCGTGGAAGTTGTATAACTTAAAAATAAATAATTGTTAACCGTCACTTGTTATACACAATACGAACAAGATCGAGAACGTCACCTAGGACCATGCGAACCCCGAAAGGTTAATAAAACATTACAGTATTGATATATACAAAAACTTACTTTTTGTAGATCAACTGACAGTACGATCTCGTTAGGTGTTGTAGATTCGCCATCTGCATGATAAGCCTTCCGTGATTCAGTGTATCGCTTTTGATGCAGTGAGTGTTCCATACATATATTGCATTCCGCAGAACACGAATCCAACTTTTTGTGCTGTTCAACGGCTACACATGTCTAACATTGTTCATTCCCAAGTCTTACGAATGATATATTACATTTCTTCACAACTTTACAATACAATGAATAGCTTGCATTAGGAGACTGCGTGGACGTATAATGGTGATACACATTGGCGTAACTACAGGGGGGCTAGGGGGGGCTATAGCTCCACCTAGAATCAAGTTAGCCCCCCCTAGAATTTTTACGACTTTGCATGAGTACTGTACATATATAGTGCTCTGATCATATCTGGGCATAACTGCAAATAATGAATTCTTATCAACTCTCTCTACAGTGAGTTTGATATATTTTATCATGTTTTCTAACTTCGAAAAATTGATATATCTTGGGTTAGGAATGCTAAACACGAAGGATATTACGCTCCCTTGATTCTCAGCCACACATATAATTGGTTAAGGTGAATTGCGTACGAATCTAATTTCTAAAGTAAATTACACTTTCGGAGGAACATAACTCCAAAACACAACTCGTTTTCAGTACACAGAAAATTGTTTTTAGATGTACTTATCACCTATTGACATTTGTGCTGCCAAAATGAGAGATGAGCCAATGTGAGAGATAGGACGGGCATGGTTACAGTCATTTTGGGACTTTGTCGAGAGAAATGTTGGAGTTGGAACAGTATTTTCATGCTGATTCAATGCTGATTGAATAAATAATAGAAGTAACAGACTAACAGAACAAATACAATGGCTGAGATTTTGATTGAATAAAGAATATTCAAGTAAAATAATAAACTGCCCGTAATATTTAGACAACATGAAAAAGACAATTGTTTAACTTGAGCAGGAGACACAAGATGCTTAGGTTACCGATGAATTTCTAACAAATCTTGACTTTTATTTATCAGCAAATCATTTATTCTTCAAGATTTTTATGTTTACATTGCGTCGCATTGCATTGCGAGTATTTTTTAAGTGTGCATATAACCTCTAGGCTCTAGCTTTCCAACATAACCCTTATAGAAGCATGGCATTTCTGAAAGGATTGTCAAGAGAAACCTTTCGATAATGTGATAGCCAAGTACAACGTATCATATGCCTGTAATAGCAGACATCATTCCTTTCTGCAGATTTCTTTGGTAAAGTATTCAAACGATGTTGCTGCTATTTCTCAAAAACTTTGAATTTCCAATAATCATACTAGGTTTCTTGAAATCCGAAAAAAGCTCAGTAAACCCTGAAATTTCAAGGAGAGGTAAATAAAATGTAAATGAGAAATAACTTGAAATTATTTCTAATCTATACACATAAAAATAAATTTCTGTCTGTCTGAACCTTATAGACTCGGAAACTACTGAACCGATCGGCGTGAAAATTTGTATATAGAGGTTTTTAGGGCCGGGTAAGATTCTTAAGTCGGATCGAGACCCCTCCCCTCGTTGGAAAGAAGTGCTCCCATACAAATAAAACACCAATTTCATCATAACTCAAGAATGTAATAATCTGTTGTGGTTTGAAACCTATCCCCTTCTGGAAAAGGGGGCTTCCAGACAATTCTGCATAACTCAAGAACTAATCAGAGGATATTTTTTTAGGCGAAACGAAGTTTGTCGAGTCTGCTAATGGAGATATCAAACTCGAAAGTCTTATGTTTTTAACGTACCACGACATTTCTAGATTTTTATGTCAGAGCTGTTCAAATCGTCATTGGATGTATTGAAAATCAATGCTCAATTATTATACAGTTTCTGTAAGGTTCTTATGCAGAACTGTATTAAAATCTGCCATCCGCTGGTTGGGTGTAAGAATAGAAAAAGTTAGCCCTCCCTAGAGTTTTTCCTTAGTTACGCCAATGGTGATACATAGCCTTTTCTGTTAATTCAGAAGGGAGATAGAGGCGGTTCGGCGCATGCTCCCTTCGATAGTGAGAAATTTGTGGTCCATATGCAAACATATGTTCCCTTATAGCTTCTCGGGCACTGTTGTTCCTTTTGTACTTTTCACGTTTGCAAGCTCGTGGGCCGTCCTGTTGTTCCCCTTGAAGACTTCTGTAAATTAAATTTCTGAAATCATACACAAAATTAGAATATTACCAATTTAATTTGTAAAATGTATTTGTACCCGCAGTTTTCGCGAAATCCGAGCGTTGCTATGAAAAACGACAACAAAACAAATGTCATCTCTTGTTGTTCATGTGTTTGTTATTGTCCAAAAATCGTCTAGTAGCCTAGAAATATGAATATATCGACATAGGGAGAGAGAATCCTGAGCAAATTATGAACAGAACACATCGAGATAGAGAGATATCGAGATAGGAAGGTTATCGAGATATAGAATGCCCAAATGTATGGAAATCGAAGGGACTGAGAAAACCATCGACATATGGAGAGATATCGAGATATAGAACATCGAGATGTGGAAAGTCGACTGTACTTTTTAGTTTTTTCTATACTAGTTTTGGCAGGATCGAGCGGAAAAACCCAAATCTGTACGTTAAATCAATGTAAAAAAATCAGGGGTTGTGCACAAGACGCGTCCGTTCGACGAAAACTACGTTAAACAGTTTTGTGCATTGAGGAATGCAGTGATCATCATGCATGAATATTTCAAGATAATTTATTCGATTACTAATAATACTTATGTCACTGGTTTGGAACAAAATTTACGTAACTTAAAATATAAAAATTGTTGAATACCGTCGTCGGAATTATAATTAAGTTTTCTTGTCCTCACATACATTAAATCTATTCTAAAAGCATTCTATGTAATTGAAACAGTGACTTCTTTCTCACCCCCAATTGACCCATTATCTCCGCCGACGACGGTACCATAGATATAATAATTACTACGATAACTTAAAATTTTCAAACCCATGTGGTAATGATGCTTTTCGCGATTCCGACTGTTGGATTCGACTTAGTGTGGTTGATGCATCCAAAGGTTAATTGCCTACATTTTCAAAGGAAAGAAAACGCCTTTGGGCAGCCCCTCCCCCTCCTCTTTTTCCGTCCGCAACGTTTATTAATTGAAAGCGATCCAAATACACAGGATGACGGCCGTAATGAAACTCACGTTGCGGACGGGGATAGGAGGTGCTGCCAAAATGTTCCGATACCCTAGTTAAACGTTGATAATCAGAAGATCCAATACAACTGGAAAATTGGTGGAGAGTTTCTGAGTCGAGTCGAAATCTCAAAAATCCATCGAAAGATGAATACGCTAGTAACGTTCAAAATCATACATGATTTCGTGACGGTCCTCAATTTTGAAATTTTCATTTTACACCCAGTATCCGAGTCTTCCCCTTAGACGTAGTTTACGTCATAAAAGTCATCCTGAAAGGGTTAATTTGGAATTTAACCAGTACAAGGACCAGTACAGTGAAAAACGAACCATTGTAATGCGGGTACGATGCTTGGAGCGCCTAAAGTTAATGAAAAGTGCCCCTGCCTTATCAGATGCAATTGGAGTCAATTACTTCGGTTTTTCTTATCCCAATCCCTATCCTTTGTGCACTTAATTTTCAATTCCACTGTTTGTTTGGCTACCCGATAAGTGCCCACAAAGCCACAATGTTGATTGTTCTTCAGTGGCAGCCTCAACAAACAAACGAATGCAGCCGGTTCTCAATTTCAGCAAACATTTTTTATCGTGCGGTTTTCACCCCATCCCCGCGTCTGCTTCTCCATTAGAAGGGATTGAACACTCTGCCGTGACGCCGCAAACGTGGCCGACCCGGAAGGAAGATACCGTGGATCAACCGCCTTTCGTGCGGTTGACGATGACAAAGATGCCACCCACCTACATGACGGCGATGACGCGTACAATGGAAACGAATTTCGGTGTTTGCACTTTCTGGCTGGATGGAAGAGTAGGGCACCAGAGCGTGCGCGCGCCTACATTGCTATCCACGGCGACCACGTCTCTAAGTGGAATTGTATTTTAAAGATTTTATGAGGAGCGAGGATCTTCCGGGGCACTCAATTGTGTGCAGGGTGAGCGATGGCCATTGTTATGTGAATGGGAAAAGCGCTCGCTTCCGAGGATTTCGGATCCAGTGGGATTGTGACTGCGGTCATAAATTGTAATTTTAGAATTCATCCTGGAATCGGAGTTAAGGTTGAAAGCATTTTTTTTCCTTTATCGCTGGGGGTTTCAATCCTAGAAAAGCCAAGAGCATTTATAACTTTATATGAGGTGCTTTATATTACATCACTCTTATAAATGGGACAAAGGGCCTCTCTTAGCTCAATCAGCAGCAGTGCCTTTTATCGTAATGCTTTCCGCATACTAAAAGCGACATCAGTTAGAAACTAAAACGGCGGCAGCTTTCGTAAGTTGGTGGCTTGAAAACTTACTTGTAGCAGCTTTTAGAGTCATATTTTCTTTCCGCATTTGGTTTCAATAAATTCGAGTAGATTTTTAACTGGCAATCATGAAATTAGAATCACAATAGAGAAAGGAATCTACAATTTATTTATCCAAACAATTTGTAGGTTGCAATCCAGATTCCAATTAAAATTAAAAACAAATCCTTGGGGAATCCTTACCGATTTCTGAAAAACAATTCTTTCCGGAATTTGGAATACGGGAGGGAATGCTGCTAAGAAATCCGGAATGGAAGTTTTATTTAAAACCATGACAATTAGAGCACAGAAATCATTAAAACTGATCCATTTATGGGAGACGTAATAAGTGTTAAGATTCGTACACGACATTTATTTTGTCATCTCGATGCCTGAATAGTGAAAACATCATTAAATAGAAACCAATCCATCAGTTGATGGGATTGGATTACCCTTACAAGTATCAATGAATGTCTGGGTTTTATTAGCACGAATGTGTTTTCTTTCGCCAAGCTTGGAGGAATGAAAAGCTCCGAAATTCTTAGCTACTAGTCAAGTGCTTAGTATAAGCCGAGCAGCATCACTCGGTCGTCATTTTCTGATTGATGAAACACCGCATCTTCCAGCACCAGACCGGCACAAACGAATGACGAAGCCAGGAGCTCATCCCTTTCCGACAGATGTCATCTTGTTTACTTTGCTAGTTTCAGTCACGGGGAGAGCCCAGCTTCCACGAAAACAACAACCGGACGGACGGACGACGACGGTCGTCGAAATGCTACCGCGAAAAGCTTAGCATTTTCTCCGCTTTTTCCGCTTGTCGTTTGTTCCGTCCGTCTTCAACCGTTCCGACATGCTTAATTACGCGCTGCCAGATTTCCTAAGAGCTTGTCGGTGCCCGTGCGCCCGCTTTCCGTGAGGATTTTCCGCAACGAAGCGAAAGAACCGGCGGAAATACAATCCGACTGCTTGTTTGTTGGGGACCGAAAAACGTCGACCAAACCCGTTTATTAAACCCTTCGTTATTTAAGAGCGACACTACTACCGCATTGACTGAAGTTTCGAATTCAGGCTTATGAGCGTAATTTTCTGCATCGGACAATTTTCATCATGGTTACTAAAAGCTCCACTGTTCATAATTTGGATCGAAACGGTACTTTTGCCACTGCCAACGTCAAGTAGCGCCACGATGAAGTGGAGACACGAATAATTAAAGCTCCGACTCTTATTACGCCAAGAGGGCTAACCGTGACCTGCCTTCTGCCGGCTGGCTGTAAAGGGGTGGTGCTTTAATTAGTGTCTGGAAGGAGCGATTCCGGGCGGGACTGGTTGATTCGAGTCAGGCACGGCGCTTGCCGACTTAATGACCGCGTCATCAAAGCTTTGGATAAGGTAAAATTCGAACAGAGATTGAAGGAGCAGAACAAGAGCAGTGCCTTACTTCCGGCTTATGCTTCGCGTCATATTGTTCCGTAGCACGAATCAATGTCCAGGGGGGATGCGGTTCACACAGCGCAAAAATTCAAAAAGAAGAACTAAGAGCGTCAACGAGGCGATGAAAGTAAGCGTGGTTAAGTACACTCAGGGAAATTTTAAAACTTCGATGCATTCGATGATTTTAAAACAAAATTCATGACGTAAGGTTGAGCTTGCATTCTTTGCACACCGATACCAAATGATCGATTGAGAAACTGCGAATCAGCTTAGCTTCTATGAACATCTATGTACTATTTATATACCGCAAGTAATTACAGGCAAAGTAATATACAAATGCCGCTTAAAAGTACTCTAAAGTTCACCAATCGCCAAAGACCACTCGCATCGGGAAGCTGAAAAAATTGAGATCTCAAACAGATTTTACCAACACTATCACAGAGTGTTTTTTTCGCGCTGCACATTGAATCAAATAAAAAAAAAACCTGATTAATCCACCTAGCGGTGTTGGCAGAAAATACTAGAAACATGAGTGAGTGCTTTTTAGCGTGTTTTGCACATAGGAAATAGTATTTCGGCCATAACTTCTGATCCCATAGTCAAATCTGGCCCATATTTCAAAAGCAAACAATGGCACAGGATTCCCCGTCGAATGGAATTTTGTACACATACACACATACACACACATATACATACATACATACACACTGGGCTGGGGGCAGCAGGGACTTGTCCAAAAGCTGCACCCACTGCGAGTTAGGGGGCCTGTCTAGGATGTTGTGGGGTTTGACTGTGGGCTCTGTTGAACCTCTATAAAAAAGCTGCATGTGTCTGCAAGCAGGCCCTATCACAGCGACCGTGCGCCGCTCAAAGCACACAAGCCCAACAGGTGTGTCAACCGGCACATCAGGATTCATACCAGTATTATGATTATGGTATACTGGTCACGGCAAACAACATTAGACGATTCTCGGTTTTTGGATAGGATTAGGCTTATATGGGCTGACAGTCGAGCTGTTCTGTTTCCTGAGCAGGGAATCAATTTTTCTGCAATGCGCGTGCGAAACAAGCGACAAAAGCGAACCAACGACAAAGCTTTGTTTTTGTCGGAGATAATAATGACAAAGATCCGAAAATTTTTGTCAGCAACAAAAAAGAAGACAATCTTGTTGCTAACTTTTCAACCCGTTATTTTGCATTATTTCTAGAGCAAATTTCGGTTTTATGCTATCATAGTTTCTGCTTTTATGGAAATATTCGAGAATCGAACAATGATTACAAAATTAGCATCGTATTCTCGGAAATATAGGAGCATGCAAGACAAATGATTCTTGTCATATTGTGTTCGGGTTCGGATAAAGGTTTGTCGCTAGGTGCGTTTGTCAGTAACAAACTCTGTTGATGACAAAGAGTATATTGTTAGGCGTTGCCCGAATATTGATTCCCTGTTCCTGAGTACAAAAGAGTGACATCTCTTTGAAATGGCAAGCAGGCTTATGGTTCGTCTGCCTCCGTCCCGGTAAACAACCTGGCAGGCCTCCGGTAACGCTCAACACTTGACACCTATACCGGTGGGTAGTAGGTTCAGATGCACCATTCCTGATTTACGTCGATCCGGCTCTGAACACGGTGTTATAAGCCACCGGAGTCAACCCTTGCATGGACCTCACTGTTTACAAAGGCATCCATGGGATCACAAGAGGCGACTATCTACAACAGGTAGAGATAACGGACCGGAGGGGGGACCTTTTTAACATGGAAACAAATTCTACAAACAACGAAGGAGCAGGCGGTGCGAATGTTTTCGCAAAGAGTGGGAGGCTGCAGCGATATCCAGTGATGGCGCAGGCAGCAGTAGCAAGTACCAGCAGTATGGCCAAGGCTGCTGAGAACCAGGCAGGCCAACAGGAGCTAGGATCCGGGAATAGGGTGTCCACCCCAAAATCGGAAAGTAGTGCTACTCAGGAGGAGCTACAACTTGGGAGGTCCAACCTGATGGAGGTGCGGAAGCGAGTCAACAAGCTCTATGACTTCGTGAAGGACAAGCACAATGTTCACACGAAGATCAAGCTTCTAGTCCGCCGTTAAATCTGCTGAGCACGAACAGAACGCGCTCAAAAGAAGAGCGGAAGCAGCTGAAAAAGCACTGAAAGATGCAGTGGAGCATACAACAGTCGAGGCACTGCAAACACCAATGAGCTCCCGAAATACTCGCACGGAGAAGCGAAGCAGGGACTCTCCAGGCGAGAAGGAAATGCCGAAGAAGCAGCGGAACGTGCAAGATTGTGCTAGCGTACTGAAGGAAGGCGTCAAGACCGGTGATTGGCAAACCGTGGAAAGTCAGCGGAAGAAGAGAAAGAAGCAGAAGGAGTACGTGGAAAAGAAGAAGGAGCAGAAGAAGAAAGAAAAACTCAAAGGTGCAGCCCAATCGGGTTGTACGCAAAGGTGACGTATGACTACGTAGCTATACGAAATGGAGGGTATTTTTCATCATAATTTGTGTAAATTTATTACAATGCTAATGAAACAATTACAATTTATTTATTATTACAATGCAAACTGCTCGGAGGTCAACCGAATCAAGAAACTGAAGGTAGCTCCCCATGGGCGTAGCCAAGGGGGGGCAGGGGGGGGCCGTCGCCCCCCCCTAAATTTTGGAAAGATTGAACGGGTACTGAAATGAATTCCCTCAAACATGTGCACTTTACGATCCAATCATATACAGAAATACGTGGTTGAAATTCAAAAAATTCCCAGAACTTATTAGGGCATCCAGGATCCATAATATATGAAAATTCAAAACACCTCGAAACATTTCGGGCGCAATTGATTTGAATTCTCCTTGAAATCCTTCTAGAAGCTCCCCTGGGAACTTCTAAATTCCTCCGGAAAGTTATCCACAAATTCCTCTGAAAATCGTTATGTAAATAACTACACTACTAAAAATCCACACATATTTATTGGCAAAAATCCATAGATTTAACTTATGATGTATATCAGCGCACACATAACCATTCTCCACGCGAACTACTTATAAAGTATATATCCAAATAAACTTTATGTGTGGTTTCGAATTAGCAATTATTTAATTTATGTGTGGTTCTATATCGATTATATTAGGGTGGAGCTATTGCAAACATTTATAACGGCGACACATATATCTTATATAGATATTTTTGGCAGTGTATCAATAAATATATTATTTCAGCTTTTTAGCTAATGAATTACAAATATGTATTTTATTTGCTGTAAGCATTCGTTCGAAGCCACCAGCCAATAGCTCCCGCAACAATACATACGTAATTTCTTCCCAAAATTCTACCAGAAGTTTCTTCAAAAATTTCTGACGGAAATCCTCCGATTTAGCTCCATAATTTCACTTGTAAATCTATAAGAAATTCCTTTGGAAATTCTTCTAGGAACTTCTCGGGACATTCCTCTCGGAACTCTTCCTTTAATTCCTCCGGGATTACTTCCAGGAAATTTTCCGGGAATACCTCCAAACTTTCAATAGCGAAATTATCTAGCATTCCAATCTGGAATTCTTTTGACAATTACTTCAGAATATCCTTCAAGAAATCCTCTAGAAATATATTCATGAATTTCTCCTGGAATTCGTCCAAGTATTTCCCCAGAAATTCTTACAGGTATTTTGTCGGGAGTTTCTTCAGGTACTTCTCCAGGAATTCATTCAGGTATTTCTCCGGGAGATTTTCCGCGGAAGTGTACTAGAATTCCTTCCGGACTTCACTCGAAATTTACTCGGATATCTGCCAAGAGTTCTTCCAGAAATTTCTTCGGAACAATCCGCAGAGATTTTCTTCAGCAATTAATCTGGGAATACTTTCAGGATTTCATCTGGGACTTTCTGCATTAATTCCTCCTGGTATTTTTCTGGGAATTCCTTCAGATATTTTTTCGGAAATTCCTTTAGGAACTTCTCTAAGAAATATTTCAGGACTTCCATGTGGGAATTCCTCCGGAAGTGCTTGCGGGAGTTCCTCCGGGAGTTCTTCCAGGAGTTTTTCCAAGAAATTCTCCGGTTATACCTCCAGGAACTTTACAGGAAATTCCTGGACGATATTTAGCAGGAATTTCACGGGAAATAGGATTTTGGAAGTTCCTTCAGAAATATTTTTTCTCTTCCTCTAGGGTATTCCACTGGATGTTCCTCTGAAGTTCCACCAGTAGTTCCTTCGGGAATTCAATCAGGCTTTCTTCCAGGAATTTATTTAGCATTTCTGTAGGCTTTTTTACTACAAACTCCTCCAGAAGTTCCTCGGAGAATTTCTCTGGGAGTTCTTACGGAATTCCTCCGGAGGTTCTTTTAAGAACTCTTCCTGGAGTTCCTCCTGGAATTTTTACGGAAGTTCCTTTGGGAGTTCATCCTAGAATTCTTACGAGAGTTCCTCCAGGATTTCCTACGGAAATTCTTCCTGTAGTTCTTCAATAAATTCCTCCAAAAGTTCCACCGGCAGTTCCTTCGAGAATTCCTCTGATAATTTCTCTGGAAATTCCTATAGAAAATCCCCCTGGAGTTCCTCCGGAAATTACTCTGGGAGTTCCTCCATGAGTTCCTTTTCAGAGAAACACCCGGAGAAACTGCAGGTGAAACTCCCGGAGGGATTCTCGTAGAAACTGCTGGTGGATCTCCCGGAGGAATTCCTGAAGGAACTGCCGGAGGAGCTCCTGTAAGACCTCCCGGAGGAATTTCAGGAGGAACTCCCGGATGAATTGCTGGTGGAACTCTCGAAGGAATTTTCTGGAAGAATTTCTGAAGAAACTCCCGGGAGATTTTTTAAAGGAACCCCGGGGAAACTACCAGAAGCATTCTCGGAAACAAGAGAATTCATTATCTAGATAAATCTCGTTCAGCTGAAACCTTTGTTGGGGTTTGTAGCTGGACCATCATCATCATCAGAGGACCTCCCGGAGAATTCCCTGAGGAGCTCGCAGAGAAATTCTCGGAGGAGCTTCTGGTGGAAAATCTTTATAAATTCCTGAAGAAGCCTAAATAAATTCTAATTCTGCCCAAATTCCCGGAAGAATTTTCAAAGGAACTGCCGATAGAACTACCGGAATAATTCTCAAAGGAATTCCTAGAGAAATTCTTGGTGGACATGCCGGTGGAACTACTGGAAGAATTCCCGGACGAATTTTCGGAGAAACTCCTGGAGGATCTCTCAGTGGAAAGCTTGAAGTTTCCACCGGAATTCTTTCAGGATTTCATTGCGAATTAATCTAGGAACTCCTCGGGAAATTCCATTGTTGATTTCATTTTCGGTATAATTTCTGTATAAATATCCGGTGGAATTCCTAAAGAAATTATTCGAAACAATTCACGGAAAATTTTATGGAATTTACACAAGAAATTCGAAGATTTTTCGTGAAATTCTTAGGAATGTTTTCTGCGGAATTTCCGCGGAATATTCTTATTCTTAAAAATTATGGGAAACAGCACGAAATTATTTGAATTATTGCAGGGAATTCTGCAGAACTTATAAAAAAGTTCGTGAAGATTTTCTTGGAGTAAATAATGGTGGAATTTTCGGCAAAATTTATGATGGAAGAAGACACTGCCGAAGAAGTTGCTGGAGGCATTCCTAAAGAATCCCTGATAGAATTTCGGATAGAATGCCAGGAGCAATTGTCGAAGGAATTCCTGGAGAAAGCTTGCATATTGATTTTTCTGCCTATTTTATAATAAATATTATTTCAGAGAGGATTTGTTTAGAAATTCAGATGTATGGTTCTAGTTTTCTTAAACTGCAGGATTGCAGAAAGCAAGATTTTTACAATAATTGTTATAGCCGATTTATTATCTTTCTGAAAACTAAGTTCGTTAATATTTTCTCACTTTATTCAAAAATATCTGATAACCAATAAATCACGTATTTTTAAATCCATTATTGTTTTAATCATTATTGTTTCGATTAGGTTTGGATTTGGTTTCATGTGTTAATATTCATGTGTTTTTATAAAACTGCTATAAAACTACGATTTAGAAGACCAAAAAAGTTGGCCCCCCCCTTCTCGAAATCCTGGCTACGCCCATGTAGCTCCCAGTTGGATGAACCAGCCGTGGAAAAGGAACGACTCATCGGCCGCATCGCCACTGAAGGCATTCGTCTATCTTTCAGTGGATATCATTAGAATCCTAGAAGACATTATGCTCACAAATGTCCGGACGAAAGGAAAAAAATACGCAGAATCGGAGGTGGCGCGAAACAAAACACAAATATATTAATTTGCAACGTTCGACTTCCGCCCGCGATGGAAGCGTACATGCATCGTTTTCTATAGCGCTGGTGGCAACGTGAGCAGGACTTCAAGAATAAATTACAAACAGTCCTTTTCAGGACTTAAACTATTTATCCAAGAAGAGGTTTTGACCGCTAGGAAAATTGTTTACCCAGACAAACAGACTGTTCGGCTGTTTAAACGACAATGACGATTTTGGAAAGATTTGTTGTTTTTAATAATGCGCCATTTAAAAAACTAAGGAAGCTAAACGACATTTTTAACTAAGGTGGCGTCTTCATCGATTTGGAAAGTGAAATTTTCTGCCAAGCAGGGCTGACAATAGTCATTCTCGTCGTATGAAGAAAGCGAAAAAAATTTAGTCTTCGTCATAACATTGGACGACGCAACACCTATTCGTTTTCTTCGCGCCGCATGCGTACCACGACGATAGTCGCGCAGACAAAAGTTATGACGATTTTCGTCGTCACTTCTTCACACAATTGATTGCACGTCATTATAGACGGACTGGTTAAAAACATAATAGCGTCTCAAATAAACAAATAGTAGGAAATTTGGTAACATAAATGTATCGATAACATTCATAACGTTTTCATACGTTGCTTCAAATTCATTATTACAAAGAATTAGTAAAAATCTTCGCATGGCAGCTGCCGCTTGAAGAATAACGGTATGAAGTCTTCGTTCTTCGATGTCGTCAGGACGATTTGGTTACACGACGAAAGCTAACGTCGTGCGCGTCAATGACGATGTGTAGAGTAGCAATGAAGACAATGCAACTCGTCGCTACTGTGGCATTTCGTGCTATGACGATGACGATTGTCAGCCCTGCTGCCAAGATTCTTTGGTTTTGTTTCGTTAGTCATTAGAAATGATATCGATTTTTTTCCGGGCTACCATCGTTTGGCGACGACAGAAAGTTGCCCTTTGGTAGCACAACCACAAGCGCACTTCGGAGGGAGATGATGCAATGAGTTTGTTCAAATGGATGACGTCAGTAGCAGTCAAATGGAATTTCCTCGCAAGATTTTGATTATGTTTTGTTGTAGTTAAGGATTGAAAAGCTCCATTATTTGAAAAATATCGGTTCTTTACAGTACCATTATTTTACACAAGGGTAGTTTAATCCGGGATGCAAGAATGTTCATCAAAGTCCAAAATTAATAGTTTGGCGTTAACAGAAGGTTTTTCTTCGATAGCAGAATGAAAAGCGCGCGTCGGTGAGTGACAACGCAACAAATTTGTTCGAATGAATGGAATCGCTTACAGCAACCGAACTATCACGCCAAACGCCAATTCCACCGAAACAGTCCATTTTGCAATCAACCCTTTCTGTTCAGAAGATGCTGGTCCTGAGAAGGACCAATTTTGTGTCCCCAAAGCACGTTTCCAATAACTAACTGCAACCCAAAGCTTGTCGAAACGTTAGGGTTAGAATTCCACTTCGTGTTGTTATTGTTCGACGACCACTCGATGAGTTTTCGCTAAGACGCCACCATCTTCTATATAATAAAAATGAAATGGTCTGTGTTCGTATTAGGGATAATTGACCGCCTGAGTTAATATCCCTCAAAAACAAACCATCATCATCATCTGTGTTCGTATCCGCATAACTCGAAAACGGCTGGACGGATTTTCTTCATTCCTTCTGCAGTTACGTTCGTTATAGTTTCCGACGGGTTTATATGATATTTCCCAATGTGAAAATCATAAGCAAAGTTGAGTAAATAGCAAAAAAATAAAACAAAGATTCGTATGAGAATTTCGCATAGGCAGTTCACAACACGCATCAACGCCTACTATGCAGGACAACGTCTGCCGGGTCAACTAGTTTGGAATAAATTTTCAGCATCGCCACTGCATCGCACGGGATCGAAACAGACGTCATTTTTGTAATCAACTCTTTCTTCACATAAAATGCTGGTTTGTTGAGGTTGAATGACGACCACCAACGCAGACTTCCACCACCAATTCGATGATTTTCCTTTGAAAATACTATCAGAGCGCCTTCGTGCTGCTGTGTTCGCTCCACTGCGTCGGCTCTGCGTAAAATCTTATTTAACCGCTCTCTGCGAAATCCCTATCAAAATGGCTCGCGCGCGCTAGAAAGCAGCTTTCTTGTATTCAATAAATTAAGCCCGTTAGCTCCGCCCCTTTGTGGTCTGGTATAGGTGTAAATATAATGGGCACTCATAACGATAAATGAAGGGGCGGGGCTAATGAAATTACTTCATTAGATATAAGAAAGCTGGTTATCGACGCGCGTGAGCCATTTTGATCGGGACTCCGCAGACAACGGACCGTTCGGAGGATGACAAATTTTAAGAATCTTATGAAATTTTCTCGCAAGATTCTGAATTTTGTTATGATATGTTGTTTATCTAAGATGCGTATTGTTGCGAGGAATGACAACAGAAATTTGACTCAAGACGAAGTTTCTCCATACTACAAAACATTATCTTTCGGCATCTGTCTGTCCGAGCGACGTTCACCGATGGGTGGTTGCTGTAGAAAGTTTCCACTGAGGTGGCGTCTTCATTGATTTTATACAAAAGGCACCATTTTATACAAAGAAGGTTGATCCGAAATAAACTTTCTTCAAAGTGCAAACTCAATCGTAAATAGCAAATTTGATGGCGCGTCGGAGGGAGATGATGTAGTGAATTTTAATGGATGGAATCACTAACAGCAACCAAGCTACCACGCCAAACCCGATGCCACGGAAACAGTCCTTTTCGCAATTAACTCTTTCTTTTCGTAAAATGTTGGTCCTGAGAAGAACCAATTTTCTTTTCCCAATTCCCATTCAAATAACTAACTGCATCCAATCGCTTGTCGACACCTTGCGCTGCAACTGTCCGACAGCCACTTGATGATTTTTCGCTAAGCCTCCAAAGGTTGAAATAAATTTACAGCATTGCAACACTGCCACCCACTTCGTGCTGCTGTGTCCGCTCCGCTGCATCGAATGTCGAACCGCTCTCTGTGGAATCCCTATCAAAATGGCTCGCGCGCGCCGAACAGCAGCTTTCTTATATTTAATAAATTAAGCCCGTTAGCCCCGCCCCTTTGTGAGCTGATATGGTTGTAAATATAATGTGCACTCATAACGATTAATGAAGGAGCGGGACTAATGAAATTACTTCATTAGATATAAGAAAGCTGCTTCTTGGCGCGCGCGAGCCATTTCGATCGGGTTTCCCCAGACAACGGACCGTTCGGAGAATAATAAATTCTAAGAATTCTATGAAACTTTTTCACAAGATTGTTGCGAGGAATGACAACAGAAGTTTGACTCAAGACGAAGTTTCTTCATATTACAAAACATTTTCTTTCGGCATCTGTCTGTCCGAGCGACGTTCACCGATGGGTGATTGCTGTAGATAGTTTCCACTGAGATGGCGTCTTCATTGATTTTATACAAAAGAAGGTTGATCCGACTATCCGAAATAAACTTTCTTCAAAGTGTAAAACTCAATCGTAAATAGCGAATTTTATAGCGCGTCGGAGGGAGATGATGTAGTGAATTTTAATGGATGGAATCACTAACAGCAACCAAACTACCACGCCAAACCCGATGCCACCGAAACAGTCTTTTTTCGCAATTAACTCTTTCTTTTCATAAAATGTTGGTCCTGAGAAGAATCAATTTTTTCCCAATGTTCCTTTCCAACTAACTGACACTACAATTTGTAATAAATTTTCAGCATCGGCACTGGCGGTGCGGGATCGCCACAGTGCTATTTTTATGGTCAACCTTTTCTTCATATGAAATTCTGGTTCGTTGAGGTTGAATGATCTGCAGCAACACATCGAGGACCACCACCAATGCGATTGATTTCCTTTGAAAATGTTATTAGCGCCTCCGTGATGCTATGTTCGCTCCGCTGCGATCGCTTTGATGCGTCTGCTCTGCGTGAAACCTTGTTCAAACTGAGGATTAGATCCAAATCCGCAAGTGATTGATTTTTGATGTCTGTGCTAGTGATGCATGAACGTGATTGGTTAGTTTACCTATTTCTAAACTTTTCATCAATTATCGATAATAAATAGTTGAAAATCAGTATCTACAAATAAATACAAAGAAGCGTTGACTCATCCTTGATCGAATGGTCCAAAAAAAAATGAAAATCCATCGAGAAACGGCTTAGATATTAAAGTTTAAAGTCTATCATATTTTCGTGACGGTCCCCGATTTTCGCAATCGTAAAGTGTACCCCAATATAGAAAACACAGACGTAGTCCAACGTCAAAACATCGCTCTTCTCGTGAGCGGGTCAAGGGGGACGCCTTGATAGTCGAAGTGAGCGACAAACCGACATACGCAGCGATATTACGGAAGGTGGGAGAAGACCCGGTGCTCAAGGACTTGGGTGAAAAAGTGGTGAGGACTAGGCGTACTCAGAAGGGGGAATTGCTGTTCGAGCTGAAGAAGGATCCCACGGTCAAGAGCTCGGCCTTCCGGGAGCTCATTGCCAATTCCTTAGGTAGTGAAGGAAATGTAAGGGCTTTAACGCAGGAGGCAGTGGTCGAGTGCAGAGACCTGGACGAGATCACTACGGTAGACGAACTAAGGGATGCACTGACCTCACAATGTACGCTAGGCGAAGTTCAGATGACCATTCGGTTGAGGAAAGCGTACGGTGGTACACAAATAGCAGCGATACGACTACCGGTAGACGCTGCCAACAAAATTGTGGAGGTGGCCAAGGTGAAGGTCGGATGATCTATGTGTCCGTTGAGACTCACCCCTCGAATCACCAAACAGATGGAGCGATGCTTCAAATGTATGGCGTTTGGACACCAGGCGCGAAACTGCAGTGGCCCAGACAGATCCGGTCTTTGTAGGAAATGTGGTGGAGAAGGACACGTTGCTAGGAGAGGAGCGAAAGATAGTTTTCCGTGAAGCTAGAGCGGCTTTCAAACGGGCGATCCAAATCAGCAAGTCTAAC
Organism: Armigeres subalbatus; assembly: GCF_024139115.2. Taxonomy (NCBI): domain Eukaryota; kingdom Metazoa; phylum Arthropoda; class Insecta; order Diptera; family Culicidae; genus Armigeres; species Armigeres subalbatus. The sequence continues at coordinate 201,595,178 of NC_085139.1, read as the reverse complement.
TACTTCAAGGAAGCCGGGAAGCCGAGAAGCTAACGCTGATCCTTGGGGTAACGCTTATCGAGTTGTGACAAAGAAGATCAGTGGTCCAGCGACGCCAGCCGAAATGTGTTCGGACAAGCTGAAGATCATCGTGGACGGTCTTTTCCCGCAGCATGGTTCTACGACGTGGCCGCGTACGCCGTACGAAGATAAAGACCGAGTAACCGCTGCAGGTATGCAAGTCACCAATGACGAGCTTTTATCAGTGGCGAAAGGTTTGAAGATGAAAAAAGGTCCGGGTCCGGATGGAATTCCAAATGTGGCTCTAAAATCCGCGATTCTGGCGTTCCCGGACCTGTTTAGGATGGTGCTGGAGAAGTGTTTAGTAGATGGTAATTTTCCGGATACGTGGAAGATCCAGAAACTTGTGCTGCTGCCGAAACCAGGAAAACCGCCGGGGAATCCAGCATCGTATAGGCCCATATGTCTGCTGGATACACTGGGGAAGCTTCTGGAAAGGGTTATCCTTAATAGGCTTACACAGTTCACGGAGGGTGAGACTGGCTTATCGGAAAAAAACAGTTCGGATTTCGCAAAGGCAGATCGACTGTGGATGCAATCAGGACAGTCATTGAAGTTTCAAAGAGAGCGGCCAAGACGAAGAGGCGTGGCAATCGATTCTGCGCTGTAGTAACGATTGACGTCAAAAACGCGTTCAATAGTGCCAGCTGGGAGGCCATCACCGCAGCGCTGCATGGAATGCGAATCCCCGACTTCCTGTGTAAGATCCTTAGGAGCTACTTCCTGAACCGGATTCTGGTTTACGACACGAACTTGGGGCAGAAGTCGATCAGGGTTACGGCGGGCGTTCCACAAGGGTCCATGCTAGGCCCGACGTTATGGAATGTGATGTACAACGGGGTGCTGATGCTGAAATTGCCCAAAGGTGTAAAGATTTACGGATTCGCGGATGATGTCGTCCTAACGATAACCGGTGAGTCACTGGAGGAGGTGGAAATGCTGGTGGCGGAAGCGACCTACGCAGTAGAAACCTGGATGAATGGAGTCAAGCTGCAGCTGGCTCATCACAAAACGGAAGTGATGCTGGTCAGCAACTGCAAAGTAATCCAGCGGATGCAGATTACCATCGGAGGGCACGACATCCCGTCGGTTCGGATTCTGAGACATCTGGGTGTGATGATTGATGACCGGTTGAACTTCAACACCCACGTGGACTATTCCTGTGAAAAGGCGGCTCAAATGATCAGTGCGTTAGCAAGGATCATGCCGAACGTCGGCGGTCCGAAAGGCAGCAGTAGGCGTCTTCTTGCGTCAGTATCATCCTCGATACTAAGGTACGGAGTTCCAGCCTGGGGAGCTGCGCTCAAGACGAAACGTAACCGGAGGAAGCTGAATAGCGTGTTTCGTCTAATGGCCATTCGAGTCGCGAGTGCGTACCGAACTATTTCGTCGGAGGCAGTTTGCGTTATCGCAGGGATGATTCCAGTCTGCATAACCCTAGCAGAGGACATCGAGTGCTACCAACGGAGGGATACCAGAAATGTGAGGAAGGTGGTGAGACTGGACTCTATGGTGAAGTGGCAGCAGGAGTGGGACAATGCGGATAATGGAAGGTGGACCCATCGGCTCATCCCCAATGTGTCGACGTGGGTGAACAGGGAGCATGGTGAGGTGAACTTTTACCTCACACAGTTCCTGTCCGGACACGGTTGTTTCCGCCAATATTTGCACCGGTGTGGCCATGCGTCATCGCCATTCTGCCCGGCGTGTATCAACGTAGAGGAGACTCCAGAGCACGTGATATTCGATTTCCCGAGGTTTGCGGAGGCACGTAGGGGAATGCCTGGCATAAGGGCGGATAACATCGCAGAGCGAATGTGTCGCGATGAAGGTACGTGGCATGCGGTAACCAGAGTCGTGACACAAATAATGTCAGAGCTGCAGCGTCGATGGAGAAGGGACCAGCAAGTAAGCGTCGGTTTGGAACAAAATCCAGCACAGTGAGCAGTGTTGGGTCTCGAGTCGTCGGGGCGCCAGCGAACCGGAAGTCTTCTGCCAACCGGAATCGTCGGACCGACCTCGGCACTCGAACCGTCAACCTGCTGAAGAAAGAAGAAGGAAGTGCTTCGGGTATGTAGGGCACCGCCAGTGCGGACGTTATCCACCACCGGAACTGTCGGACCACCTCTGCAACCCGAAGACGAAGTCGGCGCAATGCGCGAAAGCGTCCCCTGCGATAGCCGCCGGTAGTCGGGGCACCATCAGTGCGGAAGTTTCCTTCACCGGAACTGGTGGACCACCCTCGACGCCGGGGGAAGTCAGGAGGATTCGAGTGAGGAAGTTTGTGGCACAACCGCCGAGGGATCGAGACAACGTAGCAGTGGATCTCAGCAAGCCAGTCGGCGAACTAGCCTAAGCTAGGGGCCGGAATTTTAGAAGTGCATGAGCACAACCCCCCCGAAGTAGCCGCAGCATCCCGTGGTCTCGGAGGGATCGAGGCAAGGAGGATAAGGGACCCGGTTTATCCGGGAGGCACATTTTAGCAGGTCGGAGGAGCCCATCCCTGTTCGCCTTCGAGCATAGTGTGGATGCTCGAGGTGTCTGTCGCAAAGATTTTTGATGGCCTTTCACCCATGTAAAAAAAAAACGGACATCACCTCAATTCGTCGAGCTGAGTCAATTGGTATATAACACTATGAGTCTCCGAGCCTTCTATCAAAAGTTTTGTTTTGGAGTGATCATATCGCCTTTACGTATACTTACGCCTTACGTATACGAGAAAGGCAAAAACACCTTAATAAAGAAATAAAAAAAAAAAGAAAAAATCATGCTGGGCTCTGGCGTGGTGGACATCTTTTCCCGAGCAACTCGTGAGATGAAAATGGAAAACCAAGTCAATTCTTCTTCAATTAGTGATAGTAGTGTAGGTGACAACTCCTTCGCAAGAGGTGGGTTGTTCAGGTCTTCGCCTAGAAGGCCAGAGGCAATAGTCGGCAGCTCCAGTGCGCAGCGCCAGCGTGGGTCACTTGACCATCTCCCAGGCTCCGCCGGTAGAGGTTATAGACGGCCCATGGCTTCTGATAGCGATGAATCGCAAACGCGATGGGCTTTCGGCCTTCAAGGTGGCGACGGAACAGCTGGACGCCATCATCGACTTTGCGTCATCGAAGCATAATATCAGCAAGGACCTCAAGAGGAGCTTGCAGAAACTTCGAAAGTCGATGTTGGACGCCAAGCTGGAGAGGGCGGTCGGGACGGCCAAGTGTAAACCCGTGAAATCCGTGGAGTCGAGGTCTACCCAGACTGAGGCCCAAGGATTCGCGGACTCGGGCAAGGTCGAATCGACCAAGGGCGTGCCAGCGAAGACGGTGGTGCCAAAGTCTACCCAGACTGAGGCTCAAGTATTTGCGGGCACGTCGGGGGTGACTGCTCCAACGGAGCAGACACAAAAATGGGGGAGACAGTCTCCAGGGGATGAGCTCCCTGGGGGCCACTCCAAAACGCGGAGGGTTACTACCCCGAACAAGGGTAGTGGGGCTGGGATGCTGAACCCCGGCCAGGTACCTCCAAAACCGAGGGAGGAAGGACCTGGAAAGGTCCGTCCACCCATGAAAGACGGTGGTAAGGGGTTGCGGCAGGCTGAGAGTTCTCAGCTGCCCCAGACCAGAAAAATTAAGGGGGATGACGCCTCCTGGACCCTGGTCAAGAACAAGAGGAAACCGAAGACGTCAAGGGCCGAAAAGAAGGCCCAGGCGAATTAGGGTAGCAAGAAGTCTAGGGTAGAAGCCAATCGCTCCAGGGGCGACGCCCTAGTCATCACGGCGGACGAGGCCAAGTACTCGGACGTCTTGAAGGCGATGAGGAGTGACGTCAAGCTCGGTTAACTCGGCGCCGACGTACGTCGAATAAGACTTACCCGGATGGGCGAGATTATCCTCGAGCTGAAGCGGGCGTCTCGGTCAAGGTGAGGGCACTCATGACGGAGGTGAATCTAAGGGTTAAAGACCTGGACGAGATCACCGAAGTCGAAGAGCTCGTCACGGCACTGCGGCGATAGTGTGAAGTGGAGACGCCCACCGCAGCCGTTCGGCATCGGAAAGGTCCGACAGGGACGCAGGTACCATTGGTTCGGCTATCTGCAGCGGACGCGTCCAAGGTAGTCAAGTTAGGGAGCGTCAAGGTGGGATGGTCGGTATGCCCTGTGGCATACATAGTTTATTCAAGTGAAGTAAAATATCTAGGTGTCATACTCGACGCAAAGCTTAATTGGAACTCTCATCTCCAATCAGTTGTGCAGAAAGGTCTCAATACACTTTGGGTTTGTTCAAAAACCCTTGGTAAAAGATGGGGCCTAAAACCAAGTATGATCATGTGGATATATAAAACCATTGTCCGTCCCAGGACAACTTACGCTTCCCTTGTCTGGTGGCCTAAAACTAATGAGGCTGCTGCAAGGGCTAAGCTCAACAAAATCCAACGCACCGCTTGCATAGCCATCACTGGTGCAGTTCGTAGTACACCCACTTTGGCCCTAGACGCAATGCTTCACCTGCCCCGGTTAGATCAATTCATAAAGCTGGAAGCGGAAAAAAGTGCTCTAAGGTTAAAGAGAACAAAAACACTGCTGTCGGGAGAGCTTACGGGTCACCTCAACATATTAAATGAATTTGCCATAAATCCCGCAATAGGAATTTGTAGTGATTGGATGGAAACGGTAGTCAATTATGACTTACCTTACGATGTGTTCATTCCTTCCCGCCAGGAGTGGGAAGGAGGTGGACCCAGCGTTCCAACAGGCTCTATAAATTTCTTCACAGATGGTTCGAAAATGAATAATCTGACAGGATCCGGAATCTATGGCCCTACAACAAAAATTTCTGTCCACTTAGGACAGTGGCCCACAGTATTTCAGGCGGAAATATATGCAATATTAGAATGCGTGTTATTATGCCTGAGGAGAAAGTATAGATTTGCAAAATATGTATTTTCTCTGACAGCCAAGCGGCACTTAAGTCGCTTAATAACTACACTTGTAACTCAAAGCTAGTGTGGGAATGCATTCTGGCTTTGAAAAACTTATCCATACGCAATCGAGTCTACCTATATTGGATCCCAGGACATACGGGTCTAGAGGGAAACGAGATTGCTGATGAGCTAGCCAGGAATGGATCTAATGAAAGGTTCATTGGCCCTGAGCCCTTCTGCGGGATCTCAGACTCAGACTGCTCTGTAAAAATGGAACTGAACAAATATATGGTCAGTCAAATCACATCAAACTGGAATGCACTTCCCCATACGAGCCAATCCAAAAGGCTCGTAACGATTAACCCCAAGAAAACCCAACAACTATTAGGTCTCAACAAAAGGGATCTCAACATCTACACCGGTCTAATAACTGGACACTGCCCCTGCAGATACCATCTACAAAAGAGCGGAGCAATCCAAACCTCAAATTGCCGCTTCTGTGACGAGGAGAGAGAAACATCAGAACACATCCTCTGCTATTGCAGTGCACTCACCCAACGTAGGTTCAAAGTTCTCAGCAAGCCCTTTGTAGGGCCTGCTGACATATGGATCTTATCCCCCAAGGACGTGGTTGGCTTCATAAAGCTAGTCTCGCCAGAATGGGGGAGTCACATACTGTAACTCAGGATCTCTATTCATCAATAATAGATGGTCTTGAGTTCAGTCGATACCAAGGTGTCTCAGTGACAAACATGTTACTGAGATAACTTGCGTATTTCACAGCAAAAGGGTATATCACAATAGTCCTAAAATCTGGACGCAGTGATCTTCACCCGACAAACGAGGAAGGAGGAGGAAACCCGAAGTTTGCTTCAAGTGACTGAAACCGGGGCACAAGCAATGGGACTGCAAAGGCCCTGACAGAAGCAATCTCTGCCGACGCTGCGGATTGGAGGGGCATAAGGCACAATGCTGCACGAACCCTCCCAATTGTTTGATTTGTTCCAGCAAAGCTGTGAACAGCAAGCACCTCATGGGGGGTTTGATGTGCCCGGCGTTTAAGCGTGCTGCAAAATCAAAGTGCAGGTAACGCAGCTAATCCTGAACCTCTGTGAAGTAGCGCAGCAACTGCTGTGTCAGACAGTTGCTGAATGGGGGACGGATGTCGCCATCATAGCAGATCCTTACCGGGTACCCGCCAGGAACGGTAATTGGGTCACCGATGGGTTTAAAATGGCGGCGATATGGACAACGGGGAAATACGCAGTCCAAGAGTTAGTGTCTTCGACACACAAGGGCTTCGTCATTGCCAAAATCAACGGGATCTTCTTCTGCAGCTGCTATGCGCCTCCTCGATGGTCGATCGAGCAGTTCGGTCGTATGCTGGATTGCTTCATGGCTAACTTGATGGGGCGTAGGCCGGTGGTGATAGCGGGGGACTTCAACACTTGAGCCATGTTGGATGTGGACTTGGTTAATTTCGGTACCAAAAGTACCTTCAACTGGAACGGGGCCGAGTCGATTATCGACGTTACGTTCTGGAGCCCTGGCCAAACGAGTAGTTCGAACTGGGGGGTAGATGATGGCTACACTCACAGCGACTTACAGCGCTATAGTATCGACTCTACGATTAGCATTCAGCGGACGGGAGAAGGGGCGGTGCCTAGCCCTCGTATGTGGAAGACATCGTACTTCGACGACGAGGTGTTTAACGAAGCGCTCCGCCGCGAGCATAATACTCTTGGTCTGAGCGGCTAGCAGCTGGTAACATTACTCTCACGTGCATGCGATGCCACTATGCCTAGGAAAGTCCACCCTAGGAATGGGAGGCTTCCTGGTGGACTCAAGCAATTGCGAACTTGCGCCGCCCCTGCCTACGGGCAAGGAGACGGATGAAGCGAGCATGCACAGAAGAGGAACGTGTTGAACGACGGGTGGCGTTCGTGGCTGCTAGAGCCGCTCTGAAGACCGAGATGAGATCAAGCAAAAAGCCTGCTTCGAGGGCCTGTGTCAAAGTGCCAACGCGAATCCATGGGGTGACGCCTATAGGGTCGTAATGGCCAAGACACGTCCTTCCTACTTCTTCCTTCTTCCTTCTTGCTTCTTCTCTCTTCCCTCTTTCTTCTTCCTTCTTCCTTCTTCCTTCTTCCTTCTTCCTTTTTCCTTCTTCTTTTTTTTTCTTCCTTCTTTCTTCTACCCACTTTCTTCTTCCTTCTTCCTTTTTTCCTTCTCCTTCTTCTTTTTTCCTTTTTTCCTTCTTCCTTCTTCTTTTTTCCTTTCTCCTTCTTCCCTCTTCCTTCTACCTTCTTTCTTCTGTATTCTTCTTTATTCTGTCTTCTTTCTTCTATGTTCTTCCTTCTTTCTTCTTCTTTATTTCTTCTTCCTTCTTCCTTTTTCTTTCTTTCTTCCTTCTTCCTTCTTCCTTCATTCTTCTTCTTTCATTATGTTTCCTTCTTCCTTTTTCCTTTTATCTTCTTCCGTTCTACTTCTTTCTCACTTCGCACTACTTACTTCTCACTCCCCAGTTCTCATTTGGCCTAATGGCCGTTTGGCCTAATGACCCAGCATCAAATTCATTCGCCCGAATGTTTTTTTGGCTGAACAGACTATTAGGCCGAAAGTCATTCGACCGAAAGGATCATACAGCCGAAAAGGTCATTCGGCAGAATGGTCATTTTTGTATTTGTATTTTATTCATCGGACTGTGTTGCCTACATGAAATTCTTAAGTCTAATGGTGGTCAAACAATAAAAACATTAAAGACGGCGCTGCAAGCTGTAGCGAAATCTGGATGTAGAGATGTTGAAATCAAATTCATCGGACACTTCGTTGAAGCGATGGATCATGGCGAAAATGGAACAAACAGTTCCATTTTCGTCATGATCCATCGCTTCAACGAAGTGTCCGATGAATTTGATTTCAACATCTCTACATCCAAACAACGCTTTTGGCCAAATGACCAAAATGACTCATTCGGCAAAACGATATTGAAATGAAATGTGAGAAATGAGAAGTGTGAAATGATGAGTGAAAAGTGAGAAGTGAGAATGTATTAGTGAGAAGGAAGTGTTAAGTAAGATGTCTCACTTCTCACTGCGAAAAGTGAGTAGTGCATAGTGAGAGGTGAGACGTCTCGCTTCTAAATTCTCAGAGAGGCGTCTCTCTTCTCCCTTTTCTTAGTAAGAAGTGCGAAAAAATGAATGTCAATTGCGGAGTAAGACATCTATATGATCGTAAATAAAATTCATCGTTATCTTAATCGATCCTCAAATCTTATACCAGGATTAGATAGTCTCTTGCCTTCTACCAGAGGTAGGAAAAACAGAGCTTTAATTTCCCGGAAGCCAAAGAAAAAAGTTGTCGTTTGCCTTATGACAAAGTTTTCAAATGCCATTTGTTGAACTTCCCGAAAGAATTTGCTTGCCTCTGCTTGAATTCAGAAAGCAAATAAATTGTGGAACGTGCAAAAAATCACACCATTGTAGCCCTGTTGACCTTGTTCCCCCCACACAAAAACGGGGAGATTTATGTTTTGTTATGTTTCCATAAAAATGACTGCATTCCCCATCGCAGATAAAACTGCAGCGATGTCTCAACCCTTTGTCACATACAAAGGCACTCGACCGGGCCAGGTGCAAACAAAAATTTCCAATTAGCACCTCGTACATATAGTTCTGAAAATAATTGCAGCAGCAGTAATTTTTACACCCTTTTTTCTACTGCACGGTACTTGCCCAGATGCCTTTATTATTCATCTGTCGTCGTGCACCGCCTTCCAACCTGTCCGGGGCTGTCCGGGCCCCGGTGCCAGGTACGAGGCCCGGATGTTGACTCTTCTTCACTGAAAATGTCCCTGCCTGCAATCAAAAGTGAGACATCCTCTCATTCGCGCGCGCTTCATTGTTGAGCGGCGGCGGCGGCGGCCGGATCAAATCAGGAGAAAAGAAGTGCCACAGTAATGAGGGCCGTGTGATGAGGGGTTGACGTCGCCTGCGAGAAAATGGCGCCATCGTGGCGACGATGATGATCAGCGCGGGCGGTGAGTGACGCAAGGGCCTGCACGGTCATTATCCCTCCCTCCCGCCTGCCCCACCAGAGCCGACCGGGCTGACGACGCGGAGGATGCCGGTCGTGAGACATGTTCAAAGGCACGAGCCGGAGATAATTATTCAATGGTAAAGAACGGAGTCGCATCGCCGCTGCCGTCGCTTACTGTAGATAGCAAAAGCCACGTTTCTCCGGCGGATGCTTGTCGTTGGCGGTTTGTTCGGAAGTGGAGCCTCCCCGGGGGTGTAGGATTTAGGGATGATACTGAGCCGTGCTGTGGATAACAGAAAATAATATAGACAAGCTTAATTAAACATGGGTTTCACCACCATCGCGAGTAGGACAGCTCATTTGTTGGGGTCTAATTCAGTTTTCGTTGGAATGCTATGGCTTTAACAGCTAACTCATGTTTGAAATAATGTATTTTTGTTAGCTTGTTAGGTATGGAATGTGTAACAGGTGTGCAATCAATCATGTATAAGTATTGATATTTTGATGAAATGATGATAAAGAATAATAGGAAAGTTTGTAGCGTGAAACGAGTTTTTTACCCCCAATCGAATTAATTTTACCCCACAATACATTTTGTGCAAACGTCGTAAAAATAGATCAGCGACTTCGTGGAAGTCCACCAAAACCCTTACTTCATTGATGAGTCTGAGGAGCCTACCATTTTTCAATAACCAGTGCCCAAATTGATAAAAATTAAGTCTATTATTGAAATTCGTGGAACCTATTTTGCATTGGTTAAGAGAAAGTAAGAATAATCCCTGATTCTTGCCGCGGGTGAAAACCCGAAACCTAATGCAAATGAAATTTCAAACTAAACCAAACAAATCAAGCAGAAGCTTCCACCGAACGCCAGAATTTCATTCTCGAACATAAACTTTCGCTTGCCGCCTAATCGGTTTACTTCCGGAGCTGACAGGCAGTCAGGCAGCAATTCCCGTTACTTACAGGAAATTTGCATAATTTCGTTACCGAATCAACAAGAGCCTTTTGTATAGCCGAAGATAATCGCCTTCCGGAACGACTCAGCCCATCGGAAGCGAATCAACCGATAATCTGAGGCTGAGGCTCCAACCGATCCGAAATTGAAAATTTTCCGAACCATTTAAATGGCAATTTGACGCGTTTGCCTGTCTAACAGAATCCTCCGAACGGCGCGCTGGCGGTGATTTGAGCATTCCTTACCGATTCAAGCTGACGTCGTCGGACGCCTGTTTCGAGAGAGCGCAAAACCCCACGCCACTTCCCATACTGTGGCGGGTGCTTAGACTTTGATCTTCTTCCTTAACGTCGACAACAACGGCACGAGAATTGGCTTCATAGTGCTTCTGGCCTCTGACGGAGTTGAGATTTTGTTAGGGATTTTTTTTTGTATTCCGGCCTGATGCCGTTATTCAGATTTCCATTCTTATCAACTGCTACCCGCCCCTCGCCGCGTCATCGCATGGTGTCGTCATTGGTCGATTGCAGCCAACAGGCATCCAGCGGGATAGCAGCCCCAGGTACCGTCTAAGCCGACACCGAAGCACACTTTCAAAGTGGGTGGCTTATTTTCTCAGTCACTTGCCGGAAAATCCCTCCCGGTCTGGCACCAACCGCATCGCATCCATCGGACATCGCGCGGTGCGACGAAGGCCTCGATTGATTCATTCTGCCGTAATGCGCCATAGCTCAATGAAAAGAACGCTGCTGCTGCTGCTGCTGCCGTGAAGGAAGCCAACCCACTGCGGATTAAACTGTGAGTCGTGGTGAGACATCGTCGGCTTCCCTGGATTCCAGGCCTATACGTGGTTGAGACACATCGGCGAGCCAGGATTTAAATCGTGTGCCGCCGGAAAGCCTCTTCTTCAACCCTCGGGGGGTTCGAAGCGATACGGCTAAAGTGTGGCCGGCTTCCCGTAAGGATAGTGACGACGACGACGACGACGAAGAAGAGCGGAGTCGAGTAGCTACAAAGTGGCTTTCTCACGCTCATCAGAAGACAGACGTGCCTTATCAGTTGGTCACGGTAATCGGTCTGCTGGCTCACGGTCGCTCGCTTGCTCGCTCGGGCGGTCGGCGTGTCGGCCTCCTTGGTGGTGCTTTTGCCTTCCGACTTCGAATTAGCCTTGTGGCAGTTGGGATGATTGCTTTTCTGCTTTCCTTCTGGGTGAAAAGATTGAAGATTGGATTTGAACCTGATTAGTTTGAATGTTTATTCGAGACAACGCAGATTATATGGTAAGCGTGCCCATTTGCATTCCATTTGGGGGTCGAGCGTAGAATGGGGGGACGGTTCACGCCGGGTTCTGGAAATCAAAGAAAGTGCCACTCTGAAGCAGATTAATTATTAATTAGTTTTATAATAAACGACCTCCGACAAAGTGAGTTGAAGTTTTATCCAACGCGCTCCGGTTCACGATTCCATTTTCATTTAATGCTTGACTTAATCTTTATTAACGACTCGCTTTTGTTACTTCTTTATATCCCAATTTATAGATGTACTTGAGCTGAGTTACAAATTATCTTGCTGATTACTATAATCCATACCGTTCGATCGAATTAATCTTGGATTAAACTGCATTAAAGATGTGGACATCCAGTCGTACAAAAAATGCGAAAATCATTGAGATAGTGAGTCGCTGATAGCATTAGGAGGGAGCACCCAGGAGGGAAGACGTAAATTGCCAGGAAGGTAGTAGTATCTGCAACACAGCGGCGTTGGACTTCTGAAACAAACAACCGGCGAGCGCAAAAAGGTGTGCAATGCTCAAGAAGCAAATACGACCGGGGTCTAAGGTAGTGAATCTGATTAAAAGTCTTAAGATGTGCTACGTTCCATATGAACATATTGCTGTTCCAGAGATAACTTTCCTCCTTCCGGTTCAATTTTCAAACTACCGCAGCTGTCACTTCATACTTTTTCTCTGCTGTTCTCATGGCATCCTACGATGATAACGCCAAATATCAGTTTTTTGTTTCAGTGTATTGCAGATTTTTAGGCTTGCGGTAGAACTTTGACAGCTGCGGAAGAACTTTGCGGAATCCGCAAAATGGAAAATTTTGAAAAGATCCGCAATATTCGATGGGCTTTCAACTTTCCAATGGGGAAATGGAAGAAACATTAATATGGGTACTAGATCGAAAAAATTCGTTGCTCTTAAAAACGACAACAAAAGATTTGTCATTGTTATTTTTTTTTGTTTGGTGCATCTGATTCCCCCCAAAGATGGTCTAGTACCGGGAGCTCTGTACAAACAATGGCCAGAACGGGAAAGGATCGTTTGGTCGAAACTCATTCGGCCGAAAGCCATTTGGTCGAATGCCATTAGGCTGAAACCTATCTGGCTGAAAGTCATTTGGTCGAACGGGTCATCCGGCCGAATAGGACATTCGTGAGCAGTGATGAACTCTGATTCGAACAGAAAAATCACTTTAATAAAGATTGAAAAATAGGACATTTGGCCGAATAGGACATTTCACGAGATGAGCCGGCCGAGGGCCGAAAATCTCGTTAACCTTCAAAGACCCAGGACGAACAGATTTTTTTTCAAATGGCTCGCATTCAGCAACTGATCGTCGGAATTCATCGCGGTTTCATTTGTGCTCAATAGGAATAGCTATATTTTTGCCCTGATACATTTTAAGACCTGTTCAGGACCGAGTTATTGCTAAAAATAAGTGTGCGCGGGGGTCTTTTTCCCTGTAATTCGAACATCAGCTCAATGTTCTGGCCATGTTTACGTCCGGAATTTACAAATCAACCATCAAACCATTTCTAAAACATTGACAAGAATTCTAGTCCATTTCGATAATTTCATCATTTGAATAGGACATGGTTGACTAAATTCAGGGCCGGATTCAGGGGTCACAATGGTATAATGTGGGCTACAAAACCAATTACAATGAAACATGCCTGCGGGAATTGACATGCAGCTATACAAGCTTTACAAATCAGGAGTTTTTAAATTTCCATTTTCAATTGAATGTGATCTTCTGAAACTCTAACCCGGGCCGGATTCAGGGGTCAAAATGGGGGACAGCAGCGGCCATAACACCAATTTCAATGAATCTGGCCATGCGACTGCTCAAACTTCATGAAAACACATCAGGAGCTCAATGAATTCTGTTTGCAATTGAAATTGAGTTTCTAAAATTTCGACCAGGGTCGGTTTCAGAAGTCAAAAAGAGCAAAGCTGGGACATAACACCAATTACAATAAAACTGGGCACGTGACTGCTCAAACGTCAATAAAACACATCAGGAGCACAATTAGTTCTGTTTACAATTGACATTGACTTTCTCAAAAAATTGTACCAGGGTCGGATTCAGGGGTCAAAATGATGAGAGCAGGGGTCATAACACCAATTACAATGAAGGAGCTCAATGAATTCGGTTTGCAATTGAAAGTGACCTTCTGAAATTTCGACCAGGTTCGGAATCAGGGGTCAAAATGTGAAGAGCTGGGGACATAAAACCAATTAGAATGAAACTGGGCATGCGACTGCTCAAACTTCATGAAAACACATCAGAGGCTCAAAGAATGCTATTGAAAATTTAAATTGATCTTCTGTATATATGTGCGTATATAAACGGGCGCGGAACTCGATTTTCCGGGGGAACAAGCGCCAGCAGGAAGATCGAGACCGTGAAGAAACGGAGCAACTGTACCGCGCTAATAACACACGAAAGTTCTGAATGCTGAATGGCGATGTGGTGACGAACCTGGGAGAACGCGCGCAGGACATACGTCTACCGGCACCGTATCTCCAGGAAATCCAGGAGGAGATTGGCCGGCTAAAAAACAACAAAACCCCTGGGGTTGACCAACTACCAGGAGAGCTATTTAAGCACTGGCTAGAGCGCTGCACTGGGTCATTACCAAGATTTGGGAGGAGGAGGTTTTGCCGCAGGAGTGGATGGAAGGTGTCGTGTGTCCCATCTACAAAAAGGGCGATAAGCTGGATTGTAGCAACTACCGCGCAATCACATTGCTGAACGCCGCCAACAAGGTACTCTCCCAAATTTTATGCCGTCGACTAACACCAATTGCAAGAGAGTTCGTGGGGCAGTACCAAACGGGTTTCATGGGCGAACGCTCAACACGGATTTCCGGATAAACTGACACGGTTGATCAAGGCGACGATGGATCGGGTGATGTGCGTAGTTCGAGTTTCAGGGGCCTTCTCGAGTCCCTTTGAAACGCGCAGAGGGTTACGGCAAGGTGATGGTCTTTCGTGTCTACTATGCAACATCGCTTTGGAAGGGGTAATACGAAGGGCAGAGATTGACACGAGTGGTACGATTTTCACGAAGTCCGTCCAGCTATTTGGCTTCGCCGACGACATTGATATTATGGCACGTAACTTTGAGAAGATGGAGGAAGCCTACATCAGACTGAAGAGGGAAGCTAAGCGGATCGGACTAGTCATCAACACGTCGAAGACGAAGTACATGATAGGAAGAGGTTCAATAGGATGTGAGCCACCCACCGCGAGTTTGCATCGGTGGTGACGAAATCGAGGTGGTAAAAGAATTTCTTTACTGGAGCTCACTGGTGACTGCCGGAAATGATACCAATAATAATAATAAATAATAAATAATAAATAATAAATAATAAATAATAAATAATAAATAATAAATAATAAATAATAAATAATAAATAATAAATAATAAATAATAAATAATAAATAATAAATAATAAATAATAAATAATAAATAATAAATAATAAATAATAAATAATAAATAATAAATAATAAATAATAAATAATAAATAATAAATAATAAATAATAAATAATAAATAATAAATAATAAATAATAAATAATAAATAATAAATAATAATAATAGGACATTTGGCCGAAAAGGACATTTGACCGAATAGGACATTTGGCCGAATAGAGCATTTGGACGAATAGGATCTTTGGCCGAAGAGGTAATTTGACTGACTAGGTAATTTGGCCGAACAGGTAACTTGGACGAATAGGTCATTTGGCTGAATTGGTCATTGGGCCGAATTGATCATTGGGCCGAATAAAGGTCATTTGAGAAGTGAGAAATGAGGTGTGAAAAGTTAAATGTCTTACTTCTTACTATTTATTTCCCACTTCTCACTGTGGAAAGTGAGTAGTGCGAAATGAGACGTCTTACTACTCACTTCTCACTTCTCACTTTTCGCTGCGAGAAGTATCGCTTCTCACTCCTCATTTCTCACTTTTCACTGTAAAAAGTGTGAAGCGCGAAGTGAGTTGTGAGACGTCTCACTACTCACTTCTCCCTCCTCATCTCTCATTTCTCACTGTGAAAAGTAAGTAGCGCGAAAGGAGAAGTTGGATGCCTCACTTTCCACGTCGCACTACTCACTTTTTACAGTGAGATGTATGAGATGAGGAGAGAAAAGTGAGACGTCTCACTTCACACTTCTCACCCTCCATTTCTCAATTATTACTTCTCACTGCGTAAAATGAAGAGAGCAAAGTGAAAAAAAAACGCCCCTCTTCACACTCATCGCTTCTAACTTCTTATTTCTCCTTTTTCACAGTGAGAAGTGAAATTGAGACTTCAAATGGTATGTTTGGCAGAATGACCTATTCGGCTAAATGAACTTTTCGGCCAAATGACATTTTCGGACATATGACTTTTGGGGCCAAATGACCTTTTCTTTTTTTTTCTTTTTTTTTGTCCACCGTCTTCAACATATAAAGGTTGCATAGAGTGTAACTTAAAGTAGTAACCTTAACCTATTTTTAAACGTAGTCTTACTAATATTAAAATCAAAACATTAGCTCACGTCATTAAAATGTCTGCAGCAACTAAGCAGTGGATTATGATGGCCATATAAGGTACGACGTGAGGGGATATAGAGCAGTGCGTAGCGTCGTAGAGAACGGTGTGGAGCGTAAAAATTTACTTGTCTCAATAAGTGTTCACAGTCAATCACATTCCTCACCAGATCAAACCAGAAAACCCTCTGTAGAAATACACGCCTTGCACCGGTTTTCATACGGAGGGAGTCTAACCCGATCATTCCACGGCAGGTTTCTTAAAGCATACCGGACGAAGGATCGTTGTACTCGCTCGATGCGGTCCTCCTGCGTCTGGTGATACGGTGCACAAACTTGCACCGCGTATTCTAGCACGCGTCGGACTATGGCGCAATATACCGATTTCAGAGCGTGAATGTCGGTAAACGATTTAGCAATCCTCTTTGTCAACCCGAGTAACGCAAAAGCCTTAGAGGTGATAGTGGCGATATGTTCGTTAAAGTTCACTTTGCTGTCAATGACAATTCCAAGATCCTTGATGGAATTTACACGCTGTAATGCTTTTGAAGCCATTGTATATTCCTGCAACAATGGGGAACGTGATCGGGTAAACGATATAATCCTACTTTTCCCGGCATTTATATTCATGCCGTTAATTTGGCACCATGCTTGCAGCACATCAAGGTCACGTTGAATAGCACAACAGTCTAAATACGATAGCACAGTTCTGAATATTTTCAAATCATCGGCGTATAACTACTTTTCGGATTGAATTAGCTCACACAAATCGTTTATGAATAGAACGAAAAGAAGCGGTCCTAAGTGGCTGCCTTGCGGAACGCCCGATGGAATATCAAACCGCAATGATTCACAGTCATGAACTTTCACATAAGCGTAACGTGTCGTCAGGTAGGATCGCAACCAAATAGTTATCCAGTCTGGAAGACCCATTTTCCTCAGCTTGGCAACCAACAAATTGTGCGGTACTTTATCAAATGCCTTTGCAAAATCAATGTAAATCGTGTCGACCTGTTGATTTTTGTCCATTTTACTCTTCAAACTGCTTACAAAAGACATCAGTTAAGTTGTTGTGGACCTGCATTTCACAAACCCATGCTGGTGCACGGAAATAACTGGACTTACGGCTCTATACAAAGTATCGTGGGCAAAACACTCAAGCGCTTTAGAAACGCAATTTAGAATTGAAATTCCACGATAGTTTCCTGCGTCGTATAAGGTGTCCGATTTATGAATTGGAGTGATTGATGCTACCTTCTATAACTCAGGAAATACTCCGGTAGAGAAAGAGCGATTGAAAATTATAGATGCTGGCAAAGCAAGTGCTTCAGCGCATTGCTTGATGAATAACGGTGGAATGCCATCCGGACCAGGACACTTAGTAGCATCCAAATCTGAAAACCGCCTAAACACGTCTTCCACCGACACTTCAATGAGAGGCATATGTAGATCATATTCCATTATTCTGTCAAGCACCCCATTTGTCACCGATGGTTGATTATTGTTATAAACACCTTTGAAAAATTCAGCCAACAGGTTGACTGATTCTTCGGCAGAGCTGGCGATTGCATTTTGGAATCGTATTTCTCGCGGCACATCGTTAGATTTTCCAGTCCAGAACCCACAGGATCATTTTTAGCATTACGTATCAGACCGACGATAGCATTATTTTGCAGATCCGAATACTCTTGTTCCAACATTTGAAGCGCTAGCATGTTTCCATCACTTCGATGTTTGAAGTAACGCTTCCGCACCTTGCGTAACCTGTTCCAGAAGGTGCGGAGATTGCTGTTCCACCACGGCTGAGTGAAACGAGTTGATCGGCATATGTTTCGCGGCACATGCTCCTGAAGAATGCGATAAATTACATCGTAGAACTTGCAGATAGCATCATCAACAGAACACTCATGAAGTATCGAGTTCCAGTTAACGCTGGCTAGACTTCTACAAGCAGCACTTACATCATACTGTCGGAAGTCAAATTGGCAAATTTCAATGTCGTTGTCACAGTCAGTTAAGGGCAAAAAACAATTCAGACAGAAAGGCTTATGGTGTGCGTCAACCTCCAATATTGGCACCGGTGTGCTTGGAAAACTTCCACACATTGTGGGTCGTTAACAAACGCCAAGTCCAGTAAACGAGAGTTGTGATTGACAATGTGCGAAACTTGAAAAAGGCCCGATGCAAGCACAGATTCTGTCAGGATGATTTCTGACTCAGAGGAGGCGTTAAGGTGATTATACAATCAAGCCATGTGGCGAATTTCAAATTCACCACACGGTTTTCTACTCCTATTATCAAAAGTTCAAATCTAGCGTAATAATTGTCATAAAATGCTGAAATTAAAGTCGATTGTTCAGCATGAGTAAGCAAACTATCTACGGATGTTTCATCCCCATGGGCGTTGTTGTTCTCTCAATTCGTGCTCTTGAAAAATCACTAGAAAAAGCACGTGGTTTCCAAGATGGCCGATTTGTGGCTTTGTTGTATAACCACTTTAATTGGCACATAGGCAGTAATATCGTCATCAAAGCGCCAAGATAGATGCGGTAGATTGTAGTCACCAAGGAGGACTACCATATCGTTACTGGATGTTGTGTCCAACAACTCGTTGATACTCAAAGAATGCTGCGCATAAACTGCAGGCTCAGAATTGGGCCTGATGTACACACAGCAAATATACACTGTTTTTGTTGGCAGTTTGAGTCGAATCGCTATCTGTTCCAAGCCGGCTGCATTCGGAAGCGAAATTACTTCACTTCGAAACTTCTTTTTCACTGCAATCAATACTCCTCCACCACGGTTAAGGCGAGTCGAATTAACATCGCGGTCACAACGATAGACATTATAATTTGAGGACAACTCCGCATCTGGGATTCCGCTGCGTAGCCAGGCCTCCGTAAACGCAATCACATCATAATCGCAGCTACTCAGTTGCAGATATAGTTCATTCGTCTTAGTTCTTAAGCCACGTACATTTTGGTAGTGTACCGAGAAAGAAGAAAGTAGAGTATTCGACGATGAATCGGCGACGGGAAAATGAAATGCTGATTGATTCGATGCAGATAATGGAGTTTGTTGATCCAGAATACGTATGCTGTTCGATGTTGGAGTAACTAAACGAAAACTGAACATTTGACCGAAATGATTGTAAGGCCGAACATGATCAGGCGGAAAAAGCCCTTTGGCTGAAAGTGACATACCGCCGATCTGGTTATAAAGCCAAACAAATCGTCTGGCAGACCAGATTGGTCGAAAATTTCGTTTTGGTGAAAATTTCGTTTGGCAGAAATAGTTATTTTGCCGAAAATACCCTTTGATCGGAAAGGTTATTCACCAGAAAAAAAGTAAAAGTGCTCAGTGCGTGTGAAAAATCGCTAAAACATTTTGAGCGCGAGTGGTGCTCGCAAAAGTGCTCAGTGCGTGTGAAAAATCGCTAAAATATTTTGAGCGCGAGTGGTGCTCGCAAAAGTGCTCAGTGCGTGTGAAAAATCGCTAAAATATTTTGAGCGCGAGTGGTGCTCGCAAAAGTGCTCAGTGCGTGTGAAAAATCGCTAAAACATTTTGAACACGAGTGGTGCTCGCAAAAAAGCTCAGTGCGTGTGAAAAATCGCTAAAACATTTTGAGCGCGAGTGGTGCTCGCAAAAGTGCTCAGTGCGTATCAAACAGTGCATGTGAAAAATCGCTAAAATATTTTGAGCGCGAGAAGTGTTCTGAGCCGCAGCAACCAGGGACATTCACCTCCTCTATGATATCTCACGACGCTTAAACAGGGCGAAGACGAATGCAACGATGCCTGTAAAAGACTCGAATGGTCAGCTACTGACCGACCCTGGTCTGTTGGCGAGCACTTGGAATAGCTTTTTCAAGTGTAAGCTAAGTCGCTATCCCTCGGCGTGATCTGCCTAGGATCCGACGTATACCACGTATCAATACTGAGTCTCCATTCACTGCTAGAGATTGAAACGGCCATTTAAAGCATGAAATCGAATAGAGCCCCTGGTCGTAACGCACGAACTGAGCAGCCTGTCAGAGCGACTTGTGTTGGGTAGAATGCTTAATTCAATGGTTGGTGCTGGAATGATTTTTTGGCTGCCCAACAGTCGCACTCACGACGACGGCGATGAGATTGACGGGAGAATGTGCTGAGATCCATGTTTTTCACTGCATTGACTTTGACATATTTCAACCCTGACGCCTGGTGTCGAACGCATATCAGCTGACTTGCTAATAGCTGACCCTAGGATATCCGTCCAACTAATGCATCGTTTATTTCGTAATATCTAGGATACCGCAACTTTCCCTGTCGACTGGATGCAGAGTATCTTAGTAAAGGTGCCAAAAAAGGGTGGCCTAACTGTATGCGATAACTGGCGAGGCATTAAGTTGCTGTATACCGTTCTCAAAGCTCAAGCCTGGATGAAGAAAAAGATCGATGTCACTCTCCGGCGGCAGCAGGCCTGATTACATGCCGGAAAATTCAGTTTGGACCATATTATCACTCTTCGCATCATTCTGGGGCAGGTTAATGAATTGCAAAAGACTTTGGGTCGTTGCAATTTTGATAACAATTATGGGAAATGAAGAAAAAATATCTATGGGAAATGACGGCTTTGGCAGGTTTTGTTCTTTTATTGTCAGGGGGTTTTTGTTGACCAAATTTAATGAAATTTGGCCACAATATTCTTTGATATGCAAAAACATTTTAGGCCAAATTTGAGCATAATTAGTTATAGAAAACCCCCCTGTGCCATGAAATTTTATTTATTTGGATTATTGTTTGGTAGTGTGTAATATGCATAATATACATTGCCGATATCTATCTTATCGATCTTACGTTTCAACCGCGCCAACGCGGCATAATTTGATTGAGCGTCAGTAGGCCAGGATTTACAACACGTTTGCAGAGCAACCAGTTTTTCCCCTGATTAGTTACGGACGACACGTAAGTACTATTTTGTTCCCGATAATTACCTAACGTATTCGGCTGGTGCGTTTCCGATGACACGAGGCCACACAGAGTGCAACAGTAAGTATGCTGGGGTCGTAGAGCATAATCTCGGTTCAGCTTGTTCGAAGATAGTATTAACGCATTTGCCCAAAAGTACACGCGGCGCTTCCCACAGGAAATGACGCACCGCGCTTTTTGCTGCCCGTATACTTGATTCTTATGGAGAGATAGCATTGCGGCGTTTCCGTACACTCAGAAAAAAGTACACATTATACGTAATTGCAGTGCACATAGAATATGATCAGTTGCTTTCGCATTTCTAAAATATGTGCGCTGCTAATAGATTTCTGTCGATTCGATTATCATAAAATTTATGTGCAAATGTATTGGATTTTTCAATAATCCCGCACTTGAAATATAAAACGCTTGCAATATGAAATGTGCATTAGTATTACACATATTTTTCAAAAGTTTATCAATCTGATTCAGATTTATGATTGCATTAATAATAATTATATCCGAATATGCAATTGAAAATATGTACTTTCATAGCTTAGTCATTCTATAGTATACAAGCTTTATCACTTGATGGAGTGTATTTTGGAGTACAATGCCATATAGATTACCCAAAATTGGATAACATCAAGTGACTCTCCATCATGTGATACAACTGTAGCCTAAAGGTTATCATATTTATTTCATGATATGTAGAACATCTTAGTTTCTCAATGATTTGTTTTTTTTTGGCTGCTGACCATTGGGGCATAACTTAATTCTGGGCCATTCGATGGAAATTCCTCGGGAAATTCTTTCCATCCCGAAGACCTCGCCAAGGACAAGGCTAGAAGTATAGCCGGCGCATCAGCTTCCTTATCCCCGATCTTCATCTGCGAAGTTTCTACCAAGAGCTGCCTGTAAAAACGTGGTGAAAAAATAATATCATAACATGGTTACACTCAAATAGTGTATTGTATCAATTATACCATTTTCGAAACATCTGGGACTACGATCCGCATCGCAGTTCTGTACCTTCCAGTGATATCTCAGATCTGTATAGCTTTCAGGGCCTTTTAGCCGATTGGGAGAAAAACAAAAGAAAAATGCAGTTGAATGAGATCCCCATTTCGGAGAATAAATATATTCCTTGAATGCATTATTGTGTTGAGTTCATTTAGCTTTTCACCTACCTTTAAAGTTATTTTTAGGTTCCCGCGAGCTCCCGGCTATGAAAACCGAAGAAGTTTTTGTTTTCTTCCTGCCACTTGTTGTTTAGTATGTATATTATGCTTTATTTTAAAATGTATGTGCGATGGATAATAGTTTAATGGTGATAGCTGTTGCACTCATAAATTATGCAAATCAGTCTTATGTTCTAAAAGGTTTGCACATAATTTGTAAGATGAGCACTTAAAACGAGAAAATATCCTTAGCCGAATGTTCTATGCGAGTTTCGCACATAGAATATATCATTGGATTAATTTGAGTGTAGGGTGCGGTTGCTCCTTTCGAATGTGAAACGCCACGTGGAATCTTGTGCAAATGCGCTTTTGGAAACATTACAACAGCCACGCGGTGATTGACAGCACCCTACAATAGTTACGTCACATGTTTTGGGTAAGACGGTATAATGCGCTCCATCTGGCCAAAACGCCCCCCTTTGATTTCTAGAAAACTATAACTAATTAAGGGTCAAAATCAGTTGGTACCCATAAGTATTTGTAAGCCCATCATACTATGTGAATGTGGAAGTATTTTTGTATTACACAAAGAAAATAATAGCGAAATACAAAAGGTTACAGTTTTGATGTAACTTTTCATGTTTGTTTCAACATTCTGGAGTGACTCTAGCATACTGTCCGCAAAACTTGCACGGGAACACTCAGTTGGGCAACAAAATAACTTTTCTCAGTGGTTAATATGATATAAAATTGGTTCCATCTTCAAAAGTGTAACGATTTTCGAAAACATCCTTCACTGGCCAAAACGCCCGAGTGTAGGTAGGACCAGGGTTCTTAAATCTGACACTTCGACAGTAGAGGGGAGAGACAAGCGCGGGGGTGAACAATTCATTTTCCGTGCAAAACACAAATAAACTCGGTGGCTGCCCCATATAAAAATCCAAGATGGCTGAATCGTGAAATTGGCATACTGCTACACCTGTTTGTATTCACCTTGGGCAGGACGATCTGCCCTTACCAACTGGACACAAGCGCAGCGAGCCTGCAGCAGTTGATTTCAAATTTTATGGAAAATATTGAAATGTAATTCACACCTGCTTAAATGGACCTATGATGGCGCATAAGGATTTGCGACCTTTTCATTATGGGATTAATAAAATACTACTGAAGGATAACAAAACGTCTTTGGTTAAGGTGCGGAGTATTTCCCAGGCACTTTTTGAAATAAATTTTTTCACGACTTCTCAAAAAAGCTTTATTACGTGTTCTCTGTAATATTTTTATAAGACTACTCACAGGAAATGCATTTGTGATATTCTGGACTACCAAATAACACAAAGTTTGGATAAATTGCGTTGAAAAGTGAAAAGTTATCAAGGTGTTGCCTAGGGGGGGGGGGGTGGGCATATTATACCGTCTTACCCTATATTCAAACTGGATGTTAACATTTCTTTCCCATTATACGTCGATAATTGCCAAGGCAAACCGCCAGCTGGGTTTCATATCGAAAATTGCGAAGGACTTCTCTGATCAGGACATTTACAATGGCTGAGGAGCTTTTTGACTTTTGCGAAGCACCAAGGCTACTGTCATGCTATTGTTTAGCCCATCGCCAAATCGTAGCCAGGATGTCCCGGGCACAATTTTGTTTTCATACTACTTTTCAATGATGACAGCGGTCTGTGTCTATTGATGATGATGACACCGCGCTTGTCACAGGCTCGGAAGCACCCGAACGTTTTAAAAATAGAGTGAAGAGGTCACTATTATTGTAACCGTTCGTTTTAGTTTCATTCATTAAGACTAAGCTGTCGGACAAATAAATAAATTTCTGCTGAGCATGCCTTGTTTTTGTATGCCGTGCTCATTTGTGTGTTTGGAAAAAATCAACATCGAGTCACGGAGCACCCTTAGAACTTTCGTACTCCTTAAGGGCTTAGTGAGTCCTCCAATATGAATTCAAGATGCGCAAGGTAACGAACAACTCCCATACCAGGATAACCATTCGCTACAAAGCTTTTCCGACACAGCTGGACATTCAACAGCTATTCATCCGCTTCATTTCCTTTTTTACCAGAGGCGGCATTGCGCTCATCGACCCGAAACGAGCAAACCATGCAAACTGTCATACGAAAGAGCTGTCGAAAGAAGATGCGCAATGAGGTCCCAGGTTTCTTGAGTGGTATAATCACAGCTTCTTTCTATTCGACAGCTCCCACTGCTCCACACACTGTATATAAATCCAGCAGCTCTAGTTTCGTCTGGATAGAAACGCGTTTAAGCAGTGGATAACCAATTTCATCAGGTCCCTCGGAAAGACCTGCCGCCTTTCAATGTTCACCTTTTTCCACTCAGTGAATTTATTTTCTTCCACAGTTATTTCGATGTTGCGTTAGGGTTGATTCCGCCTACGAATTTCTCCCAGCTGGCTTTCTTCGCTTCTACTATCACATTTCATGCTTCTCTCCTTGCCTTGCCCCTCGGATGGTTCATGTTCATTCATCGCAGTGCTCGTAGAGTCCGCTTGGTCGCTTTTTTGACTGTTTCACTCCACCAGGGTCCCGGATATCACCTGGAAGGCGGAATCGATTGCTTGGCAGGTTCGAACACAAGTTGGTTGAACTCGTTGATCATGTAGTCTTTCTTGAGATCCATCCTTCCAGTTATTTCCTCCTGGTTTTGTTCCAATTCGCTTCATCGTAACGCCACCTTGGCGTGGCAGAAGCGATTGGCGCAGAATGACTAGTAAGACAGTCTAATTGGGAAGTGGTCATTGGCATTACTGTCTTCTTCGACGTTCCAGCTAAACTGCGATGTTATTTGCCACGACAGCAGTGATAGGTCAATCGGGTATGCGTACCATCGTTGAGAACAGTTCGTCTATGGCAGAGGCGCGGCCACGTTCCGAGACGTAGGTAGGGCAAAAAAACTACTCCTGGACACGCCCATCCTCACCGTACTTACTTACCACCGACCTAGCGACACCCTCATAAGTACCGGAGTTGGATATTGGGAAGGGTTACTCCGTAACACATAACGTTAAGGTGTTTACCCAGTGAAATGATTATCAAATCTATGGAATAGTTTTAGGGAATTACGTGGACTTTCCGGAGATCCTCTTGGATTTCAAGAGATTTTTTCGGACATCCGCAGATATGAAACTTTCTATGACTATTCAGGCAGCATCACATTCCCAGAGTTTATAAAACATTTACAAGAAACTTGATCTTCAAACATTTCCACGAAAATCAAATATTTTGAGCTTCTAGT
Organism: Armigeres subalbatus; assembly: GCF_024139115.2. NCBI lineage: Eukaryota > Metazoa > Arthropoda > Insecta > Diptera > Culicidae > Armigeres > Armigeres subalbatus. The sequence continues at coordinate 201,569,996 of NC_085139.1, read as the reverse complement.
GGAATGTCTTCACTTGTCATTATACGAGTTATGACAAGTGATCTTTACGAACTTCCAGAAGTAATTATGGATTTCTGTAAGTTTTATATAAAATTCGCAGAGGTGAGCCAGCCCAGGGCTGTAAGCCTCTTAATTGAGAATAAAAAGCTTTATAAAATATTACAGTCGCTTCTCCACATCTCAATATTGAAGGGACCAGAGATCGAGGAATGTGAGGAAAACTGAAATGGGTACTAGATCCAAAAAGCTCGTTGCTATGAAAAACGACAACAAAACAAATGTCGCTTCCTGTTGTTGATGTGTTTGTTATTGTTCAAAGATGGTCTAGTAGCCTAAAAATTTGAACATATCGACATAAGGAGAGTGATTCCAGAACAAAAAATGATCCGAACCCATCGAGATAGAGAGATATCGAAATAGGGAGGTTATCGAGATGTAGAAAGCACAAATGTATGTAGATCAAAGGGACTAAGAAAACCATCGACATAGGGAGAGATATCGAGATATAGAACATCGATATGTAGAGAGTCGACTGTAAATGGTTTCAAGCAAAACTTCAAGAAAATTTTCAACAATTTTATGGAAGAGCAGAAGCTATTAAAAAATTGTTTTTTCTTGGAAAATCTCAAAACATCATTGAGCACTTTTTGGAATAGAAAGATTTCTCAGGAATCTTCAAGGACCTTCCGGATTTTTTTTTCCATTACAATTACGGAAACCTCCGCGATTACCAGTTTAACCTCTGATAGACTTTCAAATTTCTGACTGATTTTGAAACGTTTGGATGATATTTTTTATCTAGAAATAAAAACAGTATTGATAGTTATACATATGGTATGTTCTTACTATTGTCATGCGTAGGACATGTCCTACTTGCACCACCCACTCCCGGCGCCACTGGTCCATCATCACTGCAAAGTCTAGCAATTATGCCGCCCCTTGAGTTGGTGGACAATGAACTCCATTCGGTGTTAGCTGCATTAAAGTCACCCATCATCACATCTGGTTCCGGTAGTTGACGGATCACATCAAATCATCCACCCCACGGACATCGGTGCATGATTTTGAGTGTAAAACGGTACTCAAGAGCTAGGCACTACAGCGTCCAGCTCATACGTATATGACTACATTTAGAGTTAGATTTAAATCTCGTTGTCGAAAACCACACCAGTCCACTGAACTTATCTTCAAAATGAATGATTATCTATTGCAACATAAAACGGCTATCACAGTAAAAAATAAAAAGTAATATCACATCAGATTCGATGCACATCATCGCCGTCGTAAATATAATGTTTTATTACATATGATCTGATCTGCAGTGTAATTAATTTTCGACGTAATATTCTTGATGTAACTAAAAAAACAACGTTAAACTAATTCAGGATGAATCCCGCTTTCGGCAGCGGGGTGAGGGGTATTCGGATTTATTTATTTCATAATAAATTTCGAAAATAAAATTTCAGATGCTATAATTTCTAATTTTATTTATTCAAAACGTATTTTATGGTATTTACAAATACTTGAATCTTTAAATTAAAAATTTTCAGTTGATTTATTTAAAATTATTTTTCAATATTTAATATTTAATTATTAAATAATTTAAATTTTTATTTTCAATTTTTATGTTAAATTTTATTTATTTTTATAGGTATATATATATATATATATATATATATATATATATATATATATATATATATATATATATATATATATTTTTATAGGTATATATATATATATATATATATATATATATATATGTTATTCAATTTATATAATTCAATATATATTTTTATTATTATTTATTGATTATATTTTATCGGCGGTGACGTGGCAGCGTCGTTGGTTATCGGCAATAGAGGCGGGGGAATTTTTGCGGAAGTTTTTTCAGCAAGTCCTCCGGAAATAGCTTCTTAAGTTCTTCTAAAAATTTCTTCGGAAGATTTTCCAAGCTGAGGTAGGAAGGAAGTTCTTTCAGAAGTCCGTCTGGAAATTCCTACAGATATTCCTTTGGAAATCCTTTCAGGAATTGCTCTGGAAAATCCTCATGCAATTCTTGTACAATTTCTTTCAAGAATTCTCTCGAAAATTCCTCCAAAAGCTCCTGCGTGAATTCCTCCAAGAATTTCTCCGAAGTTTACCCAGGAATTCTTACATAAATTCATCCAGGAATTCCTTCGAAAATTTCTCCGGAAGTTCCTCTAGGTATTCCGCCGGAAGTTCCACTAGGAATTCCTCCGGAAGTTCCTCTAGGAATTCCTCCGGAAATTCCTCTAGGAATTCCTCCGGAAGTTTCTCTAGGGATTCCTCCGGAAGTTCCTCTGGGCATTCCTCCGGAAGTTCCTCTAGGAATTCCTGTGGAAATTCCTCTAGGAATTCCTCCAGCAGTTCCTCCGAAAGTTCATCCAGGGATTCCTCCGAAAGTTCCATCAAAAACTCCTATGGAAACTCCTCCTCCACCAGGAATTTCTCCGAAAATTCCACCAGGAATTCCTCCGGAAGTTCTATCAGAAATTTCTCCAGAAATTCCACCAGAAATTTTTCCGGAATTTCCACTAGGATTTCCTCCGGAAGTTCCTCTAGGAATTCTCCCGGAAGTTCCTTTAGGAATTCCTCCGGAAGTTACTCTAGGAATTCCTCCGGAAGTTCCCCTAGGAATTCCTCCGGAAGTTCCCCTAGGAATTCCTCCGAAAGTTCCTCAAGGAATTCCTCCGGAAGATCCTCTAGGAATTCCTCCCGAAAGTTCCTCTATGAATTCCTCCGGAAGTTCCCCTAGGAATTCCTCCGGAAGTTCCCCTAGAAATTCCTCCGGAAGTTCCCCTAGGAATTCTTCCGGAAGTTCCCCTAGGAATTCCTCCGGAAGTTCCCCTAGGAATTCCTCCGGAAGTTCTCCAAGAATTCCTCCGGAAGTTCCCCTAGGAATTCCTCCGGAAGTTCCTCTAGGAATTCCTCCGGAAGTTCCCCTAGAAAATCCTCTGGAAGTTCCATTAGGAATTCCTCCAGAAGTTCCAGTAGGAATTCCTCCGGAGGTTTTTCTAGGAATTCCTCCGGAGGTTCCTCTAGGAATTCCTCCGGAAATTCCTCTAGGAATTCCTCCGGAAGTTCCTCCAGGAATTCCTCCGGAAGTTCCTCTAGGAATTCCTCCAGAAGTTCCTCTAGGAATTCCTCCGAAGGTTTTTCTAGGAATTCCTCCGGAGGTTCCTCTAGGAATTCCTCCGGAGGTTCCTCTAGGAATTCCTCCGGAGCTTCCTCTAGGAATTCCTCCGGAGGTTCCTCTAGGAATTCTTCCGGAAGTTCCTCTAGGGATTCCTCCGGAAGTTCTTCTAGGAATTCCTCCAGAAGTTCCTCTAGGAATTCCTATAGAAGTTCCTCTGGGAATTCCTCCGGAAGTTCCTCTAGGAATTCCTCCGGAAGTTCCTCTAGGAATTCCTCCGGAAGTTCCTCTAGGAATTCCTCCGGAAGTTCCTCTAGGAATTCCTCCGGAAGTTCCTCTAGGAATTCCTCCGGAAGTTCCTCTAGGAATTCCTCCGGAAGTTCCTCTAGGAATTCCTCCGGAAGTTCCTCTAGGAATTCCTCCGGTAGTTCCTCTAGGAATTCCTCCGGAACAAGGAATTCCAACAACAACAACAATAATAGGAACTACGCGCCCGATAGAGAACTACTCAACGCAGCGAAGCGACAATTTGCCGGGCCCCCGACATCAAATGGCAATAATAGATACACCAATTTCCAACGAGGAGAGACACTCAACCCCCTCATCAGACCGACGTGTGGCTCTTCCTCGCCCAACTGGTTCATAGGTCATTCAAACCATATAGCTTCGTCGAATGTAGGTAATGCAAATTTTCTTTATTAGAGACGCAAGATTCTGAAGAACGAGGCATTCACGCATTAGGTTCAACTAAAGAAGTAACGATTTATTGTCAAAATTTTAACAGGATGAAAAGTGCCTGTAAAATTAATGAAATTTACAAACAGGTAGCATCTTGTGATTATAACTTCATTTTAGGAACTGAGACTAGTTGGGATTCTAGTGTGAATAATGAAGAAGTGTTTGGGAATCGCTACAATGTTTTTAGAGATGATCGCGATAAATCGCTATCTAATAAGAAATCTGGTGGAGGAGTATTGATCGCTGCTAGCACAGATTATGAGGCCGAAGAAATTGAATCAGTTAAATGTAAAGAATTTGATCATATTTGGATCAAGTCTACTATTGGGAACCAAGTACATATTTTTGCGACAGTGTACTTTCCTCCTGAACATGCAAAAAGGAGTCATATGAAAAATTTTTCACTATTGCTGAAGAAATCGTATCAAAATTTAATGCCGAAACAAACGTTCACATATATGGTGACTTTAATCAGCGAGCAGCTAATTTTATTGTTGACGACGAAAATGACCATTTTTGATACCAATTGTAGGAGATAATGAAACACTTCAAACTCTCTTTGACAAAAGTTCAAACATAGGATTGCATCAAGTGAATCATGTTAGAAATCATAACAATTGCTACCTAGACTTACTTTTACTAATATGACTGATGATTTCTGCGTGACTGAGTCATCTTCCCTCTATGGAAAAAACGAAGTGTTTCATATTGCAATTGAATACTCCATTTTCAACCACGAGACATCTAGAACATTTGATGACAATTTATCCGAACCCTATCTCGATTTTAGAAATGCAAACTACGAGCTTATTAAAAATAACTTGAACTGTATCGATTGGCAAACCCTTATCGGCAACCTAAATCCTGACCAAGCCGTAAATGTATTCTATCAAACATTGAGCGATGTATTAATGATGGCAGTACCTATAAAGCAAAACAAAAATATAAAAATAAGATTCCAGCATGGTACAATAGGAATATAGTTAATATAAAAATAGAAAACAAAAAGCGCATAAAGCGTATAAGAATAATAGGAACGATTCAAATTTAGCATATTATTTGTCATTATCTGATGAGTTGAATTTAGAAATTAAAAAGGCACATGATGATTCCACTAATAAGATTGAACGCAATATTAAATCAGACCCACAATCATTTTTTCAACTATGTTCGAGATAAACCAAAATCCAGTAGTTTTCCAACAAAAATGCAACTTGACAATAAGATTGGGAATAATTCATTTGAAGTCAGTAACTTATTTGCTGATTTTTTTCAAGACGTTTACACAATACATGATAACTGTGATCGTGATTACTCTTATTTCTCTTACCTTCCTGAGTTAGAAAATGATGTCGCAGTCGATAACATATCTCCAAACGAAATCCTACATGCCCTCAAATCTTTAGACTCTTCGAAGGGTGCTGGCCCTGACCACCTACCACCCATACTGTTTAAATCACTTCCAAATGAGTTTGTCAAACCTCTATTTTGGTTATTTAATTCATCTCTGAAACACAATACGCTTCCTTCTACTTGGAAACAATCGTTTTTGATACCAATTTTTAAAAGTGGCAAAAAATCTGACATTAAAAATTACCGTGGCATCGCTATATTGTCTTGCATTCCTAAGTTATTTGAATCCATTATTAACAATAAAATCTTCACACAAGTTCAAGGTTTAATTACCCGTAACCAGCACGGTTTTGTTAAAGGAAGGTCAACAACGACTAACTTGCTGCAATTTGTATCATTTTCGATAAACGCTTTAGATAGAGGAAATTATGTTGAAGCTCTATACACTGATTTCAGTAAGGCGTTTGACAGAGTTGATATTTCTCTCTTACTTTTCAAATTATCCAAGCTAGGCCTCAATCCCAGGTTAATAAAATGGATTGAATCATATTTGACTGGCAGAACCCAGAGAGTAAGATTTGATGGATGTTTGTCAAAACAAGTTAAGGTTACATCTGGAGTACCACAAGGATCCCACCTTGGTCCATTGTTATTCATCTTATTCGTCAACGATGTGAATCATGTTTTGAATTACCTGAATGTTTCAATTTACGCAGATGACATGAAACTCTTTCTAGAAATACATAAGCAATCTGATCTACTAGTGTTTCAAAATGAAATCAACGATTTTTATAAATGGTGTAAGAAAAATCTGTTACAACTGAATATAAAAAGTGCCATTCAATCTCGTTTACAAGAAAGATCAATACGGCACAAGAACAAATATACATAGGTCAGAAAACAGTTGAAAGATGCAAACTAATTAGAGATTTAGGTATCATTCTGGACTCCAAATTATCGTTTATAGATCACTATAATAATATTATCTATAAAGCAAGCAACATGCTTAGTTTTATCAAAAGATTCAGTTATAATTTCAATGATCCTTACACAATCAAAACTTTGTACGTTGCACATGTTAGGCCTCATTTAGAATACTGCAGTGTAGTTTGGGCTCCGTATCATGAAACACATGTAAACCGCATAGAATCAGTTCAGAAACAATTTTTACTTTTTGCGCTCCGAAAACTAGGGTGGACGTCTCTACCATTGCCTCCTTATGAATCACGGTGTTTATTAATTAACCTAGAAGAACTAAAAAAACGCAGGGAATTCTCAATGATAGCTTTCATGAACGATATTATCGCACAAAGAGTGGATAGTAGTGAAATTTTGGCAAATATTAATTTTTACGCCCCTATCCGTCCACTTAGAAATAGAAGTCTATTTTATATCAATAATCAAAGAACAAACTATGGCAGAAATGGCCCAATAAATAGAATGATGACATGTTATAATGCACATTGTGAAACAATTGATGTAACGATGAGTAAAACTAATCTAAAAGAAGTGTTCTTCTCTAGACAAGTTAGGTAATGACTGAAGTACACATAGACTAGATAATAAGTATTTATTGTACAAAGTATAATTGGTCTACATTTGATTGACGGCAAATAAATAAATTTCTTCTAGGAATTCCTCCGGAAGTTCCTCTAGTAATTCCTCCGGAAGTTCCTCTGGGAATTCCTTCGGAAGTTCCTCTACGATTTCCTCCAGAAGTTCCTTTAGGAATTCCTCCGGAAGTTCCCTAGGAATTACTCCGGAAGTTCCCTAGAAATTCCTCCGGAAGTTCCTCTACACTACTAAAACCCACCCATATTTATTGGAAAAATCCATAGATTTAACTTATGATGTATATCAGCGCACATATAACCATTTCCCACGTGAACTACTAATAAAATATATATCCAAATAAACCTTATGTGTGGTCTCGAATTAGCAATTATTTAATTTATGTGTGGTTCTATATCGATTATATTAGGGTGGAGCTATTGCAAAAAATTATAACGGCTACACATATATCTTATACAAATATTTTTGGCAGTGTAGGAATTCATCCAGAGGTTCCTCTAGGAATTACTTCGATTATTCTTTCTGATATTCCCAATAAATTGTTCAAGAAATTTCATTGCAAATTCCTTCGTTTACTTCCACTTTCCCAGAATTTACAAACTCTTCTGGAAACTTCTTCAGACCTTTTCCTTGGAGATCCTCCAAAAATACTCCAAATCTTCATGAATTGCTTCGAGAACTTTTATGAAATTTCCTCTGAACTTTCGGAGGAATTCATGATTAAATTTCCGAAGATATTCCAGAAGGAACTTCCGAAGGAATTGCTAGACATACTTCCGGAGAATTCCTAGAGGAAATGCCAGATGAATTCCTGGTGGAAGTTTCGGAGGAATATGTGGAGAGACTTCCGGAGGAATTCCTGGAGAAATTTCTTGAAGAATTTCTGGAGGGAATTCTAGATGAATTACTGAAGGATCCACCGGAGGAACTTCAAGAGGACCTTTAGGAAGAATTTTTGGAGGAACTTCCGGTGGAATTCGTGGAGGAACTTCCGAAGGAATTTCTGGGGAACTTCCGGAGTAACTTCCGGAAGGACTACAGGAGCAACTTCCGGAAAAATTCATGAAGGAACTGCTGGAGGTTCTTCCGAAGAAATTTCTGTAGCAATTTGCGGTCGACTTCCTGAAAAACCTCCGAATAAATTTCGCCGCCTCTATTGCTGTTCACTAACATCGTGATGCTGCCACGCCGCCGCCGATAAGGCCCTTAAAAATATTTAATTAGCGTTTTGTCCTTCTGGTTTCCGAAAGGTCAAGGGGAGATAATAAAAATAAATAATAATTGAATTAAAAAATCAAAAACTCCTCGGATTTGTTAAACAATGTGTTGAAATTCCTCAAAATTATCCTAATTTTATTTTGTTTTTGTTTGTATTTTGTTTGTATAAATATTATATTTTGGAAAAAATATCCGAGGGGGGAAAGCGAGACAAAATAGTTCTTAAATATTTTTATCGGCCTAAAATATAATAGGGTAACTGTACCAGTTTTGGCCATGTTCCTAATTTTGCCAGTTTCTTGCATAACTCCAAAAATAAAGCAATTTTCGGGAATTTTATTAGCTTCAACAGGAGGTATAAACCTTATCTTACTTCGCTGTTGAAACTGATTGATATTTTTTGGAAAATATGCATTTTAAGGGTTGGCCAAATTAGGCACTAAGGTGGCCAAAACCGGCACACTTCCCCTACATAAATAATAAAAGAATGTATTTTAAAAATAATTAAATTAGAAAAAATGTGTAAAAATAAAAAATAAATTTAATAATCTGAAATTCAAAATTTAAAATTTAAAATATAAAATTAAAAATTTAGAATAAAATTTGAAATTTGAAAATTATAGATAAAAATTTAAAATATAAAGTTTAAAATTTAAAATTTAAAATTTAAAATTTAAAATTTAAAATTTAAAATTTAAAATTTAAAATTTAAAATTTAAAATTTAAAATTTAAAATTTAAAATTTAAAATTTAAAATTTAAAATTCAAAATTTAAAATTTAAAATTTAAAATTTAAAATTTAAAATTTAAAATTTAAAATTTAAAATTTAAAATTCAAAATTTAAAATTTAAAATTTAAAATTTAAAATTTAAAATTTAAAATTTAAAATTTAAAATTTAAAATTTAAAATTTAAAATTTAAAATTTAAAATTTAAAATTTAAAATTTAAAATTTAAAATTTAAAATTTAAATTATAAATTCAAAATGAAAAATTAAAAATTGATACTAAATTTAAAATTTAAAAAACAAAATTTAAAATTTAAAATTTAAAATTTAAAATTTAAAATTTAAAATTTAAAATTTAAAATTTAAAATTTTAAATTGAAAATTTAAAATTTAAAATTTAAAATTTAAAATTTAAAACTACCACTCACAGAGATATTATTCATTATTCATTATTCAGCATTATTCAGAATGATTTAATCTGAATAATGCAATCAACATATTTCATGTTAATCTGTTAATTGCAATACTCAAATTAAATCATGAAAAAATGTTATGGAAACTCATATGTGAATATGTACATTATGTGGAAGATATTGATTTGGAAAATGTATTGGAGGTAACCACTTTCCCTTCGATGGGACTCGAACCCATGACCCTACAGTACGCTAGACTGGTGCTTTAACCAACTAAGCTCCGTCGGGCTTCGCAACCTAGAAGCTACTGAACGAGCTCGAGATTCCCAAATTGGACGCATAGTCAAATCACTCGCAATCCATTTCTCAAGTCAATACTTCCACATGTGTATTGTACACGTCCACATTAGAGGAGCGTGAGTATTTAGAATGTCTGGCGGCTATACACATTCTTCATCAGCAACGGTACTGATCAAGTGAGGTTGTGTAAGCTATTTGCCAGTCGGTCGTCAAGCTCAGACCCGACCGCATTGCGTAGGCAAGAGCACGCAACTCAAGTTCAGTTCAATCAAAGGTAATTGCCTATTTCCGGGGATTAAACCACCCGACTTGGACGTTAATTTACAATGTTATGAAAACTCATATGTGAATATGTACGTTATGTGGAAGATATTAGTTGGTTAAAGCACCAGTCTAGCGTACTGTAGGGTCATGGGTTCGAGTCCCATCGAAGGGAAAGTGGTTACCTCCAATACATTTTCAAAATCAATATCTTCCACATAACGTACATATTCACATATGAGTTTTCATAACATTGTAAATTAACGTCCAAGTCGGGTGGTTTAATCCCCGGAAATAGGCAATTACCTTTGATTGAACTGAACTTGAGTTGCGTGCTCTTGCCTACGCAATGCGGTCGGGTCTGAGCTTGACGACCGACTGGCAAATAGCTTACACAACCTCACTTGATCAGTACCGTTGCTGATGAAGAATGTATAGCCGCCAGACATTCTAAATACTCACGCTCCTCTAATGTGGACGTACAATACACATGTGGAAGTATTGACTTGAGAAATGGATTGCGAGTGATTTGACTATGCGTCCAATTTGGGAATCTCGAGCTCGTTCAGTAGCCTCTAGGTTGCGAAGGCCGACGGAGGTCCTTCGTAGCTTAGTTGGTTAAAGCACCAGTGTAGCGTACTGTAGGGTCATGGGTTCGAGTTCCATCGAAGGGAAAGTGGTTACCCCAATACATTTTCAAAATCAATATCTTCCACATAACGTACATATTCACATATGAGTTTTCATAACATTGTAAATTAACGTCCAAGTCGGGTTGTTTAATCCCCGGAAATAGGCAATTACCTTTGATTGAAATGAAAAAATGTTACTTAGAACCTTTTGAAAAGTTAAGCGAGAAATCACTCCCGGAACAAATTGCAAACAACTGCCGTCAAACAAAATGTCTCCCAACTGCGGTCGGGTGTTCGATCCGTTTACATTGCAGTGGTTTTAGGCAATATTACAATGATTATGTAAATATATGCTACATTTAGGGTAATATTTCGCTTTATTTTGAACGGACATGATGTGCCGTATTTCGAATGCAATCTCGTACCATAGAAGGTGGGCAATTTCACGTTCAATTGACGTGAAGGCGAAAATAGTTTCTCCGATTAGATTTTACACTGAGTAATGTAGTAAAGCGTGGATATGACGTGAAAATACACCAAATCTGTTTTTACGTTGAATTTCAGGGTACGTCTCGAGAAGTCACGTCGCGCCATATTAATATTTTTTTTGCTGTGTGGAAAAAAGGGGGTGTGCAATGAGGTGGTTCGCTAAAGAAAATCTGTGTTATTTGCCAGTGTCATCAATGTTCATACTAAGTGTTTCCGAAATAATGTACCTTAAATATTCAATCCTCACAGTTATTGTTAGACCAAATATTAGCCAAGGAACAAGCATAATATTTTTCCCCTGATGAAGACACCAACCTCGTGTCGAAACGATGGACAAATATCAATATTGTTTTAATCCTTAAAGACTGCGTAGCCGTTTTCAGTAACAATAAATAGTCGATCCTTCGAAAGTATTATCTATTGCGCATATGTATTTATTTGTCGGTGCTTTCTTGCCTAAATTTTAAAACGGTATTCGTTCTCACAATTGATTTGATTCCGCGCCACTTCCGTATTGTCATAGCAGACATCCTGTAGAAATGCTCTTCACCCGGGGTGCCACCTTTCGAACGTTGCACAATTCCACCAACAACAGCGCTGAAGTATCCCACCTTTTCCATGGACAGCCCCACGCATCAGCTCATCCCTCGCTTTAATCCCAAACGATGCCCCTAATGCCACCGTTCAACGCATCACGTTCATTCTGTCGGAGTTGATATCACTGATCAAATCCAATTGGCATATCCCGTCGTCTCGGGGTCTTGCGATAAAAGCAAATTCCTCCTCGCAGGCATCCACCGTAGTTCCCAACTACTGGCTTCATCGGACACGTATATTTAGACACGAATCAGCATTTTGCTCCTCCCAAGCTGAATCCGACCATGTCGCTGCCACCACTTTGGCTCTGAAGGAGAGAAAAAAAAAGCGGTGGAAAGCAGCGACACGGGACTTGTTGGGGGCTGTGTTGCGTGCCATTCGAACCCGCATCAAAACCCAACGAATTGAAACCATCACCTCGGCTCATGGCTCTTGTCAGTGCTCTGCGGCTGCTGCTAAACATCCTCACATTGGGAAAGCCAGCAGCGATGGCAAGACAGGCGAGTGATTCGCTTTATTGAAATTGATTGAATTTATTTATTGTATAATCCAGTGTGGCACTACCAGCGCATCCAACAGCGGCCAGCACCGTACCGCCAGCATCTCGCCGCAAAATTGATCCGGGATATGTGTAGCTCGAGGAAACAACTAGCGTCAGTGCCAGTGGTGGGACGTGAGAGGTTATCCGGTTCAGATTTGAATCCTGGATTGGATCCAGTCCGAGCGGTGGGTTGGAAAAAATCCAAACCACGCTCCGTACGGGTAGTGTTTCCCGAGTACAGGCCAAGGGATGTGGCAAAGCTTTCCTTCGGGAAGCATCCATTTGATTGTGTACTTTATGGGGTCCGTATGTGGGAGTTTTGGTGAGTGGTTTTTTGATCGAGATTATTGAACAGAAGAGAAGAGTAAGTGCCTATGACGTGGGTTTATTCGGTGGATGTTTTTTATTGAAATATAATTCCCCAAAAAAATGCACGCTACAAGATTCGTTGACCTGCGTTTGCATATTCTTCCAGGCTTTCCACGCTTTTTGCTTATGAAAATTAGTTTATGTTCGACTCTTACCGTCTTATTTGGAGAATTACACTGAAATTAAACTTAAAAGTGACATTTCAATAATTATTGAATAACCCTGCACGCTGAGCAAGATTACTTTTGACAGATATCGAATCATCTTTCATCGATGGCTTATTAGATTGCAGGGTAGCACCAGCCCCCTGAAACGCCTGTTATCTGCATACAATTTGATTGAAGCCGAAAACTTGGTGCTAAACTTGGTGCTAGCTGTCAAGCTGTGGCTTTAAGCACGGAACACAGTGACGCATGAGACAATATCGCTCGAGGAAAAATTAAATTCGAATAAAATTAAGAAACACTTTTATTTTTAAAAGCGCACCATCTAAAATATGTTTCATAAATGTTAGCTGATTCGTTAATTTCAAATACACATGTTTCGTTATAGCGCAAAAGTTATCAGCACTGTATTTATCACAACAACAAATACCAAATTATTAATAATAAAAAAATTGTCAAGTCTGATACCCATGTCGATATCTTAACGGTTTGATAAATGTCTGAAGGAATTTGGCATTGTGATAAAGAGTGGGCCTTTAATTTCTAATGCATCGTTCTGTTAAAAAACCAAATTTTTGCAAGCAGAAAAAATAAGACTGCAAACCAATTAACTGATTGAACAGCTGTGATTTATTTTTCCTCCAAATTTAAGAACACTATTCTCGTTGGAATCTGAAGCAAAATAAAAAAACGCTGGTATCTCCAGCAGTTTTCTGTTCATGTTTAAATTTTATTTAAATAAATGAATAATTATTTGCAAAGTGCATTGATCCAAATTCCGTAGTTAAAATCACCAAAACATACAAAATTTGAATCTCGTGATTCAATCTGCAGAAAATAGAACAAAGCTGTGCAACAGTTTAGAGCTTTTGAATCTGAACTTACATTAATCTGAGGCAGCTGCTGGGAGAATGCATGTTTCAGATTCATATTAAGTCGAGTCGAGTCGAGTCAAGTACGAGACACTGAAGACGGCCTTACTGTTGAGGTCGAAATACGTATCTGTCAAGATACAATTAAGTGGTGGAATTCAATGGGATTGTACAAACTCGTCTTATGACAAGTGAAGACATTCCACTAAAAAGCTCAAAATAGTTTTCTTAACAAAGTGCAACATATTTTGGACGCCCAAATGTACACATTCTGGACACCCCCTTTTAGTCTGTTCAAAAATGAATTTTCAATTTGCACAGTTCATTTGAGCTAAAGCAAAGTCTTTATCTTTCGATTGACATGCATCAATGAGAAGATTTGCAATTTCAACATGAATTTAAATTTGCAATTTCAACATGAACTGATTGTGTTCGTTCTGAATTATTCAATGATGAATGCTTTGAAGCGTAACGCATTGTAACGCTTGCCTTCTTGAAAAAAAATGATTTTAATAACATTTCATCCAAATATCATTATTTTCGAACAGGAAACTAGTCAAACACAATCTTATTTGCATAAAGACCATGCGGGATTTAGCAGCGGCATTCAATTTAGTTCAGATATCAATAAAATGTCAACAGGAGGGTCCAGAATATGTAGGGGTCCAAATCAAGTTGGTTACCCTAATTTTTCGGTAAATGAGAGGGACCTTGATGTTTGTTTTCATTCGGATTCTGATAAACTTATTTCTCGAATGACCTTAGCCGGCCCTGTAAACATACTGTGAAACAATATCAAATTTCCGGTTCAGACATTCTTAAATTGTCAAAATCGAATGATAATTGACAGAGTTACAACATATTTATTTAGTTTTGCTGAACATTTGCTTAACCCAGTTAATGTGGTCATCTACAGAATCTTACGAGCGCTAATGGCCGCTTATTTTAAGCTATTTTAGTGGAATGTCTAGAAGTAATTTGATTTAAAACGGAAATATTATCCTTAGACTTCTTGTTCTAGATTGCACCTTACCAGAACATGTTAAATTGTGGCGGCTATCGAAATTAATTTATTGTTTTTTTTTCGGTGATAATTTCGGCTGATTTTGATGATAATTATATTGTGGCAACTATTACCGCACATAAAATGCTGGATAAATGACGAAAACAGAACAATATACACACTTAACTCGTTTCACAGTATTCGGTAAATTTTACCGAAATCTCAACAGCAGAACTGTTCGGTATTTTTTTTACAGTTTTTTTGTAATTTTTTTCCATTGCTCAACTGTCAAAATCACCGAAAATCAGTAAAATTATTAACCGAACAGTCCTGCTGTTGAGATTTCGGTAAAATTTTACCGAATTCGGCGATTTATTTTAAATGTGTAACTTAATAAGTTATTGAAATTTAAATTTTCACGATCGAAAACCTTTTTGCGATACATAATTAAATACCCGCGCGAAATGTACGGTACAATATGAACGGAGCTTTAAACTTCAAGAACAGCACTAGCGCCACACCAACAAACGGTGGCTTCAAGAACTAGTGCTTGTTTCACGGGGTTGGGTAGCACCAGCCGTTCTTATGACGGGGCGATTTTTTTTTTAATTTTCGAACTGTCACTTTGTAACATGGTTACAAAGATCATATAAGGCTTTGGTCCGATTCGTGAATTTTCGAATTAAACTTAAAAGTGACAGTTCGGAAATTATGAAATCCCCTGCTCATAAGAATGGCTGGTGCTACCCAGCCAGACCAACAAAATATCTATTTAAAATGAATCAATATCTGTCAAAAGTAATTTTGCTCTGCGAGCAGGGATATTTGGTAATTTTGAACTGCCACTTTTAAGTTTAATTCGATTTTGATTCACGAACCAAAGCCTAAAAAAGTATTCCCAAAAAATGATCCAAAAAATATTATATAAAAAAACAATATATATATAAAAAAAATGGATTCAAAATTCAGCCTCTACTTTAAAATAAGGAATCGCGTTCTAAGTCCCTGATTAAACTACCGGGATGAAGAAACCTCTAACAGAGTTTGATATTCATGAAGCGATCTAATTTCGAAACTCAACCCCGACGATAGCCGAACGAACTAACTCGGCTCAATACGTTTTGGCATGAAGAATATTGAAATTGAGTTCAAGCTCCTCTTTCATTTCAACCAGCATCGGGTGAAGAAGTTAGTTCATGGTGCAACGATAGTTGATAAAATCGAGTCTAGTTGAAAGAGTTATAACGGCATTTATGAGAACTGATAGAGAAGTAATATGACGTGAAACAAAACTCAAAATTGTATGCTAATTTAATTTCATAGAGTTTCAGAAGTTTTTAGCTACAATTTAGCTTAATCCATCAGTGAGTTAGGTGAAACAAAAAAAAAACACGTGAGTGGAATGTAAATTTGTAACGAATAATAGATCATGATAGTGTGTTTTCTCTCACTGTAAGGCAGTAGCCATCTTGAATAATAGCCAATAGCGTCCGCAAATACCAATAGCTTCCGTAGAGCACCCAATACGGAATACGCAGGTAAATTATGTGAAAAACCATATTGCACATTATTTTAATGTTAAAACCCGTTTGAACAGCCCTTCAAACGAGGGTGCCACCCTAGGGCCCCGTACCGTTGACCCGTCCTAGTGACACGCGGCGTGATTCTGGCCTATGCAACATCTTTTCGCGGTACCGAGGTTTATCGTGCAACCGAATAGTAGCATAAACGTGTACCCAATTATGGTAGCATCCCCTGGTGACGTCATCGACCAACAACACAGTGAAATTTTACCACGCAAGATAGTCGAGACACCCACCTGCTAGTTGCGGGTAGAACTTGCAAAAGGCGACCGGCCGGCGCAACAAACTGTGTGCAAGCTGTATGACGTCATGCACCACAGACAGGCCGACGTTCGCGTATGAAACACCATCACGTGGCGGTTGAAATTCCGCGCTGTAAGTGCACTTACCATCGTTGGACTCCGAGGGATATTTTCAACGGCTTCCGGAAGTGAATTACAAGTAAGATCGACCTATGTACACATTACTAACCCAACAAAATCATGCAAATGAAGTTTGTAAAAAAGCACCTAAAGAACGAATTATTACTGTTGCATTAAGAGAGAGAGAGGTAGACGATAGACGGTTATTAGATTAAATAAACCTACAATACGCCCCGATTGGAAATTGTGTTGGGTGATAAGTGGTCGATAAGTCTGGTTGACGGCCGTGCAAGAGGAAATTTAACTTGCTCGGTTTTTTTTTATAACTTCGTGGATTAGTATAGGCTCTGAGAAGGAAATCCAAATGGTAACCGACTCACCCTAATATTGTACATATTTTGCAAATAGTTAGTCTTTCGGTTTGGTTTTGGTAGCGTCAAGGTTTCGAGTGAGGGTTGTAGATTGGAGAAAGGACTCGCCCTGAGGATCTTGGCCGGGACCGACTTAAACAGAGATTAGAACACGCACCTTCGCGGCAGTTTTTCTGCCTGGCGCTTTAAGTGGAGGTTGTTCCTTCCGAACCTTATCTTCCTCTTCCCCTGTCCCATTACAACTTTTAAATTTAATTATAATAAAATAAGACAGACCCTTGATGTTCCAAAAGTATTTCCACTGGTATTATTTGAGATCTTACATTTGGTCAGGCAACTGTAAATCAGAACAGTGTGGGAAATAATAAGCATTGATCCCAACCCAATCAAAACTCGTCCACTGAACTGACTTGACATCTCCTCCATTATTGCCTTGACCCTCACTGCCTGTATTATTAGCACCAAATTTACCTGTTTCCATCTTACGATAACCACACGTTCGTTCACCAAGATGTCCCCATTCTTATTCCCATGCACATCTCGGCTTGCGGGATGTGTATTTCTTGAGAACGGCACAGCTCTTCCACCGCCTCACACTCCGCTTCTCCGGAGTAGGGACGTTCCGATACTTCAAAATATCGATATTTGATTCGATATGATAATCGAATCAAAGTATCGATATCACCGATATATTGGAATGAAAATATCGATATATCGGATAATCATATGATATTTCAGAAATGAGAATATTTAGAATATATTTGTTGAAGTAATTCAATTACTTTCGTATTACCATATTACCCTAATTGCAATAATTATTAGAAATTGATGTAAAAAGTGATTATTTTAAATAAACTAAACAAAACTTTTTATCCTTTACTTAATCCAATCTGCTTCTTGACGGGCTTTGTGGTCATATAGCTACCGCTTCTGCCTTATACGCAGGATATCGTGGGTTCATTCCCAGGCCCGTTCCATTCTCCTACTTTGTATCTTTTCACATATGTCTCATGTTCTAGCAATCGCTAGAACTGGAAATGGATTTTCATACCGTTTCTATCTTTTAACACTATAACTACAACTTGATTAGTTCTAGCAGGTAACTGTTAGAATTCGGAAAGAGCGAAAAAGTTCGTTTCGGTATCCATTTAGGGCCGATTTCTTCACCAAGACGTTAACCAAGACGAACCTCTGCCATAAAACCTAACCCACAGATTCCGATAAAATTCCGCAGTAACTCGTGGCGAGTGCAGAGGTGTTCTCGGCTTGCAGTGGGCGAGTGACTGCATCATCAATTCCTTCCCATCCCCGATGACCGTGAGGACTTGGCCAGCGCCGTTATCGATCTTCCAAAATACTAGAGCTCTCGGACTGTGCACATTGAGGTTGGAGTGCAAATCCCATGCTTCCATCCATTGGTTCCCTGTGCAATTGCGATTGTTCTGGTCGATCACGGAGTAGCAACTACGAAATGCACGGTCATCTTGCATCATGCTCATGCTCATGCTCATTACTTAATGCTTCTAGAGTAAGCCAGTCCAAGAATCATCGGTGGCGGTGATACTGACATAACTATTTCGCTCTAAAAATCAACTCAACAAAAACAAATCAACAAAATCAAGTTTCGAGACATTTTTTGTATTTTTCCTCTGGTTATTCTGATTCTTAACAGCAGAAAATTCTCTCTTCAGAATTTTAACGGAAGTTTTTTTTAATTTAATGTTTCAAGAAAAATCTGAATTTTCACGAGAAAATCCAGTGAAATATTCTTAACTAAAAAAAATCTGTTTTCCATTTTTTCTTCATTCCCATTTCCATAAATATCTTCTTGGTTTCTAAAGTTAATTTATCATAAGAACACGTCAAATATACAATTCAATCCGTGAAAGGATGCAAGGACCAGTGGCATGGCAAATGTTGTTGGAATATCAGGTAGTGTGCGACGCTTCGCTGTAGATTGAAGATGGATAAGAAGCGGGCGTCGGTTAGTTGTAGTTGCTCTTTGGTATAGATTAAGGAAATTTGTTATGGATTATTGTATATACATATTGTTGAATAAAGAGAACTGCAGAGCCTCTTGGAAGGAGGCTTCCGAGCCTCTTGGAAGGAGGCTTCCGAGCCTCTTGGAAGGATGCTTCCGAGCCTCTTGGAAGGAGGCTTCCGAGCCTCTTGGAAGGAGGCTTCCGAGCCTCTTGGAAGGAGGCTTCCGAGCCTCTTGGAAGGAGGCTTCCGAGCCTCTTGGAAGGAGGCTTCCGAGCCTCTTGGAAGGAGGCTTGAGCCTCTTGGAAGGAGGCTTCCGAGCCTCTTGGAAGGAGGCTTCCAGGCCTCTTGGAAGGAGGCTTCCAGGCCTCTTGGAAGGAGGCTCTGAGCCTCTTGGAAGGAGGCTTCCGAGCCTCTTGGAAGGAGGCTTGAGCCTCTTGGAGGAGGCTTCCGAGCCTCTTGGAAGGAGGCTTCCAGGCCTCTTGGAAGGAGGCTTGAGCCTCTTGGAGGCTTGAGCCTCTTGGAAGGAGGCTTCCGAGCCTCTTGGAAGGAGGCTTCTGAGCCTCTTGGAAGGAGGCTTGAGCCTCTTGGAAGGAGGCTTCCAGGCCTCTTGGAAGGAGGCTTCCGGAGCCTCTTGGAAGGAGGCTTCCTGAGCCTCTTGGAAGGAGGCTTGAGCCTCTTGGAAGGAGGCTTCTGAGCCTCTTGGAAGGAGGCTTCCTGAGGCCTCTTGGAAGGAGGCTTCCAGGCCTCTTGGAAGGAGGCTTCCGAGCCTCTTGGAAGGAGGCTTGAGCCTCTTGGAGGAGGCTTCCAGGCCTCTTGGAAGGAGGCTTCTGAGCTCTTGGAAGGAGGCTTCCAGGCCTCTTGGAAGGAGGCTTCCGAGCCTCTTGGAAGGAGGCTTCCGAGCCTCTTGGAAGGAGGCTTCCAGGCCTCTTGGAAGGAGGCTGAGCCTCTTGGAAGGAGGCTTGAGCCTCTTGGAAGGAGGCTTCCGAGCCTCTTGGAAGGAGGCTTCCAGGCCTCTTGGAAGGAGGCTTCCTGAGCCTCTTGGAAGGAGGCTTCTGAGCCTCTTGGAAGGAGGCTTCCAGGCCTCTTGGAAGGAGGCTTCTGAGCCTCTTGGAAGGAGGCTGAGCCTCTTGGAAGGAGCTTGGCCTCTGGAGGCTTCCAGCCTCTTGGAAGGAGGCTCTGAGCCTCTTGGAAGGAGGCTTCCAGGCCTCTTGGAAGGAGGCTCTGAGCCTCTTGGAGGAGGCTTCCAGCCTCTTGGAAGGAGGCTTGAGCCTCTTGGAAGGAGGCTTTGAGCCTCTTGGAAGGAGGCCTGAGCCTCTTGGAAGGAGGCTTCCTGAGCCTCTTGGAAGGAGGCTTCCGAGCCTCTTGGAGGAGGCTTCCAGGCCTCTTGGAGGAGGCTTCCAGGCCTCTTGGAAGGAGGCCTGAGCCTCTTGGAAGGAGGCTTCCGAGCCTCTTGGAGGAGGCTTCCGAGCCTCTTGGAAGGAGGCTTTGAGCCTCTTGGAAGGAGGCTTCCAGGCCTCTTGGAAGGAGGCTTCCTGAGCCTCTTGGAAGGAGGCTTCCAGGCCTCTTGGAAGGAGGGCTTCTGAGCCTCTTGGAGGCTTCCTGAGCCTCTTGGAAGGAGGCTTCTGAGCCTCTTGGAAGGAGGCTTCCAGGCCTCTTGGAAGGAGGCCTGAGCCTCTTGGAAGGAGGCTTCCGAGCCTCTTGGAAGGAGGCTTCCAGGCCTCTTGGAAGGAGGCTTCCAGGCCTCTTGGAGGAGGCTTGAGCCTCTTGGAAGGAGGCTTCCGAGCCTCTTGGAAGGAGGCCTGAGCCTCTTGGAAGGAGGCTTCCGAGCCTCTTGGAAGGAGGCTTCCAGGCCTCTTGGAGGAGGCTTCCAGGCCTCTTGGAAGGAGGCTTCTGAGCCTCTTGGAAGGAGGCTTCCGAGCCTCTTGGAAGGAGGCTTCCGGGCCTCTTGGAAGGAGGCTTGAGCCTCTTGGAGGAGGCTTCCAGAGCCTCTTGGAGGAGGCTTGAGCCTCTTGGAAGGAGGCTTCCTGAGCCTCTTGGAAGGAGGCTTGAGCCTCTTGGAAGGAGGCTTCCGAGCCTCTTGGAAGGAGGCTTCCGAGCCTCTTGGAAGGAGGCTTCCGAGCCTCTTGGAAGGAGGCCTGAGCCTCTTGGAAGGAGGCTTCTGAGCCTCTTGGAAGGAGGCTTCCTGAGCCTCTTGGAAGGAGGCTTGAGCCTCTTGGAAGGAGGCTTGAGCCTCTTGGAAGGAGGCTTCCTGAGCCTCTTGGAAGGAGGCTTCCTGGCCTCTTGGAAGGAGGCTTCCTGAGCCTCTTGGAGGAGGCCTGAGCCTCTTGGAAGGAGGCTTCCAGCCTCTTGGAAGGAGGCTTCTGAGCCTCTTGGAAGGAGGCTTCCGAGCCTCTTGGAAGGAGGCTTCTGAGCCTCTTGGAAGGAGGCTTCCTGAGCCTCTTGGAGGAGGCTTCGAGCCTCTTGGAAGGAGGCTTGAGCCTCTTGGAAGGAGGCTTCCGAGCCTCTTGGAAGGAGGCTTGAGCCTCTTGGAAGGAGGCTTGAGGCCTCTTGGAAGGAGGCTTCCGAGGCCTCTTGGAGGAGGCTTCCAGGCCTCTTGGAAGGAGGCTTCCAGAGCCTCTTGGAGGAGGCTTCCGAGCCTCTTGGAAGGAGGCTTCCGAGCCTCTTGGAAGGAGGCTTCCAGGCCTCTTGGAAGGAGGCTTCCTGAGCCTCTTGGAGGAGGCTGAGCCTCTTGGAAGGAGGCTTCCGAGCCTCTTGGAAGGAGGCTTCCAGGCCTCTTGGAAGGAGGCTTCTGAGCCTCTTGGAGGAGGCTTCCTGAGCCTCTTGGAAGGAGGCTCTGAGCCTCTTGGAAGGAGGCTTCTGAGCCTCTTGGAAGGAGGCCTTGAGCCTCTTGGAAGGAGGCTTCCGAGCCTCTTGGAGGAGGCTTCTGAGCCTCTTGGAAGGAGGCTTCCTGAGCCTCTTGGAAGGAGGCTTCTGAGCCTCTTGGAGGAGGCCTGAGCCTCTTGAAAGGAGGCTTCCGAGCCTCTTGGAAGGAGGCTTCCGAGCCTCTTGGAAGGAGGCTTCCGAGCCTCTTGGAAGGAGGCTTCCGAGCCTCTTGGAAGGAGGCTTCCGAGCCTCTTGGAAGGACGCTTCCGAGCCTCTTGGAAGGAGGCTTCCGAGCCTCTTGGAAGGAGGCTTCCGAGCCTCTTGGAAGGAGGCTTCCGAGCCTCTTGGAAGGAGGCTTCCGAGCCTCTTGGAAGGAGGCTTCCGAGCCTCTTGGAAGGAGGCTTCCGCGCCTCTTGGAAGGAGGCTTCCGAGCCTCTTGGAAGAAGGCTTCTGAGCCTTTTGGAAGGAGGCTTCCGAGCCTCTTGGAAGGAGGCTTCCGAGCCTCTTATGAGGAAGCTACCAAGCTTCTTGAAAGAAGGTATTCGAGTCTCTTGAAAAGAAGATCCTAGTTTTTTGGAACGAGGTTTCTGAATCTATTGAAAGAAGTCTCCAGATCCTCTTGAAAGGAGGCTCCCAAATCTCATGGAAGGAGGTTCACTTTCGGTTGGCTTCCGAGCATCTTGACATGAGGCTTCCGAGTATCTTGAAGAATGGGCTATCTTGTACTTCAGTAATCTTGTTTATAATATGTGAATATATTTTGTGAACCGGGAAAAATGGGAAAAGCGGGAGAAAGACGGGAAATTGAACTCACCGGGAAAAAGGCGGGAAGACCGGGAATTCAGGACATGAACCGGGAAAAAATACATTTTCGAAAAGTTACATTCAAAATTCTTCAAAGTTTTTAATGAAGTTGATATATAAGGGAAAGATTTACTCTTTCTTCATTATTCAATCGCATTCTAGCTGAGTTAATTGATTTTAGTACATACTGTGTAAGTTATAAAAAAATAGTGGATCTGCTACTCAGATCCAGTCACTAGATCATTTTGATTTCGAGTGAGCGGCTTTTTGACTGATTTGTGATATTTTGTACGTAAAAAGAAAACGAAAATTATTTTTTATCAATTCATGCGTACATTTGTTGTATGATATCCTCAGTTATGGAGTTGATGAATATTCTATAATAACGGACCTATACGATTTTTGGTCAATTAAATCAGTTGAACAAAAATTTGGGCAAAAATATGAGTATTTTTTGGCGCTTGGTGTGATTTGATATAAATCCGGTCATATATCATAAATATTATATTATAAGGCATGGATGCATAGAATAGAATATCGAAATATTCATTCTTTCGAATGTATGTATTCAACTTTAAGTTATTCTTCTAATGTCCAATAATGTTGTATTTTGCTCAGAGATTTCGACTGGGTTTGTCGTTTAAAATCCTGATTACTTGCCTTTGTACTATTATTTGAAATTATATTTTAAAGTTCTACCTGGTGCATTTTTTAATACTTCGTGAATTTGTCGGTTATATTCTAAACAGTAAATATCTTTAGTTGAGTATTTTTCCATAACTAACTTAATATAAAAGAAGGTGATGAAAGATATATTTCTAATTTGTTACAGGAAAATAATGAATTAGTTCTAGAAATTAACGAGGCAAAATTGATTAAATTGTTTGATTGTTTTAAAATGTGCTTAAGTCTATTTTATAAAACTTAAAAATTATTTTGATCGGAAACGAAGATTTACTTCAGGTTAAATCTGTGTTCACATAATTTTGCGATAAATTTAAAAGTTCCATCAGTTACTCAGGAAGGTATTCTTTGAAGCAGTCTGAATAAGATCAAACCAGAAAAACCACACTAGACTGGCATGCAATTTCCGTTGGCACTGTCAGAAACCAACGAAAATGTTGCATCCAAAAAAACAAATTACGAATGTTTTGCAACTAAGAAAATAATCAAATTATTGTTATTAGGTGCTAATGTAGAATTACAATACGGTATTTATTGAATGCCGGTTAACACTAACTACATGCCAACGAAGCGCACAATTCAGTGTACCTTTTGGTAAAACCATTTTCGCATAACACGTTGATGGTAATTCAATGTATCTATTTCAAAGACTCGTTACAAATTATCAGTTGCTTCAATATAAAAATATCCTCCAGTTTGGTCAGAAAATGAAATATCTAAGTGAAATTAAAACCGGGAAAATTTGACAAAAATTATCGGGAAAAGCGGGAAAAAACCGGGAATTTGAAAATCGGATTTCAGTGGCCACCCTGGACTATCCCCAGGGGTAAAGAAGAGTTGGTTTAGAGTTATAGCTCAAGGTTTGAATCTGAATATTTTAATAGTTTGATCATTCGTTGTCTTTTTGCGATGTTTTCATGATTGTTTTCTACCAAAGCCTAATTAAGGATTTAATTCAAAAGTGAATGAATAATATCTAGTGCTTTTAAGTATTTTTTTGAGGAACTCCATCATTACCAGGGGAATTCCTAGAGACAAGTACTTCGATTACAAAACAAAAATCGTCTTTTATAATGTTTGCCTGTCTTGTGTACTAAGTATGCTTGAAGGCTTTATATTCGCTCTAAAAACAAACTTTTTATACAAGGTTGTGTTATACACGAATCGACTAAGCTCGACGAATCGAGGTGATGTCTGTGTGTTCGTGTGTGTGTCTGTGCGAACAAAAGTCTAGCTCACTTTTTAGACACTTACCTAAACTAAGTTGCTTGCATCAAGCTGCATTTAACAGAGAATCCAGTCTTAATATTTCTTATTGAAAATTTATCAGATAGAACTATGAGATAAGAAGTTATGGCCATAATATGACTTTTTTGTACCAAAAACGCAAAACAAATTTAGCCTACTTTTTGGGAACTCTCGCTTAACCGATTCATTTTAAACAGATTGCATTCGAAGGGGAATCATGTTCCATTATTTCCTATTGAAAATTGGCCATAGCGGACCATGCGATCAAAAATCATGGTCAAAATATCACGAGACACTGAAGACGGCCTCACAGTTGAGGTCGAAATACGTATCTGCAAAAATAACAAAACGCAGCGAAGTTAAATGGAAAGTACCAAGCTCGTCTTATACGGTTGAATACATTCCACTAAAAGAGCTTAAAATATTTTTTCTTCCAATTTTCTACCGTTAATCTAAAAAAAAATAGTTCACTTTTTGGAACTAACCCTTGACAGATTTACTTGCAACAGATTGCATTCAACGGGGAATTATGTTCCATTATTTCCTATTGAAAAATTGCTAGATCGGATTATTGGATCTGAAGTTATGACCAAAATATGGCTTTTTTTTATACCGAAGTGGCAATCTTTATCTTGTAACTAAAATATCTTTTGAGAATCCTGTCTCATTATTTTCTATTGAACGGTCTTTTCTCATTCAACCATCGGTGGTGTGGCTCGCGCTGCACCTGAAGGAGGAGAAATTGAAATAGAAAAAAGAGTGCTGAAAAGTTTGAAATAAGGTACCCCGGGGCAAGTGAAAATACGGGGTAAGTGGGTACTATGGCTGCCGATTAATCGGTGAACATTTTTAATAGTAACAATGTTCTAGAAAGATGAAGCAGAATTATCAACGAATTCGCCTGACACAAAAAAATTTGGAATCAAAACCATTTGCGGCACCATACTAATGTTATTATTTAATCATGACTTTAAACTACCGGCAAAATCCATCACTTTTATTTTAATTCAATGGATTTCCAACAAAATAGTCGTTCCTGAATTCATCATTGATGTGGAAAGTGAATATTTTGAGCAATTAAATAATTGCGTGACATCGAAAACGATTTGAAAGTTTTGATTAAAGGCAAAATCTGCAATTTTCACTTTCCCTTGATTTTTAACATACATGGGGCAAGTGGGACATATTTGAACAACATTTTTGATAGAGCCATTTTACCTGTTTTTAGATTGTTGTCTAGTGAAAAATAACTTCGACACTCATATATCATATGGATCTGAATCAAATGCAGTTGATATCGTTGGTTTAGTTGTTAAGAAGTAGTGTACAGTTGATTTACCAAATGTGTATTATACTTTCTGAAAATTATCTCCCTCATGGAAAAGAGCAATGGTAATAACTATGCAAAATTTTCCGTTTACAGTGCAAACAATCTACTTATTCTACAATAGATCAACAGGTTTTGTCTTGTGTTTTGTTATTTTTAAACTTCGCATCAGATTAACAGATTTTAAGATAAATTAGGTGCTTATGACATAAATTGGCCATTTCGTTCTATTACAAATTTACAACACCGCCTGAATAAAAACGTTCCCTTCGAGGTTCTAATTTATGTAATAATTTCTGTTAAACAGAGAAACAATCATTCGCAAAGTGAACAAAGATTTGCTTATCTCTTCCATCTAACACATTCGGTAAGAAAGTAAGCTAATGCAAAGCCAGACAACAGACAATTAAACGGTAAACCGGCTGTTGTCTTGATTTTACATCTGCTAACATTGTAATCCCTTTCTTTTGCCAAAAACAAAAGTCTGACAAGCAATGAACCTCCGTCCATAATCTGACATACTACAACTCAGAAATTACATGAGCATTATATCTACATTATTCAAATTAGTTTCGTTCGACAGTATAGAGCAGAATAGGTCCCACTTGCCCCGTTTGAAGGGGTAAGTGGGTCCAACAGGTAAATTTATTTATGTCATTACCAATATTTTTGTAACTGATTAAATGGCTTACAACACGTCTACACTTCAACAACGGAAGCATATAATGATGTATCCGTGGTTAATGTCCTGAAATACCCTGTTTTCTAAGTAGGCTTTAGCGATTCTGCTGAACTAGCGTTTTTTTAGGTCCCACTTGCCCCGGGGTACCTTACTTTAATCTTTTGTTCAATTGCCATGGACTTCATCAATGACTGGACGAGACGAGAACTGCAATGAATCAAATAAACTACGTGGGCTTCCTAGGATTGATATTTTATTCATGATAAGTGAATTTTATTATACCGTACGCCAAATGTTTTGTATTGTTTTTATTTTTTGTGTTGATGTTGGAAATATGTGAAGTTTTTATGCCATATTAAGTTAGCTACATGGGAAGTCGCTCAACATGGCTTTTCTCCATCAGACGCCATTAATACTATACGGGGAAGAGCCGTTCGGTCGAATACCATTCGGCCGAATGCCACTAGGTCGAAAAATGTTTGGCCGAATATTTGGCCAAAAAGTCCATGAGGCCGAAAGGGTCATTTGGCCGAAAGGGTGAGACGTCTTACTGCTCACTCCTCATTTCTCACTTCTCTCTGTAAAAGTGAGTAGTGCAAAGTGGGTAGTGAGACGTCTCACTACTATCTTCGCGCTTCTCACTTTTCACTGTGAAAAGGGAGCAGTGCGAAGTGGGTAGTGAGACGTCTCACTACTTACCTCGCGCTTCTCCCTTTTCATAGTGAGAAGTGAGGAGTGAGAATATTGACGTCTCATTTCTCACTCCTGATTTCTCACTCAATAAAAAATCGTCTCATTTCTCACTTTTCACAGTGAGAAGTGGGAAATATTCGTCCTTTTCGGCCAAATGTCCTATTCGGCCGGATTTCGGGTTTCGGCCTAATAGTTTATGCAGTCCGAAAGTTTGTCCACACAGTGCGGATCAATTTTTTACGCACACCTAAAAAAATTTGCGTTGTGGGACAAAGAAGATAAGATCGTTCCTTTTTTATCTATCTTTCGTTCTTGTGGGGTAGGTAACGGGTAACCGTTGCCAATAGTGAGTCCAACGTAAGCCAACATGGCGGCCGCTAGTAGCGGCGACCCAGGAGGGTCAATAAAAAAAACACAGGATACCGAATTTTATGGTTCCGATGAATAAATTCGGCGAGTTGACGTTTAATCGGAAATAGGTTCGTAAAAGGAAAGTCCGTAGAGGCATGTGCTGGTCCAATTAAGAATGCCAAAACTGAAACACAAGGGACCAAGTAGACACTGAGTGTCCGTGACCCGATTCAAGTTACTAAGCTGGTAAAGCTAACAAAATTAATCAACCGAACTGAAATAGAAGTGGCTCCACACCCGAACTTGAACGTCAGTCGATGTGACGTCTCGTGCTACTAGATATTAAATACGCCAGCTCTGATCCTTACGTTCAATAGGACAACCCTAGGATAGGATGTGATAACTTAACTGAGACTGCCTTGTTGTTTTTTATTCGGGTGCTCTGACGAGGTGGTCGCCAGTGCAGCCAAATTAGTTTGGAACAAAATCTCCCAAATATCAAGTATCAAAACTTCATGTTTTTCTTTCCGTTCCATCCATTATTTATGGAAGAGAAGCGAAAAACTAATAGAGAGACATTTTCGCTAATGTGATAATGACTTTGAAGTCGAAAATGACAGAAAAGTGAATGATAATGCTTAAAATCAACAGTTTTGAACCTTTGCAAACCTTCTTAAAAATAATTCATATGGAGTTTGTAGTTCAATATAAATTAATTTTGTGCCAAAAAACTCGATCTCAAACATTCACGTAGGTTCACGTTGATTAATATGAACTTTACAAATCAGTCAATCAATCCACTGTTTCCTTCAATGCATAAGTTGGTCACGCTTATCATATTTCAAACCGTGACATGACATCGCCCTTTTTTTCTTTGTCGTGACTTGCCTCGTGGACTTTTTCAGCCAAATGGCTATTCGGCCAAATGACCTAGTCGGCTATATGACCCTTTCGGCCTAATTAATTTCGACCTAAAGGTCTGTTCGGCCAAATTGTATATTCGGCCAAACAACTTTCGGCTCAGTGAACTTCGGCCAAATGGCTTTCGGTACTTAGCTTAGCTCCCCGACGATTATCATTCGTCGAGCACAGCCAATGGATAGTGAGTGCTTCGACTATGCGTCCGATTTGGGAATCTCGGGCTCATTCAGTAGCCACTAAGCTGCGAAGGAAGCACCAGTCTAGCGTACTGAGTGTCGTGGGTTCGAGTCCCGTCGAAGGAAAGTGGTTACACTTTTAAAATCAAAATCTTCCACATAATGTACATATTCACATAGGAATTTTCAGAACATAGCAACAAAAGAATGCGTCGTTTCTGTATTGCGATCCGACTAGGTAATTAATTAGGTTATTAAATCCGATTTATGAACTAATGTGTTGAAAAGTACAAATTATTTTTTTATTTTATTATAAAAATCTTCAATACAAAACCGCTACATTTATTTATATTTGACCCTATTGGCACTATTGGTTCTAATGTTTGTACACACATGAATATTAAGTTTTCTATTCCAAAATTTCTCACCTATGATGAATTAGTAGACTTCGCATTTACCTGAAAGTAAAGAAAGATGAAGATTAGTAAATAAACAAGGTTTCAATAAACTGAAGTAAATTGGTACAACTAGTTCAAACACGTAATCTCTTCCCATGATTTTTTTTAAACCCAACTAATACCAACAAAACGTAATGTTCCAGCTTGTTGAACTTAACTTTACTAAAGAAACAAAGGCGCAATTTGCTAGTTGTATTTTTATTGCCCTCCTGAATATCAATACATCTTCTTGCTTCATCGGTAGATTTCGGAGCTCAGCATTGACATTGAAATACGAATATCATCTGTAAATATAACTAAAACTTCAACAATAAAAACAGTCAATCTTGAAAAGTGCTGGAGGAAAAACTCGACACATCTATTTCACATAAAATATTCATACCAACACGTGCCGCGAAAAGACAAAGATGATCCCTACAGAACAATGTGCGAATAAGCGTTCACCGAAGCCTCAAATTCTTTCGAGCACAAGTTGTAGATTGGATATCTGACGCTGAGAAAACATTCTCATCCGAGCGCTTCAAACGGAACCAAACACAAAGAAAAATGACAGGAGAAAGAAATCCAAATAACAGCCGCGGGATTCGGTTGATTTATTCTCCTGAGTTTTGAGTTATGAAATACTTCCCACCCTCGAATCCAACAGCAAAGACAGGCATATTTATTCAGCTTAACAATCGCACACGAGGTGTGGAATAATCCGATTCCGTTCCCATTTTTCCGCCGAATAAACCTTTCGGTAATCAATTAAATGTTACCCAGTCAGCCAGATTTTCCAACCCGCAGCGAAAAGCAAACTAATTAAGCTTTTCCGAAACTTGCGCCAACCCTCTCGACAAAGCATTATTATTAAACTTCCGAAATCATGGAAGTAAATTTCAATAACAATCCATTAGCCTCCAACTAAGCCCCAAATAATTTCCTACAACTGAACGCTTGGGCAGAATAGCGCCACCGCACCACCTGGGTCTGCGCCAGAACGACAGAATGATTGACTCGCCCCCTCTCCGGCCCAGAGCCTGTTCAAATCGGTGCCATTTTTCGAGATTGGTGATTAACCCTCTTGAAGGCGGCGAGTGCCGCCCATAGCGCATCAATATTAAAACCAACAACGGGTCACTTTCCATCGAAGGGTTGCTGGTCGTACGGACGAAAGTGAAAAGTTTTACCCGCCTCCCCCATCCAGCATTTGCGCTTCGAAGGACAGAAACTTCACTCGAGAGGCTTCTTTCGGTAAAAATGTTTACCTTTGGAAAAGAGCTTTCCAGCGGGAGGCACTTCTCGTGATCAAAGTTCGCTCACTTGCAGGGCCTTTCAATTAGCGTTTCCACTTCCAGGCGACGTCCCCAACCGGCCGATGTCGTCGTCAACCGGTGCTGAAGGTCATCGAGCCTTGGTGGAATATTTAAAGGATTCAATAGTGGAACTGACTTCGATTTTCACCGCCGCCGTCGTCGCCGAGTGATTGACTTGAAAGGGATGAAACATTTTCCATCGCAAGTTAACTTTTTTAACGCGCTGTAATCCCCTTAGGCTGTTTTAATGAATTTTGTCAATTTGCGATGGCGCTTGGAGGCGGGAGTCAGATTTCGCGGAAGTGCGTCGAATGCGAAGTGTGGCAATGTTTAATTTAATTGCGAAGTTCACTCGAATCGGTTCGTGTCATTTTACTTGATTTAATTTGACTTGCTCATTTTTGTTTGATGCGTACACATTGAAAATTAATTAAATAATTACCGGACGGTTCTGCTGTTGATATTTCGGTGGAATTCACTGAAATCTGTGGAATGAGTTAAGTGTGTAGAATTTGCTGTTTGGCAAAAATGGCTCCTTGTTTTTTTTGTAGATTTCTAACTCATACAGAGTTTAATCTCATGTGCTCATATTTTTGGTTTCGAAAACTAACGAAAAACTAAAACGACTAAAACTAACTAACTAAAACGAAAAAGGCAGAAAGAAAAAAAAGAAAGAAGAAGAAAAAGGACAACAGGAAGAAGGTGAAGGAAGAAGGAAGAAGGCTGAGAGAAAGAGTAAGAAAGAAGAAAGAAAAAGGAAAAAGGAAGAATAGATAAGGAAGAATGAAAAGTGAAGAAGGCAGAAGGGATGGAAGAAAGGAAAAGGAGGAAGAAGAAAGAATAAAGAAAAATGGAAGCAAAAGAAAGAAGAAAGAAAAAGGAAGACAGAAGAAGCAAGGAAGAAGAAGGAAGAAGGGAGAAGGGAGAAAAAAGAAGAAAGAAGGAAGAAAGGATTCCGAACGAATCCCGAAGGGATTCCGAACGAATCCCCGAAGGGATTCCGAACGAATCCCCGAAGGGATTCCGAACGAACTCTGAAGGATTCCGAACGAATCCCCGAAGGATTCCGAACGAATCCCGAAGGGATTCCGAACGAATCCCCGAAGAAATTCCGAACGAATTCCCGAAGGGATTCCGAACGAATCCCCGAAGGGATTTCGAACGAATCCCCGAAGGGATTCCGAACGAACCCCGGAAGGGATTCCGAACGAATCCCCGAAGGGATTCCGAACGAACTCCGAACTCGAAGGATTCCGAACGAACTCGAAGGATTCCGAACGAACTCGAAGGATTCCGAACGAACTCGAAGGATTCCGAACGAATCCCCGAAGGATTCCGAACGAACTCTGAAGGATTCCGAACGAACTCGAAGGATTCCGAACGAACTCCCCGAAGGATTCCGAACGAATCCCGAAGGATTCCGAACGAATCCCCGAAGGATTCCGAACGAACTCGAAGGATTCCGAACGAATCCCCGAAGGATTCCGAACGAATCCCGGCAGGGATTCCGAACGACTCCCCGAAGGATTCCGAACGAACTCGAAGGATTCCGAACGAACTCGAAGGGATTCCGAACGAATCCCCGAAGGATTCCGAACGAACTCCCCGAAGGATTC
Organism: Armigeres subalbatus; assembly: GCF_024139115.2. Lineage (NCBI taxonomy): Eukaryota > Metazoa > Arthropoda > Insecta > Diptera > Culicidae > Armigeres > Armigeres subalbatus. The sequence continues at coordinate 201,538,174 of NC_085139.1, read as the reverse complement.
CGAACGAATCCCGAAGGGATTCCGAACGAATCCCCGAAGGATTCCGAACAGATCCCCGAAGGGATTCCGAACAGATCCCCGAAGGGATTCCGAACGAACTCCCGAAGGATTCCAGACGAATCCCGAAGGATTCCGAACGAATCCCCGAAGGATTCCGAACGAATCCCGAAGGGATTCCGAACGAATCCCAGAGGATTCCTGAACAGATCCCCGAAGGGATTCCGAACGAATCCCCGAAGGGATTCCGAACGAACTCGAAGGATTCCGAACGAATCCCGAAGGATTCCGAACGAATCCCCGAAGGATTCCAGAACAGATCCCCGAAGGATTCCGAACGAATCCCCGAAGGGATTCCGAACGATCCCCGAAGGATTCCGAACGAATCCCGAAGGATTCAGACAGAACTGAAGGATTCCGAACAGATCCCAGAGGATTCCGAACGAATCCCCGAAGGATTCCGAACGAACTCGAAGGATTCGAACGAATCCCCGAAGGGATTCCGAACGAATCCCGAAGGATTCCGAACAGATCCCCGAAGGGATTCCGAACGAACTCCCGAAGGATTCTGAACGAATCCCCGAAGGATTCAGACAGATCCCGAAGGGATTCAGACAGATCCCCGAAGGATTCCGAACGATCCCCGAAGGATTCCGAACGAATCCCGAAGGGATTCCGAACGAACTCCCAGAGGATTCCGAACGAATCCCCGAAGGGATTCCGAACGAACCCGAAGGATTCCGAACGAATCCCGAAGGGATTCCGAACGAATCCCCGAAGGATTCCGAACGAACTCGAAGGATTCCGAACGATCCCCGAAGGATTCCGAACGAATCCCCGAAGGATTCCGAACGAACTCGAAGGGATTCCGAACGAAGATCGAAGGGGATTCCGAACGAATCCCCGAAGGATTCGAACAGATCCCAGAAGGATTCGAACGAATCCCCGAAGGGTTCCGAACGAATCCCCGAAGGGATTCCGAACAGATCCCGAAGGATTCCGACAGATCCGAAGGGATTCCGAACGAACTCGAAGGATTCCGAACGAATCCCCAGAGGATTCCGAACGAATCCCCGAAGGATTCCGAACGAACTCCCGAAGGATCCGAACGAATCCCCGAAGGGATTCCGAACGAACTCGAAGGGATTCAGACAGATCCCCGAAGGATTCCGAACGATCCCGAAGGATTCCGAACGAATCCCCGAAGGATTCCGAACGAATCCCCGAAGGATTCCGGAACGAATCCCCGAAGGAGTTCTGAACGATCCCCGAAGGATTCCGAACGAACTCCCGAAGGATTCCTGAACGAATCCCCGAAGGATTCCGAACAGATCCCCGAAGGGATTCCGAACGAATCCCGAAGGGATTCCGAACGATCCCCGAAGGGATTCAGACAGATCCCCGGAAGGATTCCGAACGATCCCCGAAGGATTCCAAACGAATCCCCGAAGGGATTCCGAACGAATCCCCGAAGGAATTTCGAACGAATCACCGAAGGGATTCCGAACATCGAAGGGATTCCGAACAAATCACCGAAGGGATTCCGAATGAATCCCCGAAGGGATTCCGAACGAATCCCCGGAGAGATTCCGAACGAATCCCCGAAGGGATTCCGAACGAACTGAAGGATTCCGAACGAACTCGAAGGATTCCGAACGAATCCCCGAAGGATTCCGAACGAATCCCCGAAGGATTCCGAACGAACTCCCCGAAGGGATTCCTGAACGAACTCGAAGGATTCCGAACGAATCCCCGAAGGATTCCGAACGAACTCCCCGAAGGATTCCGAACGAATCTCGAAGGATTCCGAACGAATCCCCGAAGGGATTCCGAACGAATCCCCGAAGGATTCCGAACGAACTCCCGAAGGATTCCGAACGAATCCCCGAAGGATTCCGAACGAACTCCCCGAAGGATTCCGAACGAATCCTCGAAGGATTCCGAACGAACTCGAAGGATTCCGAACGAATCCCCGAAGGATTCCTGAACGAATCCTCGAAGGATTCCGAACGAATCCCCGAAGGATTCCGAACGAACTCCCCGAAGGATTCCGAACGAATCCCCGAAGGGATTCCGAACGATCCCCGAAGGGATTCCGAACAGATCCCCGAAGGATTCCGAACGAATCCCCGAAGGGATTCCGAACGAATCCCGAAGGATTCCGAACAGATCCCGAAGGGTTCCGAACAGATCCCCGAAGGATTCCGAACGAATCCCCGAAGGATTCCGACAGATCCCCGAAGGATTCCGAACAGATCCCGAAGGATTCCGACAGATCCCAGAGGATTCAGACAGATCTGAAGGATTCCGAACGAACTCCCCGAAGGATTCCGACAGATCCCCGAAGGATTCCGAACGAACTCGAAGGATTCCGAACGAACTCCCGAAGGATTCCGAACGAATCCCCGAAGGGATTCCGAACGAACTCCCGAAGGATTCCGAACGAACTTCGAAGGATTCCGAACGAATCCCCGAAGGATTCAGAACGAATCCCGAAGGGATTCCGAACGAATCCCCGAAGGGATTCCGGAACAGATCCCAGAGGTTCAGAACGAATCCCGAAGGATTCAGACAGATCCCGAAGGATTCCGAACGAATCCCGAAGGATTCCGAACAGATCCCCGAAGGGTTCAAACGAATCCCCAGAGGATTTCAGACAGATCCCCGAAGGATTCCGAACAGAATCCCCGAAGGTTCCGAACAGATCCCCGAAGGGTTCAGACAGATCCCAGAGGTTCCGAACAGATCCCAGAGGATTCCGAACGAATCCCCGAAGGTTCCAGACAGATCCCCGAAGGATTCCGAACGAATCCCCGAAGGTTCAGACAGATCCCCGAAGGATTCCGAACGAATCCCCGAAGGATTCCGAACGAATCCCCGAAGGATTCCGAACGAATCCCCCGAAGGGTTCGAACGAATCCCCGAAGGATTCCGAACGAACTCGAAGGATTCCGAACGAACTCGAAGGGATTCCGAACGAATCCCGAAGGATTCCGAACGAATCCCCGAAGGATTCCAGACAGATCCCAGAGGATTCGAACGAATCCCCAGAAGGATTCCAGACAGATCCCCGAAGGATTCCGAACAGATCCCGAAGGATTCAGACAGATCCCCGAAGGTTCCGAACGAATCCCAGAAGGGTTCCGAACAGATCCCCGAAGGGTTCCGAACAGATCCCAGAAGGAGTTCGAACGAATCCCGAAGGATTCCAGACGAATCCCAGAAGGGATTCCAGACAGATCCCCGAAGGATTCCGAACAGATCCCTGAAGGATTCAGAACAGATCCCCGAAGAGGTTCCGAACGAATCCCGAAGGATTCCGAACAGATCCCCGAAGGTTCCAGACAGATCCCCGAAGGATTCCAGACGAATCCCGAAGGATTCCGACAGATCCCAGAAGGATTCAGAACGAATCCCCGAAGGATTCAGAACGAATCCCGAAGGGATTCCGAACGAATCCCCGAAGGGATTCCAGACAGATCCCCGAAGGAGTTCCGAACAGATCCCCGAAGGGTTCCGAACGAATCCCCGAAGGGATTCCGAACAGATCCCCGAAGGGATTCCGAACAGATCCCGAAGGATTCAGACAGAACTCCCCGGAAGGATTCCCGAACGAATCCCCGAAGGATTCCGAACAGATCCCCAGAGGATTCCGAAACGAACTCCAGAGGATTCCGAACAGATCCCGAAGGGATTCCGAACGAATCCCCAGAGGGTTCAGACAGATCCCCGAAGGGACTCCGAACAGATCCCAGAGGGATTCCGAACGAATCCCGAAGGGACTCCGAACAGATCCCCGAAGGGTTCCAGACGAATCCCAGAGGTTCAGACAGATCCCCCGAAGGATTCCGGAACGAACTCTGAAGGTTCGAACAGATCCCAGAGGATTCAGACAGATCCCCGAAGGATTCCGAACAGATCCCCGAAGGATTCCAGACAGATCTGAAGGATTCAGACAGATCCCCGAAGGTTCAGACAGATCCCCGAAGGATTCCAGACAGATCCGAAGGGTTCAGACAGATCCCGAAGGGTTCGAACAGATCCCCGAAGGATTCAGACAGATCCCCGAAGGATTCAGACAGATCCCGAAGGTTCGAACAGATCCCAGAAGGGGTTCAGACAGATCCCGAAGGTTCGAACGATCCCAGAGGATTCAGACAGATCCCCGAAGGGTTCAGACAGATCCCAGAGGTTCAGACAGATCCCCGAGAGGATTCGAACAGATCCCCAGAGGGTTCCGACAGATCCCCGAAGGGTTCGAACAGATCCCCGAAGGTTCGAACAGATCCCCAGAGGTTCAGACAGATCCCCGAGAGGTTCAGACAGATCCCAGAGGTTCCAGACAGATCCCGAAGGGATTCCGAACGAATCCCCGAAGGTTCAGAACGAATCCCCGAGGATTCCAGACAGAATCCCCAGAGGTTCCAGACGAATCCCGAAGGGTTCGAACAGATCCCCCAGAAGGTTCAGAACAGAATCCCCGGAAGGGTTCAGACAGATCCCCGAAGGATTCCGAACGAATCTGAAGGATTCAGAACGAACTCTGAAGGATTCGAACGAATCGAAGGATTCCGAACGAATCCCCGAAGGATTCCGAACGAATCCCCAGAAGGATTCAGAACTCGAAGATCTGAAGGTTCCGAACAGATCCCCGAAGGTTCCGAACAGATCCCCGAAGGGATTCCGAACAGATCCCCGAAGGATTCAGACAGATCCCCGAAGGATTCAGACGAATCCCAGAGGTTCAGACAGATCCCCGAGGATTCGAACAGATCCCAGAAGGAGTTCGAACAGATCCCAGAAGGTTCGAACAGATCCCCGAAGGATTCCGAACGAACTCGAAGGATTCCGACACGAATCCCCGAAGGTTCCGAACGAATCCCCGAAGGATTCCGAACAGAATCTCGAAGGATTCCGAACGAATCCCCGAAGGTTCCGAACAGATCCCCGAAGGATTCCGAACAGATCCCAGAGGATTCGAACAGATCCCGAAGGTTCAGACAGATCCCCGAAGGGTTCCAGACACGAATCCCCGAAGGTTCCGAACAGATCCCCGAAGGATTCCGAACGAATCCCCGAAGGATTCCGAACGAATCCCCGAAGGATTCCAGAACAGATCCCCGAAGGGTTCCGAACGAATCCCCGAAGGATTCCGAACAGATCCCCGAAGGATTCCGAACGAATCCCCGAAGGGTTCCGAACGAATCCCCGAAGGATTCAGAACGAATCCCCGAAGGATTCCGAACGAATCTGAAGAGGTTCCGAACGAACTCCCCGAAGGATTCCAGACAGATCCCCGAAGGTTCAGACAGATCGATTCGAACGAATCCCCGAAGGGTTCCGAACGAATCCCCAGAGGTTCCGAACGAACTCGAAGGTTCAGAACGAATCCGAAGGATTCCGAACGAATCCCCGAAGGGATTCCGAACAGATCCCCGAAGGGATTCCAGAACGAATCCCCGAAGGATTCCGAACGAATCCCAGAGGTTCCGAACGAATCCCCAGAGGATTCCGAACGAATCCCGAAGGATTCAGACGAATCCCCGAAGGGATTCCGAACGAATCCCCGAAGGATTCAGAACGAATCCCGAAGGTTCCGAACGAATCCCCGAAGGATTCCAGACAGAATCCCGAAGGATTCCAGAACGAATCCCCGAAGGATTCCGAACGAACTCCCCAAGGTTCCGAACGAACAGATCCCCAGAGGATTCCAGAACGAATCCCCGAAGGGTTCCGACACGAATCCCAGAAGGGATTCCGAACGAATCCCCGAAGGTTCAGACGAATCCTGAAGGGTTCAGACAGATCCTGAAGGATTCCGAACGAATCCCCGAAGGATTCGAACGAATCCCCGAAGGGATTCAGACAGATCCCCGAAGGATTCCGAACGAATCCCCGAAGGTTCCGAACGAATCCCAGAAGGTTCCAGACACGAATCCCCGAAGGATTCCGAACGAATCCCCGAAGGGTTCCGAACAGATCTGAAGGTTCGAACGAATCCCGAAGGATTCCGAACGAATCTGGATTCAGACAGATCCCGAAGGGATTCGAACGAATCGAAGGATTCCAGATCCCAGAAGGATTCCCAACGAATCCCCGAAAGTTCGAACAGATCCCCGAAGGAAAGTCTACGATAGTCTACGAAGGGGGACGGGGGGTTATACCAAAAGTCTACGTAGACTTTTTCATATATTTATTTTTATTTTTTTGAAAGCGAGCAGTTTTGTGCGAAGTTCATTTGTTTGATTTTTTTTAGGATTTTCCGTTTTTTTTGCATGACTTTACAGAAATATTCTCTTGAGTTTCTCCATAAAAGAGTTATGAATTTCACTGAAGTAAAAGTCTGAACTACAGCTTAAAACTATCATGAATTTCAGCAGGAGATTCTTCTGTGTTGAGCAGGAAAAGTCTCCAAAGTATTCTATAAACAAATTCGAACATTTTTCAAAATCTTCACTTGGATTTTATCGCAGATTCTACAAGAATTTCTTTTGATTTTCGGCAAGAAATTTTTGTGCAAACTACGGAAATTATGTCGTAGTTCAACGGCTTTTGTTTTTTGGAATTTCCAAAGGAAGCAATTTGGCATATCCAAGAAAAAGTCTTTGGATTCTCCAAAAGATATTTTTTGAAACTCGTAAATGGAAATATGGAATTCTCCGAAATTTCCGCGAGAAACCCTTCAGAATATTCACTGGGGATTTTCTGGGAAGTTCCCGATTTGGATTCTTTGGACATATAAGCAAAATTGTTCGGAATGCCCGTGGAAAATTCTTTGGCAGTTCTAAAGCAAATTCTTTGGAATTATCGATGGAAAATTTTCAGAATCTCTAAATAAATTGTTGAAAACTTCCACGAGAAATTATTCGAATTTCCCACCAAAAACAGTTTGAGTTTCCACAAAACAAAATATTTGCAATTTTTCTAAGCCTTTTTAATTTTCATGAAAATTTATTCGAATTGTTTAGGCAAGTGGGATCAAACCCATAATCGATTAATATAAGTTCACAAAAATTTCAACTGAAAATTCTCCATAATTTCCATCGAAAATTATTCAGATTTTTTTTGGAATGCCCATAAGATTTATTTTAATTCCCTCAAGAAATTGCTCCAAATTTGCAAGAGAAATCAAAAAATATCGTAGAAAACCTTTCTGAATTCCCACGGGAAATATTTCGGAATGTCCGTTTAAACTTAAAATTACCTCGGGAATCACGGAGAGTTCTTTGGAGTATGGAGTACCTGGAAGCTTTCAAGGTTATCAATTGGTAAATATTACGAAATTTCCTCGTAAAACTTATTGGAATGTAGACTTGACATTCTCGGAATTTCAATATAAAATTTTTCAAAATTCTGAAAATTCTTCGGTTTTCACAATTTTTAACTGGCGTTAAGAATTGAATCATTTGTTTGAGAAACTGCATAAGTCCATTTTACACTATTTCGAGAAAACAACAAAAAACTGTTTTGGAACAAATTTGCACCGAATCTTTCGATTTCTTCGATACAGATCAATAGTTTTGAAAAAACTCAACGCCCTGGGGCACTTTCAGTGCAAAAAATGTAAGCAGTACTCCATAATTGCTCTTCAAAGTACGTGTACATATGTAGTTTCTCAAACAAACGAAAAAAAAATCATACATACCTAACAAAAATATTTTTTTCGTATTTTTTGCCAGAATACGTATTTTTGGACGAGGATTCAGAATATATAAAAATCTCATTTTCGGTTCAATTATAGGTCAGATGCGTGACAGATTTGATCAGTGGCGTGCCGATGCAAAAGTGTCGGCGATGGTGGCGCACATCTCTAGGAGGAATTGAATTCAGCAGTAATTAAATTAATTGGCTTTGAGATTTGATTTCAGGAGTTATGGACAGAAGATTAAATTTGATTTTTGTTTTGTTGGACTTTGTTCAGTTTGATTATGTCATGTTTGAAATGTTTTGTTTTGTAAAATTTGGAAAAGTCTACGTAGACTTCAAGGTAGGGGGGAGGGGTTTCGGAAAAGTCTACGAAAGTCTACTAGGGGGACGGGTGGGTTTGAAAAAGTGAAATTTCGGTCTACGTGGTTTGTGGACAGCCCCAAGGGATTCCAAACGAATCGATCAAATAATATTTAAGCCATTGCGTTTAAAAATTCAATGCAAGGCCAAAATAGAATCTGTCTTATCTTACTACTCAATTGCCTTGGTGACAAAATATTTCTCCCACTTGGCACCTTCATTTCGGCCATATCGGCAAGAGCCCATCGAGCTGTGTGCCATTCCGCACCTGGGCGATTTATCTATTCCCCGCCATCACCACGAAGAGATCATCAACGCCATCGCACCGGCGGAAATCAACTCTTTGCCACCATCGCGCCGGAATCGAAGATCAAATTGACTTAGAAAAATCCTGCACATGTTAGTTTAGTTTTAGAGATGGCTAGGTTCCACTGAATTCCATTCTTCAAATCAAAACCATTGCTGTCCAACCCGAAAACTGAATGAACCCGAGAATTGTATGAGCGAGCATCGAGTTCCCTTCACTTTAAAGTTTCGTTCAGTTTGTCTACTTCGGTTGTTCATTTCACTTCTGGAATGGAATGCAGATTTGAGTTGATAAGATTGAAAAATGGTTTTGTAAGTGTTCAAAATCGTCCTTCAAGAATATTGTTTGAATTCAATGTCAGTCAGCGAACGTCCGAGTGTCCGTTCGAGGAGAAAGTCGTGAAATACTCGAGCAAATAGAATTCTATCGGTGGTCTCCAGAACGCTAAAGCTCTAAGACCACCGGTTATTAAAACGCCACTGCTCAATTTCCTGATGACTATCAAAATTTCAGAGCACAATATCCTTTCCCGAGTGTTTTTCATGCGAAATCGATAAAAGAGCTCACGGAAAAATGCGCTTTGCTTTCTGTTTTATGACGATCACGACATTTTGCAGTACTGCTTCAAATCAAAAAGTAGATTCCACATCTTATATTGTTTGGTGACGAATTACCAGAGTTGTAAATCCGAATCTGCACCAAGATGGGACTCAATAAAATTACAAATATTTCAAGTGCCACGTCCGTTTCTTTATCCTTGTAAACTCTTACTCTACACGATGCCATTTCTTCGATTGCAACGTAGCTTGCCCGAATAAATAAGTGATGCCTGCTTCACGCTCGACTGATCTTTGCAACAATCCGTTCACAGTTTCAGACAGGTCTGTCACAAATCGTTGCCTTCCCAAGGCAGTCTTCGAAATCGAATTCCCATGTCACACTAAAGCTTTCGCCATCTCGTACGGTACGGACAAAACCGGGGCAGAAGGACTCATACATATTCCTTTCCCGCATATCCCCATCGATTCTTTTTCTTGAAGTAGGTCCCAACCCGCTCGTACCCCATCCCCCATAAAGAAGCACTCATCCATCGAATGGCATCCGACAGAAAAATGCAATTGCTTGTCACAACAAATAAATTTCAATTCGAACAGATCCCGACCAGCTCAGCCGGCAGCAGCAATGAAGCTCTGCTCAGTCAACATAAGCTTCTGCATACACTCGGTTGTTGAGTGAAATTTATCGACTGGGGCATCATTCTCCCGGTGTTTCGTCCTTCGGTCACCACCCACCCACCTACACGCCTGCTTGCCCGCCCCAACGTGCTTGTCCCTGGCCCGTCTCTCTATTTTTATCTGTCCAAAGCACTAGTTACGTATTGCTGGAAGTTCCTCCGGGAATTCTCCGGAAGTTCCTCCGGAATTCCTCCGAAGTTCCTCCGAGAATTCCTCCGAGTTCCTCCGGGAATTCCTCCGGAAGTTCCTCCGGAATTCCTCCGAAGTTCCTCATTCCTCCGGAATCCTCCGGAATTCTCTCGAGTTCCTCCGAATTCCTCCGGAAGTTCCTCCGGAATTCTCCGGAAGTTCCTCCGGAATTCCTCCGAAGTCTTCCGGAATTCTCCGAAGTTCTCCACCTCCGGAAGTTCCTCCGGAATTCTCCGGAAGTTCCTCCGGGAATTCTCCGGAAGTTCCTCTGGAATTCCTCCGGTTCCTCGGAATTCCTGAAGTTCTCTCCGGAATTCCTCCGAAGTTCCTCGAATTCTCCGGAAGTTCCTCCGGAATTCCTCCGAAGTTCCTGAATTCTCCGGAAGTTCTCCGGAATTCTCCGGAAGTTCCTCCGGGAATTCCTCCGGAGTTCCTCCGAATTTCCTCCGAGTTCCTCCGAATTCCTCCGGAAGTTCCTCCGAATTCCTCCGGAAGTCTCGGAATTCCCGAAGTTCCTCCGGAATTCTCCGGAAGTTCCTCCGGAATTCCGGAAGTCCTCCGGAATTCCTCCGGTTCCTCCTGGAATTCCTCCGGAAGTTCCTCCGAGTTCCCGAAGTTCCTCCGGAATTCCTCCGGTTCCTCCGGAATTCCTCCGGAAGTTCCTCCGGAATTCTCCGGTTCCTCCTGGAATTCTCCGAAGTTCTCTCCGGAATTCCTCCGGAAGTTCCTCCGGGAATTCTCTGGAAGTTACTCCAGGAATTCCTCCGGAAGCCTTCCGGAATTCTCCGGAGTTCTCCGGAATTCCTCCGAGGTTCCTCCGGAATTCCTCCGAAGTTCCTCTGGAATTCTCCTGGAAGTTCTCCGAATTCCTCCGGAAGTTCCTCCGAATTCTCCGAAGTTCCTCCGGAATTCCTCCGAAGTTCCTCCAATTCTCCGAGTTCCTCCGATTCTCCGAAGTCTCCTGGAATTCTCTGAAGTTCGGGAATTCCTCCGGAAGTTCCTCTGGAATTCTCCGAAGTTCCTCCGAATTCTCCGAAGTTCCTCCGGAATTCCTCCGAAGTTCCTCCGGAATTCTCGAAGTTCCTCCGAATTCCTCCGAAGTTCCTCCGAATTCTCCGGAAGTCTCGAATTCCTCCGAAGTTCTCCGGGCCTCCCAGTTCCTCCGAAATTCCTCCGAAGTTCTCCGGAATTCCTCCGGAAGTTCCTCGAATTCTCCGAAGTTCTCGGAATTCTCCGAAGTTCCTCCGGGAATTCTTCTGGAAGTTCCTCGGAATTCCTCCTGGAAGTTCCTCCGGAATTCCTCCGAAGTTCCTCCGAGAATTCCTCCGAAGTTCCTCCGGAATTCCTCCGAAGTTCCTCGGAATTCCTCCGAATTCTCCGGGAATTCCTCCGGAATCTTCCGAATTCTCCGGAAGTTCCTCCGGAATTCTCCGAGTTCCTCCGAATTCCTCCGAAGTTCTCCGGAATCTTCCCGGAAGTTCCTCCGGGAATTCCTCCGAAGTTCCTCCGAATTCTCCTGAAGTTCCTCCGGAATTCTCCAGTCTTCCGAATTTCCTCCGAAGTTCTTCTCCGGAATTCCTCCGAAGTTCTCCGGAATTCTCCGAAGTTCTCGGAATTCCTCCGAAGTTCTCCGAATTCTCCGAAGTTCCTCCGGAATTCTCCGAATTCCTCCGAATTCCTCCGAAGTTCTCCGAATTCCTCGGAATTCCTCCAAGTCTGAATTCCTCCGAAGTTCCTCCGGAATTCTCCTGAAGTTCTCCTCCGGAATTCCTCCGGTCTTCCGAATCCTCCTGAATCTTCCGAATTCCTCCGGAAGTTCCTCCAACTCCTCCGGAAGTTCCTCCGGGAATTCCTCCGGAAGTCTTCTCCGGAATTCCTCCGGAAGTTCCTCCGGGAATTCTCGAGTTCTCCGGAATTCCTCCAGTTCCTCCGGAATTCCTCCGAAGTTCCTCCGAATTCCTCCGAAGTTCCTTCCGAATTCTCCGGTTCTCCGGGAATTCCTCCGAAGTTCCTCCGGGAATTCCTCCGAAGTTCCTTCCGGGAATTCCTCCGAAGTTCCTCCGATCCTCCGAGCCCGAATTCCTCCAGTCTTCCGGAATTCTCCGAAGTTCCTCGAATTCCTCCGAGCCTGAATCTCCGAAGTTCCTCCGGAATTCTCTGAAGTTCCTCCGGAATTCTCCGGAAGTTCCTCCAATTCCTCGAAGTTCCTCCGGAATTCCTCCGGAAGTTCCTCCGAATTCCTCCGAAGTTCCTCCGGAATTTCTCCGGAAGTTCCTCCGGGAATTCCTCCGGAAGTTCCTCCTGGAATTCTTCCGAGTTCTCCGGGAATTCCTCCGAAGTTCCTCCGAATTCTCCGAAGTTCCTCCGGAATTCCTCCGAAGTTCCTCCGGAATTCCTCCGAAGTTCCTCTCCGAAGCTCCGGAAGTTCTCCGAATTCTCCGAAGTTCCTTCACCTCCGAAGTTCCTCCGAATTCCTCCGAAGTTCCTCCGGGAATTCTCCGAAGTTCCTCCGGAATTCCTCCGAAGTTCCTCCGAATTCCTCCGAAGTTCCTCCGAATTCCTCCGGTTCTCCTTCTGGAATTCCTCCGAGTTCCTCCGAATTCTCCGAAGTTCCTCCGGAATTCCTCCGGTTCCTCTGGAATTCCTCCGAGTTCCTCCGAATTCCTCCGAAGTTCCTCCGGAATTCCGAAGTTCCTCCGGAATTCTCCGAAGTTCCTCCGAATTCCTCCGAGTTCTCCGGGAATTCTCCGAAGTTCCTCCGAATTCCTCCGAGTTCCTCCGAAATTCCTCCGAGTTCCTCCGGAATTCCTCCTGAAGTTCCTCCGAATTCCCCCTTCCGAAGTTCCTCCGGAATTCCTCCGGAAGTTCCTCCGGGAATTCCTCCGGAAGTTCCTCCGAATTCCTCCGGAAGTTCCTCCGGGAATTCCTCCGAAGTTCTCCGGGAATCTTCCGAAGTTCCGGGAATTCCTCCGAAGTTCTTCCGGAATTCCTCCGGAAGTTCCTCCGAATTCCTCCGAAGTTCTCCGACCTCCGAATCTGGAATTCCTCCGAAGTTCCTCCGAATTCCTCCGGAAGTTCCTCCGAATTCCTCCTCCGAAGTTCCGAATTCTCCAGTTCCTCCGAATTCCTCCGGAAGTTCCTCCGGAATTCTCCGAAGTCTCCGGAATTTCCTCCGGCCTCCGGTTCCTCCGGAATTCCTCCGAAGTTCCTCCGAATTCCTCCGGGTTCCTCCGAATTCTCCGAAGTTCCTCGGAATTCTCCGAAGTTCCTCGAATTCCTCCGAAGTTCCTCCGAATTCTCCAAGTTCCTCCGAATTCCTCCGAGTTCCTCCGGAATTCGGAAGTTCCTCCGAATTCCTCCGAATTCTCCGGGCCTCCGGAAGTTCCTCCGAATTTCTCCGAAGTTCCTCCGAATTCCTCCGAAGTTCCTCCGGAATTCCTCCGAAGTTCCTCCGGGAATTCCTCCGAAGTTCCTCCGAATTCCTCCGGAAGTTCCTCCGGAATCTCTCCAGGTTCCTCCGGAATTCCTCGGAAGTTCCTCCGAATCTCTCCGGAAGTTCCTCCGAATTCTCCGAAGTTCTCCGGGAATTCCTCCGGAAGTTCCTCCGAATTCCTCCGAAGTTCTCCGGGAATTCCTCCGAAGTTCCTCCGGGAATTCCTCTGAAGTTCTCCGAATTCCTCCGAAGTTCCTCCGGGAATTTCTCCGAAGTTCCTCCGGGAATTCCTCCCAGTTCCTCCGGAATTCCTCCGAAGTTCCTCCGAATTCCTCCGAAGTTCCTCGGGAATTCTTCTCCGAAGTTCCTCCTCCGGGAATTTCTCCGAAGTTCTCCGAATTCCTCCGGAAGTTCCTCCGAATTCCTCCTCCGGAAGTTCTGGAATTCCTCCGAAGTTCTCCGGGAATTCCTCCGAAGTTCCTCCGGGAATTCCTCCGAAGTTCCTCCGGAATTCCTCCGAAGTTCTCCGAATTCTCCGAAGTTCCTCCGGAATTCCTCCTCCGAAGTTCTCCGGGAATTCCTCCGAAGTTCCTCCGGGAATTCCTCCGAAGTTCTCTGGAATTCCTCCGAAGTTCCTCGGGAATTCCTCCGAAGTTCCTCCGAATTCCTCCGAAGTTCCTCCGGAACTTCTTCGGAGTTCCTCTGAAAGTTTCCTCAGGAAATCTTTTGAAGCCCTCCAGGAATTCATCCAGAAGTTCTCCAGGATTTGCTCCGAAGTTCCTCCGGAATTCCTCCAGAAGTTCCTCTGGGAATTCTTCCGAAGTCGTCCGAAAGTTTCTCAGAAATTGAAGTTCCTCAGAATTCACCAGAGTTTCTCCAGATTTGTTCGGTAGTTTCTCCAGGAATACTTCCGAAGATCTCTAGGATTTATTTTCGGAAGTTGCTCCATTCTTTCGTAAGTTCTTCAAGAATTCTCCGATAAATCTTTCTAGAATTTTTCGGATCTTACTCCAAGAATGTTCCTGAATGTTACTCTTGGAATTCTTCAAACTGTTTAGATTTCCTAAATTTCAGATACTCTTCCGAAATTTGTTCAGAAACTTTTCTAAAGCTCAAGAAATCATACGAGAAATCCTTCCAGAACTCTTTGGAATCTCCTTTAGGAGAATTGCTCTGAGAGATTCTCCAGGATTTCTTCATAGCTTCTTCTGAGAATTTCTTCTAGAGTTTTTCAAGAAGTTCCTTTAGGAACTCTTTTCGAAAATCTTTCAAAATTGTTTGAGAACTTCCTCTAGGAATAACTCTGGATGTTCTTCCATAAGATTTTCACAACTTCTTCAGTAGTTCCTCTGGATGTTCCTCCGTTAGATATTGCAGGATATCTCATAGTAGTTCATCGTGGAATTCCATGGAAGTTTGTTCAACTCGGAAGTTTCATGTATTTCCTTCAAAATTCCTTCAAAAATCCCACTCGACAATCGTTCAAAATTCTCAAACTCACCACACTCCAAGCCCCTAGAGTTACTAAAGGATTTCATGAAGCATTTTCTGGAGGAGCTTTGACGAAATCCTGTAGAAACTTCTGGACGAAATATTGAGGAACTTCCGCAGGAATTCCTGGATGAACTTTGGACGAAATCCTTAGATACTTCCAAAGAAATTTCTGAGGAATTTCTTGATGAATTTCCTATCGAACCGTGGAAAAAAATCTTGAAGAATTCGTTGTACTTCTGAAGAAATTCCGCTATAATATCGGCGTGACGCCGCCACGCCGCAGATAAAATTTTAATCGGATACTACAAGTGCTATAGATACGACGTGCGCCTTTTGATATTATGCAATCTGAACCCTTGATCCTCTTTCTGTTGACGAAAAAAATAGGTCACGACCTGATCTTGCTGCTTTGATAAGACGGGTTATTTGATTCTAATCAACTCTTAAGCTCGCTTTTCCGCGATAAGGCTCAACAGCTTGACTATCTTGACTTTCGACAGCCTTATTACTTTCAACAAAAGCAATAGTCACTATTCGATCCGATTTTTCGAGTGCCTTCCTTCCACGGAACAACAAAATGGCGTGACTGAAGTCTTGATTGTAGTTACTTCTTCGTGATAACTTCAGGTGGAACGGCCAGCTTCAATTGACTGACGCTTATAAACTTTATTGTTATAATCTGTTTATCATCTTTATGCAACAACACATTTGTCAATGACTTGTTATGAGAAAAAGTGATATTCCTCTAAATTCAATGAATCTGTCGATTTTTTGAGTGTAATAGTTTTAAATCAAACAATAAGCTGTTTTATTTATTCAAGCATTATTTATCGTTAATACCCACTTTCCAAAGATGTCATGAATTCAGATAACGCTAAAATAAGATAGAAA